>NC_139683.1:81035251-81700251 GCF_964106915.1 Podarcis gaigeae | reverse complement strand
GAAATATCCCACGACTTGAATATAAGAAACAGATGGAATGATACAATGGAGGTGTGTTGGGCTGTTGACATAATTGTTCCTATGCACACTCTTCAGCTGAGGAGAGCCCATTTGTACACCAGAGAGCAGAGGAAAATAAAGCAGGCTGAAAACCACTGGTGGATGGGTGCCTAGAGGTCCTGTGCTAATTGGCATGGTTAGCAACAGATGTGGCTGCTTCTCTGGTGGTGTGTGGAGCCATAAACAGACACCACACACACTCAATGCACATACAGTGGTACCTCGGGTTACATACGCTTCAGGTTACAGACTCTGCTAACCTAGAAATAGTACCTCAGGTTAAGTACTTTGCTTCAGGATGGGAACAGAAATCGTGCTCTGATGGTGTGGTGGCAGCAGGAGGCACCATTAGCGAAAGTGGTGCTTCAGGTTAAGAACAGTTTCAGGTTAGGAATGGACCGCCGGAACGAATTAAGTACTTAACCTGAGGTACCACTGTACTCACACATCCCTACGCACAGACATATATGTGGACACACATCCAACATATGCACTGGGATCACTGGGAGATAGGCAGGTTAAAGCCTTAAGGATCCCAATGTTCAAATGATGATCTTGGTGGCAAGATCAGGCTAGCTGAGAAGCAAATACCTAAACCTCTCTCCATGCTATCCTGATGTAGCCCAGGTTGGTGTCCCGACACTAATAGTTACCCAATAATGCCAACTTCTGATGGTGGCCTTGGAAACATCCTCTGAAGGATTGAGATAATGTAGCTGGATATGATGTGAGGATTATTGTGGAGCTAGATCTGCTCATGAGAATTAATAGAAATAGAAATTAATAGCAATGACTAACTTAGGTTCATTATCCCCAAAGATGCAGATCATCTGTCATGTGATTGTTTCACTCAGTACTTGCATACCTTTTGAAAGTGTTGCATGAGGGAAAGATGATCTCCTATTTGGAGTCATGTGGCGCTGTGGGTTAAAGCCTCAGCGCCTAGGACTTGCCGATCGAAAGGTCGGCGGTTCGAATCCCTGCGGCGGGGTGCGCTCCCGCTGCTCGGTCCCAGCGCCTGCCAACCTAGCAGTTCGAAAGCACCTCCGGGTGCAAGTAGATAAATAGGGACCGCTTACCAGCGGGAAGGTAAACGGCGTTTCCGTGTGCGGCTCTGGCTTGCCAGAGCAGCGATGTCACGCTGGCCACGTGACCCGGAAGTGTCTCCGGACAGCGCTGGCCCCTGGCCTCTTAAGTGAGATGGGCGCACAACCCCAGAGTCTGTCAAGACTGGCCCGTACGGGCAGGGGTACCTTTACCTTTTACCTTACTCCTTCTGCCACCTTTCTGTTAGATGCTCAATACTCAATTTCTGTTAGATGCCCATACTACAAATTAAAAGCAATACTAAGTCCAGTTTAATGTAGTAATCACACAATCTATTTGACTAGCAAATTAGATTTGCTTTACTTTGTTCAAAACAAGACAAAATTGTTATGTGCTAATTATCTCTTACATGTGAAGATATATAAGGCTCTGTTGTTCAATATAGGGCAGGTCCACATCTGAGTTGGCATCATTCCATCAACGTCTCATTGTTGGATGACTTACACCTGCATGTGTGAACTGACTCCCTTTAATTAAAACCATCACATCTGAGGTAATATATTCATAATAGCAGCCGCTGCCACAGCAGCCACCCTTAGTGCATAAGTAGTGATTTGCAGTGTTTCAGAATACACTGTGGACATTATCTCTATAATCCTTGTAAACATATCAAGATTGTTATCCCCATGTCACAGAGAGGGAAACAGAAAACTATAGCTCTCCTAAAGTCACCTAGTGAGCTAACAGCAGAAGAGAGATTTCCTCCTGGGTACCCAGCCTGTTCTTCTAGCCCCTCTATGAATGACGTGGAGGTTCAACCTGTGATGGCATATTCACACAGGAGACATGTATGCATGAACCCTTCTATGGAGCTTAAGGCAAAGGCAAAGGTACCCCTGATCATTAGGTCCAGTCACAGACGACTCTGGGGTTGCATGCTCATCTCGCTTTATAGGCTGAGGGAGCCGGCGTTTGTCCGCAGATAGCTTCCAGGTCATGTGGCCAGCATGACAAAGCCACTTCTGGCAAACCAGAGCAGTGCACGGAAACACCGTTTACCTTCCCGCCAGGGCAGTACCTATTTATCTACTTGCACTTGATGTGCTTTTGAACTGCTAGGTTGGCAGGAGCTGGGACCGAGCAATGGGAGCTGACCCCGTCGTGGGGATTTGAACCGCTGACCTTCTGATCAGCAAGCCCTAGGCTCTGGGGTTTAGACCACAGTGCCACCCGCGTCTCTCTATGGAGCTTAGAGGGTGTTTATTTGCCGGGCCACCCTACCCAGCCCACAACAACCAATACAGCAAGAACTCCACAGGACAACACAAAACACCAGTGAGCTCCTGGTTTGGCTTAGCAATGATATTGACTCATAACCTTGATTCCACATCACTACCCGAAAACAGTATAGCACAGCAGCAATTGTGCTCTGCCGTGGATGCATTGTCTTTTGTGTGTGTGTACACTAATTACAATTTCCCTTTCATACATTTCCTCATTTACAACTTGCTTCATTGATCCCACTCAGCCAGCTCACATCCTTTATACAAAGAGAAAACAAAAGGGGAAATGCATTTTTTGTTGTTGTTTTAAAAGAGGAGCCTGCGGTTAAACACACTGAGGAATAATTTCACATTCATTTCATAACATCATTGCAGTGACACATACCATTGACAATTAACAGCAACAAAAAAGAAAATATCCCGCCACTCTATAATGCTGATACTTTGCCGATTTTTTCCTTTTCTGCAGAGCTTTGACAATATAAATCTTGTGTTCATGCTTTGTGGATCTTTCCTGACACTCAGCAGTATTCTCACTAGGGCCTCCTTCTTATGTCCTATCATTCTAGGTTGCCTGAAGAAATTGCCGAAAATTCAATTTTGATGTCTCTGAGAACTGTGCTCTTTTGAAACCAACACACTTCTCATAAAACACAAATAAAAGGAGGGCTGTGTGCTGGAGACACTTTGAAAGAGCAATCCAAACAATTGCAGCTTTGCCAGCAATGGGCAAGGAGAGCACAACTACATTTCACAAAGAACACAAGGCTGCCACTGAAATTCATGAAGGCGGCTCAGTTAGTGCTGAAAATGCCAAGGTCATGGGTTTGACCAGATGCATATTCCTGCATTGTAGGGGTGCGTGTGGATAAAATGAACCACTGAGTCTCTCCCAGCTCTACAACACTTCTATGATTCAATGATCACTTACCCCTGCACCACTGAGGCCCCATCTGCACCACACATTTAAAGAGTTATCATGCCACTTTAAACACCCATGGCTTCCCCCAAAGACTCATGGGAAGTGCAACTTCTTAAGGGTGCAGATAGCCATTGGCGGAGCATATGCCTGCGCTGCCCAAGGCGGACGTGCTCCCGAGGGGAACAGGGGGCGGAGGGTGCCCTCCCAGGGGTGGGATAGCCACTCCAGTGCATAGAGCGTCTCGTGCGCGCTGCAGCTGGGGACAGAGCGAGCCACTCGTGTGGGTAGAGCAAGCCGCCGATGGCGGACATTTGGTGTGCCATCTGCCCGCGACTACCAAGCCTCCCATAGCTGTTAAAATGAAGGGGGAAGGATGGGATGCAACTGGCAAAGCAGTACAACTCCCCCCCTCCCCTGACGGCTTGGGGTAGACTTGGGCGTCACGGGCGTGCGGTGTGCTGAATGTCACCCCCTCTGAAGGGATAACACTTGGGTCCGTCCACCCCCACTGCACCCCCTCTTCCTCTGCCACTGCAGAGTGTTATTAAAAAGGTAAAGGGATGCCTGAGCATAAGGTCCAGTCATGGCCGACTCTGGGGTTGCGGCACTCATCTCGCTTTATTGGCTGAGGGAGCCGGCGTACAGCTTCCGGGTCATGTGGCCAGCATGACTAAGCCGCTTCTGGCGAACCAGAGCAGTGCACGGAAACGCCGTTTGCCTTCCCGCCAGAGCAGTACCTATTTATCTACTTGCACTTTGACGTGCTTTCGAACTGCTAGGTTGGCAGGAGCAGGGACCGAGCAACGGGAGCTCACCCCATCGCGGGGATTCGAACCACCAATCTTCTGATTGGCAAGTCCTAGGCTCTGTGGTTTAACCCACAGCGCCAGCCGTGTTCCTGCAGAGAGTTGTTGCAGAGCAACAATTCTCAAAGTTCCCTGGGTAGTTGACCGTAGGTATGTGACAGAAACCGGGGTCTTCTAACAACTCTTGACACTCTTCAACTACAGGGTCCAGGATTCTTGCGGAGAAGCTACCACTGTGTAAGTGGTATAACAGGGTGTTCAATGTATAGGCCAGATGGGGCCACAGTTGCCTGTGACATCACAAATGCTTTCAGGGGATGAGAGGGTTTGTGTGGATCTCCTTTTATGTAGCAAAAACATGGTGGTAGAATGGGCTGCACAGTGGTACCTCAGGTTACGAACTTAATTTGTTCCGGAAGTCCATTCTTAACCTGAATCACGCATTACCTAAATAGGCTTTTTGCGGCCCCGGAAGCAGATTGCGTTCGTGTCCCAGGGCAAAGTGCGCAACTCGTGACACCTTCTTTTTGTGGAGTTCATAACCCAAAGTGTTCATAAGCAGGACTGTTCATAACCCGAGGTACCACTGTCCCACTTTAGACTGCAAGTAGGAAACATAATTCTCCATGGAAATGCTTCATGAAAACAGAAAATTAAGGTATCAGGAAGAAAGATTCTAGATGTCTCCCTGCTGGGCTGGTTGTCTGCTTGCAGGGAGCCTTTCACCTCAGGGAACATTCAAAGTACCACAATCTGTAGTGGTACTGCCTATTCTACCATCTCAGCTTTCTGCCACCTGCTGCCTGCGTTATGGAGATCCAGCCTTAAACTAAGCTGTGCAGCAGCTTACATTTGTGGCACTCATGTCCTGTTTCCAGTTACTTTGCAGTCAAGGGAGACGAACTACGCTGCCAGCAGAGTCCTGACAGAATCTGGCAACCATTTCCACAACTGCATTCGTAGTCAGTGTTACTGAATTGTATCTCATGGAAACAATGTTGGGCATGTTGAGCAGTTTTGTATCAGAAGTACGTCCTCATAAATCATTTCCATAAACCACATACAGTGGGTTTATAGCCACATGCCGGCTACTCATGAGAAACATAAATATAATCTGCCTCAACGGTTCTGGCATACGTGTGGATTTCTCACATACAGGACATATTAACCACCCCCATTTTTACAAGTTTCGATAAGGGAGTTCCTTGTGGGTACATTCTCTTCACTTAGAAGTGGAGGTCAAGGACTGAGACACACAGTAACAGAGCAAAGAACTGCAGGCTACTGAAACGCAAAGCCTCTTTTGACCATGGTGCAGAAGTTATTCTGTTGTGGCTCCAGTAATTTTGCCATGTTGCCTAGATCAAGGTGGGCATGGGGCCCTGAAATATGCACCACACCAGTTCGGTCCCAGGCTTTCAAATGTTTTCAAGGCAGCTTTGGAACAATAGTCCCGGGAAAACATTTCCTTGAGCACACTGCGGTAATTTATTCAAAGATTAACGAAACAACCCAATGCGTGTTTACCTGGAAGTAAATCCAACACGCACAGCATTTCACTGCGTGGCCTGCATTTGAATTTCAAAGTGGGAAACTAGGTATGATCCCTACCAGCATAAAAGTTACGCACAATTTTTTATTAGTGTATTGGCATTGATTAAAATGATAATGCTACTGTGGGAGCTTGCTTTCTGTGCTGGGCCATTTCTGCATCTCCTCATGCAGTCTTTATGGTAATATGGGCTGTCAATCCTACAGTAAATAAAAGACAGAAACAGCAAGCATCAGTGGTCCCAGACTATTGAAATAAATGGCTCCGAGGTGGCTTTACTATTGTCTGTAAAACAACACATGGATCTCAGGCCTTCAAGGAATTCCAGTTATTTAGCAGTTAAAATAAGAGATTAACTGCCTGATTTTTAATAGGTTATCACCTTTCCCATTTGGCTACCCCTCTGTTTGTCTTGCTCCTTGTGCTCTGTTAAACAAGGGAAAGTGTTGTGACCCATAATTGCGGGCAGATTCACAGCAGGTTTTCGAGGAGTTTTCTGCACCACAGTGTCCAAGCCGCCTCCATCTGCTGTAGTCTTCTGTGCTTCCCACAGGGGAACCTAGCTAATTTTTCAGTCAATTAGCAGAAGGGCTGCTTTTGTTCTCCAACTGCCCCCCCTGGGCTCCTCTTACACCCTAGTCTCCACGTTCAGATGTTGGCAGTTTTGAAATAGCATATCATGTTATTTTTCTCTGCTGACCTTTGTGACATTGTTGGCTGAATGCGATCACATGTAATTGTAGCCACTTGCGTTAAAACTGTGCAATGGGAAATGTATCGACTTAAAAAAAGAAAATCAGAGAATAAATGCTGCTAATGACATGTGTGGATAGTTTCTTTAAAGGGGGATATTAATTCGTTTTATTCTGCAGCCTGAGAAAGGACTGAAATTATGCATTTTTAAAAAATAGGAAACAGAGCATTATTTTTTTTTTAGCTACACAATGTATTTTGGCAGGAAACATAAACCTGTGTAGTGAAGTACACAAACAGAAATACAAAAACAAAAAATACAGTCAAGAATAAATGAATCAACGTTGTGCTCATTTGTTCTGCACGCTCATATTATGCATAGTAAAGCTATAATATAGTTATTTATTGTTCAGAATTTCAATTACATTAATTTATCAGGGCTTGGTCAAAACCACTTCCTTTAAAATAAAAAAATGAACATGCTTGGCACTGCCAAAAGAGATAGAGAGAGATAAAATTTCAGTTATTTATTTTAATCTGCTTTAGGAAACCTTTGCTGTTCACTCTGACTTCTCCTTACTTTCCCTCACTGATGTCATCATGTCGCCAGCTCTGACAAGCTACAAAGGACTGTGACATCATCTCTCTGGCTATGTGGGATCACTCTCTTGGAAGAAAGAAGAACCTGAAGTAGCCTTGGAGAGTGAGTTATGAAAGCAGCAACAGCCAGCAGACATAATAATAGTAATAATGCCACCAGTCATTTTTGGGAGAGAAAATTACTAGTGTAGACCACTGCCCCAGGGGCGGATGTCTGTGTGGCATAAAATACACAGCTGGATAATATTTGGCGCAGCCCTGATTTGTATGAGTTTAGTTAGAGGTTAGTCATTAATGCCTGCCTTTTGGCACACAGCAAAACCTTTTTGATATAGCGATGCTGCAAAAGAAGAGTAGGTGAGATCGACAATCATGCCAGTTCTTTTTCTCTGAAATTGAAGAGTGCCACAGTCTCGGTTCACATAAAGTCACCAACACCAAATGAGCACATCCTGGGTTTTCCAGGACATCACCTGAAGCTGCTGTGGTTTCTGTCAAATACATTGCATGTCTGAATGCATATGGACTCTACTACTGAATGCCACAGGGACTGCACTTTGCCTTAAGAGCAAATAGCCTCCCTCCTCCCATTCGGATTTCAATGTCACCTATTTATTATGAGTGATTTCTGCCTCAGATGCAAATATTCCCTGACATGTTGAAGAGATATTCTCCACACACCCACCCTCCATTGTCATTCTGTTCCTTCTGCCGTACAATATCAAGTGAGCTTGGCTCTCTGTAACCTTCCATCCACCCAGCCTCTTGGCTATACCTTTCTATAGTTAATAAATATCCCTTTTCCACAGTGTTCAGCAATAAAATATTCACTGGGTCTGAGCTGGGGTTAACAGATTTCTGAAAATTTTATTGCATGACAGCCTGTCCTGCATAATCCCCTCAGCTGTCTCATGTTCTGGGGCAGAAACGATCTTATATGTCACTCTAATAGTCTAGAATTACACTTGTATCTCTGTCACCAGCATATGGGGCTGTGTATACCCCTAGGCCCAGCTCCCTCTCTTTCACGGCCTTTAAAATGATAACATTTGGCAAAGCCAGTTTTGACAGAAAGTGAACTCTCCTTTCCGCATTTGTGACAAAGCCAGCCACCAGAGGCCTGACACAGAGCAGCCAATCATCGTACTCTTTACCGGATAATGATAGCGTGTTTCGCTCATCTTAATAACCCGCCTCTGTGCAACGGGAGACTGGAGTGCAGGTCCTCACTTAATTATACAGTCTACATCTTAAGTGCTTTATTCATGGGAGGTTTTCGGCTGAGCGGGCCTTCCCAGAGTTTGCCATTCTCTCGTCTCTTTTCTCCTCCCCGTCCGCCTCCACCTCCCAGCCCACAACAAAGTGTATTGATCATTGGAAGTCAGGGAGGGCAAGAAAGCCTCGCAGAAAATAACACAACAGGGGGGCAAGTTTGCTCATGCCCTCTGAAAAGGGGGCGAGGGGGAGCAGGAGCCCTGGCCTATGGACCAACGCAATAATATCAATAGAGAAGTGAATTCATTACATTCCTAGGGTACAGTTGTACAGGATGATGATGATGCATTGATTAAACAACGAGGCAAACTGCATTTATTTGGAGGGAGCCAGGCATGGTTCTAAAGAGCGATCCCTGTGTTGGATTCCTCCCCCCCCCCCCATTTTAAGGCTCACATTTGGTTAAGAGATTGAGCCAAGGCCATATTGCGCCCAACAACCCCTTTGTCCAACTTCCTTCACTGAAATTTAATTGCCTGGTGAAGGCACAGGTGTTTATGAGGACATCCCTTAAATCTTAATGTTAAATCTGTTTCCTTGTTTATACTTAATACAAGATTTGTTTCTAATCAAGCATTTCATTTCCTCCTTGGGCAGGGGAGGAATACATGCCATTTTGTGTGGTTCATTTAACAGGGGGGGAAGCAAGTTGAATAATTTCAAAAGTAAATATGAAAATAAAATTGAGGAGCACAATCTCATCCAAGTTCAGAACTCTTCCATCCTGCTGAGTTCAATGAGAGAATTAAATCTCTACTGTAGAAATAATAATAATAACAACAACAACAGTTAAGGGTTTAACATTGGCTGAATTGTACCATAATTGTTGGTTTTAGCTTTTTAAAATGCAGGATTAAGGATTACCATTCCTGTAGCGGGAAAGAAATGGTCAGATTGAGTAACAGTCTAGGCCAAGAAGTTGTGCTTGAAAACAGATGAGTTTCTCTGCTTTAAAATTCAGAACGACAGAATCTGACATATGTTCCAACTATTGTTTTGATAAAAACAGGCTGGAGGAGAAAAGTCCTACTTGTCGTATATGCAGAAATGTTCTTATCCATGGCTCTAAACCATGCCTTTACTTTAAAATGGAATTCCATCATCTGAGTCACTCAGAGTGTCCCCATTAATGCCAGAAATTGGGGTTCTGTTTTTGCGTGGAGTCCTGCCTGAAAGGGAACCCAAATTGTCTAGGTTTAATATGATTTCTGATCAGTATTTTGATCAGTGGTGGTATTAGGGCATGTCTCACTCAGCAGAATGAGCAGGAGCGTAGGGCTGACCACATTTTGAAGTAACTGAAACACCACACATCACCATTAAACGGCTGTTAAGCCTAGACTTTAAACAACTCACCTGCACCACTGACTTTGAGAACTCAACATATCAATGGCCTCACTCCACATGCTATGAAGCCTCTGGGATGTTGAGGGATCAATGGCACCACTGTCCTCTTGCTTCTTTTGTAAGTCTCACATAGTATGCTGCAAGGCTGAAGGGACCATGAGGGTCATCCAGTCCAACCCCCATAATGCAGGAATCCAAACTTTTTTTGTGCCAGAACTCAAACATGCTACCTTTCCTAGTATAGACATACTTGAAAGTGAAGCCTGACAATCTTCATAAATGGTAATGGTAATGGAGATGGGTAATGTTAATTGTGATCAAAGGTAAACTAATGGGCCTGTTACTCCCCTCTTTTACTTTATTGAAGGTGGATAGCATATTTGCCCTTCCTTAATATGATGGAAAACCACCTGACTTCAAGGTTTTCTCAAAGGGGATTGATAGATCAAACGTCTATATCAAGGGGTGGTGCTCGAAAACAGATGAGTTTCTATGCTTTAGGATTTAAAATGAGAGAATTTGACAAATGTTGCTGCTAATGCTTTGATGAGCGTGGGCTGGAGGGGAGCAACTCAGCTTGATACATATGGCAGAGTCGACTGAAGCCTTGTTGTGACTTTAAACTAAGCCCTGACTGGATTGCCTGTCATTTGAGTTGCTGGATTGCAAAAGTGTACCCCACTCTGGGAGAAAGCAGGTGGAGAGGAGGAAGAGGAGAGAATGGATATTGCAGAAACCTCTTAAAACAGGAAGGCTTGGTGACCTGAATATGTACCAAATGGTTAGATAGATAATGTGACTATAACTACCACTTTTATCCCCATTTATTGCCTATATTGGTGTCAATAACCATCACATCACAATTTAGAATTTTTGAGAAAACCAAAGGAAACAAGCACTGTGCAATCCAGTTTCCTTTGTACCTCTCTGTTAATACTTTGTTGTCCCGACACTTATTGCTTTCAATATTTCAAATTCCTCATTTGTTTTGTTCGTTTTGTGCCTCTGCTGTTCTTATTTTATTCTGGCATCCTTGTCCTCTTCTATTCCTTCCAGCAATTTTCTCATGATGGCTTCTTCCGTTTTCCTCTCTTTTGTTTTCCAACCCCTTTTGCTCCAGAACTTCCTGTTAGAATATAAAGTGCCAATGGATCTGATTCTCATGTAGAAATGAATCCTCTTTACCACAAGAAATAACTTCTAAAGCTTTACTTGCAGAACTTGGTTTTTAAACATTTCGTTACATACATTAACAGTTGCGAAACAACAAAATGCCACATTTCATATTAGTAATGGGCATCAGTCTTCTTAAGTCCGGGAAATCTCTTCCTCTGATCCCAGAGTAAGTTCACGCTTCTGGAGAGCAAAAACAGCTTGTGTGTCTCTCTGCTGTTGTAACACATACAGACAAACACCACCCAAAGAACCAACACAACACATAGCTTCCGTGTTGATAGTAGCAGAGAAGCTCAGGTTACATGAGTTAGGAAAAAATACCTCATGAGCCAGTCACAAGACTCAGCCTGCCCTACCCTAGAGTGAAAAAACACCAGGGCTCTGGAATAGGCTCCCCAACATTTTACGTACATTAAACATATAATTTAATGCTTCCACAGTCCAACTGTACCTCTCATAAGCCAGGAGCTTCTACTACAATGAATAAGTCTAAGTACCTACTCTGTAAAATCTACTCTGGATACAAATGGGGAGAACTCTAGTCAATTCTGTGTCCAGGGCAGCTGTTTACCAGCTCTATCTGGTATGCAGGCTGAGACCCTATCGCCAGAGTTGTGCACGCTCTGGTTATCTCTCGCTTGGGCTACTGCAATGTGCTCTATGTGGGGCTACCTTTGAAGGTGACCTGGAAACTACAACTAATCCAGACTAGTGACTGTTATGTGGCCGCCGAGACCACATAACACCGGTCTTGAAAGACCTACATTGGCTCCCAGTATTTTTCCGAGCACAATTCAAAGTGTTGGTGCTGACCTTTGAAGTCCTAAACGGCCTCAGTCCAGTATACCTGAAGGAGTGTGTCCACCCCCATCATCCAGCCCGGACACAGAGGTCCAATACCGAGGGCCTTCTGGCAGTTCCCTCGCTGTGAGAAGCCATGTTACAGGGAACTAGGCAGAGGGCCTTCTCAGTAGTGGCACCCGCCCTGTGGAACGCCTTCCCACCAGATGGCAAAGAGAACAACAACTACCAGACTTTTAGAAGACATCTGAAGGCAGCCCTGTCTAGGGAAGCTTTTAATGTTTCATGCATTACTGTATTTTAATATTTTGTTGAAAACTGCCCAGAATGGTTGGGGAAGCCCAGCCAGATGGGTGGGGTATAAATTAAAAAAATATTATTATTACTATTATTATTATCACCGTTTCTGAGCAAAATTCACTGTTTTGACATGGATATATAAAGACTAGAATGACTTGGTCTCAAATATTTGAAGAAGTATATTTTCTGATATCTGCTAGCCCAGGCTTTAAGATTTTGCCAATAGGCACAACCTTTTGTACACTGCTGAGGAAAAGGGCCTCCTTAGTGGTGGCACCACACCTGTGGTTCCCTTCCCCTGTGGTTGTCCTCCTCAGTGTTGATATTTCAGCATCTTTTGAAGGCAGTTTTTTTACCCAGGCCTTTGGGACAGATAGGGGTGTTCAGTATCAATGTGATGTTTTTCAATGCTGTACCTCAGTGATAGATTGATAATATGCAATTTTAAATGGAATGGTTTTGTATTTTTAATGTTTCACTGAGTTTTTGTAGATCACCCTGAATTTTTATTTAAGAATATATTCAAAACTGAGTAAATAGACGTGTACATTCCTTTAAAATCTCCAGTGATTATTTAATATTGTGTTCCTAACAGCATGTTCCCTGAAAATAACGTCATAACATTTTTTACTTAATGTGTTGGCAATAGAGAAGAAGTGAATCATCATTATCATAAATGTTATCCAACTAAGTAATACTCAGAGTGTGTTAAATATATTAGTTTAATATACATAAAACGTAATGCTTATATGGATTAAAGTCTGAAAAAACTTATGGAAAAGTTAGCATTTGCAAAGTAGAGAAGTTTGCATTTGGCAGGAGGTTTCACTCTAGCAAATCCAGCAGAAAATGTTGGATGTTTCTGTTTAAGTCTTTAGGGTAGTTGCTGACTCATCACCAGAAAGCCAAGCAGAAATTTCTCATAGCAGGAAGATGAAACCTGAGAACTCATTGTCTTCCTCAGCAATGGAGCCAGCAGAAGCAGTAGTGGCCAATCTCTGTGATCATGAACAAGCAAATTGCTTAAGATCTTTTGCTCTGGGACCAGAGAAATGAAAGTTTATTGAACTGTATTAAAGCCTAAAAAGAAGATGGGACTGCAATGCTAGTTTGTTTAAGAGCAATGTGTTACTTTGTATTTTTGCCACTGCTTATTTGTAACTAGTTTAAGATTGTTTCCAGTACAGCTTTGAAACTCATTTTTGTGGTTGAGAGCAAATTCATTTCTACTCTGCACATGGTCCAGATCAGGGATTTTGCTTGCAAAAACTCGAACAGAGCAGACCATTGGAACCATGGACTTAAGTTAGTCATGACTATCCTAAGCCCATGATTTCAGTGGTTCTCCTTTGAGTATGATGTAGTTCAATAACATATCATCATCATGATCATCATCATCAACAACAACAACAACAACAACATCCACTCAAGAAGACTAGTTGATCTGCAAATTGTTGACTGCTGTTGAACAGCGTGCTGCTTGCTGTGCAATAAAGGTAAAGGGTAAAGGGACCCCTGACCATTAGGTCCAGTCGTGACTGACTCTGGGGTTGCGGCGCTCATCTCGCTTTACTGGCCGAGGGAGCCGGCGTACAGCTTCCGGGTCATGTGGCCAGCATGACTAAGCCACTTCTGGCGAACCAGAGCAGCACACGGAAATGCCGTTTACCTTCCCGCCGGAGCAGTACCTATTTATCTACTTGCACTTTGACGTGCTTTCGAACTGCTAGGTTGGCAGGAGCAGGGACCGAGCAATGGGAGCTCACCCTGTGACGGGGATTTGAACCACCAACCTTATGATCAGCAAGTCCTAGGCTCTGTGGTTTAACTCACAGCGCCACCCGCATATGCGGTGATTGCTGCGTGAACAGATAAACTGAAGGAATGCTGAGCCAACTTTTACTCCCAGTATTCGAAACCACCTTGAAAACTGACAGTGAGTGACATAATGGAAATGTTTAAACAAAACAAACAAACAAACAAGTAAACGAACAAATTTCTGATGCCTTTGGCTCTTATTCTGTTCAATACTATGTGCATCTATAGCAAGACAATTTGACTAGTTCAATGCGCATGTAGCCTGCCATTGACACATGTAGCCATACTACACAGACACTCTAATGCATTTGTTAAACTGATCAATAATAAGATTGATCAGCCTTCTACTTTACCAAGTTAATCATGCTATTGATTACCTTCGTAAACATAGTGCTTCACTTCAGTAGCATTGCTCTGTCGTTACGTTCCCAGAACCAGGAAGTTAGCACACAATAGATTTTGAAGAGTCAGTGTTCTGGAGTAGAAGCTCAAAGCACATTAAAGTCTTAACAGAAGCTTTTCATAGCTTGGCATGGTGCTTTGGCAAAAAATATGTCTTCCCTACATTGCTATCCTGCTCAATTACTCCGTAGTTGATTACGTCTACAGCTCTCAGATTGTCACCTGCAGTTTTTAAAGTTTGGTGGTTCTCATGAATCGGCCACAGTGGTTCATTTGAAAAAACGAGAAATAAGCATTTAGCTGAGCAATCTAAAATATAAAAAGGTGGAGGAAGCTATGCTGACATATATGACTCCTATTCCAAACTGTGTTCAAGACTGACTGCCATTGAGCCAAATCTGCTGCAACATGAAATGTCATTTGCAATGCAGGGATCTCAGCTAAAGCATCCATGGCAGATGACCATCTAACCTCTGCGTAAAAACCTCTAAGGAAAGAGAACCCACAACCTCCCAAGGGAGTGTGTTCCACTGTCAAAAAGGTCTTACTCTTAGAAAGTTCTATGGGATCGCCTCTACTGGTATGCCCAGCGGAGGACCTTAAGGTCCACAAATGACAACACTTTGGAGGTCCCAAGTCGCAAGGTGGTTAGATTGGTCTCAACTAGGGCCAGGGCCTTTTCAGTACTGGCCCCGACTTGGTGGAACGCTCTGTCACAAGAGACTAGGACCCTGCGGGACTTGAAATCTTTCTGCAGGGCCTGCAAGACAGAGCTGTTCCACCTGGCCTTTGGTTTGGACTCAGTCTGACCCTTATGTTTCCCTCCCCTTATGGTTTTGATCTATGGGCTACTTTTAAAATGAGGCTGCATTTTAAATTGTATTTTAACCTGCATTTTAAATTGGGTTTGTTTATTTTTTCTATTATGTTTTTATTGTAATTTTACTGGCCCAGCTCTGGCCGGGGAGGGCGGGGTATAAATAAAATTTAATAATAATAATAATAATAATAATAATAGTTGGAATCTCCTTTCTTGCAACTTGAATCCATTGGTCTACTTCTAGAGCAGGAGAAAACAACCTTGATCCATCTTCCATGTGGCAGCCCTTGAGATATTTGAAGATATCCATCATATTTCCTCTCAGTCTCCTCTTTTCCAGGCTAAACATACCCAGCTCCTTCAACCGTTCCTCACGAGGCTTGGTTTGTCGAACCTTTATCATCTTGATGGCCCTCCTCTGCGCACACGTTCTAACTAACTAAGGCTGCGTACGCACAAAACCTTAATAATAATAATAATAATAATAATAATAATAATAATAATAATAATTTATTTATACCCAGCCCATCTGGCTGGCTGGGCTTCCTCAGCCACTCTGGGCGGCTTTCAACAAAATATTAAAATACAATAACTTATTAAACATTAAAAGCTTCCCTAAACAGGGCTGCCTTCAGATGTCTTCTAAAAGTTTGGTAGTTATTTTTCTCTTTGACATCTGATGGGAGGGCGTTCCACAGGGTGGGTGCCACTACCGAGAAGGCCCTCTGCCTGGTTCCCTGTAACTTGGCTTCTCGTAGCAAGGGAACCACCAGAAGGCCCTCGGCGCTGGACCTCAGTGTCCAGGCAGAACGATGGAGGTGGAGATGCTCCTTCAGGTATACAGGACCGAGGCCATTTAGGGCTGTAAAGGTCAGCACCAACACTTTGAATTGTGCTCAGAAACGTACTGGGAGCTAGTGTGGGTCTTTCAAAAGCAGTGTTATATGGTCTCGGCTGCTGCTCCCAGTCACCAGTCTAGCTGCCGCATTCTAGATTAGTTGTAGTTTCCGGGTCACCTTCAAAGGTAGCCTCACATAGAACACATTGCAGTAGTCCAAGCGAGAGATAACCAGAGCATGCAGGTAGGGTCTCAGCTTGCGTACCAGATGGAACTGATAAACAACTGCGCTGGACACAGAATTGACCTGTGCCTCCATAGACAGATGTGAGTCCAGAATGACTTTAAATACATGTAAAGCACATTCTTTCCCTCAAAGAATTGTGGGGACTGTAGTTTATCCCTTGTGGAGTTAAAATTCTCAGCAACCATTAACAAACTACAATTCCCAGAATTCTTAGAGAATGAAAATGCATTTTGAATGTGCTTTAAAGGTATAGGGAAGTTTTTACATTTTTATATTGTAAGCTGCCTTGGGAAATAATGGTGAAGGACAGGTAAGAAATTCAATAAATAACACTAGCAGCCACTACCACCACCAAGGCCCTCAGAGATTATTGTTCCCAACAAGGAAAAAAAAGTTTGCAGAGACGACCCTTTCCTCAGTACCAAACCAAGCATGAAGCAATGAAGTTTCTCCTCCTGGCAAAACAGTAGACATTGCATGCCTCCCTCCTTCTAAACATAATAAAATCTTAATGCTGTAATATATCCAGCTAGGCAGGTTCAGAGTGTTATATTCCAGCTTCAGTGTTCTATTTATATATGAGACCACCTTCAAATTTAGCTAAACTGATCTCTCTCTTTTTTATCTCCTCATAGACCACCTGCTTGTCAAGTGCTCACTACTAGTATCCTGTGGCTTATCCAGATTTTTATAATTATTATTATAATTATTAATTGTTATTAGAGCATTTTAAAAAGGTGGCGTTGCTATGCATTTAGTATTGGCATTGATAATAACTCTGGTTTAGAGAAAGGAGGTTTGTAGATCACGGTGCCTCAGGCCTTGACTACAAAATGGAGCTCTTGTTGCCTTGAAAGACCAGATAATTTCATTCTGCTTAAGTCAGCAGACGAGCAATATGTGTAATGATCTTCCCTTCAGCCTCCAGGGTCTGTACAACAATGGCTCCTCAAATGGATCAAGGTTGCTGGCTTCCATATAGGTTTCAAAGTGCAGCTTGGAAATCTGTGTGCAAGAATAGCATAGTAGCTCGAGCTCTAGGAATGACTGGCCTTTGACATGTTTCATTGCTATTCCAAGCGAGCAATACCAAGACTTCAGCTAAAGTCAGTCAAACTGTTTCTTACTTTCACGGAAACTCTGAAGAGATTTCAATGCCCTAAAAGCACAGAACTTAGCTGCTTATTTAAAACACCTCCTGCAAGCCTAGTTCCCCATGTCTTGTAGTTTTCCTTGAGTGACAGGCTGGTGCCTATATACTCCTTTTTTTATTTTTGCAAGTCAAGTGAGTCTTTATTTCTCCCTATTTAAGAACCTGTTCTTGCCTCTCTGGGACTCTCCCTGCACAACACCTGCAGCAGATCCAGAGATAAGGATTAATGTTTTCAATCCTGCTTGCTTATTGAGGAATACCAATATGTTATGCTGAATCTGGGAGATCTCTGAAGAATAAGGTGGCAGTGGCAGATGGGGAGAAGACACGGAAGCGTTTCCAGGACAAATGCTGAATTTGATCAACCGCATGTTGTTGTTTTTTAGATCTTCCAGTTTTTTTTAAAAAAAATATTTTTATTAGCAATTTCAACATAACAAATTAGCAAACCATATAACCATACATCATTTTCCCCCTTTCCTTTTTTTTTTGAAAATAATATTTATTAAAATTTTAAAAGTTACAAAAAGAAAAAGTAAAAACACCATATTAAACAAAAACAAAACAGCACATCACAGTAAGGAAAAAAAGAAAAAGAAATAAAAATAAAAATAAAACAATTTAAAAACACATCAAACCTTCCCATAACTTATCTTTCATTTGCTTGTTTCCTTGACCTCCTCACACCTCCCTTTTTTGTATTCTGGTTCGGTTAACTATTTCAGCAAATCCTTTCCATCTTTTCCAATTTTTGTCCTGTAATTTATCTTAATATAATGTAACTTTACTTTCCCTCTTTTCACCAATTAACAGTCTGTTTTTTCCTAAACCTTTATAACATTTCTGCTAAAACCACATAACTTCATTCCAACATCCTTCTAACATTCATTAATTTTACAATGTTTCTGTAGATAGTCTTTAAATTTCTTCCAATCTTCCTCCACCGACTCTTCTCCCTGGTCTCGGATTCTGCCGGTCATTTCCGCCAGTTCTATGTACATCATTTCCCCCCTTTCCTCCCTCCCTTCCATCCCCCCCTCCCACTCCCTCCCACCAGGGACTTCCCTCAGCTCCTCTCTGATTTCTCAGCACATATTATTCTCTGCATGTTATAAAATTTTACATATCCTCACATTATCTATCTAACATGTTATCAACCAATAAATTTGTGTATGTTTATTCAATACCTGCCAAGGAGTCCAGTTCATTTTGTATTTTTAGATAGTTTGTAAAAAGCTCCCATTCTTCCTTAAAGCCACAGTTGTCCTTGTCCCACAATTTATATGCCAATTTAGCCAACTCTGCACAACTCATCAATTTTTCTTGCCACTGTTCTTTTGTTGTGACTCTTGCTGCTGTTGTAACATACATAAATAAATTCTTTGTTTTTCTTGGCAGGTCTTGTCCTACAATTGCTAACAAAAATGCTTCAGGTTTTTTTTTTTTACAAATGTCATTTAAAACATTTTTTTTTTCAATTCATTGTATATCATTTCAATTCATTGTATATCATTGTATATATCAATTCATTGTATATCATTTTTAAAAATTTCTCTACATTCCCACCACATATGACAAAAAGTTCCTTCTTTTTCTTTACATTTCCAACATATATTTGACCCGGTTTTATACATTTTTGCGATCTGTACTGGTGATCAACTGAATTTCACCTTAAGTATAAGAAATATTTATCTTGAATGAGAAGAGGTTTCCGTTTTGCAATTACAGCTTATACAGAGGACCCACGCCATGGAAAAGAGCTGCAGTGGGAGCAGCAAACTTGCTTCACACAAAAGAATTCACAGAGGGAGAAATAATCAGAATTCATTGAGTGAGAACAGAACGTCATTAGCAACTGAAGTCTTTACTAAACATAGAAGGGCCCAAACAGGAAAGAAGCTAGAATGTGGCAGCAATAGTCCTATGGTGCCTGAAAATGTATTATGATGTAAGGTTTCAATGCATAGAGTCTCCATCAGATGTTGCAGAAGTGTTTATAAATGCCTGCACAGAGAGAAAAATTGTCAACTGTGAGATCTGATGGAACTGAACTGCCCAAAGTACGATGTATGACAACTAGGTTTAAGCTTAGATTTATGCAAATAAATAAATGACCAATCACAACAGCAAGAATTCATTATAAGAAGATGATTAAATTCCTAGCAGTGCTAGTGCCTGAGGCGGTCTCCCATTCTGCCTAACGTTTGGGCTGGCCCTAGTTGTAATTTGACAATTTTACATTGGAGTTTCTTTTTTGAGCTGCTTTGATCAAGAATGGCTACCTCCAGATCAGCAACAAAGAGGTTAACGGATACCTCTCCCCATATGAACCGACCTAGACCCTGCGATCAGCAACTGAGTCCCTTCTTTGTATGTGTCCTTCATGAGAGAACCAAAGGATGAGATGGGGCCTTTTCTGCAGTGGCTCCCCATTTGTGGAATGCTCTCCTCAGGGAGACTTGTCTGGTGCTTTCAGTACATATCTTTAGGCACCAAGCAAAAGTAGTTCTCAGGCCTTTGGCTAATTAAACAACCTGTGGCCTTTTAAACTGTGTGTGGGGGGTATTGTTTTTGTTTGTTTTTGCGTGTTGAGACCCTTAAACCTCCCCCATAAGTAAATTCACACAAGACTCAAATTTTGGTTTGGTTTGTGGCAGAATTTAGGCCACAACTTTATTGATTACAGCAAGTGAGTGGTTGCATAGGCTCTGGTTCGAGTAGCTCCCTGCACCGTTGCAGGTAGCGCTGACCCAGGGCACCAGCATAGATGAACCTAGGGTGAACACCTGGATAAGTGGAAAGCCGGGAACAGGCTATCTCTGCCAACCAAATGCCCCACCTGGACTCAGGCATGGGCACAGGGGTTGACGAAACCATCAAGTCCCTGAATCATCAAAGTAGATCGCTCTCTCTCTTGGCTCGCAGCGAACACATTGTTGGTGTTCCAATGCAGGCACCGAAAGAGGAAGCTCTGGGTCACGTGCATAGGTATATATAGATCCCTTGATCCATTTAGCCTGTGTCCCACTGGCCTGATTGAACCCTGCATCAAGGAACCTACCAATCGGGTCTTGTGGTTTTCCAAACGTACCCACCCACAACACAGGGTTAGGTTGCCAGGTCCCACCACAACACATGCCCTCTTTAAGGGAGGACCCGATTTACGAAATTCATTTTTGTGCTTTTGTATTGTAAACTGCCCTGTGATTTTGGGGGGAAAGGCAGTACAAAAAACAAACACACACACAAACAAACAAGAGAGCAAGAGAGAGAATTTAGATATAAACACTAGACTAGTAAAATGTTCATCATATTACGTGGGGTCGCATGCTTTCTTAGCATGCAAGTAGGCTTGAGCTGAGAGTGAGGTTGGCATATTGGCTCCTGATATTATAACAATTGTGATAGCACCTATCTTTCCTTGAGCTACTGCTGTTAACCTGCACTTTCAGTGACTACAAGATGAGCAGGCCTTGAATCAAGTGAGCATGACTTATCTGTTGTTGTGTTGTCTGCTTCCCTCTACCACCCCCAGCTATATTTTCACTTTGTCTTCCCTCAATAAATAAGGGGCAATTCTATAGCAAGGAGTCCAGAGTACCCAAAAAACATGGAATCAGCCCTGGGAAGTTCCTCTGGTAGTTTAATAATTTGCAGAAACACTGTTTCTTACTTCCATCAAAATGTGTCAGAAGTTTTGCCACAAGGAAATGGAAAAAGGTTATTTTGGACACTTGAAGATAACAATACATAAATGAATTGGACTTCCTGATTGAGAAAAGATGAATTCTGAGTGACTGTCTAATAAACGACTTTTCCATATTTCTGTTGTACTTTGCTCTTGAAATTGTTTTTGTGGGTCTTTGGACCATGATAAAGAATGTGTTTGTGAATTCTGGGTGCCCGGGAAGAAAATCTGGGATTACCATCTAGCAAAATGGGGAGAAGCTGGATATTTTTGGAGTGTAAAGGTTAAATATTTTGAATAATTGATATACAAATAATTGGCAGATAGAAAAGCGGGAACCTCTCTTTTCTTTTAATTTCCTTCCTCCTTTGCTTTCTTTATGACTGTTAATTTTTAATAGTACTCTATTAACTTATGCATATGTTTTGATTTATGAAGATAAATGAAAATACATATAGAGAGATGAGGGATAGAAGAGAGGAACTTGTGTGAGAGACAGGCCAGAGTGGGTTAACTCCCCTTGAGATATCATCTTGACATCACCACATTTGCTATGAGATCCTTGACTGGTTGGGATAACTCCTCAGAAAGAAAAAGATATAAATGCCACTAAATAGAAGTCTGTTGGGCAAAGATGTTGCAGATCAGAAGGAAATCCAGGCAGTGAACAAGATGAGCAAGGAGGGGAAACATTGGAAATATCCCCAAATGTTTGTTCTGCACAAATATTCCCTGCACCCTTAGTTTGCATCTCAGCAAAACCTCTTAAACAGGCTATCCAACCATGTGATGTTTTGATTTCCCCCTCTTTTCCTGTTCCTGAAGACCAGCTTCAATGAGCTCAATTTGAGAGGAACGGGGAGTATATAAAGGCTTTTATTCACAATACTGTTTATCTGCTGGATAATCACACTGACACATGGCAAAATGAATCTTAACATTGACTAAGGCAAACTGATACATATTCAGTGCAAAATGTATTTTAAAAAGTAAGCATGTAATAAATAAGAGCTGCCTATATCTAAAGGGCTCTGAAAAAGAATGTTGGTAATTATGAACCCCTTTATAAATACAGAAGACAATGTGGTGGAGCCATTTCCAATTTGTGAAATTGCTAGGATTTACACAGAGACTCACAGGCAATAAATCTGAGGAAAATTGCATGATCGCAGAGTTCTCCGCTTCTGTTTCACTTGGAACACTCTTTTATGCCCTGTTTATAAAATATAATGGTAACAGAATTTGCATTAATTCAAACAGCTGAAAAAGCCTCAGTTATGGCAGACTTATGTGTTGCTTATAATACCCTTAAATAAAATGCTACAATTACAGAACACTATAAAATGTTCAGCGTCCTAGGTAAGAAATCTCTTCCCTCAGAAACAGCTGGAGAATCCATGGAGTTTAATGGAGTCAAATGACAAAGGTTAAAGTACTAAAATGGATACAATAAACCCAGAAGATAAAATGTAGATATATTTTCTGAATATGGAAAGTTGGGCAGCAATTCTGCTGAAGTACTGGGACCTTAAGTCGTATAATGTCAGCCCAATCTATTACAGTATTTTCAGTTCAGCACACCTGATGCCAAACCACTCATAGAAACAGCAGTAAATATTGTAGGAAGGTTTTTATATGGGCAACAAAGGTTTGAATGGGACATATCAGAAAAAGCCTTGGAGGCTACAAAAACCACATGGATTTAATTGAAAAATAAAGTTCTTTATTAAATATGAAAATGGACTACAGCTGAAATCCTATGCAGACTTTATCTGGGAGTAAGCGTCATGGAA
Organism: Podarcis gaigeae; assembly: GCF_964106915.1. Taxonomy (NCBI): domain Eukaryota; kingdom Metazoa; phylum Chordata; class Lepidosauria; order Squamata; family Lacertidae; genus Podarcis; species Podarcis gaigeae. The sequence continues at coordinate 81,677,630 of NC_139683.1, read as the reverse complement.
CACAAGGGGTAAACACACACAGTAATCCAGTAACACAATTGTGCAACTGCCAGGACTGCACATGAGGAGTACTTTTATAAAGCATCAGTTATGCCAAATAGCTGTTTGGAAGGGAGGAGAGAGGGGGACAGAATTCAGCTCCCCCTCCCAAACAGCTGATCACACATAAATTTTCTTCTAGCCTGTCTACGCTTGGAGCTTCTGCAAGCTAGATTTGTGGGAAGTCCATGGCCTGCTGGCAGGGATTTTGTTCTTTCTCAGGTTTGCGAGACCAGGAGCATTTCCCACCTGTTTACATGAGCATTTGTAAGAGATATGCTTGTGGGAAGCTGTTTCCATGCATTGCCAGCCCATACCTAGACAGGGACAATTTTTCCTGCACCATATTCAAAATATGGAAATTTCCAATGCAGTTTATTAAAAACAACAACAACACTTTCCTTGTGGAATGCAAAGAATCCTGAATATTTTGGAAACTACAAACATCAAATAATAAGTAAGTAAAATTTTATTTATACCCCGCCCTCCCCAGCCAAGACCGGGCTCAGGGTGGCTAACATCAAATGTCAAATACATTAAAACACAATCAAACAATTGATTAAAATACAGCTTAAAAATTAGAATCAGGATAAAATTAAATGACTGCCCATGAAATTACAACCACAGGGGTCGGGAACCTCAAGTATTCATCAGGGCCAGCTATCCATATTGGTCCCACATGAGCTGATAAACGGGCCAAAGAGGTAACTTCCAGGGTCCCATAGAGGGGCGTCAAACTGGGCTCTGTCTTGCAGGCCCTGTGGAAGTATATCAAGTCCCACAGGACCCTGGTCTCCTGCGATAGAGCATTCCACCAGGCTGGGGCCAAAGGCGAAAAGGCCTTGGCCCTGGTTGAGGCCAGTTTAACCTCCTTGAGGCCCGGGACCTCCAATATATTATTATTTGCAGACCGTAAGGTCCTCTGCGGGGCATACCAGGAGAGGAGGTCCTGTAGGTACAAGGATCCTAGGCTGGATAGGGCTTTAAAGTTCAAAGCCAGCACCTTAAACCTGACCCTGTACTCTGTCAGGAGCCAGTGCAGCTGGTATAGCACTGGATGAATGTGGTCCCACAGCAAGGACCTCGCAAGGAGCGTCACCGCAGCCTTCTACACCAGCTGGAGTTTCTGGGTCAGCTTCAAGGAGACAACATTTTACTAGAGTGGCTACTTTACCTATTTATAGATAGGTAGCCGTGTAGGTCTGCCGTAGTCAAAACAAAATAAAAAAACCCTTCCAGTAGCACCTTAGAGACCAACTAAGTTTGTTATTGGTATGAGCTTTCGTGTGCATGCTATCTGAAGAAGTGTGCATGCACACGAAAGCCCATACCAATAAAAAAATTAGTTGGTCTCTAAGGTGCTACTGGAAGGAATATTTTTACTTTATGTATCAACATCAACAATGTACCTATCCATCCATTCATATAAAATCTTTTCTGGAGCTTTAGATGGCAAAAACCCAGCAAGAACCCTTCCTAAAATCCCTACAAGCTTATGATACAAAACCAGAGCCATAAAAATAACTTTGTAATAAAAAAATGATAACAACAAAACAACCATCATATTATTTGGGTTCTCTGGTGACATCAGGAGTTTATATTTTTATTTCCCACCACATTTCAATCAAAAGTGGAACCCCAATAACCTCAGGGATGTTAATGAGGCTTCGCCATTAACCAGTTCAGCCTATAAGAAGATCTGTTTCTATGAGTACATTAGGAACATGTGGGAAGCCTAATTTGGTGTCAGGTTTTAAAACTCTCCAAGACAAGACACAGCTAGGGGTCTGGATCTGGCACAGGCAGATCAAATCCCCAAGGGCAAGGGGCAAAATATATTCTTGAAACTGGGCTGGCAGTCAGGCAGGTTCCAGATCAAGCAGGTAATGAAGGCAAGGTTAAGCCATGCAGTCTGCATGACTCCAGAGCTGGACAAATGCTTCAGTGTAGTGTAGTGGTTAAGAGCAGTGGACTCGTAATATGGTGAACCGGGTTCGATTCCCCGCTCCTCCACATGCAGCTGCTGGGTGACCTTGGGCCAGTCACACTTCTTTGAAGTCTCTCAGCCCCACTAACCTCACAGAGTGTTTGTTGTGAGGGAGGAAGGGAAAGGAGAATGTTAGCCGCTTTGAGACTCCTTCAGGTAGTGATAAAGCGGGATATCAAATCCAAACTCTTCTTCTTCTTCTTCAGACTGAGGGCTCCACAATTGCACAGGCCAGAACTGGTTCCTCGTCTCACCTGTTTGGGTTAAAGGTGTGCCAGTTACATCACTTTTGTGGGACCATTTGTGTGGGATATTCAGGGAATCACATTCAGAGATGGGCGAAGTAGAGGGATTCTTTCTTTCTTTTGCATACAAAAAAGCCAAGTAGGGGTAAGTTTAAAAGGGAAGGAAAGGAAAAAGTAAGGAAAATATGCAGCTACCTCACAATTAGGGTTAAGACCCCCTCCCCGCAAATCAGTCTTTGATGGAATTTTTGTCCAACTGCACAAAAGCCTCCCAATAGTTGAGCTGAATATTTTGGCTCAGCACTAGTTCTGGCTAATGAGCTGCCGTACCTTCTTTTTTATTATATAGGTAGAGCTACGTTGTGGGAAAGATGAAGCCAGTACCCCTTCCGTACATGGAAGCTGTTTTGGTGCTTTATGGCAGAAAGCACATGGGTTCTGCAGAATAAATCCCCATTTTGAATCCCTTGGCACCTTACAGTTGGTTCTTTGTCAAGAGGGCCCAGAATGCTCCATTTTGTCACACAGATGCAGTCATCTTTCAACCCTTTTGATTCCAGTATGATTTGAACGATCCCTGCGGGGCCACTGTTCCACTTATCATTTCTTACCAATCAAACATACTGTGCTAATATATCATCCTGCATAGTGTGGCACACATTTTACTTGAAAAGGAGTAAAATTGATGTTTGTGTGCAGTGAACTTGACAAGAAAAACCAGCTTACCTCATTGGTAGCCTTAAATGTTAACATCCAGGTTTCATAAATTGAAGGTGGAGTTCTGCTTAAAGAAATGAATAGCAATTATATTCTCAAAGAGAGAGAAAATATATTATTTTGCTGCTTAAAATAAAATTTAAAAATTCAATCTCAACTTGAAAACCTAAGCTTCTATTTCATATTCTACAGGGTTTCTAAAACATGTTTGTAGTGTGGATATAAGTAATAATGTACACAAAGAGACTGATGGACCTAGTAGGGGAACATATCCAGACAGTAATATTTCAACTGACGTCATATGGGAATGCCTCAAAGAGTAAATATTACTACAAAAATATACTAGTTCAGGTATAGCTTTTTCCAAAGGGGTTTGGGAACTTTAGTTTAGCATGAGCACAGAGAGCTTTTGCTGGAGATCTGTTGCACAGATGACAGTTATCAGGGATTCCTGGGGAGCGTGAACAAATATTGACTCTGGTTGAAGGTGTCTGAAGTGTAGATACACCTTTGGATTCAAAGAGCCTCACTTCTGGTTCCATTTCACTTAATTCCACAGATTACAGTGGTACCTCAGGTTACATATGCTTCAGGTTACATACACTTCAGGTTACAGACTCCGCTAACCCAGAAATAGTACCTCGGGTTAAGAACTTTGCTTCAGGATGAGAACAGAAATCGTGCTCCGGCAGCGCAGCGGCAGCGGGAGGCCCCATTAGCTAAAGTGGTGCTTCAGGTTAAGAACAGTTTCAGGTTAAGAATGGACCTCCGAACGAATTAAGTACGTAACCAGAGGTACCACTGTATACTGGAAGAAGCAAAGACTACTTCAGGTTAAGAACAGTTTCAGGTTAAGAATGGACCACCAGAATGAATTAAGTTCTTAACCTGAGGTACCACTGTATCTACTGATGTCGATCTATAACCTACTGCTCTTCCCCCCAAAGCAGGTAACAACGTTAAAATAATCAACGTGTGAGAAGACCCATGACTGCATAATTGGCCAGATCAAAATAACAAGCATCAGGGTAGTCATTTCATTGCAGTCGTATTTGTACTTAATTGGGGTGGGGGAGGAGAGTGAAGTTACTCCATTACCATTCCCATGCTGCAAGACAGGACAGATTTACAATATTTTGTTGACTCCACCGAGTAGATTATATGGAAAAAAAGAAAAGAGTCCAATTGTTGATAGCAACATAGAAGGGGGAAAGCTTAGATCCCCATAAATCTCCACCCAAACAACAGATTCTAATTCTTTTCTAAAAAAATATTGTTACTCAATTTTTCCAAATTACAAAAATAGTTGGTGGGAACAGGAAAAATAAAACATGCAGCAGAATCTAATTAACAGATTCTGAGATTATTCTCCCATATTTTGACTGTTCTGAAGAACAGATGATATTATCATAGCCAATACATATGTGCATCATTAAAAGTATATCCATTCAATCCTGCTGAATATCTAATAGAAGATATAATTTTTATTCCCACTTTTCATTTCCCAAGACCCCTGCTCTGTAACATGGAATTCTACTCCCACAGTTACTACAACAGCCCCTGTTGTATCTTAAGGACTGTCACATGGAAGATGGAACAATATTGCTTTCTTCTGCTCTGGAGGATAGGACCCAAACCAATGGATTCAGGTACGCCATCTGGGGGAGACTGGTCTCTGATATGGTAACCTGTATAAGTGAACAATGTTATTGTTTTTGTCAGTGCAGAAATGGGAGTGTGAATGGACAGGATTTTATCTTGTAACTTCTACAGACCAATCCTGCTTCTTCATCTGGGGGATCATGCCCTTTTCTCTCAGTCCAGATTAATTAGCTATGTGCTATGTGAATTCAGAGAATCCATTATCTTCATGCAAAGAGACATGGCGTGTATAATCTTCTTCATGATGAAGTTCCTCTGTCCAGACATGAGTTAGAATTTTGTGAGTTAGAATCCCAGTGCAGCCATCGTAAGGTAAAGGTAGAGGTACCCCTGCCCGTACGGGCCAGTCTTGACAGACTCTGGGGTTGTGCGCCCATCTCACTTAAGAGGCCAGGGGCCAGCGCTGTCCGGAGACACTTCCGGGTCACGTGGCCAGCGTGACAAAGCTGCATCTGGCGAACCAGAGCTGCACACGGAAACGCCGTTTACCTTCCCGCTGGTAAGCGGTCCCTATTTATCTACTTGCACCTGGAGGTGCTTTCGAACTGCTAGGTTGGCAGGCGCTGGGACCGAGCAGCGGGAGCGCACCCCGCCGCAGGGATTCGAACCGCCGACCTTTCGATCGGCAAGTCCTAGGCGCTGAGGCTTTAACCCACAGCGCCACCTGCGTCCCATCGTAGTTAACTCTTAATTCCAACATGTACATGCCCTTTCACAGTCACCTAGGATTAATAACATTACAATTTGGTTTTCACTGTCAGAAGAGATTACCATTTTGATGATTATCTCTTTTTTTAAAAATAGTTTTTAGTAAGTTTCTTACAAATATAACACATACTACAACAAAAAACAAAATCACAAATATAAACAAAAAAGAAAACAGGAAAAGCAAAATACATATCAATAAACACCAGACAATATGAATTAATTGGTTATTTAAACTTCTAACGTCATAAACATGGTTTTGACTTCCTCTGAGCCCTCCCACCTGAATTTCCTTGTATTTAAATGTAGCAGTTTTCTAATATCAATATTAAAACACAATATTCCAATTAAAATAAAAATTCTTAACTTTTCTTAAGGTTCTAAATCTCAATTATTTTACTAACTCTTAATTTCATCCTAAACCTATTTAGTCCTTTCAAGTAATTTCTAATTTTTAATGTTACAGTATTTCTTCAAATAGTTTTTAAATTTCTTCCACTCTTCTTGATATTCCTCTTCTCTTCTGGTCATTTTGATGATTGTCTGGCTTGGTTCCAACTGGTCAGAGTTGGTTGTGGTTGCAGAAACACAACCACAGGTTCAATTGTTTCTTAAAGGAGGTTCATTAGATGAAGGCGTGTTCATCGTGATTTCTGCTTCTGCTTTTGATCTGTTTCTCTTTTTCCACCTTCAGGGTTCTGCAGTATCTTTTTGCAACGATACACAAACACTCGAAGACGTACAAGCACATTACATTAGTAGCACAGGCTCATCAGATTAAAAATTAAGCAACCGCCACTGCTGCAACTGTCAGAGGCTGTGAAACACCTTTGAATTCCACCATAATTCCACTTGATGTCATCAGCACAGCAACGAGGTGAGTATGTGTATAGGAGACAAAACAAAAACTAATTTAGAACAAAACAAACCTGTTCTCGTGAGCTCAAATTTAATTCTCCATAGGCAGAATGACAGTGCAGTGCACTGCTGGCTCAGCTAATCAAAAGAAAAGATGTCGCATCAATGGCTGAACTTCTGTGGTATTAAATCAAAGAATGAGAGACAGGAGCAACGAAGAAGGTTTGTCTGTGAATGCTCCCCCTCTCCCACCATACATTTATTTTATACTTTTTCTTATTCTCTATTCTTCTATCATACTTTTAAAAAATTGCTAAATCTATTGAATCCAACAGGACATGCTGGTTCACGCGTGTAAACATTTTTTTTTAAAAAAAGACGCCTATGGTTGGAATAATTTAATTTAAAGCACTTTGTGAGGTCCAGCCAGAAAGCAGTTTAAAAATACTAGGGTTGTACACTGGCTCTGCTCAAATCCCTGATCCCAAACTGAATCAGACTGATTTGGGTAAACCTGGATTTGGGCTGAACGAAGTTAAGGCAGCCCCAGATTGGACTGAGAGACCACATCTTTGTTTGAAATTCTGTCCTGTCATGAAATGCCCAAAATCTTTCTAACGCAGCACATGTAGAAGGTGTTGAAGCATTGCTCCTGACACTTGGAAGTTGCCATCGGCTCACTTCCATAAAGCTATAAGTGCTATAAGGAGACATGAACATGCTACGTTGAGATATGAAAGTTCTTTATTGACCATGCATGTGGAAATAAGAGGTGGGGAACATGTAGCCCTCTAAATGTTGTCCCATCAGCCCCAGCCAGCATTGGTAATGATACAGTACAGAGTGATGGGACTTGTGGTTGCAGAACTTCTGGATGGTTACAGCTTCTCCACCCCTGTTGTGGAGGGAGACATGCAGTCATAGGAAACTACTGGTGGTAGTTTAAAATCAGAGTATCGGGACAACATTCTTTCTCTCTCTTCAGGTGTAACCAGCCAAAAGCAAAAGATGTCAAGACCCTTATTGTTAAAGAACTGTAGACAATGACATTGTGCTACTGCCAGCTTCTGTTGTTGAGATATATTTCACCCAACAGGACAGTCCACCTGTCTCTAATGATAATACACAGGGTAAGGATAGGATATTTCCTTGTTTGGGTTCAGTACCTGTGCTCAACAGAACAAGGGTTTGAACCCTGGTCTCCCAAGGCCTGCACTACACCGGCTAGATTTAAACTAGGGCCCACTGCTTGTTCTCTTACCACAACATTGTCTAAGCCTGCTGTGAAGTTTTCTTGTCTTCTGGTCACACAGATCCTCTAATGGTCCTCAGTGGTTAAAACGTCCCTCATCATTCCATGACATCACAGCAGCTCAGCAAACAGCTGGTGGCAAATTATGCAGCTTGGTAGCCGTTGGTTAGCCTGTGACTATATAAAGACTTGCCATGATGAAAAAAGGTAAAGGACCCCTGACAGTTAAGTCCAGTCGCAAACAACTCTGGGGTTGTGGTGCTCATCTCGCTTTACAGGCCAAGGGAGCTGGTGTTTGTCCGCAGACAGTTTTTCCGGGTCATATGACACAAAATGATTGTATGTGGAAGACTGGAATAAACAAACATTGATTCTGTAGTGTAAGCCTCTAGATATACAGTGGTACCTCTGGTTACGTACTTAATTCATTCTAGAGGTTCGGTCTTAACCTGAAACTGTTCTTAACCTGAAGCACCACTTTAGCTAATCGGGCCTCCCACTGCCGCCACAAAATTTCTGTTCTCATCCTGAACCAAAGTTCTTAACCCGAGGTACTATTTCTGGGTTAGCGGAGTCTGTAACCTGAAGCGTATGTAGCCTGAAGCATCTGTAACCCGAGGTACCACTGTACAAGTTCTTCCTTACTATAGTTTGCTCAGCTCAGAGCACTGATATGTCCTGCAAAATGCAAAAAAAAATGTCCTGCAAAATCTTGCTCCTTGGGACATGTTCAACAGCTTGGAGTATGTCAGTGGCAACCTTGCCCACAAAAGATGAATTTAACGTTCAACTTCTTGACAAATGAATTGGAGGGGGGCAGTTAGAAAGAACAGAGAGCAGGAAGAAAGGACAGAGAACACCGACAGATCATTCACAAATGAATTGCTTGGCCCCCACCAGGTTCAACCAGCAACATGGCTAGCCCAGTCTTGTTAGCTTTGCAGAGGGCTGCAAAAGTTGAAGCTATGTCCCTCTTTAGCTCATATAGTGAAACAGCTCAGCACTCCCTCCTTTAAAAATCAAGGAGCCATGCAAATAAAGGGAAGCAAACTCACAAACAAAAGTCATCAGCAAATTACTTCTCTAAATAAATAAATCAGGTTCTGGGTGTGGTAAGAAAAGAAGCACATGCTGTAAATGAACAAGACACAAATAAGCCTGCACTGAATACAGTCTTCTGCTTGTGTTGTAGAAACGAACAGAAACCTAATTAAACTCTAATCTGCTGTCTAGACAGATATTTGCCCATCCAGTCACATATGCTGTAGAACCAAACAAGTTTAAGAAAGCTTGAGAATTGTTTCCAACTCTTCCACTGCTTCTCTTTCGCTGCCCTCTTGCTGAGATCTCCTTGGCTCTAAGGTGTGTCCCCCGATCCATCACCTCCACTGAGAAGAACTCAATGTAGAGCAGAAAGTGAGCAATCCACAATAGCAGCAAGAGTTCAGAAGCTCCAAGAGACATCTGGTTGGCCACCATGGGGAGCTGGGGTACTAGGGAACCTCGATTAGCCTTGATCTGATCCAGAAAGGTAATTATTTTCTTCTTATTTGTTTGAAACGGTGAAGAACCATTGTAGCAAACCAAGAACTCATTAGGGAATATGGAGAAGAAAGAATAATGGATGGCTGTCCAAGGACTAGGAAAATGTTTAATGGAAGGAAGGGGCCTCTAGGGGCAGGAGGATAGAGTGAATGAAAGGTTGAGGGAAGGAAGAGAGAACACCAGTCTTTTTTTTCTTTTAAAAAAAATGTTTAGAGGTACTCTCATTTTCCTGCTCATATTGAAATACTGCCCCTCAATGAGGCCAAACTTAGATGCACAAAATGTTTAGGGGTATGCGTCCCCCCAGAAAAAAGCATTGGAGAACATTACCTCCATGGGTGTGAACCTTGAGGTCATTCAATATATATATATATATATATATATATATATATATATATATATATGCAGGTTTTGGTGTCCTCGGGTGTCTTCCCGTGTAAAAGTTGGGGTGTCTAGGCGACGTTTCGACGAGGTCTCACTCGTCATCTTCAGGCTGGTGCTTTCGGCTTCTTGTTACTGGAACAGAGCGGGATCTCAATGTTTGAGTTCCTATAAATACTGTAGAGGGGGTGTGGTGTCTAGCCTCCAATGTTCTGGGCAGAGAGGAAGTTCCCAGGCTAGTGTGCCTTTTCTTCTTTTGTTCCTTAATTACTTAATTACACCCCCTCTACAGTATTTATAGGAACTCAAACATTGAGATCCCGCTCTGTTCCAGTAACAAGAAGCCGAAAGCACCAGCCTGAAGATGACGAGTGAGACCTCGTCGAAACGTCGCCTAGACACCCCAACTTTTACACGGGAAGACACCCGAGGACACCAAAACCTGCATTCCTGTACCCGTGAAAATCTACGAAAGCATATATATATATATATATATATATATAACATATCATTTTCAACAGTAATTAAACATACTTTTACATCTTATTCAGATTTTTGACTTAAATCAATCCTGTCTGAGGGAGACCGCCTGGGAATACCGGGTGCCGTAGGCTTAGTCTATGGCCATACTACCCTGAACATGCCTGATCTCGTCTGATCTCAGAAGCTAAGCAGGGTCAGGCCTGGTTAGTACTTGGATGGGAAAACCCTGAGGTCATTCAATCAGCTTTGTATTCAAACACTGTTGGTTGGTCACCAACTCATCACATTTGGCTGGAATTCATAGAATCATAGAATTATAGAACTGGAAGGGACCATGAGGGTCATTTAGTCCAACTCCCTGCAGTGCTTGAACCCGTGATCCTCAGATGCTCTATTGAATGTTTTAGCTTTTTAAAAAAGAACTCACTGGAGCCACAGATAGATTTTGTCAGTGTGACATGATTTAGGATATGGGTTTTGTTGTGGCCAGCCATCTGTGCCCAGACGTTTGAAGACTTTAATGGTGCTTCAGTACCTGTAAAACCTGTTTGGCCAAAAGAGAGGCAAGAGAAAAACACAAAACCTCGCTGTGTCCCACCTCCCTCACTCCATTTAAAGTGAGGTGGGCAACCTCCAGGAAGAGGGCCTTCCTCATAGTGGCATTCAGATTACAGATAAGGCTTCTCAGGAGACTCACCTAGCATCTTCTCTGTGGTCTTCCTAGTGCTACATAAAGACTTTTCTGTTCACCCAGGCTGTTTAAATAACTGAAGTACCCGGGTTTCTGTTGTTTAATTATTAATTTTTAAATTAAGGGAGTGTAGCAAGTTCTGATGATGTACTTATGTGCCCCCCATTTTAATTATTTTATGTTTATCTTTTCATTCAGTTACCTTCCACTTATCTTTTTAAAAGCTACCCAGAGAAATTTGTGTTGCAGGTGTTGCATGCATATAAATAAAAAACAACAACGATGAGTGTTTGTAAGGGTCTGGGAACCAAGACTTATAAGGAATAGTTGAGGGAGTTGGATTTGTTTAGCCCAGAACAGAAAAGACTGGGACGATATACTACAGCCACCTTCAAATATCCAAAGGGAAGATGGAGCAAGCTTGTATTCTCCCACGCCAAAGGGTAGGACCCACAGCAATGGCTTCAAGTTATAAGAAAGGAGGTTCCCACTAAACATACCCAACTCCTATTTGGGGACTTCCCTGGCTTTTTTCGGGCCCATGTAAGACCAGTTTGGATAGTTAGCCTTGGTGAAGACTTGACTTTTCATCCCCCCAAAAGTTTTTTGTAATGGTTCTAGGGGTTGCTCGTGCGTAAGTTGCCGCCACTCCTGGCTAGGTTACCTGGTTGAACCCTTTCTGGCTGGACAGCCCTTCACGTCATGTCTGTTTCAGTCGCTGGCAGAATCCGTCAGTGGGCGTTTCTTGAACTTCTTCCAGCAAAGACGTTCTTTGACGCCAAGTCTCCTCCTACTCTCCCTGCGCAGAAGTCTTCTGCGCAGGGAGGGTGTGGGCAGCGGAGTACCCGTGCTCTCCCCACTGGTTTCCGGGGAAGAGTCCTGGAGCCTTCTCTCCGATTCCCCCATCTGCCCCCCTTCACCCCTGGTGTTATGCTGATTTCCTTCCCCAGCAGGTGGGCTGCCTCTCTCCCTGCTGGGACCCTCTCCAGCATCGCTCTGGAGCCTTCCCTCTGCCTCTGGCTCCGATGGCAGTTTCCTGACATTTTTTATTTAAGTTTCCACTGAAATGAGGCTGCATTTTAATGCATTGTTTCAATGTTGTATTTTAATCTTGTTTTTTAAGTTGTATTTCAATCAATTGTTTTTCTATTTGGTGTTAACCGCCCTGAGCCTGGTCTTGGCTGGGGAGGGCGGGGTATAAATAAAATTTATTATTATTATTATTAAACATCAGGAAGAATATTCTGGTGGTAAGAGCTGTTGGACAGTGGAATGGACTTGCTTGGAAGGTCAAGGACTCGCCTTCCTTGGAGGTTTTTAAGCAGAGGGTGGATGTCCAACTTCTTTAGCTGAGATGGTTGAACTAGGCGACCCACAGAGTCCCTTCCAACTCTACAATTCTATGGGAAATATGAGCATAAGAAGAACCTGCTGGATTAGGCCAATGGCCCATGTAGTCCAGCATCCTGCTCTCACAGTGGCCAACCAGATGCCTGTGCAGGATCTGAGCACAAGAGCCCTCTCCCCTCCTATGGTCTCCAGCGATTGGTATTTGGAACCATTGCTGTCTCCAGCTGTGGAGGCAGAACACAGCCAGCATGTTCATGCCTCTTACGAAGCCCTACCAATCCTTTATCACTTTTGGAATGGTCTTTTGGACTCCCAGCTGCCTGCGCAAAGAATCAAACGCATATTTGGAGCAATGTGAAAGCTGGATGCCAAAGAGCACCAAGTGGTATGGCTGGCATGCATGCCTAGCAATGACCGCTCCCCGCTTAAAGCGGGGGGCGCCCTTTGCGTTGATGCGTGCAGCCCCTAGATCTGGAGCGGCTCCAACAGCATAGGCTTGGCTTTGCCTTCCCTCAGGTGGGATACCTGAAGGTCTCCGCCTACCTCAGTCAGTTGTCCAATCCCACCTGGGGGAAGCGTTGCCAAGGAGACCAGGCCAGGTAGGGGAGGGATTACCTGCCCACACAATAGAGGGAGGATCTTACCTGGGAATCCTCACTTGGCTCCAGAGCTTCTCCCACCCTACCCACTCTCAGTTAATGTCTTATTTTGCAGGTTAATTTTTCCTCACAGGTTTTGCAGGTTAACTTTTCTTCACAGGTATGCGGGCGCTGCTACGTTAAGGTCGCTGTTAAAGGGCCGGAAAGGAATTTCCCTGCATTGGCAGGTTTCGCCTTTCCCGTAGCAAAACGTCACAACTTTGGCGGTATCAGGCCTTGGGCGGAATCCTTTAGTCCATCTTCCTCTTTGCAGCGGCGATACCAGGGTTCCCCGTTAAAGGGGTTTATGAAGGGAGGCTTTGACCGTACGCCGAAAGGTCATCATTGCTCTCGCCTGTGGTGGCGGCGTTACGGGGGCGGCTATCTCTGCTTGAACATATGTTCTTCAGAGCCGGCCCATCCCCCCCCCCCACACTGGATAACCCTGATGCTCCCTAGGTCCCCGGCTGGGGACTGGGGAGGGAGAACGCCCAATGCCTGAGCCAAGGTCTACCCACATTTGAAATTTAATAAAGTTGTGGCCAATTTAATCCCATAGCCCGTTGTCTTGAGTCGTTATTCCACATGACAGGGGGACCGCGCGGGATCTGGGGACTCCGCCTGTCCACGCAATGTATTTCAGTACCTGTGTGACCGGGTAGCACTAGTCTGTTACTATAAGGTGGATGAAATGTTAAAAGTGGCCTTGTGAGACCTGCAAGTTGTCAAGAGCTGTAAAATGTAGATGCCAACAGCGATGAACTGATACAGACCTGCAAGGTCAGCTACATCTTGCTTTTTTAAAAAAAGGGGGAAGAAAAAGAATTGACTGATGTCAAGACTGGTTAAGGTTAAGCTCTGAGAGGAGACTCTCTTCTTTTAAGTTAGCCATGTCCAACATTTGTCATTAATATGTCTGGCAACCTGATCCCATGGATCATCTTTTGCAGCAATGAAGTGCACCACTGAAGTGGCAGCACGAGCCTATTCAAAGATGGGTGAATCGTGGGTGGGCGGCGGAGCTGCCGGTCAGACCCTAGTCCAGGGACACCAATTTGGCCTTTGTTTTGATGCTGTGAGCAGAGTGACAAATGGTTGGGAGTGCAATCAGATAGCCTGAGCACAGCAGCCCTTGAAATTGACCTGCTCAACTACTTATTGTGTATGTCTGAGGATGGAATCCCAAATACATTTATTCTGCAACTGATTTGAAACAACTCTTTGTGATCGTGCTTAGGAATGCCCTCTCTTTGGAACGATATTTGGTAGCCCTTTGTGAAAACGTTAATTTGCGCATTTGCAGTGCCCTCAGCAACATAGTTATACAGTGGTACCTCGGGTTAAGTACTTAATTCGTTCCAGAGGTCCATACTTAACCTGAAACTGTTCTTAACCTGAAGCACCACTTTAGCTAAAGGGGCCTTCCGCTGCCGCCGCGCCGCCAGAGCACAATTTCTGTTCTCATCCTGAAGCAAAGTTCTTAACCTGAAGCACTATTTCTGGGTTAGCGGAGTCTGTAACCTGAAGCGTATGTAACCTGAAGCGCATGTAACCTGAGGTACCACTGTATGTACTTAAATCTGTGTAGCTTCATGACAGATTGGACAGATTTGCTCTGCTGTCTCTCTGTGTTGACTCTACCAGCATCTGAAGTGGTCAGGAAGTTCAGGAAGTCCACAAGCAGGGCATGAAGGCAAAAGATGCCCTGTGTACAAGCCACAGCTTAGCAAGGGTATTCAGAAGCACACTGCCTCAAGCATTTATCACTTATTTGTTGCATTGATATCCTACCTTTTCTCCAAGAAGCTCAAGGTGGTCTACATTTGTTCTCCCCTTCCTCATTTAATTCCCAAAACAACCCTGTGAGGTAGGTTAGGCAGAGGAGCAGTGAGTGACCCAACGTCAAAGCTTCATGGCTAAATTAGGATTTAACCCTGGTCTCCTGGGTCCTAGTCTGGCACTCTAACCAGTGCACTGCACTGGCTCTAGACATGGATATTCCATGACATTATCTTTGCTGTCAGCTATTAAGAGGCATCTTGAGAGAAAAGCAATGACAAACCTAGACAGTATCTTAAAAAGCAGAGACATCACCTTGCCGACAAAGGTCCGTATAGTTAAAGCTATGGTTTTTCCAGTAGTGATGTATGGAAGTGAGAGCTGGACCATAAAGAAGCCTGATCGCCGAAGAACGGATGCTTTTGAATTATGGTGCTGGAGGAGACTCTTGAGAGTCCCATGGACTGCAAGAAGATCAAACCTCTCCATTCTGAAGGAAATCAGGCCTGAGTGCTCACTGGAAGGACAGATCCTGAAGCTGAGGCTCCAATACCTTGGCCACCTCATGAGAAGAGAAGACTCCCTGGAAAAGACCCTGATGTTGGGGAAGATGGAGGGCACAAGGAGAAAGGGACGATGTAGGACGAGATGGTTGGACAGTGTTCTCGAGGCTACTAACATGAGTTTGACCAAGCTGGGGGAGGCAGTGGAAGACAGGAGTACCTGGCGTGCTCTGGTCCATGGGGTCATGAAGAGTCGGACACGACTAAACAACAACAACATTGAGAGGCATGTACAGTGGTTCCTCAGTTTACAAACCTAATCCATTCTGGAAGTCCGTTCTTAAACCAAAACCGTTCTTAAACTGAGGTGTGCTTTCCCTAATGAGACCTCCTGCCCCCGGTGCCCTTCCACCGTTCAGATTCCGTTCTTAGACCGAGGTAAAGTTCTCAAACCAAGACACTATTTCTGGTTTTGTGGAGTTTGTAAACCAAATCTTCTTAAATCGGACTGTTCTTAAACTGAGGTACCACTGTACTCAGTCAACAGGTCTATCCTAATCCAATGGTCATCACATCTCAAGGTGGTTAATTGGATATGTTAAAATGAAGTTTGTGACATACTGATTGGTCCTGGCTACTGCCCATAATGGGACGCAGGTGGCGCTGTGGGTTAAAGCCTCAGCACCTAGGACTTGCCGATCGAAAGGTCGGCGGTTCGAATCCCTGCGGCGGGGTGCGCTCCCGTTGCTCGGTCCCAGCGCCTGCCAACCTAGCAGTTCGAAAGCACCTCCGGGTGCAAGTAGATAAATAGGGACCGCTTACCAGCGGGAAGGTAAACGGCGTTTCCGTGTGCGGCTCTGGCTCGCCAGAGCAGCGATGTCACGCTGGCCACGTGACCCGGAAGTGTCTCCGGACAGCGCTGGCCCCTGGCCTCTTAAGTGAGATGGGCGCACAACCCCAGAGTCTGTCAAGACTGGCCGGTACGGGCAGGGGTACCTTTACCTTTACCTTTACCTTTACTGCCCATAAATTCCAATGGGTGACCCTGAGTTCTAGTAAGTTTTCCTGTACACACTCACTGAAATGTTTGGGATTTATACAACTAAACACAGCAGATAATTTTGGAAACAGGTATTCTGAGCATGAAAGAATTTATTATTTGAGGTGTGGCCCCCTAATATTTTGCTTCACAGGCTTTGGAACATTTGTTTATACGCATGCACCTAGTTTGAAATACAAAGCAAATAATTAATGGGGAAAACCCTTTAATTATGTGTTGGGGAGCTGAAAATTTGGTATACAGAAGCTTTTGGTGTACGTTTGATGACTGAGAACAGATATGTTAAAACATGCTGCAATCATCTTTTTAAGAAAGCAAAATGCCTTGGAAACTAGAAAGGTAATCTGTCCTTTGTGTAGTTTTGTGTTCGGTTATTTTTAATTCCCCCAAGAATGAGTCTTATTCATAATTACAGTTCATCCATAATTCTTCACTTGTGTGGAAAAAGCCAAATGTTTAATCCTAAAAGAAGAAAAATGGCAGACAAGGCTTTAGCTACCTGTCTACCTTATTCTGCCTGTTCAAAGTTGACTGCATTATGATCCTACTCAGAGTAGTTCGATTTTTTTTCATCTCCTGCACACAATTCAAGATGCACATTTTCACCCATACTTAAGGGCAGGACCAGCCTTAGATATTTTGGTGCCTGAAGCAGAAAATCCCTGCTGGTTTGTGAGCCTGCCAGTGACCCAGGACATTCTCGCAGATGATTGCATGGAGCCTTCTGACTGTCTGAACCGGGTCTAGTGCCAACTATAAATCTTATTGAAAACTCTTAGCCAGGTGTTGCTCTCACAGAGAAAGCCAAAATAAACCATTTTGCCTCTGTTGAGTGAAATATATTAGCTCTCCCTGGATTTATTAGCAGTCAAGTTCGGCCAGTTTTAAAAGTTTAAAATTTACACCTGTTGAACATACTTATGCTAATGCATCATATAATCCCATAAGTGGCCCCAAAGCCAGTAAACAGGCATTATGGATGTCAGGCTACCAAAGGCACTGAAAGAATAGCCCTGCTGGATCAGGCCAAAGGTCCACTGTTCTCACAGTGGCCAATTAGATGCCTATGACCCTGTTGACATTTGGGGAGTGCCTTTTTAGAATGGTGTTAGCATGGGGTCCTTAAAGTTGTCTCTGATTCTCCAGGGTTCTGCTCTCTCCTCAAGATCTCTAGAAGTTACATCACCTCCCCTCTCCACCTCACCCTCCTCTCTCGGTATGTACTGTGGATGTAGTTTATCTTTACCTGCATGCACATGGCTAGTAATGCATGGCCAAGTATTTCACACACTGCAGGAGCCAAGGTATATTTTGAACTCCTTAATGTTCTTCTCAGTTGTGAGTCTTTGGAACTTCTTGTCCCTGGGATTCATCACTTGCTTCATTTAGATGACTGCTAAATACATATATATATTTTCTAGATTTTAATGTAGTTGATGCTGTTCTTTTCCTGCTGAATGGGGACTAAATATTAAGCCAGCCCATTTGTCCATCTCACTCAATATTGCTCACTGTCGTGGACTAGGTGGATGCAGAGAAGTGGTGGGAGGCACTAGTTGGAGAACTCCCAAGGAAACCTGCAGGAGAAGAAGGCTCAGGGCCAGTGGGTTGGTGGTGGGACGAAGATGAGTGGTCAGAGGGAGAAGGAGCAGGCTGGGAGGAGGAGGTGTCAGAAGCTGAAGATCTAACAGGGTTTAGTGAGCAAGAAGAAGCTGTCAGAGGGCAGTCCAGACTCAGAGGCAGGAGGGGAGGGGGACCAGGAGACAACGATGAAGCAGGCTGCTGAAGAATCCAGGGAGTCTCCCCCTCCTGCTGTGAGCAGCTCCCTCCCCACTGGTCTCCCAGAACATGCAGAGAAATGAAGAGGGTGGAGCAAAGAGAGACAAGACAACAGAGCCTTACGCTGCTGGGGAATGACCATGGGGAGGAGCCTTAGAGAGTGGTGGAAAGGTGAGGACCTTCAGTCTCCACAGTTGCCTCATTGGGGCAAGTTCTACTGGGAAGGACTGCTGTGACCACTAGGACTGTGCTGTTTTGGTGCTTTGAATAAACCGTCAAGTTCACTGACATCAGGTGCTGTATTGTTTTATTACTGACCAACGCCTGATTCCAGCTCCTGCTCCTGAAAGAAACACATATTAGCAGCCTCTCTCCAGGGATCCAGACAGGAGCTTCTCCTAGTCCTATCTGGAGATGCCAGGGATTGAATTTAGGACATCCTGCATGCAACACAGATGCACCATCACTCAGCTGTGATCCTTCCCCTTACCTGTAAGACAGCTTCAATATTTTATTATTTAGCTTCCTGCTTTGCAATGTTCTTGTGTTTACTGTTTTACAATGCTGTTAGCCACCTTCAGAGTCTTAGACTGACATATGGGATGCATTGTATACAACTGGTGTCTGTCGACTGCTGGAATGCTTTCTGATCGTGTGGATCCTTCCACTGGCAGAGTAGCGATCAAGGTGATGTTTGATGATGCCTCCTCCTTGCAGCCCCCTTCCCAGTACTTATCACACAGTTGCAAAGAAGATTGGGGAAGCAGGGGCTTACAGGGGAAGGAGGAATTGTGGAAGATTGCCTCAATCTCCTTTCTGTTTATGAAGTCTCTGCTGGGTCAGTCTTCTGTCAATGGAGGGACACCATTTGGATATGACCCAATAAATATAAAACAATTATAACAGTATACCTTTAACTCAAGGAGGGACGCGGGTGGCGCTGTGGGTTAAACCACAGAGCCTAGGATTTGCCGATCAGAAGGTCAGCAGTTCGAATCCCTACAATGGGGTGAGCTCCCGTTGCTCGGTCCCTGCTCCTGCCAACCTAGCAGTTAGAAAGCGCATCAAAGTGCAAGTAGATAAATAGGTACCGCTCCGGCGCGAAGGTAAACGGCATTTCTGTGTGCTGCTCTGGTTCGCCAGAAGCGGCTTAGTCCTGCTGGCCACATGACCCGGAAGCTGTACGCCGGCTCCCTCGGCCAATAAAGCGAGATGAGCGCCGCAACCCCAGAGTTGGCCACGACTGGACCTAATGGTCAGAGGTCCCTTTACCTTTAACTCAAGGAGTAGACATATTCAGGATTGCCCCATTTATAGGCTTGCACTATTTATGTGTATAGGATTGCTGTATTTTTTTGTATACCACTTAGAGGCATTTTTCTTTTCAATCAAGTGGTATAAAAATTTGTTAAAGAAATAAAAATGAATAAAATTTCAGCATCATACCAGGAAAAATGATGCGGAATCCCCTTTATTTCCACTTCTTATTTTGATGGGTGCTTCTTTATGGATTTGTGAAAATTATGATTTGTTCTTCAGACATGGGAAAAAATTCTTCAGACATGGGAAAAACTCCTCCTGCAGCTAAATATCAGAATCACATAAAGAACCTTGACTTACCCTACTCAGACTTCTCTCTCATAAGAAAAGCTGCCCTTTTATCACTTACCATTCCGATTAGTGAAAGTTGCAAATGCTTAGACTGGGTCTCACAGGCTGGAGAAATATAAGCATTGATTTAGCTTGCCCTCCCTTGAGGGGAAGAAATAAACTGTAGGGCTAGAAATGAAACAGAAGATGCGGAGATGCTCAGCTTTCAATTTGCCCATGATCTTGCTGTGAGGGGGTACACAATTTTCTGAAACATAAAAACACACCCATGATAAAGGAATCTGACAACAACAACATTCTGTCAACATTTTCGAATGCTCACTAGTTGTTCACTTGCGACCACTGAGCCAAACTGTTCTACGTGCTTCTGATTTAATTTGCTGAATTATCTGTGCAATTGCTTATCCGTTTGTTTTAATTAAGGTAACTGAAAATATTTAACTAAGCTAGAGACTTACTTGAAATGGAGTAATACAAAATTAGTTTCAGAAACCAGCAGCAACAAAGCAAGAAACAGGAGCAGAAAGAATTAAGGATACCCAATCATCTTCCAAATTAATCTAGCTAGCTCTTCAGATGAATTGATTTCTGCTCTGTTATTTACTCTAATTTTGATCTTTCACATTGATTGACCTCAGTGATCATTGAGTAGAATGAGCAGTTTTAAGGAATCTAGCTCTTTAAGGTTTGTGCTCTTAATGAAAAAAGGAAAATGAATCTTTGAAACAGATCCTTGTTACTTATTATTTTAAGATGTTAACAATCTCATATTGGAATTAAGTCATTCCCTGGGCTTGGAAGAGGGAAGTCATGTATTTGCCCCTGGAAAATGAGTCATGGATTGGGAAATGATACAGCTTTTTTTAAAAAATAATAATATTTATTAAAATTACAAAAAAATTAAAAACATAAGAAAAAAGTAATAAGACAAAAATTTACAAAAAACTGAAAAATTAAAAAATTAAAAACAAATCAATTTTTCCATAACTTATCTTTCATTTACTTGTTTCCTTGACCTCCTCACACCTCCCTTTTTTGTATTCTAGTTCAATTAATTAATTCAGCAAATCCTTTCCATCTTTGTTTTTATCTTAATCATTTATCTTAATATGTTGTGACTTTGCATTCTCACCTGTTAACAACCCATTTTTACATACTCCTTTATAACATTACTGCTAAAACCACATAACTTCATTCCAGCATCCTTCTAAAATCCTTAATTTTGCAATGTTTCTTTAGATAGTCTTTAAACTTCTTCCAACCTTCTTCTACTGATTCTTCTCCCTGGTCTCGGATTCTGCCAGTCATTTCCGCCAATTCCATATAGTCCATCACCTTCATCTGCCATTCTTCCTTGGTGGGTAAGTCTTGTGTCTTCCAATACTTTGCGATGAGTATTCTTGCTGCTGCTGTAGCGTACATGAAGAAAGTTCTGTCCTTCTTTAACACCATTTGGTTGACCATGCCCAGGAGAAAGGCCTCTGCTTTCTTCAAAAAGGTATATTTAAATACCTTCTTCATTTCATTATAGATCATCTCCCAAAAAGCCTTAATCCTTGGGCACGTCCACCAAAGTTGAAAGAATGTACCATCAATCTCCTTACATTTCCAGGAAATGATACAGCTTTAATGGTGTTCAGCATATTTTGAATAGGAGTCAAGAAGGACACTCTAAGGGAGTATTCCTGTGAATTTGCCCACCTTGTAAGGTTTGGTTGTGCTATGAAGCAAGGACCATTTGTGTGGACAGGCCGAGTCCCCCCAACCCCAGGCAACCCCTGAGCAGAATAATGACTCAAGACAACATGCTATGGGATTAAAATTGGCCACAACTTTATTAAATTCCAGATGTAGGGAGACCTTGGCTCAGGCATTGGGCGTTTATCCTTCCCAGTCCCCAGCTGGGGATCTGGGAGACATCAGGGTGATCCAGAATGTGTGGGGATTGGGCTGGCTCTGGAGAACATATGCTCAAGCAGAGAGCCCGCCCCCCATTTCGCCGCTGTTGGTGGGGAAAGCAATGACAACCTCTCGGCATATGGCCAATGCCTCCTCTCAAGACCCCTTTAATGGGGAATCCTGAGATCACCACCACAAAGGGGGCATGGGTCACCGCCTTTAGGAAGATAGACTCAAGGATTCTGCCCAAGGCCTGAAACTGCCAAAGTTGTAACGTTTTGCTATGGGGAAGGCAAAACCTGGCAATGCAGGAAAATTCCTTTCTGGCCCTTCAACAGTGACCCTTACGTAGCAGCACTTGCATACCTGTGGAAAAGAAGTTAACCTGCAAAAGAAGACTTAACTGAGGGAGGGCAGGGTGGGAGAAGCTCTTGAGCCAACTGATGCTTCGCAGGTAAGAGTCACCTTCTGTTGTGTGGGCAGGGTGGTCTCTCCCCTTACCTGGCCGATCCCCTGTCAACGCCTCCCCAGGCGGGATTGGGTGATTGTCTGAGGTAGGCGGAGACCTCCTGGTATCCAGCCTGGGGAGGATGAAGCCAGCCCAAACTAGTGGGATCTGGGGGGGGGGGGGAGCTGCATGCAAAAACACAAAAGGCGCCCCCGTTGGATGTGAGGAGCGGTCATTTCTGTAGATGTTCTCCAGCACAGAATGAGGTTCTGCACATCTGCAGACAGCCCTTAGCAGACCAGCTGCTCAAAGCCAGCTGCCTTTTGGGTTCACGCATGTGCAGACATTCTTTCATGTCCTGGAAAAAGCACTAACCCTTCTTTCTGCATTTCTTTCTCTTTCTCTTTCTCCATGCTGCCCCCACTCCTCAGATCTTGCAACCTAGCAAAAGCATGCACACTCAATATAAGTTGAAATGGCAGGTGTTATTCAGTGACAGACTTATGTTTTACCTACTAATCTTTATTTTTTACTCCTGTGTGAGGCCAAAGTTTGACATCCTCTTTCCAAAGCCAGATAAGAGGTGCTGGGCTTTGGGAAGAAATTGTGACGGCTCTGGCAGGGTCCTAGAGCCCTCCAACTTCCTTCCCAAACCCTGGCAAATGCTTGCCAACTTTTTTTTTGGGGGGGGGGACTCTAGCACCCTGTCAGAGCCCCCCCACTTCCTTCCCAAAGTTGGTTTCGGTTTCTCTTAATTTCTCTTTTGTTCGAAGCTAAAGTTCAGTTCCCCAGATTTATTTATCATTTTACTTATTTTTTTATAAAATAAATTATTATGAAGGTTTGCTAGCAATTTAATCCCCATTTCTCCCAATATTTGCATTTTTGTATGCAATTTCGACAAATATACATATTTTTTGCAAGCATTTCCCCTTGTTTTGGATGTTCATGAGTGCATTTATGCACTTTCCACATGTTGTGCACACTTGAGACATAAGATTCGACTGGAGAGCTGCAAAATTTAGAGAAGTATGGATTTTGAAGGATGGTTGTGTTTTAGTCCATGTATTGCTTTGGAAATTCCTCCTCCACCCCCATCTGGAGCAACACTTTGGGGGGAGTACGGCAGAAAATTAAAATGATCTCTCTAAAGTGCTCAAGGATGCCACATGCTGGCTTTCTGAATTGGATAATCTTGATTCTGTGATGAACACAGAATCAGAGTTGGGCCAGTGTCTCCTGGACTCAGTGCTCCTCTTTGCCCATAATATGGAGTTAGTAACAGTGGCCTACCTTACAGAATTGTTGCACAGATTTGCAAGAACATTTATGTGAAGCACTTTGAACATTCTAAAGCTCAACAGTTGCTATGACTACATATCTATATATCTGTCAATCTATATCTTGCCTATCTATCTAGAGAAAATTGGCTGGAATGAGGAGGTGACGGAGACTTTGCATCACCAAGGGACCACCTAGCTTTGCGGGCGTCTGATGCTTAACTGTACAAATATTATATAGATATAAGCCCTGTGACTGGTTTCGTGTGTGCGTGGCATGGAAGAGGGCGGGTAGTAGTTACAAATTACCATTACGGCGCCGCGATGCAGCGGCTTAACTCAATTTAGCAACCAAGTCAATGTTTTGCCAACAAGCTGCCATCAGGACACTGTGCCTTATTAAAATCCCAGCCGCGCTCGGGTACTGACTTTGAGAGGTTGGGGGGGGGGCTGCAGCGGAGAGAGAGGATTGGGGAGGGGGAGAAAGGTTAAACTGCATATCAAGTACTGAAGGGAGCTGAAAGGATGTGGAGCCCAATTAAACCTTCAGCGCAGCTCTCGCTCATAAACACTTGCTCCTTTTATTCCCCCCGGATCACATTTCCGAGGCATTTCGAGAGGGAACCCAGCAAGAACCTTTTCATGAAAGCTCTGTTATTGAGCCTCAGGTCCAGCCCAGTTCTTCTGGGTGAGTGCCTTCTCACTCCCTCTCTATTAATCATCCTCTGGCCTTGCAACACCTGGGACTGACTTCCACCCCCACTGTTGCTATATCGACGCTATTCCCTGTTGATTTCCTCATTTTCTCAGCCCAGGCTAGAATGACCTCTTTAAAATTCTTTATAAACGTCAGTAATTGCTGCATCAAACTTCAATTCATTACTTTCCCGGGCCTCATGTATTTTGATGATATGAAAGTTGACCACATTTACATGCAAATTGAAGTTTTTTTATATTAATAAGGGCCAGTAAAAGGAGAAGGCTGCATGGGTAATACTCCATTATGACTTTTAAATACATTTGCCCGTGTTTCGCCGCTCGGCATTAGCGTGGTCCGGCCACGAGGAAATCATGTCGGCCTGATTGCAATTTTGTTTTCCAATTGAAAGTACAATTTCATCAGGTTCCCCTGTCATTTCTAATAACGGCTTAAGTTTGTTTGCTAAATTGAAGAATTTCTCCCAGTCACTGGTTGGGCGAGAAAACAGGTGAGCACCGGCAGCTGTTCTCCTATGAAGTGCATCATTATGAACTACCACCAGAGCCAATCCCACAAGGGTTTGCAGGATAAAAGGAGCAAAATGACTGATGGCCCGGCGCAACAGAGATTCGTTCTTTTTAAACATGTTAACTTTTAATAGAAAACTTTCGCCGGCCCAACAGGGTTTTTATTTATTTATTAATGCAGTGTTTATAACTCTTTGTGTCGGAGCAAAAAAAAAAACCAACACAAAACCGTACAGAACCGTATGAAGAGGAAGGCAAGATCTGCAACGGTGCAGAAAATCTGAAATGGATATGTACACACTTATATGAACACTTAGGGACACGGGTGGTGCTGTGGGTTAAACCACAGAGCCTAGGACTTGATGATCAGAAGGTTGGCGGTTCAAATCCCCGTCACAGGGTGAGCTCCCATTGCTCGGTCCCTGCTCCTGCCAACTTAGCAGTTCGAAAGCATGTCAAAGTGCAAGTAGATAAATAGGTACCGCTCCAGTGGGAAGGTAAATGGCGTTTCCGTGTGCTGCTCTGGTTTGCCAGAAGTGGCTTAGTCATGCTGGCCACATGACCCGGAAGCTGTACGCTGACTCCCTCAGCCAGTAAAGCGAGATGAGTGCCGCAAGCCCAGAGTCGGCCACGACTGGACCTAATGGTCAGGGGTCCCTTTACCTTATATGAACACTTGCTCATGAGGTGGATGGGCTCCCACTTTCATTTTCTCTGGCCACAGCACCCATGGCCACCACATTATATACAATTCCAGGCCATCTCCCCAGCCTTCTGAAGCAGCTTTTTAGGGGATATAATGGAAGCTAGTAATAGGATAGTGACGCGGGTGTTGTTGTGGTCTAAACCACAGAGCCTAGGGCTTGCTGGTCAGAAGGTTGGCGCTGCTCTGGTTCGCCAGAAGCGGCTTAGTCATGCTGGCCACATGACCTGGAAGCTGTATGCTGGCTCCCTCAGCCAGGAAAGCGAGATGAGCGCCGCAACCCCAGAGCTGTCCACGACTCGACCTAACGGTCAGGGGTCCCTTTGCCTCTACCTTTAGTGATAGGATGCCCTGTTCACACAGAAACACAGGCCATCTTAATGATCGTTCTGTACTGTTTTGAACTGCGTTTCACAGTTGCACACTGCCCCTGATAACAGTGCCGGATTACATATAAAGCTGGCTAAACAAACTTTAGCTTAGGGCCCCACTCTCTTGGGGGCCCCCAAAAAATGTAAAGGAAAAAACTGGATGTACATTTCCAAAATATAAGATAAAAAAACAAATAAAATAAAGCCTACATACAGCAAGTGTTTTGTGTTGTATATGGACCATATATATGCCCATTGTGTATGGAGCATATATTCAACACAAAAACACTGACAATTTGTTATTGACGAAGGACAGCTGCACATATAAAGGGCCCCATTACCTCCAGTAGCTTAGGGCCTCATCATACCTAAATCTGGCAGTGCCTGATACATAGAAACTGCGGCATAGAAATATTTTGCAACCGACTAACTAAATGAGCTCCTTTATACTTATGGTTCAACCAGCTCAGTGTAGTCTACACTATGGATGGAAGAATTTGTTGGCTCCAATTCTCTCAGTTTATTTTCATTTTTCCAGTCTTAAATCTTTCCGGTCTCCACATTTCTGCAACAATTTGTGAATATTCTCACAAGCACGTTCATTTTCAATGCACACTTTCTCCCAAGGCATGTGAATACTGTATTGCAAAAATTGGACAATTGTGAATTTCAAAGGATGAACTCTCTCTCACAAACACACACTCTCTCTCTCTCTCTCACACACACACCCTGCATTAAAATAGCCCCTCAAATAAAAAGTACATTAGAGATAGAGACAGGGAATAAAACACAACCCGCCCCCCTCAATCTACCCACGCAATTTAATGAATAAATGAAATAGTCTTGGCCTATAGTGTGGATAACATATATATTTCATATTGGAGTCTCCTTATGGGATGATGTGAATAGTGAGCAACTTGGATCTTCATTCTCCCAGTGATTTATTAAGTAAATCGTTTTCAATCTGTGATGAGTCAGTGGTAAAAAAACAACTGCTGGAGTGGGCCTTCCCTCTGCCTGAGATGCTCAAAATGGCAAGCTTGTTGCTAAAATGTAATGATAAGTGGGACCTGTGAAAAAATGTTCCAGCCTATCCTCTTTCCTAAAATGAGTAATTCCAGTGCTTTTTTTTTTCTTTAAAAAATGTTTAGGGGTACAGTGGTTCATTGGGTTACATATGCTTCAGGTTACATACTCTTCCAGTTACAGACTCCGCTAACTCAGAAATATTACCTCAGGTTAAGAACTTTGCTTCAGGATGAGAACAGGAATTGTGCAGCGGCGGTGCGGAGGCAGCAGGAAGCCCCATTAGCTAAAGTGGTTCCTCAGGTTAAGAACAGTTTCAGGTTAAGAACAGACCTCCAGAATGAATTAAGTTCTTAACCCGAGGTACCACTGTGCTCTCATTTTCCTATTCATATTGAAATACTGCCCCTCAATGAGGCCAAACATAGATTCACAAAATGTTTAGGGGTATGCGTATCCTTGCGTACCCACAGAAAAAAAGCACTGAGTAATTCTATTCAGGTTTCCTGCCAGCTATCCTTCTAAGAAGGCCACTCCATTACAATTTCCCCTTTATTTTTTTCTTTTCCTGCCTACTGTCGCTCTATATTCCCCGCCTCCTCTACATTGCTTAGCTGCAGTGGACTAGAATCATTATTGCTTTTTTTGGAAGGTGTGTCCATTACAGTGATGATTGTTTTTTTAACACACTTTTTGCAAATCTTGGTGTTAATACTGATACTTTCACCTTATTTCCAGGGGTGCCATTCTGACAACAATCATGGCATCATTACCTGAGTTCTCTATTCGATTGAGTGATGTATAGAGAGGCTGCTAGATGATAGAGATAGAGATGTTAGAGTTAGATGATACAAAGATAGATGATAGATGATAGATAGAGATAGAGATCGATGATAGATAGATGATAGATAGATGATAGATAGATAGATAGATGATAGATAGATGATAGATAGATAGATAGATGATAGATAGATGATAGATAGATGATAGATAGATAGATGATAGATGATAGATAGATAGATAGATAGATTAGATAGATAGATAGATAGATAGATAGATAGATAGATAGATAGATGATAGATAGATGATAGATAGATAGATGATAGATAGATGATAGATAGATAGATAGATAGATAGATAGATGATAGATGATAGAGATAGATGATAGATAGATAGATAGATAGATAGATAGATAGATAGATAGATGATAGATAGATAGATGATAGATAGATAGATAGATAGATAGATGATAGATAGATAGATAGATAGATAGATAGATAGATAGATGATAGATAGATAGATAGATAGATAGATAGATGATAGATAGATAGATGATAGATAGATAGATAGATAGATAGATAGATAGATAGATAGATGATAGATAGATAGATAGATAGATAGATAGATAGATAGATGATAGATAGATGATAGATAGATAGATAGATAGATAGATAGATAGATAGATGATAGAGATAGATGATAGATAGATAGATTAGATAGATGATAGATGATAGATAGATAGATAGATAGATAGATAGATAGATGATAGATAGATGATAGATAGATAGATAGATGATAGATAGATGATAGATAGATAGATGATAGATAGATGATAGATAGATAGATAGATGATAGAGATAGATGATAGATAGATAGATAGATAGATAGATGATAGATAGATAGATAGATAGATAGATAGATAGATAGATAGATAGATGATAGATAGATAGATAGAGATAGATAGATAGATAGATAGATAGATAGATAGATAGATAGATAGATGATAGATAGATAGATAGATAGATAGATAGATGATAGATAGATAGATGATAGATAAATAGATGATAGATAAATAGATGATAGATACATATAGATGATAGATAGACAGACAGATAGATGATAGATAGATAAATAGATAGATAGATAAATAGATAGATAGATAGATATAGATAGATGATAGATGATAGACCAGGGATCAGCAACCTTTTTCAGCTGTGGGCTGGTCCACCATCCCTCAGACCATGTGGTGGGCCAGACTATATTTTGAAAAAAGAAGAACGAATTCCTATGCCCCACAAATAACCCAGAGATGCATTTTAAATAAAAGCACACATTCTACTCATATAAAAATACCAGGCAGGCCCCACAAATAACCCAGAGATGCATTTTAAATAAAAGGATACATTCTACTCATGTAAAAACACGCTGATTCCCGGACCATCCATGGGCCGGATTGAGAAGGCGATTGGGCCACATCCAGCCCCCAGGCCTTAGGTTGCCTACCCCTGTGATAGACAGATGGACAGATGGAGAGATAGATATTTTTTCTTTAAGAATAGCAAGTTCTGCAGATAATCTTTGCTTTCCCAAACTATGTAATGAGTCACGACTCTTATAAGATCATTTTCTCCCTGTGTGTGTTTGTGTGTATGTGCGTGCACGCACACAAACACACTGATTGCCTTCCAGTGTGTAAAACCTGAAATTTCCTTCCTATTGTGGTTCATTTTCTTTTTAAAGCCAGTCATTCACTCCTACTTTTTCACTCACTTGAAGATTAGCTTTATCTCTGAGTAGTAAACAATGTAAGTCGTTCACATAACTCTCTGAGCCACTGCATTGTAACTTCAATGGCCTGGAGCGTGTGGCTTTTCCTTACGACGTTTCAATTTAAACACTACCGCACTGCAGCATTGTCACATCTCATTTACACTGTGGGACTCAGTGGGAGACAGGGATCATTACGTGGAGAACATTGAGGAAAAAATGCATTACACTCCGATCATAACCATAAAAGTAACTAAAGAGAAGGAGACACATACAGACGCACTGGCGGTCGATGTAATAAAACAGAATAAGCAGTGCATCGGAAAAAAATGTAGGAAGGTGGAAGTTTAGAGAGAAAACTGGCCACTTCACTAAAATTGTCAAGCTTGAGTCAAATGATATTACTGCTGACACCTCTGGCTATATAGTACATTGCTTTGAGATTCTGTTTCTTCACTTTTCTTTGGTTATCACAGCCAAGGCAATTCTCTTGTGCTTTGAATGCTGAAATTATCATCCTTTATGCTGGGTTTCCCCTTCTCCCCATTCTTATTTTCTCTGCTTGCTCACCAGTGGTTTGGGTATGGGCATATATTATGCAGACACCAGTTGTAGGAGTTGTATTGTGTTCTTGTTTGGTTCAGACACAGGGACTGGTAAAGCCCAGTCAAACTTGAGAATATTGCTAGGGCACTGCTCTGTTTTGTTACAGCTACACAACTATTTCTTCACCCCATAATTCAAAACAACAACAACACACTTCTAGACATGTTAGAATTGGATTCAACGCTCTACCCCAAATATTATTTTCATAGTTAATTCACTATGACTTGGTTCGTACCATAGAAAAGGTTCTTCATATCTGTGGGGTGGGTGTATGTTTCAACACTCCCCTCAGGCCTATGACACAATGCATGACATGGTCTGCCTTTGTGTGTACATCTTTTCCTGCCCTCCCTGTTTATTTTTGTTTAGTTTTGCAAATAAAATTTTATTAATTTTCCACAATTACGTTTTCACAATTAAAAACAAAAGTTAACTCACAGTTCTACCAGATCTAGATTTTCACAAACCTTTTCTTTGAGATTCTTTGAATCTCTAGGCTTTCCTCCATACCCTCTTCTGGTTCCTTATATATACAAAGTTCTTCTGCATTTCCATGCTTATACATTTCCAATTATTATTTCCCTTCATTTTATCTAATTTTCTGCTAGTTGCAAGCATTTACTTAAAATCCTGCCAATGTATCAACTTGTTTACAAGTATTTTTGCATATAAACAATAAACGATTCCCACTCTTTTTTAAATTTCTCGTTGTCATAGTCTCTGAGCTTTGCTGTTGATTTTGCCCTCTCTGCAAAGTCCATTAGCTTGATTTGCCATTCTTCTTCCTCAGTGTCTTTTCTCCCTTCCATCTTTGGGCTAACAATTTTCGAATGGCTGCTGTAGCATAAATAAATATTCTGTTCTTTGGGGAATTCAGTCCCTATCAATCCTAGTAAGAAAGCTTCTGGGTTTTTTAACATAAGTTATTTTAAACATTTTCTTCAGTTCATTATAAATCATTTCCCCAGAAGCCTTTTAACAACCTTACATTCCCACCACATATGATACAACGTACTCTTCACAGAGTTACCAATGGGATTTCCCCCCATCCCCTTGATTTCTTCATGGCATATATCCCTGACACAATTCATCCATTTTGCTTAGCTGTTTATCTGTACTGTCCTGCTAGATTGTCAGATTCTGTCTAGAGTAACCCAGCATCAAATCTCCACCAATGCATTTGAGCTCTTCTTGGGCCAGTCACAACTTACTCCCAGCTTAAACTACCTCACAGGGTTGATGTGAGGAGAAAAACTGGAGTCAGGAGGAGAGAACTATGTATGGCACCATAAGACCCTTGGGAGGAATGATGGGACAATAGTAGAATAATACAACAACACAACAACACAACACAATAAGTGACACAGAGAAGGTTGGCTCTGATCAGGCATTCAAGGCAGCAGGACACGACAGCCCAGATGTATTATTTTATGTATTATTTATTTCATAAAAGTTATACACCACTTGATTGCAAAAAAACAAACAAACTGCAAAGCAGCTTACAAAGGATAAAAATCAAGAAAAAATTACAACCCTACTTTAAAACGTAAAAGTTAACATACTAAAATAGATTAAAATCACCTCAACTTTCTAAGGATCTTGGTAGGCTTATTTAAACAGGAATGTTTTGGGCTGATGCCCAAAACCATACAGATGACCAAAATACCCTAGAATGAATTCTCTGGAATAGCTTGGTTGTTTGTATCGATCAGCCAAGGAGTAAGGAGAACTTCCCCATACTGAAGTGTGGTAAAATGGTTATCTCTATCCATGGTTCCCCAGGTATTTCCATACACTGCATGCATTATTCTTGTTGGTCAAATGTCATTTGGTGAAACCATGCTTTCTGTAATTCACCCCATGCAAGACCACTCAAATTATGATGGTACACTTCACACAAGCACTTCTACCCCGACTCTCCCTCAGCAGAATAAATACAACAATAGTAAATTAAACAACTTATAATTTTCTGCCCTTTCACAATATCCAGTATCAGCTGCTTGAGGCCATAGCCTGCGCTTAATGCAAGGGCAAGATCTGACCCTACCACCATTTTTTGCTAAATTCTAACAAGCACTCAGGTGAGCATATGGGGCTGTTATAGCTTTTGATAATCCTTTGGTTCGTAAGATTATTATTATTATTACTTAGTGTAATTGCCAAGTAATGTGCTGAAATTAGGGTTGTATAATTTCCCATGCTTCAGAAAGATGACAGTTTGTATAAGGGTATTTTCCCCCTCCCTTTTAAAATGCACCGTATGGCTAGCAAGTGACAGAATTAA
Source organism: Podarcis gaigeae (assembly GCF_964106915.1). Taxonomy (NCBI): domain Eukaryota; kingdom Metazoa; phylum Chordata; class Lepidosauria; order Squamata; family Lacertidae; genus Podarcis; species Podarcis gaigeae. The sequence goes on along the minus strand of NC_139683.1, from coordinate 81,645,954 downwards.
CTAAACAATGAACTAGTCATAAAGCTTTATGATGTTTGGGGGTATTAATTTGTCAGGGAGAACTAATTTGTCCAGCAATGGAATACATGCATGATAACACCATATGCAGAACAGGCTTTCTTCTGTTCACATTTATTTAGAGCCTTTTACTTGAGCAATGCTCAGGGGAACCCGAGACAATCTTAACCAAGTAGAGGGAAGGAAGCAACCTTGCAGGAGATGTCTAAATTCCACAGAGGGATAAAAAAAATAAAGGGGTAGGGAAGCAAAGCAAACAGGAGGAACAGAGAATCAGACCAGGGCTCATTTCCTTAGAGAGCTTAGTCTTTATAGAACAATGGTGCATGATGCAAAAGGTCCCAGAATCAATATGCAGGATCTGTGCTAAAAAGATTCAGGTAGCAAGTGACATGAAAGAGCACGCAGAGTTGACAGAGTACTGACTAGATGAATGGCGCTGTGGTCTAAACCACTCTTGGGCTTGCCAATCAGAAGGTCGGAGGTTCGAATCCCTGCGACGGAGTGAGCTCCCATTGCTCTGTCCCAGCTCCTGCCAACCTAGCAGTTCAGAAGTACGCCAGCATGAGTAAATAAAATAAATAGGTGGTGGGAAGGTAAATGGCATTTCCATGTGCTCTGATTTCCATCATGGTGTTCTGTTGTACCAGAAGCGATTTAGTCATGCTAACCACATGACCCGGAAAGCTGTCTGTGGACAAACGCTGGCTCCCTCGGCCTGAAAGTGAGATGAGCTCTGCAACCCCATAGTTGCCTTTGACTGGACTTAACCGTCCAGGTGTCCTTTACCTTTACCAACGGTGAATAAGGTACTTAGGAATATAGGAAGCTTCTTTCCAAAGAGACAGACTCTTGTCCTATCTTGCTCAGCACTGTGTATTGCAGCGGCCAGGGTCGGATTTAGGTTTGATGAGGACCTTTGTTGGCAAGGTGATGTCTCTGCTTTTTAAGATGCTGTCAGCCCTTCAATAGTGAACACCTTCAAACAGAGAACTGTTCTCTATAAAGTAGGACACGTGGCCACCTTAGAGAAGTCTCCATCACTTCACATTACAGAGGAGAGGAGGCAGAACCTGAGTTTTTCTTCCTCAGAGCAACCTTGCATCCTTTATCATTTGCTTCCACCCACTTGGCGCTCAGGCTTATACACAGACACTTCTGCCATTCGATTCCCCTAGTTAGATCCCTTCTCTTTGAGATACGTTTAATTAATCCAGCCTAGGGTGAGATTAGCAGCGGCAAATGGACAGTGCATAAAACTTTTTAGGCAGTCAGTCAGCCATTCCTTGACAGGTTTGCAGTTCTTGAAGGTGGTTTTCTTTTTTTCCTGGAGAAACTTAAAAGGACACTGTCAAGGATTCCCTCCTCCCTTCCTGCTAATATTTGATATATACCTAACACGCTTAAGTAATACTGGAATGACATACCTAAGCATAGCCCAAGCAAACATCAGGGAAAGCTCTTTCTAGCCCCCTCTGCCTTATCCCCCCCCTCCATGTCTTTGCCATCATGTTTCAATCCTGCCCTGAAGGGTACACCTGGATTCAAACAGCAGCTCTGTTTTCTTTCCCTCTCCTTCTGTGATGGGTTCCAGTCAGGATAGTAATGAGAGCTCATTACGGCGAAGGATTGTCTTTGTCATAATTATTGGTGTTTGCAGTGTAGCCTTCAGAGACTCAAATGCCTACAGCCCAAACACATTTCTCAGAAACGAGTCCCATCAACATAAATGGGGACTTTCTTCCGTTTTAGGTACGTTTGGGATTCCAGCCATAATCTGTCCCCGCTCTTTGTGAAGTGTTCCTCCACAAGGTGTATTCAAAGTGATGATGCCCTTGTGCAGGCAAGGAACGGCCTCCCCACAGAGGTGAATCTAGAAAACTCATTATACAGCTTTTACAGCTGAAGAGCATACCCTCTAATATTTCTCTGATGACAATAAGGATGTCCTATTCCATAATAATAATGATTTTATTATTTATACCCTGCCCATCTGACTGGGTTGCCCAACAACTGTGGACGGCTTCCAACATACAGTGGTACCTCGGGTTAAGTACTTAATTCGTTCCGGAGGTCCGTTCTTAACCTGAAACTGTTCTTAACCTGAAGCACCACTTTAGCTAATGGGGCCTCCCGATGCTGCCACGCCGCTGGAGCACAATTTCTGTTCTCATCCTGAAGCAAAGTTCTTAACCTGAAGCACTATTTCTGGGTTAGCGGAGTCTGTAACCTGAAGCATCTGTAACCTGAAGCGTATGTAACCTGAGGTACCACTGTATATAAAAACATAATAAAACATTTAAAACTTCCCTATACATGGCTTCCTTCAGACGTCTTCCAAAGGTTGTATAGTTACTTATCTCCTTGGCTTGGGAAGGTCACATAACTCCATACCCTCCAACATTTCTCTGATGAAAATAGGGACATCCTGAGGAAAAGCGGGACATATCAGAAACCTGAATGGCTTCTGTAAGGGGACTGTCTCTGGGAAACAGGGAGACAGGGAGATGTTCTGCAATCAGTTTCTAGGCCCAACTCAGAGTGCTAGTTTTGACCTATAAAGCCTTGAACGGCTCAGGGCTGCAATATCTCAAGGTCTGCCCCTTCCCAAATGAACCTACTCAGACTTGAGATCATCACCTGAAGCCCTTCCTTGGGTGCCTCCTCCCAGTGGCGTAGCGTGGGTTGTCAGCACCCGGGGCAAGGCAAGTAATTTGCACCCCCTAACCCGTGGATTTGCGCCCCCTAACCCGTGGATTTGCGCCCCCTAACCCTAACCCCCAGATGTTGCGCCCGGTGCAGCCGGCCCCCCCCCTACACCCCCATGCTACACCACTGCCTCCTCCACCAGAGGGTGACAACACAAGAACAGACCTCTTCTGCAGTGGCTCCTCATTTTATGCTATGTACCACCCTGAGATATTGAGATGAAGGGCACTATACAAATTTCATTAATTCGTTCATTCTAATTAAAGAAGTCATACCTAGTGATAAAAACACATGCTTTCCCTCAGCGGTTCCCAAACCTTTTTGGGCTGCCACCTGCTTGGTTCCAAAAACTCCTCCCCATTGCCCCCTAGCCTTTAGAAAAGACTGTTCAGAGCAGCAGTTTTCACAACCCACCGAGGGAAATAATAATAATAATAATAATAATAATAATAATAATAATAATAATAATTTATTATTTATACCCCACCCATCTGGCTGGGTTTCCCCAGCCACTCTGGGTGGCTTCCAACAGAATATTAAAATACAATAGTCTATTAACCATTAAAAGCTTCCGTAGATGTTTTAGATGTCTTCTACTAAAAGTCTGGTAGTTGTTTTTCTCTTTGACATCTGGTGGGAGGGCGTTCCATAGGGCGGGCGCCACTACTGAGAAGGTCCTCTGCCTGGTTCCCTGTAACTTGGCTTCTCACAGTGAGGGAACCGCCAGAAGGCCCTCGGCACTGGACCTCAGTGTCCGGGCTGAACGATGGGGGTGGAGACACTCCTTCAGATATACTGGACCGAGGCCGTTTAGGGTTTAAAGGTCAGCACCAACACTTTGAATTGTGCCCGGAAACGTACTGGGAGCCAACGTAGGTCTTTCAAGGCTGGTGTTATGTGGTCTCAGCGGCTGCTCCCAGTCACCAGTCTAGCTGTCACATTTGAATAAAATTCAAAACTTACAAAAATGCATGGAAAAATGTGGAATGTCCTCCCATCAGATGTCAAGGAAATAAACAACTGCCAGACTTTTAGAAGAAATCTGTTTAGCAAAGTTTGTAATGTTTGATGTATTATTGCTTTATTATTTTATTATTAATAATATTTTGTTGGGAGCCACCCAGAGTGGTTGGGGAAACCCAGCCAGATGGGTGGGGTATAAATACAGTGGTACCTCGGGTTCCATACACTTCAGGTTACAGACTCTGCTAACCCAGAAATAGTGCTTCAGGTTAAGAACTTTGCTTCAGGATGAGAACAGAAATTGTCTTCCGGTGGCGCAGCAGCAATGGGAGGCCCCATTAGCTAAAGTGGTGCTTCAGGTTAAGAGCAGTTTCAGATTAAGTACAGACCTCCGGAACGAATTAAGTACTTAACCTGAGGTACCACTGTAATAATAATAATAATATTTAATAATAATAGTTACATGTAAACAAAATCCAATTAAAACTATTTAGTTTAATTAATTCAACAAAACGTATGAACTTGAACCAGCAAGGCCAGCTTTTCAAAGTCTGGTAGTCATCTACACCTGCAACAGCTCCCTGCTACCCCCTTGCCGCATAGCACGCCCCTAGGCAATACCATCGCTCTCCAGGGGGTGGTAGTGCCCCCTCTGGGATCTACTGCTTACCTGAAGGCAGCCCCAATTTCAGTTCCTAGCGTCTCCAATCTCAGGTAATGGTTTCTGCGAAAGATTCCTCCCTGATACCTTGGAAAGCTACCACTGATCATAGTAGTAGATAATATTGGAGGAGAATCTGATCTAGTATAAGGCTGTATTCATATGTATTCAGCCAGACATAGACTAAAACAAGTAGTTTAGGGGAGCAAACTGCTGTAAATATATGTTCATTAAAGGTAAAGGTAAAGGGACCCCTGACCATTAGGTCCAGTCGTGACCGACTCTGGGGTTGCGGCGCTCCTCTCGTTTTGTTGGCCAAGGGAGCCGGCGTACAGCTTCCAGGTCATGTGGCCAACATGACTAAGCCGCTTCTGGCGAACCAGAGCAACGCACGGAAACACTGTTTACCTTTCCACCAGAGCAGTACCTATTTATCTACTTGCACTTTGACGTGCTTTCGAACTGCTAGGTTGGCAGGAGCAGGGACTGAGCAACGGGAGCTCACCCCGTCATGGGGATTTGAACCGCCGACCTTCTGATCAGCAAGTCCTAGGCTCTGTGGTTTAACCCACAGCGCCACCCGAATCCCGTATGTTCATTATTCTCACCATATTGTATTGGTTTTGAATAGTTTGGCTGTACGACATAGATAAATGGTCACGATTCCCATCTATTGAAATGTTATACTGCAATTAATTAATATTGAAGCCATTTTTTTGGTTTTTGGTTTTTAAAGCTGCCTAAAGGCCAAACACGGACGTGCTTGCACCACACACCTTTTTATAGGTTATAATTATGAATGGAGGGATAGTACCAGGAAGGATTTCGCTGCCACTCATACAATAATTTGGAAATAAAAAATTCCTATGGGATGCTTCCCCCCCCATGGGGCAGCAGCGCCTTGTGTTTGCTCTCACCTATCCAATTGGCTCCTTTCACATTCTTTCCATGCTTTTCATTTCGGGCTCGTTAATCAATATGCTAATGTCCCGACGCTGCTTCTCTGCTGAGCTGTATCCCCAGCGTTTCCCAAACACCAACAAATATTAGCTGATCGCTTGCCACCTAAGTCGAGGCTTCAAAGTACTGGATTTCCCAAACAATGGGGCTTACCAAAGCTGTGATAAGTTAAGTAGGAGAGTGATTCCTTGGTGTAATCAAGCAGTGCAGTGCAGTGCCCTACTGGAGATTAGGGCTTGATCTTTGAAACCGATCTCCCAAGCCTGGAGGACAAAGCCTGAATAGCATTGTGGAAACAATAGATGAAATTTATATTCTCATTTACTCAGTAGCCAAATGACCATTGACTTCACTGGATGCCATTGCACCAAAGCCTTCTTTTAAGTAGATCTCTTGAAGTAAAGTTGAATACCGTACTTACTTGGAAGTAAACCCCATTGAATGCAGTTGGCCTCACTTTTCACTTCCATGAGCCCTAATTTTTTTCATTTTTTGGCAGCAGACTGGAGGATCCTCAATGCAAATCTTTAATTAGCTGTAAAGTTCAGTGGGTGCATTCTGGCAAGTCCCATGTTCTCAGGGGGTTGCTTATTCTGATGATGACTGAGGAATTTGTTCTTTGGCAATTCTGATACAAGCTCACCTCACCACCACCTGGACTAATGTGTGGATTAGAACAGTCATCCTTTGGAGCTTGCATTTTCTCGAGTGCTGCAATGTGGTTCTTAGATTAAAAGCAAGTATAAAAATACATATTTTTAATAGATAAAATGCTTTTTAAAATAGGAGTTTTGAGAGAAAGTGCATTCACAAATTCATCTTCAAATGCAAGTTTTGTATGGGTTTTTAAATAAAAAGGATACATGTATGGAATGGATCTACGGATGAACTTATGCAAAAGCGGTATGGTCTGAAGTTGACTGAACCACCCACATTTATCTGCTTAATTTATAAAGTGGGTGGCGGACTGGTCTGCTCTCTAAACAAAAGCCTGTGTGGGTAAGGAGAACTGAATGCTCCCACAATTTCTAGCCTTGTATTCTCTTCTCTTGACTGAGGGCATCCTGGCACTGAGAACTGGCCCCAGAGCAGTTATACCATTGAAAGGAAAATTATGTTCAATTAGTGGTGGAGCAGCTATATCTTTCACAACCCCAAATGCTTAAATATTTTGTACTCCTGGCAGTACCTTCCTCACCCTATATTGGCTCTAACCCTGAAACAACTTCTGACAAACTCCACAACCAGAAGAAGAAGAAGAAGAAGAAGAAGAAGAAGAGCAGGAGGATGAATTTGGATTTGATATCCCTCTTTATCACTACCCGAAGGAGTCTCAAAGTGGCTAATATTCTCCTTTTCCCTTCCTCCCCCCATAACAAACACTCTGTGAGGTGAGTGGGGGTGAGAGACTTCAGAGAAGTGTGACTAGCCCAAGGTCACCCAGCAGCTGCATGTGGAGGAGCGGGGAATCAAATCCGGTTCACCAGATTATGAGTCCACTGCTCTTAACCACTACACCAGGATGGACAATGATGCCAATTTCATCTTTTCTCAGTTTCTCATTTTAGACCATGCTGTGCTTGTCTTGGGGTGATGCAATAACAGCATCATGCTATTAAAACCACAGGAACCCCAGAACGTTGCACAATACATGCTAGAATGCTCATGTATCTCATAACCTGTCGCAGAACTCCCTTAGATTCCACAGAGTCCTTGGCAGGGAGCAGTCTGAAGTGACCCAGTTATGTTGCTGAACCTTCACAGAATGCACTCCTAAGTAGAATTCAGAGCAGTAGCAGATAGCGTGGCAGCAGTGTGGCTTAGTGGTTGTAGTAGAGTGTCAGGAGTGAGACAGTGGCGAGGTTCATGCAGTGCCTACTCACCTTTTATAAATGGACATTCAGAATAAGATAAACAGGAGTGATCTATATAGGAACTGACCAGTGATGTGGGTTTTTAGGGTGGGGGATCATAGGAGCGGGAATACAAGAAAACACACTTACTGGTGTTTGCATTAGGACATTTGCCCTTGGAAACTTTTCTGATGCTTTAGTGAGTGATCTAATTTAGGGTGGCTAATTTGTTTGTATTTAGCACACAAAGCTAAACACTCTGAACCTGCCAAGTTTCCCTAATATTGAATGTGCTATTGGGATCTATTGATGGTTACTAATTGACTTAAAAAACCAAAAAAACCAGAAATTTTTCCATGGAAAGACAACCATGTTTCTTAAGAAACAGAGAGAAAATCATGCCTAATGTTGTATCTTTCCTTTTATGGCAAAAGTTAAACAGATTCAAGAGTGTAAATTGCTTTTTAGCATTAAACTGTCAGCTTTGAACATTATCCTTTACACGAAAAGTCATCACCGTGCTTTATTGTTAAAGCTGGAGCCATAACATCCACTAAGCATTTAATTCTACAATCTCAGGCATTACCCCTCCCCACCACAAAACGACCCACAAGCCCAAATTAAAGCCCCAAATTTATCCTTAAAACTTTCTCTAAAATTCTGGTGATGAATATTACTTTAATATACACTGAATATTCGATATATGCGCTTGACATCTCACCAAATTTTATTTCAATATATGACATGTTTAATTGATAATTGACATGTAACAGTATTTGACAGAATTTAACAGCTAACAAGCAAAGGTTTTAGAGGGTGGCAGCACTGTATAGCTGACATGCAATGACACATAGTATCTGACAGGATGTTTGATATCCTATCATCTTTTATTCCAATATTTGAGATATGACAAGGGATACTTGGCAATATTTGATAACTGGCATTTATGTCATATTTGATTATTGGTGTGCAACTGTATTCGGTACCTGGCCGTATTGGAGTGATGATATTCAATAGAAGTTAGTATATAATACTGTTTGACAGCTGACAGCTTACAAGCTCATATTTGATGTCTGCCAAAATAATCAAGAAATGCCAACAAACCAAACATCCCAATTCTATGTATGTTTACCCAGAGAAAGAATTCAGGACATATAATGGATCAACTCTAATGGATCAGGGCAAGGAAAGTCAACAAGAACGGTGGGAAATGTGGCAGTATATAAAAGTTGTAGTATATCCCCAAGTCCCTAAACAGGAATGGCCCAGACAGCCACACCTTCTTCAAAAATACTACCAGCTCTTTGGGGGTCATGCAAGCCAATTCGTCCTATCCCTTCCATTTTCCTTTTCCAGTTAACACTCAGCAGTCCATGGCTTCTGTGGGCAGTGAGGACGCTCAGTCCTCATTGGGGTGATACCATCATCTCCCTCTTGTTTTCCACCGGCCCCTATTTTTGGTACCATTTGGGTACCGAATTTGGGGACGTGGGTGGCACTGTGGGTTAAACCGCAGAGCCTAGGACTTGCCGATCATAAAGTTGGCGGTTCGAATCCCCGCGACGGGGTAAGCTCCCGTTGCTTGGTCCCTGCTCCTGCCAACCTAGCAGTTCAAAAGCACGTCAAAGTGCAAGTAGATAAATAGGTACCGCTCCAGTGGGAAGGTAAACGGTGTTTCTGTGCACTGCTCTGGTTGGCAGAAGCGGCTTAGTCATGCTGACCACATGACCCGAAAACTGTATGCCGGCTCCCTCGGCCAATAAAGCAAGATGAGCACCGCAACCCCAGAGTCAGCCACGACTGGACCTAACGGTCATGGGTCCCTTTACCCTTAACCTTTACCATTAGAAGGAGTGATACTGAAACCAGAGATCCCATTTAGGTACCCAGAAAGGCTTCCTCTGAAGCAAATGTGCACAGGGCAACAGCTAAAACAACTCAACTTGTTGAATTTCACACGCAGATTTAATGGGAAAGAAAAACAGAGCAACATTTCACATTCAAAATATGAAGACTCCATAAATGAAACATATTTGGAATTGCTCCAGCCCGAAATCATTGACATCTCAAACTGTTTGCTCATTGACAGTCCATAAAGATCTACATAAGGTGCCTTGTCAAGTATTTTTTACCCCCTAGACTCCCCCCCCCCCCGGTGATCTCTTTTAATTAAAAGAATCAATATTCACACAGATCAAGGACTGCTTATGGGAGCAGTTTTGCCTAATGGCACTTCAATACCCATTAGTATTAGTCTGCTTCTGCATAGGAATTTCTCTTTCGCGCTCTCTCTTTATCTTCTAAACAACTCCATTGAACAAATGAACTAAATCATACATTAAAACAAATTTGGACAGAATAGTTCATAAAAATGTCAGTGTGATGATAGCAGGACAAATAATTGCAGCAGCTGTCAAAATGTGAACAAGATTATTCCCTGAAATTACCTTATCTCTCCTTTAAACAAGTTTTAGTTGCTCCATTGAGTAATGTATGTTCTATTTCTCACATGAAGAAAAGAAGGGGGGGGACCAGTGGAAGATACTCTAATATCTCTTGTAGAACCAGGGTTTTATTGGAAATATTAATCTTTAACTTGGCAGCTGCTAAATTCTAATATCCATTTAAGCAATTTACAAATAATAATGGTGTTAAGAAAGATTTACTGTGCATTTGTACAACTCTCAAACTTCGCTATTTCTTCCCTGGTATAACTAATATTGATCTATTATCATAATGTCAGTCCTGCTCACTCTGTTTTGTTAATTTATGTGCAAATAACATTTAAGTCAAGGCAATGTTAGTACATAAAAGACATGAAGATGTGCATGTATATATGTAGACATACATGCACATACCCCATATGCTTTCACAGTGATAAAAAAAAGCATTATCCTCATCCCTTATCCCCAATTCCCTGTATTTAGGTCACAGAATACTAGAGGTCAATTATTAATCTTCAAACCACTTATCTTTTAGGAGAGTCCTGTTCATTTCAACACCACACAGTTCCATCAAAAGATCCAGCAGGGTTGAATTTTTGGCAAAATGATTTGATCCTGCTGAATCCTTTATAATCCCAAAATTGGAATAATGTTTGTTGAAGGAACGATGCAAAGAGTCCACACTTTAGAGAATCCACTTCCACAAGGATCATGTCATAGTGTCCAGATAACAAATGGGAAGAGCTTGATGGGAGACAACAGATCACTTGCAATGTATAGTTACTACTTTGGTTTACTTTTTGTGGTGCACTGAGAGATGTGAATTCAAGTTTCCCTTCTGATGGGAGAGGAAGAGAGAAGGCAGTCTAGATGCAGTCCTACATATTTCATTTTGGCCCATCCCTGTGCCATGAACAGTACATGTAGCCCTGCACCTCTGGATACAGAGATCCCATATCAGAAATAGATGATGTGGCACCCTTTTATACACACAGGGTTGTATCTTACTAAATTATATTCAGAGTAGATCCATTGAGATCAATGGACTTAAGACTAACTTCACTAATTTCAGTGAGTATCCTCGGAGCATGATGTACTCAGATACAACTCACAGTTTCCAATTTAGGAGGTTATAACTATGCAGATGTCTGCTGAATTTGGGCACCAGATTATCTGCACTACAGATGGATATTGCTATTTATTTTGGCTTTCTTCTTCTTTTACATTGTTTGTTTATGCTTTAGTGCACACTTGTTCTAAATCCTGCAGGAAGTGATCTGCACTAGACAACATTCCACTTTGCCTCAATCAATGATTTGGAGATTTGTCCCCCGCCCCCCACCTGTCTGAGAATATCTTATTATTTTAAAACAAAGCACACCCATTCCTTAAAGGGTGTCGGCTGAGGATGGTTTGTTTGCTTTCATTTTATCAGTACTTATTAATTCATTCAAGCAGCTTGGCTTTTATAGAAGAAAAATAGATTTCTGCTTTGCCATTATATGTATTCTAGGGGAAACCCACTAAACAAATGCCAGTTTACGGTAAGAATTAAAACAGACTTTGATCTGATGAGATTGCTTTGTTGATTATAATCAATCATGTAAAAATACAAATGAAAATCTTTATATTCATCTTATCTCTTCTTTTTCTTTCTCTCTATGCTAGCTTGCTTGACTAGCTTACGCCACATTACTTTGAAGCATATCCAAAGATCTTTCTTTTTTTGTTTTTCTAGGACCAAACAGTTAATTTTAAATACATTGCTTATTTTGCAAAGTAGTCCAAAAATGAATGCTGTTTGCTCCTTGCTAGCATAAATCAGTGAGATGGGGATGGCATCAGCGTGTCTTCAATGTATATTGGGGTTTTTTAGAGGAACATAAGCGGAATAAAATGTAAGTCTCTGTCCCAAAGAGCTCAGAATCTCAGTGGGGAATCTACTGAGAGAAGGGGAGGCCAGCAAGAGCAAGAGTTACACAAGGGATGAATTATAACACAAATGCAGGCTTCAATTTGTGAAAGGGGCTGCTTCAGCGTCCTGTGGCTCCCTTGCACAGGGGCCAACACAAAGCCACAGCCAATGGGAAGGAAGGGGAGGGCTTCTTGGGAAGTAGGCTAGCAAGAAGATGTTGCCTTCTGCTACACCTATGCACACAGCACATTGCTCAAGCCAATTCCTTAGACTGGCGTACTCAGCCTCTTGGCAAGACGCTCCGTGCAGAAATTGGTCCTTGGAGATCAGTTAGATATGAATTGGTATTATGATGGGTTTTTAATTTTAAAAGCTTTAGAAATGACTGGATTAGGTTACTGAAAAGCGGTGACATTTGATCGCGCACGCTCTCGCTCTCTCACACACCCCTACCTTTATAATGTGATAACGAAACATTTCATACTGCATTGGGGAACAATCAGGTTCTGGAAATAATTAAGTAATGACTTGTAATGTCAGTATCACAAAGATTGATGTGATAGTTAGGCAGAGGTACATCTGCCCAACCAGCAACAGAAATAGATCAAATATTCACATATGAGTGTGCAGATTATAAGAAATCTGGCAAAGCATCATAGCTAGGTTTATATTATATTAAGGGCACATAATTGTGCACCAGTTCTATCCTTTTTCCTATAACAGGAGACCAATTGAAGCATTGTACAGTGGTACCTCAGGTTACAAACACTTTGGGTTACAGACTCTGCTAACCAGGAAGTAGTACCTCGGGTTAAGAACTTTGTCCCAGGATGAGAACGGAAATCGTGCAGCGGCAGCAGGAGGCCCCATTAGCTTAAGAGGTACCTCAGGTTAAGAACGGTTTCAGGTTAAGGACGGACCTCCAGAGCGAATTAAGCTCGTAACCAGGGGTACCACTGTATTTTGTAGGCGGTTTTGATGCCAGTTCACCCAGTCACTCCCCATGGCTGATTTCCGCCTATTAATTACATTGCTCACCCTAACACTAGATATTAAATACTAAAATAAAACTTCATTGGGTGGGGAAGGATCCTTGGATGGCAAATAACAATACTAAATATCTGGTAAATATTTTGTGAAAACTCAAAGAATATTTGGTGAGTAAAAAGATCAGGTTTATAAGGAAACTGCTGATTTGGTATGGTTTATCTTACATTCAGTATGGAGTGCTATCACTTATACTGGTCGCATGTTCAGTCCTGGGGATTTCTGGGCACTGATGGTTTAGTGCCTGGAGCTATGAAAGCTGGACTTTGATAAGTTGTGCCAGGTTGACCAGAATTGTGCACAAATAACCTCTCAGCATGTTCATGCTGGCCACATGACCTGGAAGCCGTACGCCGGCTCCCTCGGCCAATAAAGCGAGATGAGTGCCACAACCCCAGAGTCGGTCACGACTGGACCTAATGGTCAGGGGTCCCTTTACCTTTACCTATGTTCTGGGCAGTGACAGGGCAGGGGGATTAAAAAAAATCACAGGGACTGTGCAACTTTTCCCAGTGTTTCATTGAAGACTAGGACTTTTTTTTTGTTAAGGGCCAGTGTAGTGCAGTGGATCCACTAAGAAGATCTGGGTCCTAATCTTTCCTTAGCCATGAAGTTTATCAGGGGGCCGTAGTGGTAAGAGTGTTAATATCTATGACTTAAAGGAGGGAAAACACCAACAAAGCTGGAGTGGCAAAATAAAATGTTGGAATACGCAGAGATGGCAAAATTAACAGAAAAACTGAGAGGTCACACCAATCAAAGGTTTATTAAGAAATGGGATATGTATCAAAAATATTTAAAGGATTATTGTAATAACATGACATCTGTGGCAGCCTTTGAATGACTTTTGCGGTGTGATGGATTATTAGATTTCATAATTTTGATGAAATTTAATAAAAGAAAATAGAAGTATACAGTGCGTTAGACAGAACAAGTAGTAGATAGTGAAGTTGATGGGGCGATGGGAAGTCTATAGAAACTTAAGAGGAAGAATGTATCGTAATAAGTTTTCTTTTTTCTTTTTTGCCTTTATGGACAATTCTTCTGTATGTTTCTTTGTTTTAATATTAATAAAGCATTAAAGAAAAAGTTTATCAGGTGGCCACGGCTGGCCATTTACTCTCAACCTAAGGTAGCTCACAATATGAGTAAGAAAGCGGGGGTGCAAACAGGCATAATAATAACAAGAACAATACAAGTTGTTAGTAGTGGTAGTGTAATCTGTGCACGGTTCCAAGTCCAGTGCTATGGACAAATGCAATTTCATCCTAAATTGCACAAAGATTTGGGTGTTTTTTTGCCGCAAGTCACTCTTTTTGTCAACGGCAGAAACTGGTGAATTTGCGTAGTGTTTGGTGAGCTTCAGAGACACTTTGCTGTGTGCAATTATTCATGCCACAACATGGGGCCGCAGAGTCCAAGCGGGCTGTTTGTTCTAAGGCTGAAGCCGAGGCGTTTGAAAACTGCAAGAGACAACCAGAGACCCAGAGATCATGGCTAATGTGACACCCCCAGGCCTAATCTTCTTAGAGCACTGGGATAAAATAAGGATCCATTACAAAATCGGCCTTCATCCTGCCCCCTTCTGTGCTCTGCCTCTCTGATAGCCAAAGCTGAGACAATTGCCTGATTCGGGGGACTTAATCAGGTATTAGGAGCTAATGCAGTACGCGAATAGGCTAATCTCCATATTTACTCCATCTGTAGTGGTGGACCTTGCTTCCTTGCCTCTGGGAGATCAAAAGGATCTGGCAAAAATCAGATTAGAGCTGAAGAAAAGGAAGGGAGGTCCAAGGAGTATAAGAGGTAGGATTCTCTCTGTTTTTCTTGGTTGTGTATACAGTGTCTTAAGATCACTCTCTGTAATCCCCCAGAAAGCCTTCTCATTGTCTTTCACTTTTATCTTGCTCTTTTCACTTTGAAAATGGAAGTGGTTAATTCTGTATTTATTATCAACTAACAAATGCTAACACCAACAAATTGTAACCAAGTATTTCCTATTTTAGTGTTCTTTTGGTGTGTTTTTTAGATCAAAACTAGATATATGATGGTGAGATGGATGGTTCTCCCTAAAACATGTCCAGTGAATATTCACCTTTTATCTCATTTAGCACTATTATTTCCTCTGGCTTTTGCTACTTCCTTCTCCCCAGGTTAGCCACCTGAATCATCCTACCAATCGCTGCCTAGTGAACAGGATGATGTAATAATGTCTCATAGACAGTCAGGTATGGCTCTGTGACAACATCACAGACAGCAAATCATATAGTCATTGAAACAAATATGGCTGCAATCAAACATGCCTGATTTACCTGGGAAAAAGCCCTGCTGAACATAGTGAGACTTATTTCTTAGTAAACGTGCATAGGATTATACTGCATTTTCAAAGAGTGCTGATAAATTATTGAAAAGGAGAGGCCATTTTTGGCACTGCCAAGAATGTTTGCATTTTTTAAAAAATGAGTAGTTTCAGCACAACCCTACTCAGTAGGAATACCAGTCATGATCCACTGGGAAGATGCATTGGAATAAATATTTCTTTCTTTCCAATGAGTGCTGCACAGATCTGAATAAAGTTTTAAAGGATGGATTTTCCAGGGCTTGCCTGTGTAGCTTTATCCAGGCCAGCCTTCAACAACCTTGACCTCTCCATGATGGCTGGAGTTGATGGGAGTTGTAGTATCAAAATATCTGGAGAGCACTAGGTTTGAGAGTGCTTATCTAGATGGCACAGGGGTGGCGCTGTGGTCTAAACCACAGCGCCTAGGGCTTGCCGATCAAAAGGTTAGCGGTTTGAATCCCCGCGACGGGGTGAGCTCCTGTTCCTTGTTCCCAACTCCTGCCAACCTAGCAGTTTGAAAGCACACCAAAAAGTGCAAGTAGATAAATAGGTACCTCTCCAGTGGGAAGGTAAACGGCATTTCCGTGCGCTGCTCTGGTTCGCCAGAAGTGGCTTAGTCATGCTGGCCACATGACCCGGAAGCTGTATGCTGGCTCCCTCAGCCACTAAAGCGAGATGAGCACTGCAACCCCAGAGTTGTCCATGACTGGACCTAACAGTCAGGGGTTCCTTTACCTTTACCTAGACTATATATAGCACAGGTGCTTTGTGTCCATAATAGAGTTGCCAATGGGTTGAGGGTGGCAGTGTTGTCTAAACCACTGAGCCTCTTGGGCTTGCCAAGCAGAAGTTTGGTGGTTCAAATCCCCACGACGGGGTGAGCTCCCATTGCTCTGTCCCAGCTCCTGCCAACCTAGCAGTTCGAAAGCACACCAGCTCAAGTAGATAAAAGGTACTGCTGTGGTGGGAAGGTAAATGGTGTTTCTGTGTGCTCTGGTTTCTGTCATGGTGTCCCATTGTGCCAGGAGTGGTTTAGTCATGCTGGCCACATGACCTGGAAAGCTGTCTGTGGACAAATGCCAGCTCCCTCTGCCTGAAAGTGAGATGAGCGCTGCAACCCCATAGTTGCCATTTTATTGTGCTTTTTTTTTTGGGGGGGGGGGGGAGTTGTTGTTGTTTGAGCTTTGAAAATAGCCAAAAACAGCAAAGTACCGCCATCTACAGTGGTACCTCGGGTTAAGAACTTAATTCGTTCCAGAGGTCTGTTCTTAACCTGAAACCGTTCTTAACCTGAAGCACCACTTTACCTAATGGGGCCTACTGCTGCTGCCGCGCCACCACTGCACGATTTCTGATCTCATCCTGAAGCAAAGTTCTTAACCCGAGGTACTGTTTCTGGTTTAGTGGAGTCTGTAACCTGAAATGTCTGTAACCCAAAGCGTCTGTAACCCGAGGTACCACTGCATTTTTGTTTGCTGGCAGCCATTTTGTGCTGGCACCTGCAGCACATTTTTATATCCACCCCCAAAAAGCACTGGGTTGGACTATTTATCCATTGAGTCCAATTTGGTCCACATTAATTGGCAGCACTGCAGTTCTGATGCAAGTTTTATTCTCTGCCTGCTCCCTGACCCTTTCAACTGGAGATGCCAGGGATTAAACATGGAACCCTCTGCACACAAAGCACATATGCCACCACTACACTGCAGACCTTCCCTTCATGCACGTACCTTTGCCATAAGATCTAAATCATTGCTCTGCAAAAGCCCACTGTGTAGTGCTTCCACTTAAGATTCGTTGTGCTAGAAGTTTAGGGAAAAAGCAGAGAGGGAGAGGGAAATATAGGGAAAGTGGCGAAGAGCAGAAAAACATAAACGATACAAATAAACAAGGCAGAGGGTCAAATAGCAACCATGTTTCAGGCCAGAGTGAAAGCAGGTCCTGGCTCTGAAAAGGTTGCCAACTACTGATTTAAGTGCCGCTTGCATGTGCCCATTGCACCATTTGTTGTCTTTTAATGTGCAATCTTTAACCCTCAAAATTGCAGTGATGGGGTGGGAGGGTGGCACGCATAGTGTGCAGCTGAGTACGCAAACTTGCAATCTGTGCACAGACCTGCCTCGAAATATATTGACAAACTAATGATAATGGAATAGGGATATAAAATTTACAGCCTGTTATGATCTAAGAGAAAATTATATGAAAAGGATATATCGATGGTATCTAACACCGAGTAAATCGTGGGGGGGGGGATGTATAAATCTAAATCAAATAAGTGTTGGAAATGTAAATAGAAAAAAGGTTCTTTTTATCATCTGTAGTGGTCTTGTAGTAAGTTTAAAGCTTACTGGGAAATGATATATAATGAATTGAAAAGGATGTTTAAAATAAAGTTTGTAAAAAAATTGCAGAAGTTTTTCTTTTGTGGACCCTCCAGATATGAATTAAATTTGTTCCAGGGGTCCGTACTTAACCTGAAAAGTCCATAACCAGAGGTGCTGCTTCTGTGCACACATGCAAAATGATACAGTATTTCTGTGCATGCGCGCAGCGCGATAGAGTGCTTATGTGCATGCGCATCCTGTGTACCCAGAAGTATACACTTCCGGGTTTGCCGCATTCGCAACCCGAAGGTTACGGATCCAGAGCAGTATGTAACTCGAGGGTCCGCTGTATAGGGACAGAACTACCTGAACTGTAAAGAAACTTATTCATGTATGCTACTACAGCGTCAAGAATGCTACTCGCTGCAAAATGAAAAGGAGCAGAAGTCCCAGCAAAGGAAGAATGGATACAAAAACTTATGGAATATGCAGAAATGGCAGAACTTACCGGAAGAATAAGAAATCAAGATAACAAACTTTTTATAAAAGAATGGAGATGGTTTATTGAATATTTACAGATAAATTGTAAACAGATAAGAACATTGGCAGGATTATTGTAATAACCTGCAGTTTTATAAGAGTATATATTTAAAGTAGATGAATAAATGAGCAAATTAAGTTAATTTGGATATACAAAAGATATTAAAAATAAATATAAGGAACCACAGAAAGAGGGGGAAAGAAGTTAAGTTTTGAAATGTTAAAATCACTGTAAAATTAGTGAAATGTATAAATCTGAAAAGCATAAGTAACTTTAAACAACAACAACAATGAAATATAATGACAAAAGCACTGCAGTGAAGTGGACTCTCTTTGCCATGCTATACTCTGTCATACATGTGAATAGATTGAGTTTTCTATATTGACTGAGAGGGACTGACAAAAGGTTGGGTGGGGGAACCCTCAATAAAGCAAAAATAAATAAATTTAAAATACCAATCACTCCCCCTTTTCGATTGTTTACTTGAAAGCATTCAACTTTATGCAATACTTTCTCTGTGTGTTTGTGTGTGAAATCGTGCCATTTGGCTACCTTTAAGCAGTCTACTGGGACCAGAGAAACCTGGGGGGGGGGGGATAAATGAAATTCACACAGTTCCTGATATCGGCTGTTGCCTACTGTTCGTAAAGAGTGACATGTGGCTGGCAGTAATGGCCTTCAAGCCAGGTGAAGCCTGTGCAACAATAAAGTCAATACCTTGACCACCTTGGCTTGATGTTGCCTAATGATGGCTGTATCTTAGCAAGCCTTAAAGTATTCCTGGGCAGGGATGGAGGGAGGAAAAAATAGCAGCCCACAGTTGAAAAGGCTGCGCAGTAACTTTTCAAAGCCGACATTGTCCTCCTTCCTGGAAGACTTACAAAGTCACTTCTTTTATTTTGACTTCCTCACAAACCCCGTGGTGCCGGGATAGAGAGCTATGGTAGCTGCTGTCTTTTTGGCAATAAAGCTCACCTCATTAGAGTGGATTAAGTCACGATGCTGAGAAGGATAAAAGGTGAAGAGGGAGAACAGAGGATGGTGAGTGAGGGAAGCTAAGTGTCATTTGTATGCTGACGCCATTATTGACTGGAGCCCATGTGGGTCGCACTTTTCAATTACCATCTGCTAGAAAGGTGGCCCATAATTGCAAAGGCTGATGCCAGGGCTCCAAATGTCAAGGGAGCCTCCCTAACCTTCATCACCTTTTCTTGATGGTTGACTTGAGGATGTTCAAAGGCAAAAACCACTGCCTCTAGATCTCCCTGAGGAAGAAAAGAATGCCATTTATTTTGTTTTTGTTTTTAGAAAAAGCCTCATTTAGCAGCCTCCCATTAAATTCACAGTCTGGTGGCCTGATCCTGCACAGCCCAGCTATGCCCCAGGGGCTCTCTGACAGCAGCATAAATGTGAGGTGTGCAGGTCTAATGGCTCAGTTTATTCACTGCTAAGGGAATAAATATCAGGGATTAGCAAAAAGCCGTCCCTTTATTATTTCCACAGATATATTTTTGCCTTCCTGAATCCTGCATTGTGTTTTTAAGGCACTCACCCGCAAAAGAGGAGATGCTGTTTTGCAGTACAGATCTGAATCACTGTTGCACACGACACACCTGTTGTCTGCAACAATAGACCTCATCGCACATCTTGTTCCCCATTCAAAAGCACAGACATCTCTAGGTGGGCCTGCTCATCGTATGTGCGGTTATCATTGTGACATATCAAACCTGTTACCCTTATCTGTTACAACAAAGATCTGATTTTTGGACAAGGTGGGAAACCACAGATTCACAATATCCTTAGTGAGCAGGGTGTCTCACCTTCTGGACAGTTTGGCTGCAATAAGCATACCCCTATCGGCTGGCGCTGTAGGTTAAACCACAGAGCCTAGGACTTGCTGATCAGAAGGTCGGCGGTTTGAAACCCCGCGACAGGGTGAGCTCCCCATTGCTCGGTCCCTGCTCCTGCCAACCTACCAGTTCGAAAGCACACCAGCGCAAGTAGATAAATAGGTACTGCTGTGGTGGGAAGGTAAACGGTGTTTCTGAGTGCTCTGGTTTCTGTCATGGTGTCCCATTGTGCCAGAAGCGGCTTAGTCATGCTGGCCACATGACCTGGAAGCTGTACGCTGACTCCCTCAGCCAATAAAGCGAGATAAGCGCCGTAGCCCCAGAGTCGGCCACGACTGGACCTAATGGTCAGGGGTCCCTTTACCTTTACCTATGTCTCTTACAGTCAAATCTATACAGTAATACCTTGGGTTGCGAACGTGATCCATGCGAGAGGCACGTTCACAACCCGCAGCGTTCACAGCCTGAAGCGCGCGTCTGCGAACACGTGTGATGCAATTCGGCGCTTCTGCACATGCGTGTGACATCACTTTGTGCTTTTGCACATGCACGAGCACCGAAACCCGGAAGTAACCCATTCTGGTACTTCCCTATTTGGCATGGCCTGCAACCCGAAAACATGTAATCCGCAGCGTTCGTAACCCAAGGTATGACTACCTTTTAAATTACAAAGACCCAGATATTCCTATAGGCAAGGAATGGCTTGCTAAATAGACTGGGACTCCAGGTCTCAGAGACGGTCTGTTCCTGCGTGCACTTTCTCATTCAAATCTTCATATTTTTTTAAATTCTCTTTATTAAATTTCATTTACAACAAACAAAAAACATTAAACAAATAAAGATACCAAAAACCAAACAAAGAAAAAAGAAAAAAGAACAGAAAAAAACAGATACACATGACGAAAACCGTTTCAGACATACAAATTGACTTCCTTCCCTGCTAGATTCGGGTTTCTTAATTAAAAACTCCATTTTCTGCAGCTGGTATTGTTACTGGGTTATACATCGTAAGTTTTATAACAGACCTGCTATAGTTGTTAAGTTTCTATAATTTCCTTCAATATATGCCATAAATTTATTCCAATCGTCAATAAACTTTGTATTTTTTTGGTTTCTAATTTTTTGCGTCATTTTTGCCAATTCAACAAATTCAAATAATTTTGATTGCCAATCCCTCACCATTGGTATATTTGTACTTTTCCAATTTTGTGTCTCATTCAAATTTTCAAATAAAGCTATGCTCAACATCCCATCCATCAAAGGTTCTGGGATGGTTGCTCAGATGAGCATGGCCTTCTAGGTGATAGTCCCAAGATCTTGATTGATTTCCTTGAAGAAGTGGGTTAATGGTCCTATTTTTAGAGTATATGAAAGAAATCCAAGGCCTTTTTATTTTGACACATTTGATGGTTGGAATAGGGTAGCAAAAATTGATGCAGGGTCTTACCACAGAGATAAGAATGAGTGAATGCCTCACGCATCACAGGTAATGGCAATGATAAACCCCATGGAATTCAGATGTTCATCTGAAGGGACCGACAATATGGCAGACCATGGTGGTAGCTGGGTCTCTTTGCGTGTGTGGCTCCTCATCCAACTAGAGATGCAGACAGTGAAATTCTCCTTCTATACAAATCTGGACACTGGCTGCACCAGGGTTTGTATGAATCACTCTCATTGCTGTTCTGCACCCAATTTCTTTTAAAGATGCTATGGTTTTTTGGTCTGTGCACTGATGAACTGGATAGGCAGCTGTGTCTAGATATTCTGCAGGACATTAGAGATTTCTCATCAGATTTATAGCCTAAAACCCCCCCAGACAAGAGTAAACACCAATTTCCTTCCTGGGCTCAAGCAAAGAGCTGCTTTTATTCTGACACATCCTCTTAGCACACCTGTAGGGACATTAGCAAGTCCTACATTGACACAAGTGAGCCACTGGACATGATGTTACTCGGAAACTCAGGAGTTGTTCCTAGAGTCCCTTTCCTCTCTGTTGATTTTCACAATTTCAGAATTCCTCGTTGTTCTGCTGCCACTCACATTTCTCCAGCATTAACTGCAAGTGTTTCCTTTTAAGAGGAACGACTAGGCCATCTAAAAGGCTTGTAAGAAACCAGCCACCACTAATGGACTCCTTCCTTCCCAGGTTATAAGAAATATCTATGATGGTTCAGACCAAATATTTTGTTTCTTTATTATTATTATTTTACTATTACACTTGGATTCCACCTTTCCTTCAAAGAGCTCAAGATGGCATGCAGGATCTCCCTTCTCTCTGCTTTATCCTCACTGCTTGCCTACATTGGACCATGTCTTGTATCTCTTGTTTAAGCCACTTATGTATGGCCAGTTGTTGCTGTTTTTAAATAAAGCCCAACTTACTGCAGTATATGCAAAATTATACACAATATGATATGAAGGAATATTCTTCTTCTTTGGCGATCACTCATAGTCAAGTACAATTGTCTTCCATAAACACGGTTTTAACAATGAGTCCGTAAGTGATTGAGGAGGCCAATTCTGGATCCACACATCTTTCCACAGTGGGAACATTGGTTTCTGGACAGGAGTTGGTCACAGTGTGGATTTGCCAAGCGTGCCTTCCTCTTAGCACATTTCTCCCTTGCGTCCTGAGTTTGAGTGTCTTCAAAGCCCATGACACCTTTGGTAAAGGCTGTTCTCCAACTGCAGCACTCGCAGGCAAGTGTTTCCCAATCGTTGGTGTTTACACTACATTTTTAAAAGATTCGCCTTGAGAGAACCTTTAAACCTCTTTTGTTGACCACCAGAATTACGCTTTCTGTTTTAAAGTTCGGAATAGAGTAGTTGCTTTGAAAGATGATAATCAGGCATCTGCACAACATGACCAGTCCAACGAAGTTGATGTTGAAGAATCATTGCTTCAACACTGGTGATCTTTACTTCTTCCAGTATACTGGTAATAGTTCACCGGTCTTCCCAAGTGATGTGTAAAAAATTTTGGAGACACTGTTGATGGATCTTTCAAGGAGTTGAAGATGGCATTTATAAGTGGTCCATGTTTCACAAGCATACAGTAAAGTTGGTAGTAGTTGAATGTGTATGAAATAGTCACACCCTACACAGTACTATACTTCTGCAATACAGTTTTGTAACTATTAGTACATACACATTTTTATTCAGTTGTACGGATTGTTGCTGTTTATTTTAGGAAAACTGGAGAGCATATGGATATAATAGACATATAATCCGGGCTTTGTGGTGTGTGACAGTACCTACGGGTATAATGCATAAGCACCTCTTTTTTTTTGCTGCCCATGGCACTTTTATCAAGATATGAGCACTGGCACCGAATTTTTTACCAACACAATAGAGCACTGTATAAAATAACATACATATAACAATGAATATAATGTGTGGAAATTGCTAATATTTTTAGTGTTTGTGGTAAAACAACAGCAAGCTTCTTGTTGAAATCAAGGAGAAATCTTGTCAAAATCCATGTAGATAAACTCAACATCAAGATTTCCAGAAATCCCAGCTGTAGACAAGAATTCTGCATCTGTATCCAGAAGTACAATTCTTATACTTAGTGAAGCATTTAGACAATGTAACCTCCAAGGTCCTTCTCACTGTAAGTGTCTATGACTCTTCAAACCTGTATCAAAACCACCTTCTCAGATAGGTTGCTAGTACAAGACCTTCTAGTGACTGTCCCTAGATTATCCTCAAAGGAGAGGCACTTGGAGCCATTTTTAATCTGTCTCTTAAGACAAATCTGAATAAATGTAAAAGCTCCAGACCTCAAAATTCCGATATATTTAGCTGCCTATGGCCTGCCTGAGCTATGGCACAACACTGTCTTTTCCACTGATGCCCGTGGCTGGAAAAAGGAAGCCCTGTGTGGCTGATGGTGATTGTCTTAAAATGGATGGATTTAAAAGTGCAGAAACAGCTGGTAGCTAAGCAGGTTTACCAAAAGGTTACAGCCAGTCTAGATGCTATATTTGACAAGATTATTAGCATCACTATGATGAATTTCTCACCCTCCAGCTAGAGCAATCACCAGAGGGAAAGTCACTAAATGAACCCTGTACATCTTGCGACCCACCAAACCAAACACATCTTGCCATCTCTGTGTGGTGGCCTACCGGGCTCTAGATCTCCTGCTTGAGACTGACAAAGGGGGAGGGACAGTATAAAACACAATACATGGCCTGTGGGCTACATCTGACATTGAGCAGCTCCACTTCAGAAGCACTGCAAGCCTGATGCCTTGCTCTGAAAAATGCAGCAGGATTGTACAGAGGAAGATGCAGGAAATCCAGCACATCTCAACAATTGAGTTTGAAGCTCAACATCAAAAAAATGAAGTTCATGGCCACTGGTCCCATCACCTCCTGGCAAATAGAAGGGGAAGAAATGGAGGCAGTGAGAGATTTTACTTTCTTGGACTCCATGATCACTGCAGATGGTGACAGCAGCCATGAAATTAAAAGATGACTGCTCCTTGGGAGAAAGGCGATGGCAAACCTAGACAGCATCTTAAAAAGCAGAGACATCACCTTGCCAACAAAGGTCCGTATAGTAAATGCTATGGTCTATGGTTTTGCCAGTAGTGATGTATGGAGCTGGACCATAAAGAAGACTGATCGCCGAAGAATTGATGCTTTTGAATTATGGTGCTGGAGGAGACTCTTGAGAGTCCCATGGACTGCAAGAAGATCAAACTGATCCATTCTGAAGGAAATCAGCCCTGAGTGCTCACTGGAAGAACAGATCCTGAAGCTGAGACTCCAATACTTTGGCCACCTCATGAGAAGAGAAGACTCCCTGGAAAAGACCCTGATGTTGGGAAAGATGGAGGGCACAAGGAGAAGGGGACGACAGAGGATGAGATGGTTGGACAGTGTTCTCGAAGCTACCAGCATGAGTTTGACCAAACTGCAGGAGGCAGTGAAAGACAGGAGTGCCTGGCGTGCTCTGGTCCATGGTGTCACGAAGAGTCGGACACGACTAAACAACTAAACAACAACTACAAAGAGCAGAGCCAATGGCAGTGTAAGGGCTTAGCCACACTGACCTTTTGCCCTGCTCTTTCCAGGCTCCATGCTCAAAAGCTCAGTGTCCAAGCATCGTTCTTGCCCTGAGCGTTCCCTGCAAAAACCCGCTCTTTAAAGCTCAACTGCAGCAAACATCAATTCAGTTTTTCCGTGGATTGATGTTTGTTATAACTGAACTTTAAAGAGCGGGTTTTTGCACGCGGGGGGTGGAATTGCTTGGGCACTAAGCTTTTAAGTATGGACCATGCCTGGAAAGATAGGAGGAAATGTAACTGTGGCCAAGGTCCAACGTTCTTTAGGTGACTCAGCCAATTCAAGTCCTCATGCCCCTCTGTATATATGCATGGAGGGTCTGATAAAATTAGGCTGTAAATGCAACATCATGTCCTTCAAGAGACCTTTCCCAGTATTTCTGCATACGAGCATCTCTCCTTTTTTTGTGCTTCCTGGCTGAGCTATCAATGAATTTACAAAGAAGGGACAGCTTTCACAGGAAGGTCACGGGCATTTTAGCGCTGGAGAGGCTGGTTATGTCTTGTATTTCTTCCTAATATTGTTCCTTTTAGTTAACGGGGCAGCTGCATATTAGATGACTTCCCTCTTTCGATTGCTAAGTGGTGCTAGTTCAGGGTGTGTGTGTGTTTTATGTATTACTGGTGAGTCGCCAGTGGACTCAGGGGAGAGGTGTTATCTCCCTTGGCCCTGAAAATTGATATTGAACATGGAAGGGTGTGGGGGGTGAGGAGTGGAATCTCACAAGCTGATAGCAATTAGCTAAAAAGGATTTGCGACTCCATGATTCATCACACCAGGGGGAATCAAAGTCATTTACAGTCCCTCTTTCCACAGGCTCTGCCTTCTACTCCAAAGATATACCTCTGTTTATCTTCACACCATGGTGTGACATTTCCTTTTTCAAGAGCCCATTTTCTTCGAAACAGAGCAGCGGGCGGGCTGCAACACAAGCAGCCTTTGATTATCCCTTGACTGCTTCGGTGACATGATGGCTCTAATAGCAGCCCGTTAAGAGTGTGCTCAACTCGGGATGGGAAATTTGGGTGACTATTTGCGTAGCTGTATGGACAGGTCAAGTCTAGGTCTCGCCGGCGGAAGAGGCATAACGTTCTCTCTCTTGCCGGAACAGTCAAATGAAGTGAGATCCTTTTCTGCATTTTCCTTAAGGCTGAGCTGAAACCCCTTCCCTCGTTGGGCATTCTTTTTTGCAAGTGTCAAAGCAACACCTCTCATTTTCAGCTGCAAATTCTTCGCCAGTGTGGCAAGGTGATGACAATCCTCTAGGAGTCAGGGTCACACATATGCACGACCCAGTTCAGGAGCTGGGTACCACTTTCCTAGCCTGCAGTTGTCTCCCAAGAGGTTGCCCAGTTATGGCACAAGGCCAGACTGATGCTCCTACTGGCCACATGTAATAATTGCAGGCACTTGGTTCTGAAGGAAACAGGAAACGAACATACAAAAGCTGTCACCATAGAGACACAAGTGTTACAGAATCCAAGGCATTCGCTTGTTGAGAGGAGGAACCTCCATGTATTCTGGTGGCATGTTCTGTGGCATGGGTAGGCAAACTAAGGCCCGGGGCCTGGATCTGGCCCAATCGTCTTCTAAATCCAGCCCCCGGACGGTCCAGGAATCAGCGTGTTTTTACATGAGTCGAATGTGTGCTTTTATTTAAAATGCATCTCTGGGTTATTTGTAGAGCATAGGAATTCATTCATTTCTCCCCCCAAAAATATAGTCCAACTCCCAAAAAGTCTGAGGGACAGTGGACCGGCCCCTGCTGAAAAAGTTTGCTGACCCCTGTTCTGTGGGATTATTATTATTATTTAGTAAATTTGTTTTTTTTAAAAAAAATATTTTTATTGGTTTTTAACATACAAAATTATAAAACATATCACACAATTTATCACAAATAAATATCACAGATAAAATCATAATAACATTTGATTTAAAGAATATGATATAAAAGCATAATATAGCAGGAGAAGTCAATATGCAAAAAACCAGAAGGGGAAGTTGAGGGAAGTCAGGGTGGTGGTGGGAGCTGGGAATTTAATTTGTTTTTAATTTGTTGTGATTGTGACAAAAATGTAAAACCAATAAAAATTATTGGGGGGGGGGATTCCAATAGCAGTACCTGTTGCATGACTCAAGTGAAGGAAAGTGATGATATATATAAAATTTTATTTATATATATATATAAAATAATGTACATATAAATATAATATTTTACAGACATATTTTTTATTTTGTTCGATAGTCATTTGCCACATAAACATTCTCTAACAAATTTTATGAGCATAAAGCAAACCATAAAATCAGAAAAAGGAACAATACATTACAATAAAGAAACCATACAATAAAACAATCAACTTGCAGAAGTGTGGGATATTATTGTATAATAGCATGTGCCACACTGTTGATGAAGACAAACATGTTATATGAATTTTCATCTGCCCCTGATTGTGGTAAACCCATATTCATTTAATTCTATGTAAAGATGGAAATATTTTATGAAATTTATTATGCATCAAAGGCAGCAAGTATTGAGCAAATAAATGACTGTCTATTGTGGTTTGTTCAGAGTTTTACAGACAGCCATTGTACTATGTTTAGCGCTGGTAATTTGCGTATCTGGCCTAATTTTTACAATCGAGTCCAACAATAATAAAAGGATTTCAGTATTGCCAACACAGCTGAATTTCTTCTGTGTTTTGGTTGTTTGGAAAGCAGCGTTACTATATTACAAGGCAAATATGAGTACTAATTTCAGTTCTTTGTTGAGAATGAAAACAAGACTGCTTCTGCCCTGAAATGCATTCATTACCCTGTGTGTTTTTGTTGGGAGATCTATTGCATAAAACCTTATTGGTGTCAACCTTCTTGGTGACTTCAAATGGAATGTACAATGTTCATCCATGAAGACACTTAGAAACACAGAAAGAGACAATCCATTGCAGAGCAGTATCACACCCATGAGGGACGCGGGTGGCGCTGTGGGTTAAGCCTAGGACTTGCCGATCAGAAGGTTGGCAGTTCGAATCCCCGCGATGGGGTGAGCTCCCGTTGCTCAGTCCCTGCTCCTGCCAACCTAGCAGTTCGAAAGCACGTCAAACTGCAAGTAAATAGGTACCACTCCGGAGGGAAGGTAAACGGCGTTTCCGTGCGCTGCTCTGGTTCGCCAGAAGTGGCTTAGTCATGCTGGCCACATGACCCGGAAGCTGTATGCCAGCTCCCTCGGCCAATAAAGTGAGATGAGCACTGCAACCCCAGAGTCGGTCACGACTGGACCTAATGGTCAGGGGTGATATGGAGGTTAAGGGGTGATATGATAGCCATGTTCAAATATATAATATGATAGCCATGTTCAAATATATAAAAGGATGTCACATAGAGGAGGGAGAAAGGTTGTTTTCTGCTGCTCCAGAGAAGCGGACACGGAGCAATGGATCCAAACTACAAGAAAGAAGATTCCACCTAAACATTAGGAAGAACTTCCTGACAGTAAGAGCTGTTCGACAGTGGAATTTGCTGCCAAGGAGTGTGGTGGAGTCTCCTTCTTTGGAGGTCTTTAAGCAGAGGCTTGACAACCATATGTCAGGGTCCCTTTACTATCACACCCATGAGCCTAGTGTTGCCAAGGTCCCAGGGTTTTAGACTCCTTCTCAAGTTCTCCAAGGGATGAAGTTAAAATTGCAGAGGAACTAGAATCACCACCAGCCTCCTTGCCCATTCTAGATGGTAAAACTTGTCCTCTTACCCACTTTGCCAGTGTCTTTATATCTCTTTTCATGGGAGAGAACCACACAGGTGAAGGTACCAGAACAGGGCATAATTTATTTTGTGAACCCCTGGCAACGAGATAGGAATAAATGAATCCGTCAATTTTGGCTTCTTTCAGTTTCTCATCTTTCCATTCTGAAGTTCAGTTCACCAGAATAATAATAATAATAATAATAATAATAATAATAATAATAATAATAATAATAATTTATTCTTTATACCCCACCCTTCTGGCTGGGATTCCCCAGCTATTCTGGGCAGCTCCCAACAGAATACCAAAAACACGCTAAAACATCAAATATTAAAAACTTCCCTAAACAGGGTTGCCTTCAGATGTCTTCTAAAAGTCAGATAGTTGTTTATTTCCTTGACATCTGATGGGAGGGCGTTCCACAGGGTGGGCGCCACTACCGAGAAGGCTCTCTGCCTGGTTCTGCCTAATCTTTGCAAATCAATTTTCCTTAATAGAATTCATTTTTGGATATTATTTCCACTAACATGAGCATTTTTGTGCACAGTTTGTATTTTTGTTCCAGGAAGTTCACATTAAAATGCAAACATAACAGAATTTTATGCCCATTCCTAGAAAGCGGGCTATAAGATGGAGATACCTTTGGAAAACCCCCACAAAGTTACATCAGGTTCTGCCTTCCGCCACCCAAAAAACACCCATGTTGTGCTCTTAGGCAACACTACCTGAGTTTAGAACCTGAGTCTAGAACCTCAGGAAACTTTGCAACCTTACTTACCTAGGGATCAGTGTGCTTTGTGTGTGCTTGGGTGCCTTGCTCACAGGTGAAAGCATTACTTACAAAAACTCATGCTTCCACCTAAGGATTGGGTATATGATTTCAGCAACTTGGTAACCCATCTTCTTTTGGGGATGTACTGCATTTCCACAAAGTACACTGACTCCAGGTAGATCTTTCAGTTCTGTCCTAATAGATTAGTCTGAGCACCACTCAGATATGAGTCTACAAGTTCCAGATGCACTTACTTGCTGTTAGTGTGAACTGACCCATGGAGGAACTTGAGGCTCACATCTGGTTTTGATCTCTGATGCATGGCCCTGTGACTTGTATTGTTTATTTAAGTTCCAAACACATTTAGTTATCCCACAGTTCAGATTGGTCAAACAGAAGCCCTATCTTCCCCTGGAAGTGTATTTAGTTATTAGATTTATTTTTCAGAATAACAAGCAAACAAGCAGATTACTTAAATAGAAATGGACCACTTACTGTAAGTCCACTGAGAGCAATGGGTCTGCTCTGAACACAACCAAATTGGATATCTATCACCCATCATACTTTGAGCAGGGATGAGGAAAACCTCCTTGTTTCACTCTAGAAAGTTTTACTGGAACTATACGTGGATGTATTCTGCTTCACCCAAACTCTGCAGTGGGTTGTGGAACCTGGAATGGGCTTCACAGTCCATTTCAGGTATTTGCAGAGAGACTTTGCACAGACACACTTCTCTGTGCATGCTTTTTGGGATTACCTAAATAGAATGTTTCCCAAACTAGCCTTCTATAGGTGTGAGTATGGTGCAAGTTGTTTTTGTCCATGGAGTTTTCTTGGCAGGGATACTGAGTGGCTTGCCGGTTCCTGCTCCAGGTGGATCACGTTTAGTCAAAGCTCTCCACTATGACCTGCCCATCTTGGGTGGCCCTGCATGACATAGCTCATAGCTTCTCTGAGTTATTCAAGCCCCTTCGCCACGACAAGGCAGTGATCCATGAAGGAGATCCCAGTTGTGATGTATGGAAGTGAGAGCTGGACCATAAAGAAGGCTGGTCGCCGAAGGATGGATGCTTTTGAATTATGGTGCCGGAGGAGACTCTTGAGAGTCCCATGGACTGCAAGAAGATCAAACCTATCCATTCTGAAGGAAATCAGCCCTGAGTGCTCACTGGAAGGACAGATCCTGAAGCTGAGGCTCCAATACTTTGGCCACCTCACAAAAAGAGAAGACTCCCTGGAAAAGACCCTGATTTTAGGAAGGATGGAGGGCACAAGGAGAAGGGGACAACAGAGGATGAGATGGTTGGACAGTGTTCTCGAATCTACTAACATGAGTTTGACCAAACTGCAAGAGGCAGTGGAAGACAGGAGTCCCTGGCGGTCTCTGGTCCATGGGATCACGAAGAGTCGGACATGACTAAACAACTAAACAGCAACAACATGGTGCAAGTGTAGATGCAAGGATGTGCTTGAGCCACGCTGCGCCTCTGTTTCATGCTATCTATTTGGATATCTCCACGCATATGAAACTGTGTCCTGCATGGCAGTTGAGCCTACCACAAATGGATATGGCAGAAAGCTGATGAAGAAGAGCCCTTGTCTGTGTGGAATGGTGGGTTGGATGTGCAGTGATCCTTTGAGAGAGAATAGGAGTGTCAGGACAGGGTGAGATTTAGGGCTGTGCAAGCAATGCGCATGCACTGAGCCAAGAGGCGAAGGAGGCACAAGCGCTCCTAAAGTCCTCCCTCTTCCCAAAGCCTAGTTACCAATTTCCCAGCTTTGAAAGGTGACGTGAGGGCTCAATGACCCTGCCTGAGCTTCGTGCTTCCATCCCAAAGCCCTGCCCCTCTTTTACCCAGTTTAGGGAAGAGCTGAGGTACACGTGTGTCAAATTCTGGCCTCACACAGGGCACCC
Source organism: Podarcis gaigeae (assembly GCF_964106915.1). NCBI lineage: Eukaryota > Metazoa > Chordata > Lepidosauria > Squamata > Lacertidae > Podarcis > Podarcis gaigeae. Next base: position 81,614,824 of record NC_139683.1, on the reverse strand, counting down.
TATTACCCAAGTCTGCCACTGGGAGTTTCACACCCAGAGCATCTGAATTTGCAGCTTAAAAATGCTGGCGAAAATCCTGTGTTGACTAGGCCAGTTATGCTTTAACCAACTTCCATTAAATAACCTGGGAGAGGAGACGGTAGAAGAAGACTGGAAAAAATTTAAGATTTACTTGCAAAAATATTGTAAATTGTATGAATGTTAAGCAGGATGCTTGATTATAAACAACTTGGCACCATTGAAACAGACGAAGTGAACTATGAAGATAAGTCAAATTCAAGAAAAAACAAATTTTTAGATAATTATTAGGCTAAGTTTAATGTTTTAAGGAGTGAAATAAATGTATCTAAAATTTAAGATATAACATTGGAAAATTAGACTGTAAGGATGGAGATAAGGTGATAAATTGCTGGTTTAATTTTTATAATTTGGAACGCAGGAGCGGGAGATGTGAGGAAGTCCAAAGGAGATAAGAAAATATGTTATGATATGTAATATTTTTGCTTGCTTTTTTATATTGTAATCAAAAAACCCTTAATAAACATTATAAAAAAACAAAAAACCAACTTCCATTAAATAGGTGTGTGCAGTACAGGCAAAGGGCATGATCTTCAGGGCATGATCTGCAAGCGGCTCTCTTGGAAGTGAGCCAAGAGGGGTGTTTGTATATCCTTTCTATGCCCTACATTAAAGTAACCCAAGTGGCCGCCTAACATGGCAAATGTCCAGTGACTATTCCAAAAGACTTTCCCCCAAACACTTGGTAAGCCTGCTAACATGCGTGTTAGTTTTGGCCTGCTGCTATTGTACATCAGGGAAATTGCAAAGCAGCAATAAATCTTAATGCGAACAGCAGGGCAGCATTAGCTGTGTCAGAAGCCAATCTGTGTGATTGTATTACAAGTTGTCTAAAGGATATGGGAAACCAACCTGGGCCACTGCTGCAGCTGGATTCTCTGGGGGTGCCATGCCAACTGGGTCCTAGTGCTGGCCACGGGGCATGTTAAAGGGATTTTCATTTTAACAGCAAGTCAATGGAAACTGGCAAATTCTGCAGTCGATCTCAGATTCCTTGAACATTCCTGTTACTTACTGCAGAAATTCAGCATTCACGAACATCAGTCTTCCAGTATTCCACACACTTTATTTATTAAAGAAAACCTGAAGCTCTGACTCATTGCAACCACTTTTTGTTTTTGCCACCCTGAACAACTTGGTGTCATCAGCAGGTTTGGCTAACAGCACATGATGGACTGGGGTGTGGATTGGTACCTTTGAGCACACTAAAGGGCCACTCTGTTCTATCCCTGTTTGTGCTATATGTGCTCTGTTGTGTTTCTTTTAAATAAGCCTTTTTATGTGAAAACAAAACACTGGTTTCCAGTTGGTTTGGAAGTTACCATACCGTTTGATGCTCAGATGCCAATACCAACATCAGCTGAATTTTGATGCTGTTGCCATTCATTCTTCTGGTTCTGTCAAACAGATCTCCATCCCCTGTTTCTTCCTTCTCGCTTTGTGCATCTGGAAGCTCCTTACCACCTCATTCCTCTCCCTCGGTTACTGGCAGTGACCTCTGTGTTGGAAAGTCAGGTAAGCAATGCTGTTCCATCCTCCCCTGCTGGCGGCAACTGATCGCCACTGAACTCAATTGGACTTAAATCTCAGTAGGTATGTATAGGACACGCACCATTAGAACTGTAAGCCTGAATAAAGGTCCTCTGTCTTTATTTTGATTTGTGTGCAGCACCCAGTTGATTCAGGTGACCTCAAAATATTATTCTTAGCCGAAAAATGTGGCTTTTATTATTTCCAATATTTGACCTTGGAGAGCACTGCGGTCCACGTAGAATTCATTGTTTACAGAGGAAACTTGGAGCAACCCTGCCTGCAATGTTTGTCCTCAAGCTTCCAAAGCTAAACACCAAATTTGCAAGGGCTCTGATTGAATTGGTTATTAGCAATTTTCACAGCACACGGGAATGAGAGGAGAGGGGCAAAGCTCTCTTATAGGTGGCTAGCAGCAATCTCAACATGAATTTTGATGTTTGCTATTGACACGTCCTCCTAGAGTTATAGACAAAATGCCACAAGGGTTAGTAATTTCATGATCACAGCAGTGGCTTTGTTTGGCAGAAAGCTAATCTCCTTTCTCTGCTTATTTTGAGTTTTTGCCATGCACTTCTGCATTATGTAGTCATGGTAAGTAGGCAGTAATTTGGAGTAATCACTGTATTTAGCACAACTGGGGGATTTTAAAATCATATAGTACAGTTCTTCAATAAAGGTTCATGTGTGGTTGATTCATGTGCGTTGTACATGGAACACTTTAAAAAAAAAGAACTCGCTGAAAGGATTTGTTCTCAGAAAGAATGTTAGGATTATTGTTTAATTTTCAGTACAAAAGTTGTATTCACATCAGGGCTGAACTGAATGGGTTTCAATTTCTGATCTTCAATATTTACCCAGTAAACCCTGACTATAAAGACTTCTCTGGGACGCACTGCAGTATTGGCTATATCACTGAGTTATTGTATGAAATATGTCCACATTTCCTGCATTATAGACAAATATCTTAGCTTCTCTATCTCTCTGTGGCTTATAACTGCCTTTCTTCGAACATCGTTCAGGAAATATATTTATTTCCTTTTCAGGAGGAGGAGGAGGAGGAGGAGGAGGAGGAGGAGGAGGAGGAGGAAAGTAAATTGGATCAATATAGAATTCAAGTAAGTGACAGAACAGTCTTAAGGGTCCTTCTTACTGGTAACTATTCTCAATGGAAAGGTTCTGATGGTGAGCGTCTGTATTATGGAACTAGGTAGACATGGCCGATTTTGTTGACCATCTCGAATGAACATCCTCTTCCTTTGTTGGGTGAAGCTTGGTCAGAAACAACCTCTCCAGTTGGCCATGCTACCTGATTCCAGTATATAGCTAGCTAGGTACTGTGGCAAAATAGGATCTTCACTACGGGGTAAGCAGTTCTTCCACTACTAAAGCAATGTGATAAAAAGGCTGTTCTCACCTTCACCATGAAGAGAGCGACTCAGAGCAGGTGAAAGTGAAAAGGCTTCAGCCAAGAAGATGAGTTGCCTTATAGTGAGGCAGACCAGTCCATCTAGCTGAGCTGCTATCCAGGGTTGGAGACAAGGTTCTCTCCCATGCCAAACTTGGAGATGTTGGATAATGAACCTGGGACCTTCTGCATGGTGAAACAGATGTACTTCCAAGCTATGTACATGGCCCATTCCCTATTTTTCCTTCTTGTTTGCTACAATTTGTACCATGCAATAGACTTTGGGGCAAGGGGAAAGAGGTGGAAAAAAGGACAAGTGTGTTAAAAACAAAACAAAGATGGCAGCCTATTAATTACTGGTTTCGGCAACCCACCCCTTTTGGATGGAAGGGTTGCCAGGAATTCCATGCTCCTGATCAGCTTTGAAGACTGCCTTCCCTTTCACCAAATAACTTATGTCCCTCTCTCACTCTTTATCCATTGATAAATATATTGCCGTGTACAACTTTCAACATCTATTTTATGAATTTACCTTTGACGAAACAAGCTATAAGTAACCAGTCATTCTTATTACAAAAGAAATTTTCAAGTAAATAGATCCAAATCATTTTGATATTTTAATTTTTCACGATACTGGAGCAAATAATGTCCGGGAAGCCCTGCTTTGTGTATGTTTGCTAGTGTGGTTTATGCAGCAAATACTGCAAGAATGGCGGTTTCTCCCATGTGATTCAATCCAAATGCAACCCTGATGGCCAGAACCAATTCTAGTCTTGGCGGCTCTCAGGCAATTTGGCCTAGTGGTGCAGATAGCCCCTGCCCTAACTCACAGCCACAAACGGGCCAGCATTTGTGAGAAGCATGTGCAAATGATCAGAGGGGGGATTCTAAATTGATTCATACTGTTGGACTAGAATCTGGGAGACCAGGGTTCAAATCCAAACTGAGCCACACTTGGATGGTCCTTTTAGAAGACATGTGAAGGCAGTCGTGTTTAGGGAAGCTTTTAATGTTTAACAGACTATTGCATTTCAATATTCTGTTGGAAGCAGCCAAGAGTAGCTGGGGAAACCCAGTCAGCTGGGTGGGGTATAAATAAATTATTATTATTATTATTATTATTATTATTATTATTATTATTATTATTTCCAACTCTACAATTCTATGATTCCATGAGAATGGAGGAAATGTCTCCTGGACCTCAGTATCTGGGGCTTCTACTAGAAGCTCATATTGAAAACTGGATCAGGCCCATCGTCTTTATCAATTGATTTACAATTTGATTCAAAACATTTGTGCACATCTGCTACAACGTAACTGTTAATATATCTTGCAATCACATGTGGGCGGCAGAAGTCAGCCATACACAGAGCATCTAAGATGCAACAATGACAAATGAATGTTGCTTACAACCAAAAATACCCACTGCCACTGTAACATTGTTTTCTAGGAGAAGTGCTTTATGATAGTATGCTGCAAACATGGGCACTTTTCTAGACTTGCTAAGTGAGTCGTAGGTCATGCTTTATAAAGGACTCAGGGTGAAAGTGAAGCCTGCTGAATTCACATTGATATAAATGGAGGAGTTAAGTGTGAGCTTAAATCTCTCCTCCTGAAATCAATCAATGAGACTTAAAGTTTGTTGGATATACAGGCTTATGGTTTTAGTATCTCTGATTTCTAAACTGCCACATTTCAAGGGACAGGGCTGGGGAACAATAGTAAGGATACAATCCACCAGAGGTTTTTCTGTGCAACCCTGCTGAAATGAGGTACTCTCAGGATTTCTCTCATTCATATATTTTTTTTTAATTAGACTTTTAATTAGACTTGCATTGGTACATTTTACAAACTTCTAACCTGATCTTATGGAGAGATGGACATGCCAAACTCTGGAAAGGATTGTACCATTTCCAGTATAAGCTGCCAAAAAAAGATATGTCTCCTGAGAATCTTTGGATTCCTGATCTTTGAACACCTTGGCCATTTTAAACAATCTTCCCTCCGTTTTACTCTTTCGGGGCAGGAGGCAGTACGACAAAATAACCAGAGTACCTACAATTTTACTCATTGCCAAGCCCTTCACAGTAGCCAATTAACAGCTTAACATCCCAGTTATGGCAATAGATAGATCAGCAGTATCAAACCTCTGACCTGTGGACCATTTCAAGTGTGGTGGTGGTATCACAACTTCAATGCATCAAGGCATTTTTATTTTTATTTTTATTTAGTTTTGGCCAGGGCACTGAATGTATGTTGCAACCATTTTAACCATATTTAAAATGTTGCACCTTCATTTTTCTTTGCTGTCTTGAAGGGGGGGGGGAGGAGTTACTACCATGAACTGTCTATGTTTTCTGTGCTCTCTGTGCCTTCTGGTAAAGACAACAGGAAAGAAAAACATCTAGACACATGGACTCCTATTTGCAGACCTGTGTAAATCTACATGAGCTTGGGCCTCTATCAGACTGATTAAACTGGACGCGGGTGGCACTGTGGGTTAAACCACAGAGCCTAGGACTTGCCGATCAGAAGGTCGGCAGTTTGAATCCCCGCGGCGGGGTGAGTTCCCATTGCTCTGTCCCAGCTCCTGCCCACCTAGCAGTTTGAAAGCACGTCAAAGTGCAAGTGGGAAGGTAAATGGCGTTTCCATGCGCTGCTCTGGTTCACCAGAAGTGGCTTAGTCATGCTAGGCCACATGACCCGGAAGCTGTACGCTGGTACCTTTGGCCAATAAAGCGAGATGAGCGCCGCAACCCCAGAGTCGGTCACGACTGGACCTAGTGGTCAGGGGTCCCTTTACCTTTACCTTTAGGAAGCTAATAGAAGTGAACTCTGTTTAGTACTCATCCCCCCTCATCTTTCATCATTGCCATTTCCCTAGGATTTACCAAGGAACTTTGTTTGAGAGGGGGGACCCAATAAACATTATTAAAATAGATTTTAAAAATTGGGGAGGGGGGAATGTCTGTATCTCTTGCAGCTTGACATCCACTCCTGGCATAATGAGTGAAATTTGAACTTTTCATCAACCAAAATCGGGTCGTGCCCCACAAGCCAGGTAAACGTCCTTTGGGTGCAATATCTGTAAGCCAGAAGCTGCCCACCCATATATTGGATATTATAATGATAAAACACCCACAAAAATGCCACAAGACTCCAAAAGATACCCTGAATTCTCCCAGATTTCATCCCGTTGAGCTACTTAAGGCTACTGAAACATGCCCTAGCAAAACCTTTGTAGTTTTCTCCTATAAACTAAACACCAATTCAGTGGGAGATGACAGATTACTTCATATAGCATGCAAGCAAGCCCAGACAATAGCCGTAGCCATGACTGATTGCCTCGCTGTAACCCACTTTATGTTAAATGCATTCTTGCTGTTCAATTCCACAACTGTAATTTTGTTCTTCTGCATCGCTCAGCCCTCTGTGGACTAACCAGGTTCCTTCAGTAATGATTTCTTTTCTATTGTATTGTTTTCTGCATAATCAAGTTGGTAGGTAGGGGTTTAGGTGACACAGCCATCTGTCAAGTTCATTTGCTCTGAAAATGCATGGTATAATGGCCTCTACAACTTGGGGCTATCTGTTATAAAGGGAGAATATCAGCTTTTACCCTGCCTCACCTTATCATCGTCGTCAAATTATTATTTCCACCCCCCCGTTCCCTTTCTCTGTGTGAAATGCATACGATTCCCTCAATGTGGCTGATTGGAATTTATTTATTTATTTGTTTGCCAAAAAGTAGCCAGCGCATGATCGCCTTGTATTGCAATTTATGCAAGCAATCCAATTAAGGGGAAGGAAGCTAACATCCAGGCTAATGTGCCTGTCTCGAAATTAAAGAGGCTGCCGCAAACTGCGGCGCTCCGGAGTTATCACGGCGGTTTCCCTGACATGCTCACTGCCTCTTTCTTGAAGTTTGCATAATGTGCAAGCGTAAGGTAGCCTGGATGCCACAGAGAAAGAGGGAGAAAACAGTGATTCATTTCCCTTTGCTCAAATGAAAGAGCTCATAACACTTTCCATGAAACCTTTATCAAATGGGGACTGTTTACTGAACTGACACATTTTCCTGGGGAGGAATAACATAAAAAACAGCTTGTGGTGCTGCTCAGCTTTCCCCAGATATAGCTGAACTACGCTAGAATAGTTTGTGAAAGGTGATATTACTTTTGTTTCTTTTTAAAGAAGGGGAATTATCTTGGCTGATTTAGGCCAAGTAACAATTAGCGTAAGAGAAGAATATCTCCTGCGTTTGATATTTCTGATTAATTCTGGGGGAAAATCACTAACAGGGCAGTTATGGCACTGCTGCTGGAATTACTTTACAATGGATTATGACCACTAAATACGGCTTTGTTCTGAGGTAGCAAACTTCAGCATGCAAGTGGAGGCAACATGGTTGAAATAGCTGAGCCAATATTTTCAGTTGAGCCAATTTCAATCATTCGTGGGGGGAGAGGATGAAAATAAAATCCCAATTTGGAATGGAGCAGGAGAAATTTCAGGAAATTTCACAGTGGTGATAGTGGGCCTAAATTCTTTTACAGACAAGTGAGAGTAGTCACCCCCACACTGCCCAATTATTTTACAATTTAAAATAATCCTTGCAAGCCATGGCCGATGAGTGCCGAGCTAATAATAATAATAATAATAATAATAATAATAATAATAATAATAATTATTTATACCCCACCCATCTGGCTGGGTCCCCCCAGCCACTCTGGGCGGCTTCCAACAAAACACTAAAATACAATAACCTATTAAACATTAAAAGCTTCCCTAAACAGGGATCGCTTCTAAAAGTTTGGTAGTTATTTTTCTCTTTGACATCTGGTGGGATGGCGTTCCACAGGGCGGGCGCCACTACTGAGAAGGCCCTCTGCCTGGTTCCCTGTAACTTGGCTTCTCGCAGCGAGGGAACCGCCAGAAGGCCCTCGGCACTGGACCTCAGTGTCCGGGCAGAACGACGGAGGTGGAGATGCTCCTTCAGGTATACTGGGCCGAGGCCGTTTAGGGCTTTAAAGGTCAGCACCAACACTTTGAATTGTGCTCGGAAACGTACTGGGAGCCAGTGTAGGTCTTTCAAGACCGGTGTTATATGGTCTCAGTGGCCGCTCCCAGTCACCAGTCTAGTTGCCGCATTCTGGATTAATTGTAGTTTCCGGGTCACCTTCAAAGTTAGCCCCACATAGAGCGCTTCTCCAACCTTATAGCTAACTGAGATGTGGGGCTGGTGATTATATATGTGGGTAAACAAGATGGAACTTAATTTGGTCCAGAGAAAGGTGTTGCTGGTTGGGGTTCAACTGATGTGACTTTATATCTTCATCCTGTTTGGGCTGCTTCCATCTGAATTGTTTTCAAAATTATTTTTAAAGACCTCCAAGCAGCATACATAAAATAAAATATACCTTTAAATTACTGGAAAAAGTTTAAAGCAAGGTAACCTAAGATATAAATAAGATCAGCAGTTTTTAAAAAAATAAGTTTTAAATTAAATTGCATATGAAAATCCATGTTAACTTTGCCTATTGGGCATCACATATTATTTGTTTCGAAGGCTTACAGCCTGCCTTTCAGATGCAAGAGTACTCAAGATGAAAAAAACTTATTTGCCAAAATAAAACGAGGCCGTATAAGGCTTTAAATGTCAGCACCAACACTTTGAATTGTGCTCGGAAACGTAAACAGTAACTTCCAGAAGCAATGCAAAGTTAAGAAGGACCCACAGACTATAAACCTGATCTTCCAAATGGAGTACAACTCTGTCCAAACTAGGCGACACTCCTAGACCCAGAATAGATTTCTATTCTAGCAGTACCTCTGTCATATCAAGGCTATGCCTCAGTTTATTTTCCTACATCTGTCAAAATCCCACTCAATCCACTGGCAGAGGAAGGGGGTGTAGTGGGTGCGGGCCGCTCCGGGTATCATCCCTGAGGGGGGGTGACATTGCCGCCCCTCCCCCCGGGATGCTCGCTGTGGCCGGCGCCCCCCTGGAATGTTAGCCCTGCCCCCGCGGACGGCTGGTCCCCAGGTGCACAGCATGTGTGCCACTCCGGGTACCAGAGCAGCTAGCTCAGCCTCTGACTGTGGAAGAGGTATAAGACCCCATAGAAAGCCCACTATAGTCCTAAGGTAGCCCTAAGTACCTAATTTCATAGTCGTCTTACCTTTACCCCTCGGACAACTTCTTTCATCGCATCTCAAACCCAGCCTTGACCTCCAGTTTCCCACCCCACCACCCAAAAATCAAGAGGGAAGGTGGCAATAGACGCAGAAAGACCCCCAGAGCCAATGCTGCTTGTTTGACTGTCGGGGAGACTTTATCACCAGGAGAAAGGGTCTACTCAGGTGGAGAAAGAACTCAGGAAAGATTCAGCTGTGTGAACAATGACCAGGAGAAACTGATGTGTTATCATGTGGCTACAAAAGATCCAGTGTGTTACTACGAGGATTGGAAGAAGCTGTGGATTCTTACTTAGAAAGAAGAAAGAAATGGACACAACTTAAGGGCAGAGCTACATTTTTCCAGAAACACTTGGGAAATTGGCATCCATTGGTTATATCCTTCCCTTCATTTCTTCAAAGTGTGGTAAAACTTACTTCATGCCCTAATCTCATCCATTACATAGAAGCCACCTCCTCAGGGCCGAAGTGTCTTCACCCCCCAGAAATGTTTCAATCAGGGCTGTCTTAAGCATATTGGCACAGATATTGCCTAGCATATTGCCCAGTCCCAGGCATGCAGGAGGGTGGAGCCAGCTGTCCGCCTCAGCGTCTCACTGGCTCGGTCGCCCCCAAACTTGCTGTGCAGAGCCACCCGCAGCAGAAGTGCCCACCGCGGCACTCCGACCAACAGGCGGGCTCTTCCCCAGACTCAACTCTCAGGCCCCGGACTCTTGGCCTGGCACCCCTGAGAGCCCGGTGCCCGGGTGCCCCGCACCCCTAGCGCCTATGGGTAAGACGGCATGCTTTGAATTCAGTTCAAATAGTGTCCAGGCACTCTGTCATGTGGTCGGTTATGCAGGGCAGAGTTTACCTGTCCCCCCCCCCAATATTTTATTCAAGTTGGCACCCCTCTCACATTGTACATTTGCCTGCCACCACTCTGCATCATTGACTGCCCCCAGCAGTTTTGGGGGAGGGAAGAACCCCACACTTTTGTTGACCAAGTAAAATAAATTCCTCTAGGGGAAGATATTAAGGCATTTTAGACAAGCCCCCCCTTTAAAAAAAACCACCCCAGTGTGATTGAATTCAACTGTGTTGTCAGAATGTGTGTTGACAGAACCTATTAATGTTCATTTCCTTAGTTGGGGGTGGAGGGTAGCAAAACTTCCATACACCCAACATTGTCCAGTAGATTTATTTCCCGCACAAAGATTTCCTGCAAATTTGCTGAAAGCTGCTCCCCACCTCCACGGCACTGGTAATCTCCCACCTGTCGGGCATTAATATGGTGTACAGAATGGCAGATTTATGAGTTGTACCAAAGACAAGCATGAAACAATATATTTTCCCGTGGCTTGATAGGGACTCTGCATGAGACGAACTAATACATTACTGCAGCCGAACGCCCCTCATTAGTCCTTTTCCTTCCCTGGATTAAAACAAAAGGAAAGGGGAGGGGGGAAATCACCCCTGAAATGTATACAGTCAGCCTAGTTACTGAAGCTTTAAAGTTTATTAAAGTTTATCGACCATGTGTATACATTTCTGGATTTAGGCTCAATTGCTTCTCTCCAAGCTGGAACATTGAATTAAGATGCAGAGCCTCGCTGTGGCTCCCATGGACTCCAACTGAGCTACAGGTAGCAGAAGTCTCCTTCAATTAGACATAATCATCACTCACAGTCAATAATTGTGCTAAAGGCTGCTTTCAAATCTGCGAGGGATTCGCATTTAATGTACTGATTCAGCTTGTCTGAGCCAAATTCACTGTGTACTGAAACCAAAGCAATTTAGATCTTGCCTACGGCCTTTCTGGCAGTTCATCTAGTACTCAACACTGTTAGGACTGTGAGATACAATTTAATCGGAGACATCTGTGCACAGAGACTCAGAGAGGACCTTTTTCCTGTAGCAGAGGTGGGGGGGGGGGAGAGAGACTAAGTAATGGGTATGCTGTAGTTTTATGTGAAGAACCAGGCCTTATCTCTCCCCTGAAAAATAAAACATTTAAGATATAGCAGAAAGCCAAATAAAAAAAGGAGAATTTGTGTGTTATATTATATATGAAATGCGCACTGATGCTCGCCGCAGCTTTGCTTGCGCTGAACCTCATGGCATAAAGCACTTGAGAGCTCTGATCCTGGGATTAACCATTTAGAGGTATTACAACTTTTATCATCCACTGCCGCCAACGGGGGAGATATTTATTAAGTATGAAAAGGAGATGGCTCACTCTGTGAATTTCCTAAATATCAAAATCTCCCTTACAGATAAGGTGCTGTGTAACGTTCCGTGTGTTCTGTTAAGTGCTTTGGAAGGCTCTCTTATATATACCAGGCCTTAAATTATCTAGAATTAATTCGCATAACACCCTGCGGGTTATTCTAGAGCTGTCATCCCAAAACAAGCTAATAAGATCATCGGCATATCTGACGGACTTAAAATCAACTGGTTAAGCAGCTCTTGAATGAATCCCAAATTGCCCAGTTCTACTGCCATAACTTTATCATTTGCCGTCATTCCACGGAATGATATGTTTTCACATTTGGAAGTCAAGGGAGCAGATGGGCTTGTGTTCCGGGAAGATCAGCGTATTAAAGCGATGTGCTTAAACGTCATGTCAGTATTTGGTTTACAACTGTGTAACCCTTCTCTCTTCTCCCTTTATAAATTTGCTGCAGGAGATGCTTCTTGGGACTGTAGAGGGAAGTACTAAAATTCTGCTCGAATTTGAGAGAGGGAGGTTATAGAACTCTGCTTTTTCAGAATGGCACCTTTAATGGGCATGCATGATATGTTGTTGTTTAGTCGTTTAGTCGTGTCCAACTCTTTGTGACCCCATGGACCAGAGCACTCCTGTCTTCCACTGCCTCCTGCAGTTTGGTCAGACTCATGCTGGTAGCTTCGAGAACACTGTCCAGCCATCTCATCCTCTGTCATCCCCTTCTCCTTGTGCCCCTCCATCTTTCCCCACATCAGGGTCTTTTCCAGGGAGTCTTCTCTTCTCATGAGGTGGCCAAAGTATTGGAGTCTCAGCTTCAGGATCTGTTCTTCCAGTGAGCACTCAGAGCACTCACCATATACTTGTGCATATATTATAGCAAATGTTAGCTTGCCAGTGTGGTGTAGTGGTTAAGAGCGATAGACTCGTAATCTGGGGAACTGGGTTCGATTCCTCGTTCCTCCACCTGCAGCTGCTGGGTGACCTTGGGCCAGTCACACTTCTCTGAGGTCTCTCAGCCCCACTCACCTCACAGAGTGTTTGTTGTGGGGGAGGAAGGAAAGGAGAATGTGAGCCGCTTTGAGACTCCTTCGGGTAGTGATAAAGCGGGATATCAAATCCAAACTCTAGCTTCCCTCCACACCGCGCCGCAATAGTAACACAGCAGGAATCGTAGCTAGAAGTGTCTGTGTGCACACACATGTTACATTTGACATTTTCCCCCCAGTTTTTTTTTCTTCTGTGCTTTTTACTTCAGGTACTACATCTGCAAAAAGAAAAAGAAAAAAGATTCAGATCAGATGCATCCAAAACTATCAGTCACTTGGTTTTTTTTAAATAAAAAAACCCCAGTTGTACCTTAATGAATTCTTGATGTCCTCCGTTAATCTTTAAATAACACACACTGTATTCTCCCTTAGTTAGACTAAGGTGGCAACCACCTAGTCAGATGCAAAGCTGGAAAAGGCAGAATTCGAGCCACAGGTCAACAAGAGACAGTGTTGTCAGACAACAGGTCACAAATATTGTCTTGAAAGCATTACACTTTCCTACACGGGAAGTGGCAAGTTCAGCGATAATTAGCTGTGTCTTTATGGTGCATTTAATTTCCATGATGCCACAATAGCTCTGACAGCATGATCACAAAGGCAATAGAGTTGAAAGCTGCTAACCTTTCAGGTTAACTCTAATTGGAGTACCCTTAAATTAGGGCTCTCTGATAGGTAATAAGATCATTAATGTTTAGGTCAGCTTCTGCTAATTTGTGTTTGTGTACTGAAGGTATTTTCCATCATATGACTGCTTGCTACAGTATATTATTACCCAGCACACACCCTGCGCTGGAGACTGTGTCTCCTTCGTATCCATTTTAACTTGCCAGATGTTTCTTTCTTAAAAAGGGCAAAGGAAATGGAATGTAAATTGTCACATTCTGATTAAGATTATTCATTTAAATTATATATATATATATATATATATATATATATATATATATATAATTTAATTCAATATCTGGGGCAAACCCCCACCCCACTCTTATTAACACCCTCTGTTAACAGAAAATCAAAGAGAGCAGAGTTGTGAATTGGTTGGATTTTGGGAGACAGATCTATTGGTCATGACAGCCAAATGAAGCACCCATGTTCAGAGATAGTATACCTGTCTAATGAGATGATGTGGGTGAATAGCAGAGGACTAGCTTGTGGGGTTATAAATGTTGTGATTCAAGGACCCGATCCCCACTTGGGAAATAAAGACATGTGGACACGGTATATTAGGTTAATGGGCAAGAAAAGGCCACAACTTTATTGATTACAGCATGTGAGAGGTATTGGCTTAGGCATTGGACCACTGACAATAGACTCCACCCACTCGTAGAGGGGTGAGTCTGAGGAGGGGTTATCCACCAGTCGGGGGAGCCTGTTGATGCTAATACAACTATAAGCTCTCCCCTGATGTCACCGAGGGTCGTGCCATGGCCCCCCGCCACACAGGCATCGGACAGGATCCACGACCGCCGGATTCCTTTAGCGGAATACCCAAAATTGTTGGGGAAGGCGGTGGCCACACCTTCCCCCCCGAAACACCAACAACACATTCCAATGCCTAATCGCCAAATACCATGAAAGTTGTGACGATTGCTACGAGGTAGGCGAAAAAAATCAAAAGGCCGGTGCCAATTTGCCAATTGGAAAAAATTCCTACCAGGCCCCCCGGGCAACCAACCATAGGTCCATAGCAAAGTCAAGGGAAAAAGCTAATATTGATGGTTACCAGTGGATTAAAAAAAAACCCTGATGTCTGAACTACGCCTTATACCCTCAGTTTAAATCTATATTCCCACAACCACTGCTATAGGTCCTTTCTATACCAGCCCAATAATACCTGTTCACTATGTTTGGACCTCCAGGTTTCTGTGCATTGCATATTAAAACAGCACCCCACAATGTGTTTCTTTTTTCCAAATATGTCTGTCATATTTAAATTGCAGTGACCTTTCCTACCACGCCAGTGCTGGATTTACGTATAAGCTAAACAAGCTATAGCTTAGGGCCCCACTCTCTTGGGGTCCCCCAAAAATGTTAAAGGGAAAGAAACTGGCTGTACATTTCCAAAATATAAGATAAAAAACAAATAAAATAAAACCTACATACAGCAACAGTGTTTTGTGTTGTGTATGGACCTATTAGGTCCATAAATTACCATATAGCATGTAGTCAACACAAAAAACAGGGACAATTTGTTGTTGACAAAGGACACCTGGACATCTAAAGAGCCCCATTACCTTCAGGAGCTTAGGGCCTCATCAAACCTAAATCTGGCCCTGTACCATGCACATCTATAAACTACACCACTTTGGAAACTTGTGAGGTGAGGACCTAAGAATTCCAGTGCTTCAAATATTTGTTACCTAAGATTATTTGTAACTTTAAAACCCTGATTCTACATAGGCTGGAGAAGTACCTATATATTTCTGTGCAATTTGCCTAGGAAAGCATAATACACAGTCAATATTATCACCGTTGTTCTTCTTGTTCACGGTTAAGCAACCCTACTACTAAAATGCAACAATAAAATAAAAATAAACCATGCTGAATTACAAACATTTTTATTGAAAGCCAACAAGACTGGTTACCTAAAGAATATTTAACATCAAAGTACACAGAGAAGAAATGTTTGGAGCAAGTTCATTTCAGATCCAGTTTAATGGGACTTGGATTCTGATCACTTGGTAAATCCCCAATGAGTCATGAATCTGTCATCCATCATGGGCATAACTGTACCAAAACACTGTACCACGGAGGTATCTGATGGGGCATTCCACATTGTGCTTCTTGAACAGCTGAAGAAGGTCATCTTCTAACTTTTGACCTTTGAGGAGACAGCAACTGGGGGAGAGATACTTAAGCTAGAGTTCAGTGAGTTCTTCCTCCTCTAAGGAGCAGTGATTATTGAGAGTACCACAAAGATATTCAAAAGGAATATCTGAAGTTTTGCTCAAATGAATGGACTAGCTGTTTGTTAGAAGTAATACGCCATCATGACAGTGTTAGAGTTGTTGCAATGGAATCTCTGGTCTGGACCTTGTGCAGAGTAGAAATTAATGTGATCTCCACCAGAAGGAAAGCTTTACTGTAAACAGTCTTAAACCAGTTACAAAATAAGTGTTGCAAAATACAAAGTGACAAAGTGCTCTTAAAACAAACTAGCAATGCAATCCAGTCTTATTTAAGTCCTTAAAACTGTAAAGGTAAAGGACCCCTGACAGTTAAGTCCAGTTGCACACGACTCTGGGGTTGCGGCGCTCATCTTGCTTTACAAGCCGAGGGAGCCGGCGTTTGTCCGCAGACAGCTTTCTTGGTAATGTGGCCAGCATGACTAAGCCGCTTCTAGCGAAACCAGAGCAGCGCACGGAAACGCTGTTTACCTTCCTGCCGCAGTGGTACCTATTTATCTACTTGCACTGGGGTGCTTTCAAACTGCTAGGTTGGCAGGAGCTGGGACAGAGCAACGGAAGCTCACCCCGTCGTGGGGATTTGAACCACCGACCTTCTGAACAGCAAGCACAAGAGGCTCAGTGGTTTAGACCACAGTGCCACCCATGTCCCACTTAAGTCCTTAGCATAGTCCAATAATTAACAACAAATATGCATCCCTTGCACCCTATCTTTTGTTATTCTAATATTGATCTCCACTAGGACAGGTTTGCCTCCTATTACATGGAGGAGTGCTACCTGTGTACCAATGTACATTCATAGCATCCCTTCTCACCCCATCACAACCTAATACAGTGGTCCCTTGGGTTACATACACTTCAGGTTACATATGCTTCAGGTTACAGACTCTGCTAACCCACAAATAGTACCTCAGGTTAAGAACTTTGCTTTGGGATAAGAACAGAAATTGTGCTCCGGCGGCGTGGCAGCAGAGGGAGGCCCCATTAGCTAAAGTGGTGCTTCAGGTTAAGAACAGTTTCAGGTTAAGAATGGACCTCTGGAACGAATTAAGTACTTAACCTGAGGTACCACTGTATACAGATAGTGGGGGATGTCTGGTTGCAGTGCATGTCACGGTAAGGGCTAACCTAGAACTACTCACATATTATTTCAAATTGTATTCACTTTGCATTTAACGGTGAACCTCCCCAGTCAGAACTTTTCTAACCCCAATTAGCCAACCCAAAATTCAGCTAACCTTCAAAATCCACACTTCCCTGAATTTTGGAATGCAGTTCTCTAGCCAGACAATCTGTTCAGACATGCATATACTAGGATAAAGTGTTTCTTAAAATGCATAGATTGTTAGAAACAACACACCAAAATGCCTTAAATTAGAGAAGGTTGCTTTGCAAAAATGTTGCATACAAAAAGTTGCATGCAAAATGGCTTATTTGGAGAAATTCACACTAAAATGCTGGTTCATTTTCATGAACGCATTTTTTAAAAAGCAAAGTGATGTGGAAGTGTGAAGAACTGGATTTAAGATTGGAAAAAAGAGAAACCGAGAGAAACCAAGATGGACAGATACACCTGGGCCTAATATCAATCTGCCTGGGAGAATGGGCTATTTTAGCACCAAAACAGCAAAAGTTCTAAATCCCCACTACACAAAGTATCGCTTTAATGAGGTTTCAGTTCTTGGTTCCCTGCTATTACTACTAACTCAGACAACCTGTGTTAGCTCCATTTCATTAATTCTTTGGGGGGGTGGGATAACTACTGAAGTCATACAGAAAGGAGTCTGTCAAAATCTAGGAATGTGTTGAAAGGAACCCACAAAACCTGTGCCAGTTTCTGCTTTTGGCAAAATGCAGGTGGCAGCTCTATTCTCAATAGTCAGATGCCATGGAAAACTAGATGGTTAAAAGCTGAAATTCCATGTTCTTTATTTTGTTTCTTCGCATTGCCAGTGGTGACCCATCTCCCCATATCAATGGATGGCCTTGCTTTTTGGACATAGCAGATAAAGGACGTTTACTTCATATGCCCCTGTGAAGTTTGTGCCTCAGCCGAGTTTCGTGTTTCATTTTTAATGGGAAATGATTGTGTGGTTAGACAGCGTCCTGTTTTTCTGCCAAAAGCACACCCCAGATAGCAGCAAAAGGGCACATAAGGTTAAGTACAGATAAGCGTAGAGATACAGTTCAGCCTGCTGAAGTTTGAAGTCATCAGCAAGTATAACTAATCTTCAGTAAAGTCATCTCCCAGGCACAGCGAAACGCAACATTACTTTCCACTATAAACTACACTGAAAAGTAGCTATTAGGTATAAATACTTTCACTTACTGAATTGTTGATGCCTGCCCTTCGTAAATCACAACATTGCTAAATCTCTCCTAAGGTGAACTGTATATAAAGGGGTTTATTGTTTCAGCAATGTGCTGATGACACATTTCTTAGCCAATCCTAGGTTAGAATCCTTCAAGAGCGGTGGTTGTGCATTCAGCTCCAACTAGTTCTTGTTAACATAGACATTTTTTCAGATCAAGCTGCCAGTCTGGGTGTCAAAGATCTATAAACCCCTCTATGACTGTGAATTTGGAGAAATGAAAAGATTTATGATGAAATGAGCTCAAGATACAAGTGACATACTGTACACAAGTAAATACATTGGCATGTGAGTGAATGTCTTTCTTTAAATATGGATGTAAGGGCAAACTTACATCCATATACAACAAAAAGATCATTATAGTCTTACAATTATAGCCCAAACAGAAAGGGATGTCTTCCAAAATTTTGGCAAAAAAGTCCTGGATAAGAGTTAAGAAAATTGTAATGGGGGGTGGGGAGGTGAACCATAGGATATAATGTCCTATACAAACAATGCAATCCTATGCATGTCACCCTAGAAATAAGTTTATGAGTTCAATGGGATTTACTTCCAGATAAATTGCAACCTGCATGTACTAACCTAATCCATTCTAGCTGCAGATTTAAAAAGCAGTTATGCATGAATGTTGTTGTTGTTGTTTAGTCGTTTAGTCGTGTCCAACTCTTCGTGACCCCATGGACCAGAGCACACCAGGCACTCCTGTCTTCCACTGCCTCCTGCAGTTTGGTCAAACTCATGTTGGTAGCTTCGAGAACACTGTCCAACCATCTTGTCCTCTGTTGTCCCCTTCTCCTTGTGCCCTCCATCTTTCCCAACAACAGGGTCTTCCAAGGAGTCTTCTCTTCTCATGAGGTAGCCAAAGTATTGGAGCCTCAGCTTCAGGATCTGTCCTTCCAGTGAGCACTCATGGCTGATTTCCTTCAGAATGGATCGGTTTGATCTTCTTGCAGTCCATGGGACTCTCAAGAGTCTCCTCCAGCACCATAATTCAAAAGCATCAATTCTTCGGCGATCAGCCTTCTTTATGGTGCAGCTCTCACTTCCATACATCATTACTGGGAAAACCATAGCTCTAACTATACGGACCCTTGTCGGCTTGAATAGGTGCCCCCAAATCGGGGTAGAGATGCACTTTTCAATGCATCCCATTGTAAGCAATTCAAGGTAGATAGTTAGAATCATCCACAGTCTGACCTGAATTTGAATGTGAATTTAGATGTGCACATTAGATTTATGTCCAAAATTCCTCCTGGAACAGCAGGTCTATAGATAACGACTGATAAATGGGGGAAGGAGTTTGTGGATCAAGCTCTCTGTGTAGGAAGGATGAGAAGACTGTCCAAAGTCACCTTAATGGCTAGAATTGACTGTTTACAAGGATGGTTTGCAGGAAGCCTGAAAATCCAAGGGAGCCAGGTGTCAGTGAGATGTTATTTGTCTACAACTCCAACCCGTCCCAGGCAGTAGGGATGTACTGGCTAGGACTGATGGGCACCAGGTTGGGAAAGACTGATCTAAATTCTCCATTGGGCATTGTTTTATCTGCTTTTGATCATCTCTTTATTAAGATTAAGCTACCTTGTTTGCAGAAATAATTATGAGTTAAATCCTGGGTGTGATTCATTGTGCTGGATGGCAGAGCCATGCATCTTAAGTTTGCCAGCCAGCATTTGATAGTTATTAATATGTACATACATGAACAATAAATTACTGGCTGCGTGCCACAACTCATTCACAACCAAAACACTGCTTTTTTATTTTTACAAAGATGATACAATTGCTCCATCATGTATATCAGTGTTTCAATGTGAAATTCCCCCATCAATAAACAAATTTGACTAATGTATTTTTTTTTTGCAATTTTCAGAGATATAATTCATTTTTAAGTTATTTTCGTCAGTATTTTCCAACTCTACAATTCTATGATCTTCATTTTTTTTTTATGCTCTTCTCCCCAATAATTGTGATTTTGTACACGTGGTTTGGTCAGACAACTGCACCGCAAATCTCAGATAAGTGCAAATAGCGACAGATAGCTGTGCTTCAGTTTGCATATTTTTTTCGGGCAGTTTGAATTTGCTAGATTTAGCTTTAACTGTATACTGAATGGAATTTCTCCTCCATCCCTATTCCCTGCTGATTCAGCTCTCCTTGCTGAGGACCTACTCCTTCTGCTGTTGCCATGTAGGGCATTTTCTCAGCCTTGGTGGCATGAAGCGAGTTAAACAGCTCAAGGCTGGTGGAAGCCTAACTTTTGTGGGTGTTATCAGTGTAGGGGAAGAAGTTCATTCAGTTTGCATTTAAATGAAAATCTACCTATAAGCAAGCCAAATCACAGCTATCTTTCCAAATGTTGTGATGCAATTCTCAGCGCAAAAACACATCTATATCTAATTTTATATTTGCTTGCATATTCATGAACAAAAAAAGTTCACATGGGCACAAAAATACATGCCAATGTTTACGGGGACATCTTAAAGAACAATTTGCAAGGGGCCAACAGAACTTGACAGATGTGTCCATTCCTAGTTCACTTCCTGATTCCTGATTTTTTCTGCCAAACATCTGCCCATAGCTCCAATCAGCTACGCATGCAGAGCAAATGTCCATATTTTTATTTTTGAAATATTGGTGGATATTATATTATTTGATCTGCTTACTTGCTTACTTCACCAGACCTTTATTAGGCATCACAAATATAGGCCATCATACCTTCTGGAAATGTAAAGAGAAAGAAGGTACCTTTTATCATATGTGGTGGTTGTGTAAGGTAACTAAAACATTCTGGGAAATGATATATAATGAATTGAAAAAAATGTTTAAAAGAACTTTTGTAAAAGAAAAACCAACAACCCAGAAGCTTTCTTATAAGGATTTTTAGGTACCGACATCCCGAAAGAGAAGAAAATACTTTTTATGTACGCAACAACAACCGCACAAATGTTACTAGCCGAAAGATGGAAAGGAGAGAAAGTCCCTGCCAAAGAGGAATGGCAAATCAAGCTGTTGGAATACGCCAAAATGGCAAAACTGACTGGAAAGCTCAGAAACCAAGAAGACAAAAACTCTGAGAAATAATGGAAAAAATTTATAATTTGTTTAGGAGACCACTATAAGCAGATGAAAACATTAGCAGGATTTTAACAACACTTGTAATGTAACAAATCCTGTGGACAATATGAAGAAATACAATATATGGATTTAGAAATAATGTGCAAAGATGTTGACAATAGGACCCATGGAGGGGAGGGTGAGAGTTCTGGAGATACAGAGAAATCTTTATTTATGGTTATGTATCTGATTTTGTTATAACCTTTTGTTTGTAAAATAAAATTAATTTATTTCAAAAACAAAACAATATAGGCCATCATAAAACATCCATATATTAAATTTAAAAATATATACAACTAAGCAGCCATGTAAAAATATATAATGACGAGGATTTTCACTGGAGTTTCTACCCACTAAATAGTGCCATTCACCACTCTTAAGAGATACTATTGATAAAAACTCAGCCACCTTTGCAGTTACTATACTATTTGAAAGCTGAACCATCAAGTAGCACCTCAACTGTTTGAAAGAGCTGGGCAGAACTTCCATGCTGCATTTCCCCCCCCCCCCCAAAAAAAACCCCAATCATTTACATTGCAGTCACTTCACAGATTCAGGTAAGGTTTGGTTGACCCGTGTATTAAAATACAAATTTGTGAGTGGTTGCTTAGGCATTGGTTGCGACTATCTGCCCCCACCATGGGGGACAGACTGACATTCCTCACGATCCGAAAGTCAGAATGGGGGAATACACTTGGGGGTTACGCGGAGCAGGGAACCTGCCCTCACCCCAAATGCAACCAGGAGCTCATTGCTATGGCCCGAGCCCCCTTGACAGAGTGGACAAGCAATAGTTAGCCCCCAATTCCTTTAACGGAATCCCTTGCAGCAGCAGCATTAGAGGGGCAGGCACAGCAAATCCATGCCCCTCAACCAACCAAACCATAAACCAATGCCTAACCGCGAACCTTACAAGTTGTGACGATTTGCTACGCAGTAGGCAAAAACCAAATGGCCCCAGCCAATCAGCCAGATGGACAAAATTCCTACCAGGCCCCCGCTCCAAAGCAGACGACCCCATGACAGGCATAGCAAGGTCAAAGCGAACAACCCTATTCTAGGGAGGGAGGGACGGGCAATCCGCTGCACGGGCGAAAAGAGGAAGCCCTAGCCTCGTGCAAGGAGTTTTAGCATTTCTGGCTGTCAATCAATAAATGGCAACATTAATTTCTTCCCAACAACAAGGGAAGCCCCAATCGCATCAGTGGCCAATGATCGGTTAGCCCGCCCCCAACTTTGGAGTGTCCTGGCGGCCCCCACCGCAACACGTGCTCTCCATGAAGGAGAACACGCTTTCTCTGCATGTTATAAAGTTATACATATCCTTACCTTATCTATCTATCATGTTATCAACCAATAAATTTGTGTATGTTTATTCAAAACCTGCCAAGGAGTCTAGTTCATTTTGCTGTGTTTTTAGATAATTCATAAAAAGCTCCCATTCTTCCTTGAAATCACAGTTGTCCTTGTCCCGCAGTTTGTGTGTCAATTTAGCCAACTCTGCAGTTTAGGTTACAATCCTAACCCCATTTACTAGGGTGGGGCGGTGAGCCTCAATGAATAAGACCTACTTTAGAGTAGGCATGGTCAGAATGGCAGCGTAATGAACCATCCCAGATAAACTAAGATAAGCCCTATTTGGGTGTGCTGCTTGCATGTAAATTCTACAAAGGAGCAGGGAGAGAAGGGACAAGTTTCCATGAAGTCTGAAGTGGGAGGGATCCTCTGCTAATGTAGGCTCTTCCAAATTGTTTAGACCAATGGAAAATTGGGTGCTAAATTGCACAGGGAGTAATTGCACAAGGCAATTCATCAAGTGATGAACATGCATGCATAAATGAGCCTTTTGTCACAACTGCGATGGAGAAGTCCCACAAACTCAACTGGAAAGTCCCAGTCATAATAAGACGTTGTATTATTACTGAAGCGTTAACTGGACTACTACAGATAAAGAAAGAAATCTGGAACCAAAGGGGTGTGTGGCATGGTTTTAAGAAGCAACGACAAAGCAACTTTATTGACTACAGCAATTTAATGATGTATTTGTGTGTTGTTCAGCTATTAAAACAGGACCTGCTCTCTCAGTCATTGATAGGGATTGGTATCTAATCGGCTTTGTGTCGTATCCTCATCCAACTTGTACTTCCTAAGCAAGAAGATATAGGAGGTGGCACTTCCTGATTTAAACGCTTCCGTCCATTAAGAGAGAAACAGATTAACATGGAAATGCTTTTTAGTTACTCTGGAATTCCTCAGTTCGTGGCACTGAGGCCTTATGATTTATTTTTCCTAGCTCCCATTGTCAGCGAAGTCAAAGACACCCTCCCAAATTCTGCAGTGACATTAAAGATAGCAGAGGCCTATGTGGTTCCTTTTAGAATGCAAAGGTCAGACACAGTGTTAAGGGGGCAGCCTGGGGTCAGAATAATACAGTAGGAATTGGTGGGAGGGCGGGATGCTGGGTGGGGGGACGGTTGCAGTTAGGTTAGCATATTGTCCTGGGGTTAAGAGCTTTCTCGAAGCCCTGATCCATCTTCATCCTTGTAATGAGGCTATTCTTACTTTCAAAGAAAGTGTTGCTACGAAACACATTGGCAAATTTGAGGCCCGCTTATTTAAGCTCCGGGACCATTGTTCTTGGTGGTGTAATTGGTGATCGAGAAAGCCATAAAATGGCCCTGCTATTAAAACGGCCTGAATTGAAAGTGAAAGGAGTGTATTTATACAGTGGTGGCTTCTCTGTAGAGGCAACTTTCACCCTCACGTGAACCAGACTTTATGGAAAGACCTGATGACATCGCTCTTGTTTAACCTCCTGGAGAACTGGGGTGCGGGGTGTGTGGGGAGGGAAGAAGGGGATGGGAAATCAAAATGGAATAGAATTAATGAGCCTTCCCATATTGTCCTGTTTCTTTTGTTGTGAAGAAGCTGGGTGAAAATGAAGTAGAGAGACAGAACAGAGCCTCCATTAATATCAGGTTATAAATTCTACAAAACATTAACTTCATTACATAGCAATTACTATCTGTAATTGGCAGAACGGAAGATTCTACTTTCTCATCAATTGCTTGTTGGATAGGACTCAGCAATTTCCTCCCCTGTTGGCAAAGGTCATGTTACTGATGAAGAGAAGATCTTAGTGCAATGGAAGAATACAGCAGTTTTACTTTTCTTAAATTGCAACTGAATAATGGTGGGGCGTGGCAGGGGGGCTGGTTGATTGGTTATAAAGAACCTCTAATTGCATCTAACTGCCATGGGTAACTTTAAGATGGGGGGAACAATATGGGGAAATTTAAAGACTGTGGAGGCACCTGCAGGTTTGCGTGTTCAGACCCAGAGACGTCCCCCTAAATAAATTCACACTTGACTCAAATTTTAGTTTGGTTTTTGGCAGAATTTAGGCCACAACTTTATTGATTAAAGAAAACGGAGTGGTTGCATAGGCTCTGGGTTTGACTAGCTCCCTACATCCTTGCAGGTAGCACTGTCCCAGAGCTCTATCATAGGTCAGCCAAGGGTGAACACCTAAGGCAGGTGAAAAGCCTGGGAACAAACTCTGTTCACTTCCCAGATGCTCCCCTGGACTCAGGCATGGGCACAACCCCCTTTCAGGGGTTGACCGAACCAAGGTGAGTCCCTGGATTCCTTTAATGGAATACGCTTCACATAGGGATGGCGAGACTGTTCTCCCATCCCTATCACATGAGCCAGTGCCTATCCGCAACCTTACAAGTTAGGAAGAACTTCCTGACAGTAAGAGCTGTTCGACAGTGGAATTTGCTGCCAAGGAGTGTGGTGGAGTCTCCTTCTTTGGAGGTCTTTAAGCAGAGGCTTGACAACCATATGTCAGGAGTGCTCTGATGGTGTTTCCTGCTTGGCAGGGGGTTGGACTCGATGGCCCTTGTGGTCTCTTCCAACTCTATGATTCTATGATTCTAAGTTGTGACGATTTGCTACGCGGCAGGCGAAACCCAAATGGCAACAGCCAATCAGCCAAGTGGGGGGAATTCTTGTCGTGCCCCTGTCCCAACGACAGATGACACATGACAGCATAGCAAGGTCAATTGCAAAATGTCCTAAAATTAGGGAGAGGTGGGCGGGTGTTCCGTTGCACTAGCCGAAAGAGGAAGCTCTGGGACACGTGCAAGGGATTATATAGGTCCCTTGATCCGTTTAGAGTGCACCCCATTGTCCAGATTAAACCCTGCAACAAGGGACCTACCAATCGGTGTTGTGGCTATCCAATAGACCCACCCACAACCAGGAGGTCAGTCTCCAGGTCTCACCACATCACGTGCCCTCTTTGAGGGAGGATACAATTTAGCGTGTGACTTCTGGAGGCAGAGTCCACTGTACATTGCAAAATATCGTGCTACTAAACCTGTTTCCTACATAGTGCCCAAGCAGATGCTTCTGAGAAGGGCACAAACAGCCTTCCCATCAGCCCAGAAACTAATATTGAGAGTTGCAATGCCTTCAGGATTCAACATTACTTAATTACGTAACTAGATGACTGACTGATGAATATGTGAACTGATGCCTGTAAAAAGCACATTGGGTGATATGAAAAGTTCTATTGATGGTTTGTTTACATGGATAAGTCACCACCGGACTTCTCATAGTGCATGACTCTATTATTCAAGTGACAAATTTATTGTGGGCCGTTTGCACAGATTGAAAGATGTAGGAGCAATGTGGTGGTAGAGGTCCAGGGCCGAGGGCCTTCTGGCGGTTCTCGCACTGCAAGAAGTGAGGTTACAGGGAACCAGGCAGAGGGCCTTCTTGGTAGTGGTGCCCGCCCTGTGGAACGCCTTCCCATCAGATGCCAAGGAAATAAACAACTGCCTGCCTTTTAGAAGGCAGCCCTGTTTAGGGACGTTTTTAATGTTTGATTATATTTTTAATTTTCTGTTGGAAGCCTCCCAGAGTGGCTGGGGAAACCCAGCCAGATGGGTGGCATATGTATGTATGTATGTATGTATAAATAAATAAATATTATTATTAGAATTAAACAACTGTTCATTCCTGTAGCCTTCCTTGTGTACTTTGTTCGACACCTGAGGCCCTGCTCTGTGTGCCCTGGCTGACTGAGGTTCAGTGGATATCTCTGGGAAGCAGGGCCTTTTCAGTTGTGGTGCCAGTCCTGTGCAATGCCATCTCTAGTGAGGCCTACCAGGCTGCGACACTGTGTGTCCTGGCTCTTCCAGAACAATGTGATTGAAACTCGCTGTTTTCTATTTGGCCAGTCTTTATTTTGCTGCTTCCCCAAACCTGGTGACTTCCGACTCCCATCAACCCCAGCCATCATGACCAATGGTCAAGGATGATGGGAAAGCTGGACTTTGTAGTAGACATGGATGGATGGACTGTATGCAGTAGACAAGTGGTATCAGTCAGAATTTCACTTTACCAGGTGACTTTTTGAGGCTAACAGGAAGGCTTCAAATCAGCCTGAACTACAGAGAAAGATTAAGTAACTTGGAGCATGTCCTACATCCTGGGTGTCTTATATCCTTGCTTCTTAAGAAAGAGATATTTCATCCATTTTGAATTCTGCAGACCAGTGGTACCATCCTTAATGGACAATACTATAACAGATTATTTAACTGCATTTATTTATTTAATGTATTTAATACAGCAGTTAATAACATATTTATTTACCTGCGAGGAAAAAAATGCTGTGGGAAAAGGAAAACCCTCCTCTATTTGGATTCCTTTCATTCCCACAGCTAATTTTGCACTGCTGATAAAGACTAGCAAGATTAAATGCATTGACAAATGAAGTTTCCCGGCACAAACATGTTGGCGATGGGAGTTGTACACCGATAATTTCATCTACATGAGTTTGTAAAATGACAAATTTGTACTTTATTACTTCTGCATCAGTAGAGCTTTTAGTCGATCATCTAAAGCTGTTTCTGGCTTAATGACATGTGACAATCTGCAGCACTGTATTTAATAGATTTTTTTTACATTTCAAGAATATTTTTCTGTTGTGACTTTTAAACCTGTTTTGTGCATTTTCATATCCTGAGTATGGAGTATCATTTAACTGCCATTCACTCATCATAGTCCCAGAGCCGTCCCCATCCCAGCTTTTAAATAAACTCATCCTGTTGTCTGCCCTAAACAGGCTTTTAAACAAACTAATGGTGCCCAAAGGGACGTGGGTGGCGCTGTTGGTTAAACCATAGAGCCTAGGACTTGCCGATCAGAAAGTTGGCGGTTCGAATCCCCGCGATGGGGTGAGCTCCTGTTGCTCGGTCCCTGCTCCTGCCAACTTAGCAGTTCAAAAGCACGTCAAAGTGCAAGTAGATAAACAGGTACCACTCTGGCGGGAAGGTAAATGGCGTTTCCGTGTGCTGCTCTGGTTTGCCAGAAGTGGCTTAGTCATGCTGGCCACATGACCCGGAAGCTGTACGCCGGCTCCCTTGGCCAATAAAGCAAGATGAGCGCCGCAACCCCAGAGTTGGTCATGACTGGACCTAATGGTCAGGGGTCCCTTTACCTTTACCTAATGTTGCCCAAAGAGGGGACAAAACATGGTTTTGGATGTCTCATCCATGCAGTAATATTGCTACCAAAAAGAAAAAGATACACACAGAGACACACACACACACTGCAAAGCCTTGGTTAACCGAGTTCTTCATTTTAAACGAGACAGTTTCTTATTTGTGCGGTTTGTAATACAAGTCCCCTTTAACATGAACATTTTTGTAACCTAGGCAATAACACGTGTGATTAAAATTCTTGTTATTTTAATGAGGAAAACATTCCTACAATGTGCTGGGTAAAGCAGCAGCCAGCTACTTGCATGTAGGAATTCCCCCAATGGAAGTTTGCTTGTTGTTGATTTTTCTACACAAAATACTGTCAAATGCGGAGACAAGTTAATTATGGAGCAGAGACAGCGTGAGGCCACAGAGAAACGGCTATTACAACTCTTGTAATTGCTGTTGTATCCACAGGTTTTTAAACCATGGCTGCCCTCAGCAACTTTATAGGCCTCCTTTGGGATAAGACACACCTAAAAACACACACCAGGTGGGGGAATCTTCCTTCTTTTGTGTTACAAAGGTCTTTCTTTCTGATTCCCACTCCACCCCAAGGACAGCCAATGAAAATCAAGTTAATTTGCTTTATTTGTTATTATTGAAACATGCTTCTAGATAGCGTGAAATGGGGAATGAAGTGCTTAACAGCAAATTTTATTTTTAAGTTTGAAATAATTAATGATAGCAGTATAAATCTCTAAAATGTTTCAAAACATCAGGAGAAACTTCCTGACAGTAAGAGCTGCTAGACCATGGGTAGGCAAACTAAGGTCCAGGGGCCGGATGCGGCCCAATCGCCTTCTAAATCTGGCCTGTGGACGGTCTGGGAATAAGCGTGTTTTTGCATGAGTAGAATGTGTGCTTCTATTTAAAATGCATCTCTGGGTTATTTGTGGGGCATAGGAATTCATTCATCCCCCACCCCACCCCCCAAAAAATATAGTCACTTTTTTTCTTGCCAGGCCAGGTTCTTCTCTGGACTTCCTCAGGTTCGTTCCTCAGCAGGGTTTGGGGCTGCAGTGCGCCCTGCTGTGCATCTTGCAGGCGGTACCTCCTCCACAGTTTCGGGGGTGGGATGGGGGCCCTCCCCTCGGCACCAGAGGCCTCAGCGCTGCTCCGCAGCCAGCTGGGTGAGCTCTGGGCTGCTGGCAAGGCTTCTGTTCGTATCTAGAGGAAAGTTCCTAAGTCAAAGCACCTACTGAAGGTCTTAACTGGGATTGTAAGTGGCTCCCGCCAACCTAGCAGTTTGAAAGCACATCAAAGTGCAAGTAGATAAATAGGTACCACTCCGGCAAGAAGGTAAACGGCATTTCCGTGCATTGCTCTGGTTCGCCAGAAGCGGCTTAGTCATGACCCGGAAGCTGTACGCCAGCTCCCTCGGCCAATAAAGCGAGATGAGCGCCGCAACCCCAGAGGCGGTCACGACTGGACCTAATGGTCAAGGGTCCCTTTACCTTTACCGAGAGCCGTACGTATGTTGAGATTCCATTGTATGGGAGGGGCAGAAGGTTTCTGAGATTGCTATGGGGAAACATGATGGTGACCCCAATCATATAGAGTGCCCCAACCACTTTCAAGCTAGGATAGCTCAGTTGGTAGAGCCTGAGACTCTTAAACTTAGAGTTGTGGATTCAAGCCCCATGTCGGGCAAAAGAATATAGCATTATGGGATGGGCACCACCTGTATTCTCATAAATACCGGAGAACAGGGCCATTGGCCTCAGTGTGAGTTGCAATGGCTTTCCAAATGGACACTCTTTGCTATAAATACCAAGAGTTGTGAGGATTAAAGGTTTTCTGATCAGGGCAGCGTTCTTCCAAAATACAGTGGTACCTCAGGTTACATACGCTTCAGGTTACAGACTCCGCTAACCCAGAAATAGTGTTTCAGATTAAGAACTTTGCTTCAGGATGAGAACAGAAATTGTGCTCCAGCGGCGCGGCAGCAGCAGGAGGTCCCTTTAGCTAAAGTGGTGCTTCAGGTTAAGAACAGTTTCAGGTTAAGAACGGACCTCTGGAATGAATTAAGAACTTAACCTGAGGTACCACTGTAGTGCAAACAGGAAAGGGGTGTCTGGTGCCATCACTCAGTAAACATCTAGGGGCATGAAATGCCATGCCAGCTGTTCAAAACTTATGAATATGGAAAAAGCAAAGTCAGTCACATGCAAACAAACAAATCTCACCTTCCCCCATTAATCTCCTTTTCTGGGATGGATCTCGTCACCGTCGTCACCCACCCCGTCAATTGTTTTAATGAGTGCAAATTGTTCTCAGATAAAACCCAGTTTTTCTTTCTCCTAAACTAGTTTTGCATTTGCGGCAAAATTGGCAATCCTACTAGAAATAATGTGTGGGGCAAACAATCATAGAAATGTACACATGCATGTAAATTCCAGGCTTTACTGTTGAAACAAACAGTAGTTAATAGGTTAAATAAATTCTCTCTCTCTTTCTCATCAGAGACACCTGCCAGGAGGAAGAGGCATGTGGAAGGAGCCGTGTCTGAAGTAATTGGCTGCAGACATTCTGTTCTGCACCTCCTTCAGATCCAAGATGGTACTTGCTCAGAAAATAGGGGCAAAATATTCAGAAAAATGGAATATACTATAGTTGAGTGATCCCTCTCTTCCTTTCCCATATTTTTCCGTAAAATGACCTTAAAATCACAGAATCGTAGAGTTGGAAGGGACCACACAGGTCATCTGTTGCTGTTTAGTCGTTTAGTCGTGTCCGCCTCTTCATGACCCCCTGGACCAGAGCATGCCAGGCACTCCTGTCTTCCACTTCCTCCCGCAGTTTGGTCAAACTCATACTGGTAGCTTCAAGAACACTGTCCAACCATCTCGTCCTCTGTCGTCCCCTTCTCCTTGTGCCCTCCATCTTTCCCAACATCAGGGTCTTTTCCAGGGAGTCTTCTCTTCTCATGAGGTGGCCAAAGTATTGGAGCCTCAGCTTCAGGATCTGTCCTTCCAGTGAGCACTCAGGGCTGATTTCCTTCAGAATGGAGAGGTTTGATCTTCTTGCAGTCCATGGGACTCTCAAGAGTCTCCTCCAGCGCCATAATTCAAAAGCATCAATTTTTCGGCGATCAGCCTTCTTTATGGTCCAGCTCTCACTTTCATACATCACTACTGGGAAAACCATAGCTTTAACTATACGGACCTTTGTTGGCAAGGTGATGTCTCTGCTTTTTAAGATGCTGTCATCTAGTCCGGTCCAATTCCTGCAACGCAAGAAACTCTTGCCCAACGTTAAAAGTCTCCTGGCTGAGCTACTTGCTTTCTTCTTCCTTCCATCTCTTTGATTCTTTTCATTGATTCATCATCACTATGACCCCAGGTTCCTGCCTCCTCCTTCCTTTTATTTACAATTTTGTTGAAGCTCCTCGCCCCCCCTCCTTAAGGCTTTAACCTGCCTATCTCCCAGTGATCCCAGTGCATATGTTGGATGTGTGTCCACATATATGTCTGTGCGTAGGGATGTGTGAGTACAGTGGTACCTCAGGTTAAGTACTTAATTCGTTCCGGCGGTCCATTCCTAACCTGAAACTGTTCTTAACCTGAAGCACCACTTTCGCTAATGGTGCCTCCTGCTGCCACCACACCATCAGAGCACGATTTCTGTTCTCATCCTGAAGCAAAGTTCTTAACCTGAAGCACTATTTCTGGGTTAGCAGAGTCTGTAACCTGAAGCGTATGTAACCTGAGGTACCACTGTATTATTATTCTTATTATTATTGAATTATAGCCCACATATTTCATTCATGGGAGTTCAGGAGAAAGAGCCTCTAAATTACACTCCAAACTTGAATCCTGTTCTGCAAACTGATGTAAGTGGGGGTGAAATTGCCTTTCTTTTTAGGAATTCAGTTCTGATTTCTCATGATTCCTTTACACCAATGAAAGCAATTAAAGTTAGGTCATGTAGAGCCCTTTCTCACAGCCTATTCTTATTTTAATACTCATTGTCCCAGAGCAAAGGAAGCAGGGAGATTTCTTCTTTCCTTAGGAGAAAGCTCTGGGTAGCATCTAAAAGGTTATTGTTGCTAATGCCACTTAAACGCAAAACTTCATGCAACGTAGGGATACACCATTGACTTTAGAAGACTCACATAACAAATATTCCCCCATGTGCACCAACTGTGAGCCTAACTAATCACCTCTTGATCCCTTGCCTGCTGTTTCATTGTCGTTCTGGGATTATGTAAAGTAGAAAGTGAAATAAAGTCATCCCTGATTCTGCATTTCAGTGGCGAGCAAGGTTATATTAGCAAGTAGGGTACTCTTGGATGTCTGATAATTAAAAACAGGGCCACATTGTGAGCTCATCTGCATATATATGCTATATATAGGATACTCAACATGGCACCAAGCTGGAGGAGGATAGGAAAAGACTAGCAAGGAGGTGAGTCTGTGGTGCTACCTAAAGCAAGAACTCAAGTGTTGTGTCCTTTGAGTCTGTTGGGTGGAGTGCGACACTTGGACCCTTCCAAAGTTCCAGTGCAGGGATATAAATAAAATAAATGCAGCTATAGTAGCAGCAATGAAAACAGCATAGGGAACAAACGTTCCGGTGAAAGAGGTGGGCTCGGGGAGGGGCAGAAGAGAAAGCGTTTCCACATCACAAAATTGTCAGCAGCTGCTTAAGCACAATTGGGAAAGAGAGTGTCAAACCAGTCAGAACGCCAGAATGATGTACATCAAGGTTTTGTTTGTTTAGTTAGAAGCAACCCTGTTCCACAGGGAACGATAAAAAATTTATACCAAGTATGGTCTGACAAAACAAAAGAGACCCCAGTACAAAAAGGGTAGCTCTGCTTTATACCCTTGACATTTCCACAACACATAGAAATAGGTTCTAAGAGAGCATAAAAAGTTTGTGCTTTCGAACCCAAGGGCACCATTAAAGCAGTGCTCAAAAGGAATCTGATAAATAAATGAAAAAGGTGTTAAAATTCCACACTGATGAGAGGTGAGAGAAAGGATGCAAATTGCAAGTGCATTTAGGTGCCAGACGGAGAAACTAATACTTTGTCCTGTTGGATGTACGTGAAATATTCTGCAGTACTGAAATGGTCCAAGGGGGACGGCATTATGTTAATGTTTCCAAAATGGTCCATCTCACAGTAGTGCGGCAACAATGTTCAGCGCAGAAAGTAACTTACAGGGACCCAGCAATCATCATTCTGCTTTCATGCAGAGATCCAAAAAGTGCTGTCCTTTAACCGGTTTGATGACATTTCTTTAACAATTTATTTTAAAAATGAACACTGTGTTGTGATTTGACCTGGAGGCTGATCTGGTAGTAACTCTTATTATAATGATATTTCGTCCATGGTATTGCCACAGATCCATTTAGCTCTTACCCATCTGGGAAGCACTGACAGGAAAACAGAGACTTCCTTGTGCACACCCAAAGGATCTACCGTACATGCTGTCAAGGCTGTGCACATATCTTCGTTAGCAAATTGCAAAAAGGCATTCAGATTTTGTCCCCTCGCCACTTGATTGATGCGTCTTTTTGGATTTTTTTAGTAAAGTTAAGCACTTGAACCCTAGTTGCTATGCTCATGCACATATTGGGGAAGGGAACTCCCCCCAACTTTCTCTTTAAAAAGGATATAAGATAAGGGTAAAGGTAAAGGTTTCTGGATAGTTAAGTCCAGTCAAAGGCGACTATGGGGTTGCAGCGCTCATCTCGCTTTCAAGCCAAGCGAGCCGACATTTGTCCACAAACAGCTTTCCAGGTCATGTGGCCAGCATGACTAAACTGCTTCTGGTGCAACCAAACACCATGACAGAAACCAGAGCGCACAGAAACACTGTTTACCTTCCCACCACAGCAGTACCTATTTATCTACTTGCACTGGTGTGCTTTTGAACTGCTAGGTTGGCAAGAGCTAGGACAGAGCAATGGGAGCTCACCCCATTGAGGGGATTCGAACCACCGACCTTCTGATTGGCAAGTCCAAGAGGCTCTGTGCTTTAGACCACAGCGCCACGCGCGTCCCATAGGGATATAAGATACCACAAGAGAGCTTGATTTTTTGGGGGGGATTTTGCCCTTCTCCAAATGCTGACTCAAAAAGTCCATTGCATATCCTGATATTAAATATATATCAAAATATATATCAAAAATATATCAAAATATATATCTAAATATGAAATGTGATACATTTTTTAAAAATAATAATTGCAGATTCATGTGGAAATTGATGAAGTGGTGGTGGTGATAAGACACTACGGGGGCTGGGGGGCTGCTAGAGGGGCCAAAATTGGTTCAAGCCAACTGCACTGATCACTTGAAAATCAAGTCTAAAGATACAACATCTATGGCAAAGTGGAGCGTCTCCACCTCCATCGTTCTGCCTGGACACTGAGATCCAGTGCCGAGGGCCTTCTGGCAGTTCCCTCACTATGAGAAGCGAAGTTACAGGAAACCAGGCAGAGGGCCTTCTTGGTAGTGGTGCCTGCCCTGTTGAACAGCCTCCCACCAGATATCAAAGGAAAAAACAACTACCAACCAGACTTTTAGAAGACATCGGAAGGTAGCCCTGTTTAGGGAAGTTTTTTATATCTGAAGGACTATTGTATTTTAATATTTTGTTGGAAGTCGCCCAGAGTGGCTGGGGAAACCCAGCCAGATGGGCAGCGTATAAATAATAAATAATTATTATAATTATAATTATTATAATCATTAAAATATTACCACCACCCTACTCTTTCTGTAAGGTCACAGTCAGGATGTGTGTGTGTGTATAAAAACACAAAATACTTCTCTAGCAGGCATCGTAAACCATAATTAGGGATTCTGCATTTCTTCTGCTTACAATTTGGAAATGCATTTTTATATTTTTTTTTTACTGGTGTGACCCAGTGCCTCAAATGGGCATCTGGGCTTGAAAACATTACCATTAGATCCACAAAAGCCAAACAGACCCTTTCACTCGTGAGCCACCATGCAACAATGCCAACTTCAAGAAAAAGGAAGTTTGTGCCGCAGGCGAGAAGGATTCCGATCTACGCTATACTGTTTGAGATGTCTGAATGGGGAGTACAATTTGCAATCAAACTTGGTGCAGATAACAGAGCTCAGGCAGAGCAAAACACGCTGCTCATCTGTCAAAGCCACGTGGCATCTCCTTCTTGCAGCTAAGTGCCCCAAACTTGCAGCAATAGTGTGTGGGGAGGCAGAAATAAAAGGCCTGTTTTCACACAGATCCCTCACAGTAATCGGTGTCTTAAAGCCAGATAGCCAATGGCAGTGACATTTGAACGGCATGTCCTCTCTAAGCTTAGCTGGCTTGGTAGCACATATCTGCGAGTGCTTAGCCATGTTAACATAAACCCTCATTAGGTAGGATTAGGCAGGAAACAGTGACAAACAGGATGGACACCAACTCTCTGAGGAACCAACTGAGGCACTGCATGCTTATTATCCTTTTAAATTACTTTAAGATTCAGGGAAAGGATCTCACTGTATGTCTATATGATTACAGGGTAACATTGTGTGTGCATATATATATATCTTTATGGTAACCTATTTCATAACTGTTTTTCAACATTCTCCACTTTGAGCAGATGCTAGGGTATTTGTTCTACATCTGTCCGCTGAGAATATACCAAAGTGGAAAGCAGTTGTGTTGGCATTTCGCTCTTTTTCACAAAACAAGCATTAAAGAATTGTACCTGTCCGCTACACAGACAATAACATTTTGTTTGACTTTCCCAATGCAGGCAACATGGATAAAATGTCAGAAGGGAATCTGAATAGTTACAGCACCTCGTGTAAGTAGCCTCGTACACAAGCCACAGTTTGCCCACTTCTGTGACATTTTGTGATATACAGTGGTAGCTCGGGTTACAGACGCTTCAGGTTACATATGCTTCAGGTTACAGACTCTGCTAACCTAGAAATATTACCTCAGGTTAAGAACTTTGCTTCAGGATGAGAACAGAAATCGCGCAGTGGCGGCACGGCAGCAGCAGCAGCGGGAGGCCCCATTAACTATAGTGGTGCTTCAGGTTAAGAACAGTTTCAGGTTAAGAACGGACCTCCAGAACGAATTAAGTACTTAACCCGAGGTACCACTGTATTTTTTTAATACATACACAAAAACCCACATGTATTTTATGGTGTCTGATTGGCCACTGTGAGAACAGGATGATGGACTAGATGAGTCACTGGCTTGTTCTTTATTTATTACATATTTATTAGCTTTATATATTTATTACCTTTTCCTTCAAAGAGCTCAAGGTGGTATTCCTGGTGCTTCCCTCTGCATTTTATCTCCACACTCACCCAGTGAGGTAGGTTAGGGTGAAAGTCACCCAAGGTCACCCAGTGAGTGGGGATTCAAACACTGGTCTCTCAGGTTGTAGTCCTACACTCTAACCTTTAAGGTAAAGGACCCCTGGATGGTTAAGTCCAGTCAAAGGTGACTTTCAGGCCAAGGGAGCCGGCGTTTGTCCACAGACAGCTTTCCAGGTCATGTGGCCAGCAAGACTATACTGCTTCTGGCACAACAGAACACTGTGACAGAAACCAGAGCGCATTTTTATCTACTTGCGCTGGTGTGCTTTCGAACTGCTAGGTTGACAGAAGCTGGGACAGAGCAACGGGAGCTCACTCCATCGCATGGATTTGAACCACCGACCTTCTGATCAGCAAACCCAAGAGGCTCAGTGGTTTAGACCACAGAGCCACCCGCATCCCACATTCTTATGTTATGGCTCTCACATTCTTATGTTCTTATGTAACATTCTTAGTGTACATCACTCCAGTTTACACATTTGTGCAAACCCAAATATGATGCATCTTTGCACATAATAAGATTCATTTCTGCTTATTGATGGAGAACTGTATCACTAAATTCAGTAAAGTGCAAATTTCATACAATCCCTGTGTTTTTGTTTCATGCATTTCTTTGGAAAAGCGCAAATTGGGGAGGTTTGCATTAAAATGTGAGCCAAATTAATTCCTCCCCTATCCTGTCTTTTAACACGTGATAATGATGAGCCAATTCACAGGAATTGCCTTTTCTCCTAGACCAGATGGTTATTTAGCTAGTTAGCTATTTTGCCATCCACTTGTGATGAAAACCATATGGCAGGTAAATCTGGTAAAAGAATCCAACGTGTGAGCAATTTCCCTTATCACCACCCATGGCAGGCCAGCACAACTGGTAGCCTGCCCAGCCAAACACAACACACCATTATCACTGGCCAGGTTCAGAGTTGGACCAAAGTGAGATGGGCAAACTGGGAGCACCCATCTCAATGCAAAGCCCCTGGTTGACCCCTGATGTAGTTTCAGGGGAGGAGGTTCCTACCTCTTTCTCCCTTCCTTTTGCAGCTTTTCAAAGGTGCTGGATCTGCTGGCAGCTTTAGCAGCATAGCAGCAGCACCACCACCAATGCTTTGACCACTTCCTGCCTTTGTTCCTTCCCAGGGAAGGATGCCAACATGCCCATGCTGCCAGAATTCTCAGCTTTTAACAGTTAGAAAAAGGTAAAGGTACAGGACCCCTGGATGGTTAAGTACATTCAAAGGTGACTCTGGGGTTGCGGCGTTCATCTTGCTTTTAGGCCGAGGGAGCCGGTGTTTGTCCACAGACAGCTTTCCAGGCCATGTGGCCAGCATGACTAAACTGCTTATGGCGCAATGGAACACCGTGACGGAAACCAGAGCACACAGAAACGCTGTTTACCTTCCCGCTGCAGCGGTACCTATTTATCTACTTGCACTGGTGTGCTTTCGAGAGAGCCAGTGTGGTGTAGTGGTTAAGAGCGGTAGACTCGTAATCTGGGGAACTGGGTTCGCGTCTCTGCTCCTCCACATGCAGCTGCTGTGGCAGCCTTGGCCCAGTCACACTTCTTTAAAGTCTCTCAGCTCCACTCACCTCACAGAGTATTTGTTGTGGGGGAGGAAGGGAAAGGAGAATGTTAGCCACTTTGAGACTCCTTTGGGTAGTGATAAAGGGAATATCACATCCAAACTCTTCTTCTTCGAACTGCAAGGTTGGCAGGAGCTGGGACAGAGCAACAGGAGCTTACTCCATCGTAGGAATTCGAACCACTGAGCTTCTGATTGGCAAGCCCAAGAGGCTCAGTGGTTCAGACCACAGCACCATCCGCGTCCCTAAAAGTTAAAAAAGAAAGTGGGAGAAAGGTATGTTCCCTGTTCCCTGGCACTTTGGTAAGCCCCTTTTCTCTAATTCATTTGTTTGTTTCAGGCTCTGCCCCCAAAATGCTCCAAGTGCAACCCTGTAAACTCCCCCAAGTGAAATAAAATGAAACTAGTCTTTACAGTTTCAGGCTGACTGTAAACACCTGAGGGTTGTATTTTAAGGTTACCAGACGTCTCCGTTTCCCGAGGATAGTCCCTGGATTTACAAATCAGTCCCCTGACAAAATCCTATCATTCCTACTGAAGTTGAAAAGTGTCCCTGGATTTGTTGAAAAAAATCTGGTGACCTTATTGTATTTGGCGTGGTGCTAAGGTAAATGAAACTGAATATAATAAATTGTTGACCGAGTTTGGAGATTGTGGCCCTGCAGTGGCTGTTGGGTGAGACAATAGTACTTTTTGGCGCTGTGGGTTAAACCACAGAGCCTAGGGCTTGACAATCAGAAGGTCAGCAGTTCGAATCCCCGCGATGGAGTGAACTCCTGTTGCTTGGTCCCAGCTCCTGCCAACCTAGCAGTTCGAAAGCACATCAAAGTGCAAGTAGATAAATAGGTACCACTCCGGTGGGAAGGTAAACGGCATTTCCATGTGCTGCTCTGGTTTTGCCAGAAGCGGCTCAGTCATGTTGACCACATGACCCGGAAGCTGTATGCTGGCTCCCTCGGCCAGTAAAGCAAGATGAGCGCCGCAATCCCAGTCATCCGTGACTGGACCTAATGGTCACAGGTCCCTTTACCTTTAAACTCCTGTCACTGGTGCTGTTGTGACCTATTGGAAAGGACAGGGAGAGAGGGCAAGGAGCAATGAGACTGGTGTGTTGCAAACACACGTACAAGAGTGTCAGATTGGCTTTGCTGATGCGTTGGCACTGCAGCAACCTCACTGTCGCCTCACTGCTCTACCAATATTTTTTCCTTTTAATTTTTTTTGTTACTCACTTTATTTTGCCCAAGGCAACCCAAACTGCAGTGGCACAGATGACAAACATCCCCACTGTTGCATACCACAGTCTCCAAACCCAGTCTTGTCCCTCCCCTGCCTTGTCAGCTTCTAACAACATCACGGCAGCTATGCTGGCAAAGTGGTTCAGGAGAGGGAGATGATCAGAGGTGCACCGAAATGGTCCTTTGGAGAACTGAATCAGATAACAAACAAAAATGTTCCTTGATTTGTAATTTCAAATGTGCAAATAGTAGTCAGGAAGAAGTTTGCTTTATTGGGAAAGCCATTTATCGTGGGAGGAAGGGGACCTAGAAATGACTTACTGTTCTAAAAAAGAAAAAGAAAAACATTCTTTCTGACATTTGTTTTATTTGATTATTTTAAATATTGTGCATGGAGGCCTCAAGGGGGCTCCCAGCGATGACAAAATACAATCACAACTGTGACAAAACATTCCTAAACTTTAATTTCTGAACTTTAAGGTAACAGCATAGGGTGATTTCTCATATTATTATCAGTGTGGCAGCAGAAAAACATTTGCTTCAGGAGAAACAAATGTATGCAGGGGGGGAAATCTCTCTTCCTCCCGCCTAAAAAAATTTCACACCAACATATATTTCTTAAAAAAGTAGCTTCCTTCAACGAATGATGTGGTTGATATCCTCTGAACCAGATCACACTGACTGCATGTTAATTACTTTAGCTGAGTGGTACGTGTTGAAACAGTGTTGAAACAGTTGCTGTTTCTTGCTTTACCTAAACTGACAGAAGGTCAATTTGCAAATCCAATATGAAAGTTCTGAGCACTTACGTATTTGTCGACAATAGTAAATATAAGTAACCTTTTGCCTATCACAGAGTTGCCCCTAAAGACACTGTGGGTTAAGAGTGATTAAATTCGCCTATGCATGCATAATACGGCACACTTTGCATAAATGATAATAAATAATTGCTGCATATAAATAATTCATGGTTTTATTTATTTATTTTTCCCAGGAAAAAAAGACAGAAATAACTTGAATGCTTCAGCATGGCTTAAACAAAGGGTAAAATAGTACAATTCAAGGAACGGGTTAAATGACCGTACAGAAGCGGGAGAGAGAAAACACAACATCTCAGGCAGGTGAGACTCTTGTTTGCAGCCTGTATTTCTTTTTTATATCTTCCTTGATAGCATATTATACTGCCAACTTGTCCTTAAGCATTGTGCAATACATATTGAAGACAATACCATAAAAAACAATGGAAGTAATAAACGCCACATATCTGTTCTGAATGAGGAGAAAGTGAAACAGGAGCAGTGCTGGATTTACATATAAGCTAAACAGGTTATAGCTTAGGGCCCCACTCTCTCGCCCCCCCAAAAAAAAAAATTAAAGGGGGAAAAACTGGATGTACATTTCCAAAATATAAGATAAAAAACAACAGTATTTTGTGTTATGTAGGCTCCTGTGATGTAAGTAATGGGCCCCGCCTGCTAGCCTGCTCCCTAAAATATCACTGGTTTGCTCATTTCTATATATAGGGTTGTGTTTCACTATTAATATACTTCTTAATTATATTTCAGTTCAACAATTACTTTGATCAAATACGCATTTTGTTATGTGCACATGGCTTTAGATACCTATTAGGTCCATAAATTACCATATAGCATATATCCAACAAAAAAAAACAGCGACAATTTGTTGTTGACAAAGGACAGCTGGGCATATAAAGGGCCCCATTACCTTCAGGAGCTTAGGGCCTCATCAAACCTAAATCCGGCTCTGCAAGGGAGGTACGGTATATACTTTGTTTCAGGGTAAACCTAGGGCCAGATCCATTAGGAAGAACTTCCCTGAAATGAATGGGTGCTGCACAAGTGTCGGTGCACAGCTCCCGTTCATTCAAAGGGGGGGGGGCTCTTGCTGGAAGACATCCCAGTGGATTCCACCCCTAATCTTCATCAGCAGGTTCCCCTGCCAGTCCCGGTACAACGCAGAGACCTATATCTCCCTCCAGCTATGCCAGGTTTGCTGGCTCAATGAATTAGTCATTAAGTAACAATGGTTAAGTGCTTGCATATCAAGCAGCAGCATTTTTTATTAATAATGAAACCTAAAGCAAGAGGGTTTAATACCATCTTCTCCTCTGCCCCTCTGCCAAGTGTGCTCAAGCGACAATAATCAAGAGCCTAAGGAGGAATTTCTCGTTGCTGAAATACATTTTTGTTAAACACACGGCGAATATCACACACACACACACAGAAAAGTTCATTTCTCTACCAGCATGTGCACGGATATTCACTACACACCAGTGTTGGATCAGGTGGTGAAACCTTGGAGACATTATGGCTGGGCGGAGAGAAACTGCCGCTGGGATGCCAAAACTGGTGGCAACTGTAACCTATAGCCCAGCCATTCACCTCTGAAATAGTTAAGCAGAAAATTTGTGCATGTAACTTAACCATCCATTATCTTCTTCCCTGATCTCTTTTCAATTACTAGATTCAACCGAAGGAACCAATGCGTTGTGAATGACACAATTAGAAGCTTTTGCAGGTTGCTGGTTTTTTAAAACTGCCTCTCCAATTCTGGGTGACGTAATATTTTTGTTGGCAGGGGTCCCTTTGCTCAACATACATCATCACTAACTTATTAGGACTTGAGGCAATTAGCTGAAACAAACAGAAGAGACAAGATCTGTATTGAGCCATAGAAATTAGGGGAATAAATAGCCCATGGCACTCCATTATTTGAAAGCCGCATCAAAGCTCAGGCATTGGGTTTGGTTTAAAGAAAGGTGCACATTGTTTTCATGTAACATCTATACATTACTCCATTATTTTCCTACTGATTCAGGTTACAGGAAAAAAATGTGGTGGTATAATAAGGCAGCCGAAAGAACTTTTCAGTTTTCATCTCAATGCTCTATGAAGTGCATTGCATGAATGGCTAAGGATTAAAAATCCAATTAGATCTTCCCTTGACATGGAAAGTCAGATGGGAAATTTTGAGAGACACATTGAAAGCACTGCGTAATTAATAAATGTGGATGTGGTAACATGTGTCACAAAGGTTGGGGACGACGACTGACATTTCTGGATCCTCACAGTTGCTTTCAGGGATAGAATTCATTTCTTGAATGGGATTGATCCAGCCCTTATATGTGATATCTTAGAAATGTAAGGGCATACTTTTGCACTTACCTCCTCTGATTGTATGGTATGTTGTGGGAGAGGGACCGCCTCACAACTTTGATCTGGTGCCTGGAATTGACTAGGCCATACCTCAGATATGGAAGCAGGAAGCAGCTGGAATTGGCAGCACACAGTTTCCTGCCCCAGATCCAGAAATAATTGTTTGGTCACAAAGTCTGAGAACTATGGAACTATTATGCGACGGTCCAGCCAACTCCTGTTGCCTTACAACTCCTAGTTCATATCATGAGGCTGTGAGGATAATCCCGGCCACACACACACACACACACACACACACAGAGAGAGAGAGAGAGAGAGAGAGAGATATTATGGGATGCCAGAAGATACTCCACAAGCCACAACAATTTGAGCACTTGCCCTGGATAGTGAGATGCCTTGCTGAAAGTCATGTGTACTTGGCCTGTTGCATTTATCACAAATGACATTCAAATGGATTTTACTGAGAGTAGACCCATTGAAATCCATGTACATGACTGTCCATTTGTTTTAATAGGTCTGTTGTTGTTTAGTCGTTTAGTCGTGTCCGACACTTTGTGACCCCATGGACCAGAGCACTCCAGGCACGCCTGTCTTCCACTGCCTCCCGCAGTTTGGTCAGACTCATGCTGGTAGCTTCAAGAACACTGTCCAACCATCTCGTCCTCTGTCGTCCCCTTCTCCTTGTGCCCTCCATCTTTCCCAACCTCAGGGTCTTTTCCAGGGAGTCTTCTCTTCTCATGAGGTGGCCAAAGTATTGGAGCCTCAGCTTCAGGATCTGTCCTTCCAATGAGCACTCAGGGCTGATTTCCTTCAGAACGGCTAGGTTTGATCTTCTTGCAGTCCATGGGACTCTCAAGAGTCTCCTCCAGCACCATAATTCAAAAGCATCAATTCTATGGCAATCAGCCTTCTTTATGGTCCAGCTCTCAGTTCCATGCATCACTACTGAGAATAGTAGGTTTACTCGGGGTAAATGTGTAGTTGGCTACCACCCATATATTCTATTTGTTGAGACATATAAAAATCCTCCATTGGAGCAAATAGAATAGTTATTAGGAATACATTGAATTGCAGAGTTGGAAGGGATCCTGAGGAAAATCTAGTCCAATCCACTGCAATGCAGGAATATTCCACTGTCCCATACTAGGATCGAACCTGCAATCTTTGTGTTATCAGCACCACGCTCTATTCAACGGAGCTAACCATTGCTCACCTCCTAATATTAAAGATTGTAACCAACCATGCAGCCACTCAAATCTTCTGTCCTTTTAAAAATATTGTTGTTGATGATTAATACATTAAATCAACAACACTTCCTATGTCAGCCCCCAAGCGATTTACAGTGTAATCACAAATGTAAAGCAATTACAGTGGTACCTCTGGATGCAAATGGGATCCGTTCCGTAGCCCCATTCACATCCTGAGTAACACAGGACTGTGCATCTGCGCATGCGCGGATTGCAATTTGCAGCTTCCGCGCATGTGCGTGATGTCATTTTGAGCATCTGCGCATGCGCGAGTGGCGAAACCTGGATGTAACGCGCTCATTACTTCCGAGTCACCGCGGAGCGCAACCCGAAAAAACTTAACCTGAAGCTACTTCAACCTGAGGTATGATTGTATAAATATAGAAAGTTTAAAGCAACAACACATATATAAAATGAATCCAAACCCAAGACAGATACCAACTCAGAGTGCTTCACTTTTAGCTGTGTTCTGCTCAGGGAAATTAATCAAACACACGGTCGAAAATGCATGTTAAGCTATAAGATTCATGCAAGTGAAAGGTTTGATGTATGGCCAGGATTAGTTGCTTGGTAATGTGT
Organism: Podarcis gaigeae; assembly: GCF_964106915.1. Classification (NCBI taxonomy): domain Eukaryota; kingdom Metazoa; phylum Chordata; class Lepidosauria; order Squamata; family Lacertidae; genus Podarcis; species Podarcis gaigeae. The sequence continues at coordinate 81,571,267 of NC_139683.1, read as the reverse complement.
TACCCGTCCTGACATGGTAAATATTACGCTCTAATTATTGAATGCGATGTGACTTTGGCCACATATGGTAGATATTACAAACTTTTAGAGGCAAAAGCTGCCTTGACTCCTGCCATTAGGAGGGGGGAAAGGATGACGTAGAGGCCATCTCACATATGTTTGGCTCCTCGTGTTCTGGTTCACAAAATAATAGAAGGGATCCTAAACTGTACCATTTCCAGTTGGCGGGGGTGTAAGGATACTGCATGCTTGAATGCTTCTCTGTTAGAAATTTTGAGCACAAACCAAATGATTGCATAAGGGAGAAGACTTGGCTACGACTCTTCTCTGTGACATCTTCTCTGAACATAGAAAGCTGGATTTCTTTTTAACGTGGACACGCTATCAGTCATGCAATTCCCCACTTGCACTCCGAAGTAGCATTGCCCAGAAATCATTTTACCACTTTGCCTGTTTGTATGAATTAAGCCTTAGTCAGCACTTTGAAGCAGATATATTGATCGTATTATGTATGCAAGTCGTTCCACTTTTTAATCACACTAAACCTCTAACAGAGCAATCCCACACACATCTACTCAGAAGGCAATTCCATTGAGTTCAGTGGCTTTTACTCACAGGTAAGCATAGGAGGGAAATTCAGTCTGGTTCACATTTTTAATACCAAATTTGCACTTTCTCAAACAATACGCAAACCCAAACAGAAATATCCTTTGAAATTTGCACTTCTCCCTATTTGACAATACACTTCTCCAACCTCCCAGAACTGTGTATATCGAAGGAAACATTTGAACAAAGGTGCAGTTATTTAAGGGTAGAAAACACTGAAATGTGTTATATTCGGGGAAAATGCTTGCAAACAAATTTATGTATGAGGGAAAACTGCATACAAATATGTGTACCTTAGGGGCACAAAATGCTGATGAATTTTAATGCAGACAAATTTTGAAGCTGAGGTGGAAATATAGTGACTGAACAAGGTCTGAAAATGGAGAAAATGAGAGAAACTGAAACAGGTAGATTTGTCCATCCGTATTTTCCCAAATTATTTATCTCATTTAAGTCCAAATTATTTATCTCATTTAATTTAATTTCTTTTGACAAAATTGACATGCCACTTAACTGTAGGTAAAACCTATACAGTGGTACCCCGGGTTAAGTACTTAATTCGTTCTGGAGGTCTGTTCTTAACCTGAAACTGTTCTTAACCTGAAGCACCACTTTAGCTAATGGGGCCTCCTGCTGCCGCCACGCCGCCAGAGCACGATTTCTGTTCTCATCCTGAAGCAAAGTTCTTAACCCGAGGTACTATTTCTGGGTTAACGGAATCTGTAACCTGAAGCGTATGTAACTCGAGATACCACTGTACATTCAAAGAACACAAGACAGTAAAATTACAAGTAGAAGTCCAAGTTAAGAACAAACTTTTAAAAAATCAAAATAGAATGAAAAAACAGCACTTCAGCTAAAATTGCAGATTAAAATGCATATCTGTGTAGGCTTTCTTAAACAATTTTTTTAATAGTGTGGTGCTGCCACAGTAAAAGAATCTATTCCTTATACATGTGGAATGAATATTCTGTGGCATTCGTAATAGTGCCAGTGCCACAGAACAAGGCTTTGAAGTGGGCATATATGGGGTAAGGTAAACTGGTCCAGGCGGTAAAGGCTTTTATATACTAATAGTAACACCTTGGACATTGGTGCAAATCTCTGAGCAGGGCTATTATATACTGACAGGGTCTCAGGTCTGTCAACAACCTTGCTGCATAATTCTGCACTAAGTGCCAATTCCAGACCAAATATAAGGGAATCTCCACATTAATAAGTGTGTTTAAGAAGTAGCTCAATTAAATCTGCATAATGATCAAAGGGCAATATGTACTATTAAGTTCCATTGACTTTAATGGAATCAATTAAAGTGCATATGCTTAATTCTCCTACTGAAATCAGTGAACACTCACCTTTGACTGGACATCGGCTTGTGGAGAAAATCGACCCATGCTTGTATGGTCTGTGCACCAACTACACATGTTCAAACCTCAGAGGTTGGACCACAGAGAGAAGAGAACCCTCTTTGTCTGACTCTTAATGCATTTTTACCAAAAGTTCGTGCCTGTGTCCTCATTTGGCTCACAGCCAACTGCTCTGCTTCCCTTCCCACTGTCAGATCCTCCGTTAATGTTAGAGGCATGTTGAGTTCGTAGCTTTCCTAATTTTCATATTCACTCCTCACTCTTCCGAAACAGGAGACAGTATATTTCTTCTAAATGATGATGATCATGCAAGACTAATCTTCTCTCTTACCTCAAGTGCACAGCTGTTCAAGATAATACCAGGCTGGACAAAGACAATTTGACAGTTCTCCCTCCCTATTTCTAGTTGTGTTTCTGTAGGCAAGAAATGAGTTTTCAAGTTGGGATGATGAGGTTGCCAACTTCCTTCTTACTGGCCCTGTTTTTGTTCCTTTCATCACCTCTGTGCTGGAAGAAGTGTCACCAGATTGATTTTTGCATGTTAAAGGTAAAGGAACCCCTGACCATTAGGTCCAGTCGTGACCGACTCTGGGGTTGCGGCACTCATCTCACTTTATTGGCCGAGGGAGCCGGCGTACAGCTTCTGGGTCATGTGGCCAGCATGACTAAGCCGCTTCTGGCAAACCAGAGCAGCACACAGAAACGCCGTTTACCTTCCCGCCGGAGTGGTACCTATTTATCTACTTGCACTTTGACATGCTTTCGAACTGCTAGGTGGGCAGGAGCAGGGACCGAGCAACGGGAGCTTACCGTGTCGCGGGGATTCGAACCATTGACCTTCTGATTGGCAAGTGGTTTAACCCACAGTGCCCCATTTTTTGCATGTGAGGCTGCTTTTAAAAGTACAGGACAACTAAAAACTGTCAGGCTCTGTGATAATTGGCATTCTACATTATATGATTAAGGCTGCAGCTAGCAGCACCCAGTTTGACCTCCCCAGGACACAAGCCTGGCCAGTGTGTATGGAGGTCCTGGGCTGCCCAGATGCGAAGACCTACTCTCAGCCTCACTGCTCTGGTCCAAAGGAAAGCAGAATAAGACGTTTGGCACCAACTTGGCTGCAGGAATTGCTGGAAGGAGGCATGCAAGGCACCACCCAACCATCTTAGGGACTCCACTCCAGATTTGTGTAGGGCTCCTTAGCCCTTTTTTTCCTGCTGAAGATATCCTGCAAGGCAGCAGGTATGGATTTTTCTTTGCTCTTTCCTCCCAAAGCCAATCTCATGAATGAGTATAGCCACAAGGCAAGGGTGATTTAGGACCAGTTTTTCTTCTCCAAGATGAGCTACCTGTTAGGATTTTTATCCATCTGTGCTGCTCCAGCAGTAGCACTATGTTTGGTTATACAGTAGTACCTCGGGTTAAGTACTTAATTCATTCCGGAGGTCCGTTCTTAACCTGAAGCACCACTTTAGCTAATGGGACCTCCTGCTGCCACCGCACCACCAGAGCACGATTTCTGTTCTCATCCTGAAGCAAAGTTCTTAACCTGAAGCACTATTTCTGGGTTAGCGGAGTCTGTAACCTGAAGCGTATGTAACCCGAGGTACCACTGTATCATGTGAGTGTCTGAGAGAGCGTGAGACAGGAAGTCTCAGCACTGCTGGAAGTTAGTTTCACATCTGAAAGTGTTGCTGTTCTGTACTGGTGCTCAGAGAGCACAGACATGCTGATGGATTCTCTGTATATAGACTGTAAAATAAAGTACAGTGGTACCTCAGGCTAAGTACTTAATTCGTTCCGGAGGTCTGTTCTTAACCTGAAACTGTTCTTAGCCTGAAGACCACTTTAGCTAATGGGGCCTCCTGCTGCTGCCGCGCCGCTGGAGTACGATTTCTGTTCTCATCCTGAAGCAAAGTTCTTAACCCGAGGTACTATTTCTGGGTTAGTGGAGTCTGTAACCTGAAGCGTATGTAACCTGAACATATGTAACCCGAGGTACCACTGTAGTTTAGAGATACTGATTGACTCTTTCTTCTGCTATGACATGCCGAAGACCAGTGTGCTCCTGTCAGGAGGGAGGGGTCGCTTATCACTGGTCTCTCTGGACTGAGGGAGATTTATAGCCAGAGAGTGACCACCGGAGAGACACCCCAGAGTCTTGGGAAGTTGGCGGCCTTCCCGGATGTGTTTCCAAGGGTGATTTAGGACCAGTTTTTCTTCTCCTAGATGAGCTACCTTCCCAAGCTGATGAGCCACCCCCTGGCCCTGGGATTCTTCATAAGGAAGCTGTGCCTGGAGAAAGAACTGTGAGGGGAGAGACTCCATCAGGCAAGGCCTCTTTCCATCTGCCTTGCTGCATCCTCTAGTCCAGTGTTTCCCAACCTTGTGCCTCCAGATGTTTTTGGCCTACAACTCCCATCATCCCTAGCTAGCAAGACCAGTGGTCAGGGATGATGGGAGTTGTAGGCCAAAAACATCTGGAGGCACAAGGTTGGGAAACACTGCTAGTCTCTGCTTCTCAATTTGTATTGTATTATTTTATGTACTGTGGCTTGCCGTTGTTTTATTGATTATAGTTTGGAAATTATTTATTGTACCTTGAGCGGATTTCTGTTGAACTTTTATATGTTGATATTCAACAATTCTTAGAACAGTATAATAATGTTACTTTTTGATGTAGGTTGCTTATTTCAAAGTTTTGTTTTATTATCACATTTTTGTATTGCATTAGATTGTTAGAAGATGTACATTTTTTGTTTCTTCAGCTTGTAAACCGCCTTGAGTATTGTAAGATACAAAGTCAGTATACAAATTAAAAATGATGATGACGATGATGAGCCCCATCTGCCTCTCATTTCCCTTGGCAACACATGCAGTAACTGCCTTCTTGACCATTGAACCCACTACTGATCTCGTCCACTCAATCCACCAGAGCCTTTCTTTCCAGGTAGGGGCAACCTTGCTGAAGGTTTGAGACCCATTGGCTACCCTCACCTGGTTTAGACAGCCAGACGAAGCAGTCTCCCAGTGTGGCTGCTGTTGCATGCTGGCAGCTTCTAGGAGCCACAGCTGTGAGTGCAGGGTGCGGACCAAAGAGGGACAAATTACCCCAGATGGAGCACAATGTGTCCCCCCCCCACCACCAGAGGTGCTATCCCTCCCCTAACACCCCATATGTATAGGATTTCACTGCACAGCACTTTAAAATTTGCACTGAATTCATCCTGACAATAGCCTTGTGGATCATCTCATTGTATTCAATATTATGCCCAAGGAGCTGCAGCTCTGGGAGAGAGGTTGGTTTGGCAAAAAAAAATTTAAAATGCTTATATTGCACTTTTAAAGAATTTAGTTTAGTTATTATTCATCACTTGCCACATGGTCCAACATGACTTACAGAAAATAGCAAAATACAGTGGTACCTCGGGTTACAGACACTTCAGGTTACAAACGTTTCAGGTTACAGACTCCGCTGACCCAGAAATAGTACCTCGGGTTAAGAACTTTGCTTCAGGATGAGAACAGAAATCGTGCAGCAGCAGGAGGCCCCATTAGCTAAAGTGGTACCTCAGGTTAAGAACGGACCTCCAGAACGAATTAAGTTCTTAACCCAAGGTACCACTGTACAAGTTATGACAAAATATGCATTAAAACAGTATATGTGCAACAACAAAAATGTTCATCCAAAAAATCACTTAAAAACAAAACATTCCTCCCCATGCAACAGAAGAATGAACAAAAGCTGGGCCATTGTTGTTTGCAAACGCCTAAGAGAATAAATATGTCTTTGCCTCGTGCCAAAAAGATGACAATGTTAGTACCAAGCCAACATTGTGTCTCGGAGACAACTTCATAGTACTAGATTTTGAAGCTATGTTCTTTTTTTTAATTTGATTTTCTTAGGGTTCATCTACATATTCAGACAAATCACGGAATGCAATGTTTATAGGATTTCACCATTCCAAGATGAAGGTGGGTAGAGGGATCACAAATCTGGCTCTTTTACGTTACTCAGATTTTCTGCATAGGGAAATCAGGGTGTGGGGTTTTAATCTCACTTTTTTGCTGCAGTGCTATTTTTGCCCAACTAGAAAGGACAAAATATACTCTGACTCCCCCACACACAAAAAAAAAACCTTTATGCAAATGGAAGCAGACAGTACAAAATCGGGAAATCTGTATCACATCATTTTTCTGCATGTGTAGATCAGCTCTCAATCATCTGTGTGTCCCCTTCTCCTATGATGGGCAGCTTTTTATGATGGGCAAATATTGACCTTCCCTCCCCCCCCCCCAAAAAAAAGATGGTCTAAAATGGATGTTGTGCATCATTGGCAAAAATGATAGTGGGTAACATAATCTGTTTAAAGCAATATCTATTCACATTGCATAAAAAAATGTTCCCATTATATTGTTTGTGCTGCTTAGCTGCATTGACCTTATGCATAACCCTAGGATAGCAGGCATGGTTAATGTATTATTCTCCCAGGGAGATTCACCTGGCACCCACATTACTTTGGGAAAATCTTTTTTATTTTATTTTCACAGGCTTTAAACAAAGAAACAAAATAGCCAAGAACTTAAATAATGCTTAAGCTGCTTTTGTCCACTGTTGTTGCTGAGGGGTAACCATATCCGTCTGTTTCAGCAAACCCAACAAATGTTACTATGGCTTAAGCTTTCATGGGTTAGAGCATAGGTAGGCAAACTAAGGTCCAGGGGCCAGATCTGGCCCAATCACCTTCTAAATGTGGCCTGCAGATGGTCCAGGAATCAGCGTGTTTTTACATGAGTGGAATCTGTGCTTTTATTTAAAATGCATCTCTGAGTTATTTGTGGGGCATAGTAATTTGTTCATTCCCCCCAAAAAAAATATAGTCTGGCCCCCCCATAAGGTCTGAGGGACAGTGGATTGGCCCCCTGCTGAAAAAGTTTGCTGTCCCCTGGGTTAGAGCCCACTTCATCAGATGCATCCAGGAAAAGCTAATGCCTTATAAAAAGTTGTTTCTGGAAAAAGTTTAAAGATTATTTACGGAAATACTGCAAAATTAATGAATGTTAGAAAAATGTTGGAATGAAGTCATATGGCTTTAGCAGAAATGTTATAAGGAATTAGGTACAGACAGATTGTTAATGTATTAAAGGGGGGGAAAGGTTAGAATATGTTAAGATAAATTACAGGACAGAAAACAGAGGAAGATGGAAAGGAATTGCTGAAACAGTTAATTGAAGTGGAATACAAAAAGGGAGGTGTGAGGAGGTCGCTGACACAAGTGAATGAAAGTTATGATATCGAAATTATTGGATGTGTTTATAATTGTTTTTGTTTTGTTTGGTCGATTCAATGTTTTAGGGCTTGGGTTGTGGGGTGTTTTTGTTATGTTTTGTTTTTGTATTGTATTGTATTGTATTGTATTGTTTATTTTTTTTTTCTTTTGTAATCTTTAAACTGCTAATAAATATTATTTAAAAAATAAAAATAAATAAAAAGTTGTTTCTCTTTCAGGTGCCACAAGTCCATTATTGTATTGTAGAATGCATGTAATGGGGGGGGCAGAGAGATGATGATGATGATGATGATGATGATGATGATAAATAATAATAATAATAATAATAATAATAATAATAAATAAAAATAAAATAATATATTTATACCGCGCCCATCTTGCTGGGCTTCCCCAGCCTCTCTAGGCAGGTTCCAACAAAAGATTAAAAATACATTAAAACATCAGTCATTAAAAACTTCCCTGAACAGGGCTGCCTTCAGATGTCTTCTAAAAGTCTGGTAGTTGTTGTTCTCTTTGACATCTGGTGGGAGGGCGTTCCACAAGGCGGGCGCCACTACCGAGAAGGCCCTCTGCCTGGTTCCCTGTAACTTGACTTCTCGCAGTGAGGGAACCACCAGAAGGCCCTCGGCGCTGGACCTCAGCGTCTGGGCAGAACGATGGGGGTGGAGACGCTCCTCCCGATTAAAAATAAATAAGCGAGATGATACAGGTTTGGTGAAATGGGCTGGGACCCCTTCGCTGATGCAGAGCTACTGAGTGCTAGGGAGAGGAAATATGAAGCATATGGAGCAGCAACAGTGGAGAAGTGGTGGACTCTCCTTCCTTGGAGGTTTTTAAGGAAAGGTTGGATGGCATCCTGTCATGTACGACCTGAGATTCCTGCATTGTAGGCACGGGCAGAGGAAGGGGTGTGTGGTGGTGGCGGGCCACCATGGGTGTCACCACTGAGGAGGGTGACAAAATGCCGGGCAGTACTCACTGCAGGGCCTGCAGCGCACCCAAGCGACACATCTCTCCTAGGAGTGACACAGTGGCTTGGGCGCATGCAGGCTCCGCGCTGCCCAAACAGTCCTCCTGCTGCCTCCCCACCAGCTGTAGGGCGGCTGAGTGGGGGGAGGCATGCAGACTCCGGAGGACCAGCGGTGCGCCCCACCCCTTTGGGAGGCTCGCCCTGCCCCTAGGCATGCCGCCCCAGGCACCCGAGCGGCTTCCTCCACTGTTGATTGTAGGGAGTTGGACTAGACGGCCCTTGGGGTCATCTGTGATTCTATGATTATTTTTAAAATATACATTTATTAAGCAATTTCAACATAACAACTTAACAAATCATATAATCACATACATTATTTTCCCCCTTTCCCTCCTCCCTTCCATCCCTCCCTCCCCACCCCACCAGGGACTTCCCTCAGCTCCTCTCTAATTTCTCTGCACATATTATTCTCTGCCTGTTATGAAATTATACTTATCCTTGCCTTATCTATCTATATCTATCTATCTATCTATCTATCTATCTATCTATCTATCTATCTATCTATCTATCATCTATCTATCTATCGTCTATCATCTATCTATCTATCTATCTATCTATCTATCTATCTATCTATCATCTATCTATATCTATCATCTATCATCTATCTATCATCATCTATCTATATCTATCTATCATCTGTCTATCTATCTATCTATCATCTATCTATCATCTATCTATCTATCATCTATCTATCTATCTATCTATCTATCTATCTATCTATCATCTATCTATATCTATCATCTATCATCTATCTATCATCATCTATCTATCTATATCTATCTATCATCTGTCTATCTATCTATCTATCATCTATCTATCATCTATCTATCTATCATCTATCTATCTATCTATCTATCTATCTATCTATCTATCTTCTATCTATCATCTATCTGTCTATCATCTATCATGTTATCAACCAATTAACTTGTGTATGTTTATTCAAAACCTGCCAAGGAGTCCAATTCATTTTGTTGTCTTTTTAGATCATTTGTAAAAAGTTCCCATTATTCCTTAAAGTCACAGTTGTCCTTATCCTACAGTTTGTATGTCAATTTAGCCAACTCCGCATAGCTCATCCACTTTTCTTGCCACTGTTCTTTCGTTGGGATTTCCTCATTCTCCCATCCTCGTGTTATCAAGACTCTTGCCGCTGTTGTAACATAGATAAATTAATTCTTTGTTTTTCTTGGCAGGTCTTGTCCTACAATCCCTAACAAAAATGTTTCTGGTTTTGTTTTGTTTTTTACAAATGTCATTTTAAACATTTTTTTCAATTCATTGTATATCATTTCCCATTTTTTTAAAACTTCTCTACATGCCCACCACATATGATAAAAGTTCCTTCTTTTTCCTTACATTTCCAACATATGTTTGACCCGGTTTTATACATTTTTACTCTCTGTACTGGTGTAATATACCATCTATACATCATTTTCATATAATTTGTGATTCTATGATTCTAACTGTTCTCCACTAGCCATGTCTCCCACGGGTGACTGGGAACCCCAGCAGGGAAAAAGGGTCTGGGAAGAATAAAAGAAGGCTTTAGCTGATGGTTCCCAAGCTGTGTTTGTTGGGTTTCTGGGACATTTGGATCAGCCCTAAGCCTTTAAGCAGATAATTAGGCAATAACTGCTTCCTGTAGCTAGCATATGATTCTCTTGAAAGACTGGAACATCAAGCACTGTTGCTGCTTCTTATTTATGATACCCTTTTTACAATATCATTCCTGTATCTAAGTTTTTCCAAAGTCACTAAAGTGATTTACAGGAGACTTATCAATTTCATGTGAATGCACCGAGGAATGCAAGGATTTTCTCAAATTCTTTCCCACAAGAAGTTTCAATTTGCTCATCGTCCCCTCTCGGTGTCTGGTTTCGAGACATGATGTGCCGAATTACCTTTAATATCACTTCTGCAGATACAATGCATTAGCAGGGAAAATTAGACACAATTCCTTTATATCTGATGTGCTGCTGTTCGTCGCTCTCTTGTCTTTAGGTTGTCAGAGTCTCAAATTAAAGGCAATTGGAGAAGCTTGCCTGCAATTTAAGAGATTGCTGTTAAGGGGAATGTAATACTTTACATCTTTGTCAGGGAGACATAGAGGCAGCTGTTGCATGTTCTTATATTTTCAATAGGAAATTATTATTATTATTATTAAAAATATTCTTTCATTGGTTTGTTTATATACCACTTTACGGTCCAAAGACTGAAGTTGTGAACAGATTTATACAAAAAGAAAAGTACAATAAATGCAAATATATAACCTGCATTTCATCTAAATCAGTCTTTGGCAACCTTCACTGACTAGGGGCTGATGGGAAGAGCAGTCAAAAGCAGTTACAGCAAGAGCAGCAATTAAATCTAGTGTTTGCCATAACAGAAATATTTGTATTGATCTCTCTTTTTTGGTTGGAATATACATTGCATAGTATACAATTTGTATTGCCTTTCCATTATTATTTTCATTTTGGCATGCAGCTTTTGCAGCAATATACTAAAATAAAATAAAAAAAACATCCCGATGCTAGTAAAATGATAAAAGCATGGGACGTTGCAATTCTAAGTCCCATTTGCTTTAGATGTTCCTATGAAGTTCAGTAGACTTCTCCCAAAATAAATGGGATAAGAATTGTAGCCACTGAAATGAACAAAAATTATTCCTCTACTTCTTGGATATGTACCTTAGCATGCTTACTGATTTCACGTGCCTTGTGCATTTCGTTTTCCAGGTTGTAAACTCCTTGGGGCTAGCTCTAGGCTGTAAGACCAGGAACTGACCGAGCACTCCAGAGTCCCAAGCTAACACGGTCAGATGAGAGGCTGTCATTTACTATTAACAGACTGGCAAATATTAAGGTCAGACAAGGCCACAGACATAATTCAGCCCAATATCCTGCACAACATAGTCCAGCAGATTTCCATTGTGCCTTCAAGGCAATGCGTGGAAAGCTGGTTTATAGACCTTCATAGCAATATGCTTGCCACTTTCCCATAGCTTTTTTCAACACTGGTATGGTGGCACGTGGCTTTTGTAGGATAAAACAATGTACTCTCCCCCAGGAGACAGAGGACCCAGAATGACTTTTCTACAGAGCTTTAGGCTGTTTCATGCCTTACACTAGATTATGTTGCAAAAAGTGCTCTGCAAATTGTCATTCAGTTCATCCATGAAACTTTCCTCCACCAGGAACCAAGTCTTATTAGCAGCAGACAGCTCTCTTGGGAGTTCACATTGGGAGCTGTCCTAGGTGCTGACTCTGTCTGGGCTAACTGGAAGAATCTTGCTATCTGCTACCTACTGCTGGACCATCACCATATCCTGATCCTGTTTTCATAGCTGGACCACAACAGGATGCATCCACTCTATGATCAGATTTGCAATGGAGTAAATGAGGATGCAGGTGGTGCTGTGGTCTAAACCACAGAGCCTAGGGCTTGCTGATCAGAAGGTCGGTGGTTCGAATCCCTGCAATGGGGTGAGCTCCCATTGCTCGGTCCCTGCTCCTGTCAACCTAGCAGTTCGAAAGCACATAAAGTGCAAGTAGATAAATAGGTACAACTCTAGTGGGAAGGTGAACGGCATTTCCGTGCACTGCTCTGGTTCGCCAGAAGCGGCTTAGTCATGCTGGCCACATGACCCAGAAGCTGTATGCCAGCTCCCTCGGCCAGTAAAGCCAGATGAGCACCGCAACCCCAGAGTCATCCATGACTGGGCTAACGGTCAAGGATCCCTTTACCTTTACCCGATCCCAACCCCCACTTCAAGACGAATATCCCAGGACATAGACAAAATGATAAATTTCCATGGAAGAAATAGTCACATCGAATGCTTACTTGCCCACGTCTTTTGCACAGCTGTTAAATGCTATTACAACCGGCCCCAAGATGATGGAGAAGAAAGGATACATTTCTGGTCAGAAACACTTTGCTTCTTCACATTCTACTTGCCTTGAAAACCAACTGGGATGTCAGGCATGTTCCCAACTCCACAGTCTTGTCATACACACCAGTAGCACAAGGGCAATTTCACTTTGATTGATACAGATAAAAAAAAGACTCCTCCACAATACAAGGGAAACACGATACAGTCAGGCAGAGAAGCAATTGTCATAAGCAAGCATGTGTTTCCTGGTCAAAGATGAATTTCCAGATCCAAAGGTTCATTTCCTTTTCACTTTGTGACAGAAAAGAGCATTTGACAGGCTTCCAGCTCTTCAGAAGTCCACTGACAACGGCAAGAAAGTGACAGTCCTCAGATCGCAATGTGGCACAACAGGCTACTGTGTTCTTGTTTCGCAAATCAAAGGCAGCTTTCAATCCTCAACCCACTTTCTTGCACGATCTTATATGGAAACTACCTGTGATTAACCCTTCAAAATAACAGACCTGTTTGCAAGTTTGGTTAATACTATGCTTCAAAAAAAAAAAAATGAAAACTCTCATTGCTGTCATTATCATAATCTAAGAAGTAAATAAGGCTGCAATAATAAGCACATTTACAAGTGAGTAAAACTGCATTGAACACAATGGGGCTTACTTCTGAGTAAATATGCATAGAATTGCACTGTAAGTGGGTTACTTTGGCCACAGGCTGTAACCAACAATGCTAAAATATAAAGTAAACTTCAAAACCAAAAGTATTTGCATACATACATCATATACAGAATATAGATGCTTGAGGAATTTGATATTTGCAGCTTCCAATACAGACTGGCCTGCTCTGCACCTCCTGGTATAATGTGCAGATCAGAACTAAGGCTGTAGTCCTAACCCCACAAGCTTGGGAGTAAGCCCCAATGAATTCAGCATGATTCAAATCTGTGTAGACAGGGTTAAAGGTAAAGGGACCCCTGACCATTAGGTCCAGTCATGACAGACTCTGGGGTGGCGGCACTCATCTCGCTTTACTGGCCAAGGGAGCCGGCATATAGCTTCCGGGTCATCTGGCCAGCATGGCTAAGCCGCTTCTGGCGAACCAGAGCAACGCACGGAAACGCCGTTTACCATCCCGCCAGAGTGGTACCTATTTATCTACTTCCACTTTGACGTTCTTTCGAACTGCTAAGTTGGCAGGAGCAGGGACTGAGCAACAGAAGCTCACCCCGTCGCGGGGATTCGAACCGCCAACCTTCTGATCGGCAAGTCCTAGGCTCTGTGGTTTAACCCACAGCACCACCCATGTCCTGTAGACTGGGTTAGGATTGTGTAATTAGTGTTTCACTGGCTTTCACACTTCCCAATTATTAACTCAAAAATTATATATTCAGAAATGTGTGTTTTGAGAGAAAATGTATGTAGAAATTAATATTTATGCTCTAGTTAAATGCAAGTTTTCATTTGGATTTTTAAAAATGGAAATTACTATGGTGTCAGGGCTGGGCTGTGGGCAGTGACCTAGGGAAAGGGAGGAGCTGGGTCCAAGAGGTTTGGAGGGCAAACCAGAAGGCAGGACTAGAGAACAAGCTGGGAGTAAGGCCAGAAATGAGGGACAAGTTAGAGCTGAGGCAGACTTTTATTCTGGAGCAAGGCTCAGCTGTAAAAGTAAGTTCTTTATACCCAATCATGCTCAGGAGGAGCCAAAGGCCAGTCTGAGCAGGTGGGGCCAGGGCAGATCTGGAAATGTTCTTCCCTGATAAGCTGTGAAACAGGTTATATGGATCAGTACCTGAAATATGGGAATGGGATGGAATGGAATTAAAGGCGCACACACATAAAAGTGGCATGGGTCAGAAATAAGATAATTTATCCATTCCTCATTCAAACCAAAGGTCATGACATAAACTATACTTTGATGAAGAGGATGCAGGATGTCAGCCTGCACCAGTGTTTCTCAACCTGGTGTCCTCCAGATGTTTTAGACTACCATTCTTATGGCTCCCAGCCAGCATGTCCAACAGACAGGAATGATGGGAGCTGTAATCCAAAATATCTGGAAGGCACGAGGTTGAAGAAAGCCGGTCTACATAGCCATCGATCACTAACACAATATCTCACAGAGCAACATAAAAATCCAGCTGCAGTCAAATCAAAACAATCAAAAAGCAGAAGACAAAACAGATATTAATCCAAGGGTAACCAACATCTACAGTTAGAAGCTACAGTTAGAACTGGATATGGAACAACTGATTGGTTCAAAATTGGGAAAGGAGTACGACAAGGCTGTATATTGTCTCCCTGCTTATTTAACTTATATGCAGAATTCATCATGTGAAAGGCTGCACTGGATGAATCCCAAACCAGAATTAAGATTGCCGGAAGAAATAACAACCTCAGATATGCAGATGACACAACCTTGATGGCAGAAAGTGAGGAGGAATTAAAGAACTTCTGAATGAGGGTGAAAGAGGAGAGCACAAAATATGGTCTGAAGCTTAACATAAAAACCCCCGAACATCATGGTCACTGGTTCCATCACCTCCTGGCAAATAGAAGGGGAAGAAATGGAGGCAGTGAGAGATTTTACTTTCTTGGACTCCATGATCACTGCAGATGGTGACAGCTGTCACGAATTTAAAAGATGCCTTCTTCTTGGGAGTAAAGCAATGACAAACCTAGACAGCATCTTAAAAAGCAGAGACATCGCCTTGCCAACAAAGGACCATATAGTTAAAGCTATGGTTTTCCCAGTAGTGGTGCATGGAAGTGAGAGCTGGACCATAAAGAAGGCTGATCGCCAAAGAATTGATGCTTTTGAATTATGGTACTGGAGGAGACTCTTGAGAGTCCCATGGACTGCAAGAAGATCAAACTGATCCATTCTGAAGGAAATCAGTCCTGAGTTCTCACTGGAAGGACAGATCCTGAAGCTGCAGCTCCAATACTTTGGCCACTTCATGAGAAGAAAAGACTCCCTGGAAAAGACCCTGATGTTGGGAAAGATGGAGGGCACAAGGAGAAGGGGGCGACAGAGGACGAGATGGTTGGACAGTGTTCTCGAAGCTACCAACATGAGTTTGACCAAACTGTGGGAGGCAGTAGCAGACAGGAGTGCCTGGTGTGCTCTGGTCCAGGGGGTCACGAAGAGTAGGACACGACTAAACGACTAAACAACAACAACCAACACCTCTGTTCTCAAGGAGGGGGACTCTGTATTTTCCAGACATATGGATGCCTTATACTGTACCATTAAGCTCAATATTGTCTGGTGGATGGAATATTCACATAGGACCCTTGGGTTCAAATTTTGTTTTGCTAAGTCAGCTACAGGTCTTTTAATGGATGGACAATAAAGCACGTTTTGAGGGGAAAGACTTATCTGAACAAAATAAACTTCTAATGTAAAACCTCCCCAAACAATCAATGAACCACCCTTTTACACAAAGAAACAATCACAAAGAAACCATCCCTACAAGACCTTCACCCAGACAACCTATATACAGCACCAGATCACCAAATCCCTTGTTCCAGCTGTAGGGAGACTCTGGAACAGCAGCATCCAGTCCGTGACACAGCAATGTTGACTACGTCACCTGCACAAAGGCTCGTTCCAGGCTCTCTGCCCCATTTATACCTGCCCCAACCAGGTGGGCCTGAATGCCTCCATGGCCCAAGCCTGTGGTGATTGTGGCATCTCCCAGTCCCACAGTCTGGACAATTGAGCCCCGGCTGTGCCACCATCAAGGGCAGGAGTGCTCCTGCTAGGACCTACAGCCTTAACTGTAGGGTTGATTGCACAAAGCAAATCCTACACTTCCTTGATCCTCTTGCATGTTTCCACTACAAATCCCCAGTCAGCCTACATTCTTACTGGGTTAGTCATTTAGGACTCATCTAACCATCTCACAAGGGATGCGGGTGGCGCTGTGGGTTAAACCACAGAACCTAGGACTTGCCGATCAGAAGGTCGGTGGTTCGAATCCCCGCGAAAGGTGAGCTCCCGTTGCTCGGTCCCTGCTCCTGCCAACTTAGCAGTTTGAAAGCACGTCAAAATGCAAGTAGATAAATAGGTACCACTCCAGCGGGAAGGTAAACGGCGTTTCCGTGCACTGCTCTGGTTCTCCAGAAGCAGCTTAGTCATGCTGGCCACATGACCTGGAAGCTGTACGCCGGCTCCCTCGGCCAATAAAGTGAGATGAGTGCCGCAACCCCAGAGTCGGTCACAACTGGATCTAATGGTCACGGGTCCCTTTTTAACCATCTCACAGGGCTGTTGTCAAGATAAAATGAGACAATGGCATGTATGCCACTCTCAGCTTCTTGGATGAAGGGTAGGATAAAATATATTTAATATAAATATATCTAACAGCAGTATATTCACTTCTTGCTCTTACAAGAAGCCAAGAAGTATTAGTAATGCCTAGAATTGCCCATATCCACCCACATGCTGATTGAGATATTAATTAGTTGTGGATTGCCATTTTTCCCAGCTGCTGAAATCAAACAGGGTGGGAAATTACTTTATTTTCAGGCAAAATTCCCCAGCTGCATAAGTTATGCACAGTTCTTTTCCATAGGCTGTGTGTGTGTGTGTGTGTGTGTGTGTGTGTGTGTGTGTGTGTGTTTAATGGACTCAAAATCAAAGAATAACTGTGGGGGAAATAGCCAGACCTGTCTAACACTGAAGATGCCCATCTGTTCTAGCAGTAGGGATCTCAATCACTGAATTTCTTCTTCCCCTTCAACATAAATAAACATAATATGGAAATTGAACTTTATTGGTTCTGGTAAACAATAGGATTTTAAATGGCCTAAAATCGGATTAACATATTGTTACAGTCGTAAAGTTTGATTTAAACAATTGTGATTTCTTATGAGGGCCTTCACAAAATATCTATTTTACATATGATACAAGCCCCGACAGAGATTTTTTTAAAGAAAGCTGACATTGCTCAAACATCCCTTTCTTATTAGCCAACAAGAACAATTAGGAAATGTTTCCAGTAACTTTAATCTCTCTGCCTGAATACACATTGTTCATTTTCTTATGTCAACAAATGCATGCTGATACTTTAAAACAGATTTTCATAAGCTAATTTACCTATTTTCCTATCCAGAAGACAGGAGTTTCCTGACTGTTAATTCCAGTTGACAGTGAGTGGTTGAGTTGCTTTAGTCCTTGCAAAACAAGGTACTGTTGTGAAGTGATTTATAATGAACTCTATTTAGGGAAGAACTACAATGCTGATAAATTCTGACAACAACAAAAAAATACATTATTAATGAAATAATAACATTGGCAGCATCTTGAAAATAAACTGATTGCAAAGAGTTCATTTTCTTTTTTTGTACCCACCCTTCGTTTTCTGAGTTTGGAGATTTATCTCTGGGTGGAGAAGTTGCGATGGAGAAGAATGCTTAATTTATGGTGCTTTTTTGAAATATGGGGCTGCTGGGTTTGTGTCTTAAGTGATGAGCCACGAATGCATGAAGAGGGAGATCCAATAGTAGTTTAAATCAGAGGTTTGTCATTTTCACCCCCATACAATGAAAAATAATTGGTCAAGTCCGAGAACAGTTAGCTATTTGATTGATCACAAAATACTAGTCAAATGACTAGTCCAACAAAGATCACGTGTTGTTAAACAAAATTCAAGTGTTTAAGCATTAATTTGCTTGATTGCCTGACTTGGGAGGTTGAGAGAGGTTCATTTCTCCATATTGCCTCCCACCAGTGTTGACCCCATAATTTACCTGTTCTGTTATGCAAGTGGGTGGGCATAAAGAATGCTAGGTGGATCTTACAGTTGGGTGTACTGAATAACTGGGTTGAAAATTCAGATCCAGGCATTGCTCTAAATCAAGGGCCTTCATTTTTTATTCAAGGACCCTGATGCATTTTGTGTTAGCTCTTTCAGTCAGCAGGGGAATAACTTGTAACAGATACTCAATTGATAATAAAAACCATTAAAAATTTCCACAAACTCTAATTTGCATGACAGTGTCTAATTAAAAAAAGTTGTTGTCTCATTAATACTAATATTCCAAACTAGCATTCAATGAATCTTGAAGAGGGTCATTTTCCACTTCAGCTGATAAATATTTCTCATACTTCAATAGGGTGCAAAATTGATGCCATCGTACTGTTGGCTTCTTGGACATTAAATATATAAAAGAAGAAACCTACAGAGAAAGTCATTACCCAAATTCACTTCAAATTTTAAGATGAGAACTCCATTGTAACAATGCTTGCACTGTATATAAATATAATTTTTACAGTCTCTGGGGCCAAGGAACAAACATACACAAGGCACACACTTGAAATCGACACTCACACGGCATATTAGTTACCCGTAGGTGTGAGTCCTATTATGTAAAGCATTGTAATGGCCATACATAACACAGACAATTGGGGGGTGGGATTCATGTAGTCCCAACTTTATTAATTGACCCTCCTTCAATTTATATAACACCATCTGCTGAAATGATGATAAATCAGCCATACTCAGATTACTTTGTAGTAGGAAGAGGAATGTAGCAAGGATATCACTGATCTCTGATAATGTTCATACTTTGTATAGAGCCCTTAGCAATGGTAATTAGAGGAGATAATGAAATTTGGGGGATTATATCTAGGAAAAGAAAATATAAAATCTCTTTTTACACTGACAATGTAGCTGTAACATTTTCTGACCCAACAGAATCATTGCAAACAATCTTTTTAAAGGAGGAATACTATGCAAAAGAATTTGGTGTAAAGCAAGCTGGTGTAAATTAAGCAGTGCCGGATTTACGTATAAGCTAAACAAGCTTAGGGCCCCACTCTCTTGGGGGCTCCAAAAAAATTTAAAGGAAAAACACTGGATGTACATTTCCAATTACTTTGATAAAATACATATTTTGTTATGTGCAAATGGCTTTAGATACGTATTAGGTCCATAAATTACCAATAGCATATATTCAACACAAAAAACCAGCGGCAGTTTGTTGTTGACAAAGGACAGCTAGGCATATAAAGGGCCCCATTACCTTCAGTAGCTTAGGGCCTCATCAAACCTAAATCCAGCCCTGCAGTTAAGCCAATGTGAAGTTACACCCAGTTCAGATTATGCTTTGCTGCAGTCTGTGGCTGCCCTTCTTAAGCCTGGCAGAGGGAAAACAAGCCTTTAAAATAGTTTTGGATGTTGCCAGGTCAAATGGCCAAGCTGAATGGGTTTAGGATGCAGCCTATGTCTCCCCATTCTTTAGTCCCGCCCCTGCCACAGTCCATGAAGACTTTTGGGTGATTGACACTAGCCTCAGCTCTGCTAGCTGCTGCTCAGCTGACTGAGTACCACCTGAGATCGAATTTACAATGGTATATCTTTGGCTGCATTAGGACTGGGGACATAATGTTGGCTGAACATGAAATCATCTACATTTGTAAAGAAACCAGAAGCCTTTTTGCTAGGAATAACAGGAAGAGAGATTAATAGAAGGGACTATAAACTTTTTCAATATGCAGTAACAGCGGCAAGAATACAAATGGCCCAAAAATGAAAACAAGAGGATCTACCGACACTTGAAGAGTGGAGAATGAAACTTATGGATTACGCAGAATTGGACAAAATGACTGGGAAAATTAGATATCAAAAAGATCACAAATTCATCGAGGACTGGGGAAAGTTTACGGATTATCTGGAAAACAGATGTGACGTACAGACAATGTTAGTCAGTTTCAAAGAGGCTTTGTGATGGTTAAAGATGTATTGTAAAAAAACAAACCCAGAAGCGATAACTATTATTAACTGGCAATACAAGTCATGAAAAATGCGTAATGAATAGAAAATATGGATGATTGGTGGAGGAGCTGGTGGAAGTACAAAAAAATGGAAATTTGAGAACATGATTCTGTTGATTAATTTGTAAAAGAAAATTTAATAAAAAATTATTAAAAAAAAGAAATCATCTACACCCTAAACTGCTCATCTCAGCATATTTTGCCACACGGTTGCCCCCTAATGGTTTGCAAATATTGCTGAGTCTCTAAGTTTTTGCTGTTGTTGACATCAGTCTGTCTCAAGAGACAATGGAGGTGAAGTGAAACCACTGGAGAATCACAGCGCCCGCCGTGGCTGCAGAGACTGGCAACTCATCACTGCTGAATACCACATTGTTTTTGCTGTGTTAGCAGCATAGCTGTCAACCGTCCCTTATTTGGTGGGAAAGTCCCTTATCCCAGTGCTGTGTCCCGCTGCTGTCCCTTATTGATGATGTCCCTTCAATTCCCCAGGTTTCAAAGGAAACAGCTCCTCTCCCTCCCTGCCGGCCAGGGAGGAGGGAGGCTGCAACTATGTTGCTTGGCTGCATTGCTCACCCAATAAGGAGTCTAAGAACAACTGGGGGGTGGAGCTTGCATGCCTTGTGCTGATCAAATCGGCCGCATTGCCTGGGGACTTGCCTTTGCTCAACGCTTCCCAGCGGAGAGGTGACGGTGATTTTCCTTGCTGCATCCCCTTTGCCGGGTTGCTGCGCTGTGGGAACCACCGCTTGAGGCTTCATTTGGCTGCTGGCTGGGCTTTCTGCCTTTGGCTTGGAGGGGCTCAGAAGTTGAGCATACCTGTGTTTGGAAAATCCTTTATTTTGGCTGCTGATCCCTTATTTTCGAGGCTGCTGGTCCTTTATTTTCAAATCTGTAAGTTGACAGATATGGTTAGCAGCACTGAAGTGACCTTCCTGGGGCACAGGCCTGGGCAATGTGGTTTATAGAGGTCTGGGGATCATATCATATAATATCAGCCTCACTGATATGGCCCAAAGGAAAGCAGAGCAATACATTTGACAACAGCTTGGCTGCAGGAGCTGTTGGAAGGAGGTGTACAAGATGCCATCCAACCATCCCCAAGTATAAAATTAATTAAAACTGAATTGTGAGGCCATTGTCTGATAAATTCCTAGAAGGATTTTGTTAATAAATTCTGTAATATTATGTGGAAGTCTAGACTTAAATATATTTCAAGTATATGGATAATGAACTCCTGTAGTCAATTTATCCTTGCACAACGAATGATCTCTTCCACTCCTATACACGCCTTAAATCTGTTCTGGGCGTTCCACCAACCCTCCAGAGCATATTTGAGGTAGTGTAAGTCACACATGTGGGGCGGAGGGGGGAACCCTTCGCAATAGCGCTAATCCTTGCATTAGCCAGAAATGTAGTTGCTTACTCCCAGAGTAATAATTTGGAGACCCTCCAAAATTCTAGTAATAAATTGCGTAGAAGAAGCAATGGCAAGATTTGATCTCTTCCTTCTTTCAAAACAGATTAATGGTATCATTGCGCCTTCTATAACAAGGGCTACATATACACAGCTTTGCCCCAGCTACTCTGCATGCGTTACCTTCCATCACCTTTTCTAGCAAACAAGTTTTTTATATGATCGCACGGTCAGCGGTTCGAATCCCCATGGTGGGGTGAGCTCCCGTTGTTCAGTCCCAGCTCCTGCCCACCTAGCAGTTTGAAAGCACCCTTAAGTGCAAGTAGATAAATAGGTACCGCTGTATAGCGGGAAGGTAAACGGTGTTTCCGTGTGCTGCTGTGGTGCCGGTTCGCCGGAGCAGCTTCGTCACGCTGGCCACATACCCGGAAGTGTCCGCGGACAGCACTGGCTCCCGGCCTCTAGAGTGAGATGAGCACACAACCCTAGAGTCTGTCAAGACTGGCCCGTATGGGCAGGGGTACCTTTACTTTTTACCTGCTGTGTTAATTATATTCTTCTTATAAAATATATACAATTAATAAAAATTAACACTGCACCATTTTCAAGCATCCTATTCAGTTGCTTTTATTTAATTTCCTGAAAATATTGATGCCAACAGGCAAATGAACATGGGCTTCCTTTATAAAGACTAGTTTACTACCATTATGGAGTTTAATATTAATTATCCTCTATACTTCATTGGATTTACTGAAGTGCTTTGCTGGATGGCCTCCAACCACTAACAGGGAAATGAAATTAAACAGAAAGGTTTGGCTATATTTAAGAGTATTGTGTAAGTATTTTAGAGCCGACTTATAATTAAAAAGGTTGTAAACTTAACACAGAGAGTGCAAGTGTTGCGGCTCAACTGTGGCTCTTCAACTCACCATGTCACCGGGAATTGATCATATATCACAAGCAACTTAATCAAATAGAAGATCTTAATAAATGCAGGATGCTTTACAAATGTTTAGCAAAGATTTATAGATCCTAAAACAGTAATAAATGAGTGCAGTCATATCTATAATATTCTGTTTTATAGTCCGAGAAACAAATGCCCTGGCTTGGAGAAGAGGAAGTACTCATTAATTGCTTGAAAAATAGTTGAAGATAGAACAAACAGGCGTACTGTCTTTCATCTGCCCCTGTTTTCCTTATACAGTGGTACCTCGCAAGACGAAATTAATTCGTTCTGTGAGTTTTTTCGTCTTGCGAATTTTTCGTCTTGCGAAGCACGGATGCACCCTGGGTATTAACGGTTTTAAGAAAAAGGAAACAAACTTGCAAGACGTTTTCATCTTGTGAAGCAAGCCCATAGGGAAATTCGTCTTGCGAAGCAACTCAAAAAACGAAAAACTCTTTCGTCTTGCGAGTTTTTCGTCTTACGAGGCATTCGTCTTGCGAGGTACCAGTGTATGCTAGGGAAAGCCTTTGGGATCACTGGGGTGGGGGCAGAGAGAGAGGGGGAAGGTCATAGCAAAGGCATCAGGAGAACCATCCTGCAGATACTTAACGTCAGGACCAGAAAAGGTCCAGACTTGGAGTTAGGGTGGCCATTTACACTTTTCCAAAGAGGAGGAAATACACTGTGGGAAAAGGCACTGATCTGCATAAAATTTGCATATACTAATTGATGTGCATGCATTTATAAATATTTATCATCATGTAAATAGAAGTAACATACACCAGAACTTCAGGAATGGAGTTGGGAAGGTGGAAAGCGAGCTTAGCATTGCATGGGGTAAGGAGGGAAAAGGGGATGCAGGTGGTGCTGTGGTCTAGACCACAGAGCCTCTTGGGCTTGCTGATCAGAAGGTCGGCAGTTTGAATCCCCACAACGGGGTAAGCTCCCGTTGCTCAGTCCAAGCTCCTGCCAACCTAGCAGTTCGAAAGCACGCCAGTGCAAGTAGATAAATAGGTACCACTCTGGCAGGAAGCTAAATGGTGTTTCCATGCGTTGCTCTGGTTTCGGTGTTCTGTTGCGCCAGAAGCGGCTTAGTCATGCTGGCCACATGACCCAGAAAAACAGTCTGTGGACAAACATCGCCTCCTCGGTCAGTAAAGTGAGATGAGTGCCACAACCCCAGAGTCGTCTGCAACTGGACTTAAATGTCAGGGGTCCTTTACCTTTACCTTTTAAGGATGGGGGGGATTCTAGGAAGTTAATGTGGGGGGAAATGACAGTGGAGTTGGCCCATGGTGCAGCCAGCCAGCCTAAGGTAGATATTACTGGAACTACACAGGCAGAAGTACTAGATAGCATTATTGGGGATAGGTGCAACAATATCTTTCAGCTAACTTAGTCTAGTTAGTGCCTGTCAGGCCTCAATAGGGTGTGTTGGGGGGAGTTAAGTTTTATTTATTATGATATTTGATTTGTTCAAATGATTCAAGCTAACTGTTTTCAATTCTGTTTTTCCTTCCTCTATAAAGCTCTCTATCCCATTGTAAATATGCTTGGATTGGCAGCAAGGTGGGGTGGGGGGGGGAGGAATAATTTGCTCCCAGAGTCAATAACGTGGTTTGCAACTTGTCTCAGGTTTCTCAGAGATGGTTCGTGCCAGAGTAAGTTAAAATATTTGGATCCTGGCCCCTGTTCATGCTTGTTCTATTGGCAGAAAAGTTACAACATAATTTAGGAGCCATTCAACTACATCCAAACCATATTTTAAAAAATGTCAAGCAGAACAACATTTTCAGTAGCTCCCAGGAATATCCTGTGGTAGAACATGAAAAAAACAAGCATTTTCATTTGCAGATAAGGTTACAGTATGCCTATCTTCCAATGTACATGAACAGAGAACAAATTAGCACTTGCCAGTTGTGGCTGGCAGGCAAAAGTTCAAAGTTTATGAAGTTCAGGACAGACTGTTCATTTGGCTTAGGGATAAAAACTGGAAAAAATGGTTTCGTTTGGAAATCCAAACAGCGTAGCCTCAAATTCAACTTGGTTAGTTGGCCGGGGGTGGGGCATGTAGCTTGGAACACTGGCTGCATTAAACAAAAACATGTATTTTTTTTAATGCAGTAAAGGATTCTTGCCAATGAGCCATGAAGACAGTGAAATGGGGAGGGGAGGGAGAAGGTGAGAGGAGCCCCTCTAACATACGCAGATAAATTATGGGTGACGACAGATGTAAAATTAAAAGAGGGCTCATGGTGGGTTCTTCCCAGATTTGCAATTATGGAACTGACAGAAGAGCATGCCAGGGAAACGAATGATGCTTCCAGCTGCTAGCCGTGCCTCTTCCCACCCTCCTCTGACTGGAGAAATTTGACAAGTCACCCGGCATGCAAAGGCCCAACATGGAAAGTGGCTGCACTGCTTCCATCTCAGGTAACCAGCTGTGGTGTACGTGGCTCTCCATCTGGAGAACTAGAGGGCCAAGGGATAAAGGGAGTTGGCGATTCAAGAGGTGGACTTGGTTCAACCTTTGATTCTCTGCTTTGCTCTTCTAGTTTCGTTGGAAAATCAAGATTGTAGTGTAACTGAAATATGCTTTGTGAATCTTCTTTTTATCTTGTATCCGTCTCAGAGAACAGGTACCTGTAGCCATCCAGATGTTGTTGGACTACACCTCTCATAATCTCTGAGCATTGCTCATGTTGACAGTGGCTTATATGGGAGCTGGAGTTCAACAAGATCTGGAGGATCACAGGTTCAGCATCCCTGTATAATAGAGAGATCTATACAATTGCAAGGAAGTCAAAATATGGTCAACTACTCCCTGGATGTTGTAACAGCAATGACAACTGCACATAGAAAAGAGGGAAGTTTGGGACAGAGACTGCTTCCTGGTGATATGCTGCCTTCTGATGAGCAGGTATATTGTGAATTGAGAAACATGAGAAATATGAAGATTGACCCAGTGCATTTGTGAGAGGAAACAAAAGCCTCTGGATTAGACTGCCGAGTTCTTTCCTAGACATATTTCTGAAATAGGCTGCCATTTTCCCCACTGACGTGTGAATATTCAGCAAAACGTGATATTATTAAAGACAATGGAGGGTATAATCAGACTGGTTTTGCAGCTCTGCTTGCTAAGAAATGCAATATGAGATGAGAAGACATATAGCATGAAAGAGAAGCTCAGCCTGGGCTATGATAAATTTTCAAAGGCATGTAGAATTGTGTGTGTCTTTTATATAGCCTTCTCTGTATTTATTACAGATTGCCTGAGGTTATAATTGTTCTTAGGCTATATGCTTGGTTTATTTTCTTGGTTTATTCACTCTGCAAAATTCCAGAGACCTGAGGCAGTCTCCAGTGCCTTACCTCCAAGTCTCCTGCACCATGAAGTCTCCTGACTTGCAGACTGAAAGGTGTAACCCAAAGATCTAACCCCAAAGTGCCAAGCAAGGCATTCCAGCTGACTCACCACCCAGTCAAGTGAATCAAGTCACTGTCTCTGACTGGAAGTTGCCTCACAAATATGCCTTAGCCAGGATAAGTGAGAAATGAGTGGTATACTAGCACACTGCAAAGGGCTACAGAAATGTTGAATAACACCCACCATATTATTTGTCATTTTGTGTCTCTCTGTGTGTGTGTTTAGTTAACAACTGCAAGTACAGTTCCTGAAATATAAATGCACATCACTTAGAAGAATAATCTCACCTTGTGTTTGGGCATAGCCCAAAAATTAGAAAAACGCATCACCAAATGAGGTAAAAGCGGGCACAGTCTTGCACAACATCTGCAAACTAATTTATGCAATTTACATAATCTAGGCATTGAAGCAGCAGTTAACAGTAGCAAAATGAAGGCAGGTTTATTTCTACTATCTAAGTTACAAAAGTAAAATATCTAAGTTCAAAATGGTGTTTAACATGCATGGTGGTGAGCTTGGAAGCATGTCGAAGAAAACAGAGAGATGCCCAGGCAGGAAGGAAGTAGGCAGTGTTACAGTTTCCAGCCAAGACAAACACAGGAAGTGATCTCACAAAGTTCTCTGTAGCAAATTTTAGAGGAAAGCTCTGTGAGTTTCAGCCCCTCCATGCTCCTATTTGGCAAAATATGAATTGTTGGTTTGACTGCAGTAACGTCCCACGTTGCTCACCTGGTTTTTCAATGCTGTCAGTAACCAAAGGGGCAGGGAGGTTGGCACGGTATGGTTGCAATAATGGAAATAACGAATTGGCTTTGTGGCTGAACTTGCACCACATTGACGTCTCTGCCACGTCTCCTCTCCCTTATGTCACTTCTGGTTGCTGGCAGTGGCTGCCATATTGGGAAGCTAGGTTAAGCAACACTGCCCAAGGACTGATACTGCTCTTATGTCTGGGGAAATGCAGACAAATGAAGTTTGTAACTGCATTGGCCGTGGTCAATGGATTGTGTGGTTTGTTCCACATGGTAGTTAGAACCATGGGCTTTTGACATAGGAAACACCAATGTCCTTACTATCTAAAATTTGATGCAGGAAGAACAGAGGGTGTAGCCCAATGGCAGAACTTCTGCTTTGCATGTAGAAGGTCCCAGGTTCATTCCCTGGAATATTCAGGTAGGACTGGGAGAGATGCCCTGCCAGAAATTCTAGGGAGCCAATACCAGCTGGTGTAGACAAGCAGGGCTGTCATTACCCAGGCATGCAATTCTGGGGCACCACCAAATGTACACCTACTGTATACTGTTCCCTCTCGATTGGCGGCAGTGAAAAGCAATGGAGCTGCGTCGTTGTTACAGGTGAGCGATTTCTCTCTTTAAAAAAGGTCAACAACATTTGCTTCCCCCTTCCCCAAAAAGCTGGGAAGATCTTTGCACCCCGGCAGCGCATATGCTAAAGATGGCCCTGCAGACAATACTGAACTAGATGGACCAAGGGTCGGATTCAGGTTGCATTCAGATGCGAGGTTTGTTGTGTTGGTTTTACTGATTATAATGCTAGTACTTCTGTCCCAATTGCTAAAGTTCCTGTTGCATGGAATGTGCTTTTTGATCAATATACAGTGGTACCTCGGGTTAAGTACTTAATTCGTTCCGGAGGTCCGTTCTTAACCTGAAACTGTTCTTAACCTGAAGCACCACTTTAGCTAATGGGGCCTCCTGCTGTTGCCACGCCGCCAGAGCACAATTTCTGTTCTCATCCTGAAGCAATGTTCTTAACCCGTGGTACTATTTCTGGGTTAGCGGAGTATGTAACCTGAAGCGTATGTAACCTGAAGCGTATGTAACCCAAGGTACCACTGTACACCACCATGTCTACTAATTTTAAATGGCGGAAAGAACTGAATGGTGGGATATTTCCCTAGACATGGATGGTGTCAGTATGATCATGAAAACTGCAGGGAAATTATAACACAAAACTCCAGCTGACTTTTCTGAGTTAAAGAGTATACAAACATTTCTTCTTCTTCTGGAAAGGGTTAACATGGACATGAACACTAACCGTCTTCTAGATTCCAGGAGTGGCTTTTATGTCATGTGAAAGACCGTCTAAAATATGATAATAAAAGGTAAAGGTAAAGGTACCCCTGCCCGTACGGGCCAGTCGTGTCCGACCCTAGGGTTGTGCGCCCATCTCACTTAAGAGGCCGGGGGCCAGCGCTGTCCGGAGACACTTCCAGGTCACGTGGCCAGCATGACAAAGCTGCTCTGGCGAGCCAGCACCAGCGCAGCACACGGAAACGCCGTTTACCTTCCCACTATAAAGCGGTACCTATTTATCTACTTGCACTTAGGGGTGCTTTCGAACTGCTAGGTGGGCAGGAGCTGGGACCGAAAGACGGGTGCTCACCCCACCGCGGGGATTTGAACCTGCCGACCATACGATTGGCAGGTCCTAGGCACTGAGGTTTTACCCACAGCGCCACCCGCGTCCCTAATAAAAGGTAAGAATGTGGAATAAAGTGCCACCTGAATGCATCCTCAGTATAAGGCAGCTTGCCGTGTTCTTAGGAGGAAGAATACAGAAGTGGAGGCAGGGGTAAAAAAGTCTGTGGCCATCTCAGTAATGTTAGGGTCACCATATTTCAAAAAGTAAAAACCAGGACACCCCAAAAATTGAAACGCCAAAAAACCACAATTTTTGGATTGACTTGCCTAAGATCCAGGACAAAGCGCCGCCTTTCAGAAACTCCCCTTGGACATCAATTCTGCCTTTGAAATCCCAGTACGGTGGTACCTCGGGTTACATACGCTTCAGGTTACAGACTCCGCTAACCCAGAAATAGTGCTTCAGGTTAAGAACTTTGCTTCAGGATGAGAACAGAAATTGTGCTCCGGCGGCGGCAGCAGGAGGTCCCATTAGCTAAAGTGGTGCTTCAGGTTAAGAACAGTTTCTGGTTAAGAACGGTCCTCGGAACAAATTAAATACTTAACTCGAGGTACCACTGTAATGTCCAGAAAAATCCAGAAATATGGCAGCCCTAATTAATGTAAAGTGTGCTTAGCTATCAGCATAGTTATAATAAGGATGAGAGCTACTGGTGGTTATGCTGAAGGTTTTATGGGAAAGGTGGGTTTTGAGAAGGAATTTGAAGGAAATATGAGAGAGTTTAGAAAAAGGTATCCTAGTGGCGACACAGAAGCTAGCCAGTTGGCACTCTCCAAGGCCGGTTCAAACTGAACTGTGATACAAACCAGCTGAAAAGGTTTTTCAGGACTCATCAGGGAAGAAAGAAATGATACGTTCATACTGAACATTGGTGATGGAGCTTCCAAGCTGGCTTCACTGCTCTAAAAAGGTTGCTTATTTCTTAACCATCTTTTTCCAGTACACTTTCCTCACAAGGAAGCTATCTCTTGGAAAGACTTGCCCTTGAAGTACGAAATTCTATCTGCAGCATTGTGAATGTGTCTCTGTACAGGAGAAATGGAACCATTTCAAGACTGTTGATCAAAATAAATGTTCCAATTGACCTAGTTAGAGAGAAGAGATATTGCTAAGCAATGCCTTACTCCATTAAAGGGTTAATAATTTTTGCATGCTATTCTTCCCCCCTCTTTTTCTTTTCTTTTTTTTTTTGAAAAGGCTTATTTAAATGTTTATCAGTTGTGCAAAGTGGAGCAGCACTAGAGAGACACAAGGGAAAACTGATCATTGCCTATGCATGGCATCGTTGTAGGAAGATTAAAATAACATTGAGTATATTCTGTAAATGAAGGAGAGAACTAAAAAAAAGCCTCCAGAGTCCATTATAAATTTTAATAATACATCAAGGTAATGTAACTGAATAACCGATCTCTGAGGGAAGAAACACAACATTTGGCTAATATTACAATTTAAATTATGAAAACAAAAAGAGCTTTTAGTTAATCTTGTCTTTCTGCTTTTATTCTTCAGGCTTTTTTATTTTTTATTTATTTTTCCCTCAATCCAAAACACCATGTAAACAAATAAAAGTATGGGAGAAAAATAAACAGTTTGGCATCTCAGTAGATTAATTAATGCGCTTCAGCCTTGGCACCAGTAGGCGAAAATTATGTGCATAAATAATATCACTAATTAAAAAGATGCAGATTAACATGCAAATAATGTTAATGAGGATCTGCAATTCCAGAGTGGATTCACATAACATCAACAATTTAATGGGATGGAAGGCTTGTGTTTGCATTACATTAATAAATTTCAAAGACCTTGCATAAAAAAGTTCTGTCGGAGCCTCTGTATCCCACTTGTGAGTTGTAAATTCTGTGG
Source organism: Podarcis gaigeae (assembly GCF_964106915.1). Taxonomy (NCBI): domain Eukaryota; kingdom Metazoa; phylum Chordata; class Lepidosauria; order Squamata; family Lacertidae; genus Podarcis; species Podarcis gaigeae. The sequence continues at coordinate 81,541,213 of NC_139683.1, read as the reverse complement.
GCAGTTGCAAGCACTCATCGGCAGATGCCCAAGTCATTATCTCAAAGGCTGCTGAGAAGGTGCCGTGCGCCAGTGTAACCAGCTGTTGGGAACTGGGCAGTGGGCACCAGGACCTGCCAATTATTCATATTATTTGGGGAGTCTTGATATTTATTTAAAATGATTAATATTTTGTGCTCTGCATCTTGATCTGAAGGGAAATCATTTTTAGCAAGTAAAGTTGTTCTCTTTTTTTCCTGTTCTTTTTTCCCCCTTCAAAATATCTTCTTAGCCTTTGATGTGTCATGGATGGTTGAATGCATAATGGAATTGATTAAGCAGACATAATTTCTAACCATGGGCAAAACAATATAAGATGTCTTTCATGATGTAATCTAATGCCGAGATAAAAATATAGCTGCATCAAAAATCCAAATGAGTCATAATAACCCACATTTTATTTTAATTTTATTTTTTGTTACACAATGAAAAAAAAAGTCCTCTATTGCTGTTCTTATAAATGGGGCGGGGGGGGGGGAGAGGGCAGGGAGCTCTTCTGAACACCAAAGCGTAGGGAAGATTAGCACAAACCTTTTTTTTTTTTAATGCCAAGTTGCTCAACATAGGCCTTTTTGAAATATCTTTTGAAATATGATATAAATGGAGCTGGTGTACTTTAGTAGTTAACAGTGCAGGCCTATATATGTCTACTCAGAAGGAAGTTCCATTGAGTTCAATAGTGATTACTTCAAGGTAAAGGCCTGGAAACGATGCCTTATGAGGAACGGCTAAGGGAGCTGGGCATGTTTAGCCTGCAGAAGAGGAGGTTAAGGGGTGATATGATAGCCATGTTCAAATATATAAAAGGATGTCACATAGAGGAGGGAGAAAGGTTGTTTTCTGCTGCTCCAGAGAAGCGGACACGGAGCAATGGATCCAAAGTACAAGAAAGAAGATTCCACCTAAACATTAGGAAGAACTTCCTGACAGTAAGAGCTGTTCGACAGTGGAATTTGCTGCCAAGGAGTGTGGTGGAGTCTCCTTCTTTGGAGGTCTTTAAGCAGAGGCTTGACAACCATATGTCAGGAGTGCTCTGATGGTGTTTCCTGCTTGGCAGGGGGTTGGACTCGATGGCCCTTGTGGTCTCTTCCAACTCTATGATTCTATGATTCTAATCACAGGATGGCAGATTAAGGGACTGAATCACAAAGCCCCTGGTTTGAACCTCACCACGGCCATTATATCCCTAAGTGACTTTAGATTCTCTCTCCCTCAGTCCTCCTACCTGATGAATGGAAATAATAATAATGACCGTGAGGAAAACCCCAGCTACGTACCCTGGTAAAGTTTTGTTTTAAGGAATGCAGAAGGGAATTCACACCATTGTATTTACAGTGGACACTCGGGTTGCAAACGTGATCTGTGCGTGATGCACTTTCGCAACCTGCAACGACGCATCTGCGCACACACGGGTTGCAATTCGGCACATGCGCAAAGTGTGATTTAGCACTTCTGCGCATGCGCGACTGCCGAAACCTGGAAGTAACCCGTTCTGGTACTTCTGGGTTTTGGCGGCTCGTAACCTGAAAAAACGTAACCTGAAGCGTCTGTAACCCGAGGTATGACTGTATCATTAATTAATTAATTAATTAATTAATTAATTAATTAATTAAATATACCGCCCTTCATCCAAAGATCTGAGAGCAGTTCACAGAATAAAATATAAGAGAAAACACAAGTAAAGGATTAAACCAAAAACAACGAAACAATAATCCCCCGCTTCCCACAGACACATTTCAAAGGCTGGAGAATTTTTAATCAACCAAAGGCCTGGTTGAAGAAGAAGGTTTTTGCCTGGCGCCTAAAAATATATAATGAAAGTGCCAGGTGAGCCTTCCTGGGGAGGGCATTCCACAAACAAGGAGCTACTGCAGAACAGGCCGGTTCTCATGTTCCCACCCTCTGGGCCACTCCTGGAAGAGGCACACAAAGAAGGGACTCAAATGATCAATGCAGAGTCTGGGGCGGTTTATATCTATATAAAGATTTAACTGTATATGACAGGCATAGGCAAACTCCGGCTCTCCAGATGTTTTGAGACTACAATTCCCATCATCCCTGACCACTGGTCCTGTTAGCTAGGGATCATGGGAATTGTAGTTCCAATACATCTGGAGGGACCCCTGACCATTAGGTCCAGTCGTGGCTGACTCTGGAGTTGCAGCGCTCATCTCTCTTTATTGGCCAAGGGGGCCGGCGTACAGCTTCCAGGTCATGTGGCCAGCATGACTAAGCTGCTTCTGGTGAACCAGAGCAGCGCACAGAAATGCCGTTTACCTTCCCGCCAGAATGGTACCTATTTATCTACTTGCACTTTGACGTGCTTTCAAACTGCTAGGTTGGCAGGAGCAGGGACTGAGCAACGGGAGCTCATCCCGTAGTGGGGATTCGAACCGCCGACCTTCTGATCGGCAAGTCCTAGGTTCTGTGGTTTAACCCACAGCACCACCCACATCCCAACTGTCATATTAAGTTGTGTTAAATCAAAGGTAGCTCCAGAATGGAGGTTTCTGTCTTTATGCATCGACACAGTGGATTGAAAATTAGTGAGACTGAATGTGTCAGTCAATGAATACTCTGCCTCATACCATTGGACCAGGGTCGTGGCCTGATTTTTTTAAAAAAAAAAGACAGGGGGCATTCCACCCAGTTTTGATGTGATCAACTGGAGAGGGATGCTGGTTGAAAATAATAGAGCCCTCTCAGTTGGCGTTAGTCCTCCTGTGTGTGTCTGAAGCAGAAACAAAGGTGGAAGATGGCGCCTTAGGAACTTAGGGTGCCTGAGAGAAACCAAGTGCTGACATCACTGACTGGAGATGAGCAGATCTGGAGATGAGGTAGAATGCTCTGTTAGGAATATAGATCTGTTTAGCCCTGCAATACCTGGTCAGAATCCGGCAAGACTCAGATTAAAAGCTTCCTGCCTGCACACTGTTATACAGTGTGATGAGGCCTTCAAGGATGCAGAAAAGAAAAAGAATTGTCCTCCTGGGCTTTGATGTATTCTCCATACCACACCACACCACACTGGTTCTTCCTGATTGTTGTTGTTTAGTCATTTAGTCATGTCTGACTCTTTGTGACCCCATGCACCAGAGCACGCCAGACACTTCTGTCTTCCACTGCTTCCCGCAGTTTAGTCAAACTCATGCTGGTAGCTTCAAGAACACTGTCCAACCATCTCATCCTCTGTCGTCCCCTTCTCCTTGTGCCCTCCATCTTTCCCAACACCAAGGTCTTTTCCAGGGAGTCTTCTCTTCTCCTGAGGTGGCCAAAGTCTTGGAGCCTCAGCTTCAAGATCTGTCCTTCCAGTGAGCCCACAGGGCTGATTTCCTTAAGAATGGATAGGTTTGATCTTCTTGCAGTCCATGGGACTCTCAAGAGTCTCCTCCAGCACCATAATTCAAAAGCATCAATTCTTCGGTGATCAGCCTTCTTTATGGTCCAGCTCTCACTTCCATACATCACTACTGGGAAAACCATAGCTTTAACTATACGGACCTTTGTTGGCAAGGTGATGTCTCTGCTTTTTAAGATGCTATCTAGGTTTGTCATTGCTTTTCTCCCAAGAAGCAGGCGTCTTTTAATTTCATGGCCACTGTCACCATCTGCAGTGATCATGGAGCCCAAGAAAGTAAAATCTCTCACTGCCTCCATTTCTTCCCCTTCTATTTGCCAGGAGGTGATGGGCCCAGTGGCCATGATCTTCGTTTTTTTGATGTTGAGCTTCAGACCATATTTTGCGCTCTCCTCTTTCACCCTCATTAAAAGGTTATTTAATTCCTCCTCACTTCCTGCCATCAAGGTTGTGTCGTCTGCAATGTTGTGTCATCTTCCTGATATGGTCAGGCAATAAATGCATTAGTTGTGGCCCCAAATCTTTGCCCCGCCTGGGTTTTGAAATTTTCAGCAGGTTGGGTGATCATGCTCCAACAGCCTGCCTGCCAAATAACTGGAATCATTTTCAGGGGATGGCAAAAAAATGGGTGAGGGATTTCTCTATTTTGCTTCCTTTAAAGAAATTAAAACAGTATTGCCACCTCTTTGGCGGGGAGAACTTGGCTGCTAGCAGCAGCCTAACCATGTCATTGGGCCACAAGGCCTCTAGGAACAATGCTGTATCCCAGGTATGTTCTTAAGAACAAAGATGGCTGCCAAGTATTCCCCAACCCCAAGGAACCCTTGGCCACCTCATATAAAAGATAAGACTGAAATGGCTGCAAAATGCTTCCAGTCCCCGCCCCCAAGGTTTGCCAAATATTTCCCACCCACCATCCACTTTCACGGGGGATGAATGGTCCCTCAGAAGTAGGATTAAGAAAAACCGAAGAAATAGTGTCTGGGTTTGCTTCCTTAACACCTGTCTCCTAATTGCTTTTTGTGTTGTGTCTTTCAGATTGTAAGCCTGAGGGCAGGGGCAGCCATATTTGACATTTGTAAGTCACACTGGGATCCTTGTTTGATTTGAAAAGGTGGGTAAAAATGCTTTAAATAATAAAAATGGTGGTGGGGATATTCAGCACCTATTGACAAGGCCTCAGCAGTCTTGTCCTTGCCTTAGCTATGCATGCTAGCCTGCCTGGATATTTTCTCACGACCCTTCCTCCTTCTTTTCTTCTCTGACCTCCAACTTTCTTGCCTGCCAGCTGCTTCCTCATTTCCAAACTTCCAGACTCTGGCCTGTGACTACCATTCTTTTAATCCATTTCTACAGCCCTACTACCCAATGACTGGTTGATACCTCCTACAGAATCTGCCTCTTTGTCCCATTCAAGCTCCAGTCCCAATCTTGCCAAGATCTGTATTTTCAGCATTCTGCTTGCTTAAGCTGCCTGTGGCCCAGCACTAACATACTGTCAATATTCAGTGGAATATTGACACTCTCTCCACCCTTTCAACTACAAAGGCCTTCTCTGCTAATTTCATTCTGTCTCTTCAAATGCTTGTAATGACTCCTTTGGTGGAGAAAAAAATGGGCTGATGAATGAGATGTTAGAAGCAACAACCCTGTCCCACTGCAATACTCCTCAGGTGAATATTGCACTATGGGCTATTCTTTGCCCGCTAATTTGTCTTTCCCTTACTACTGACTTACTTTAACAATAAGATGCTTCATCACATTTTTTTCCCCATTCCTCCATAAAAATAGTTGAGAAGCTCCAACAGAATTGAGCAAGACCCCTAAAACTTACCTATATCTTCCCTCTTGCAAAATATGGAATTTCTTTTTTAAAAAAACACACGCATGGTACGACAGAAAGTTGACGCCTATCCCTTCTGACTCTTCTTCTTTTAAAAAAGGAAAATGTTGCAGCTTTGCACAAAGACTCTTTCCTCCACCCAAACACCTCTGTAGTGTTGCAACACCTGACCTGCCTTGCTTCCTTGGGTTGTGGGATCTTTCACCAGAATAGAACATCACCACCCAATGTGTAGCTTGAGATACAAAAGCAAGGCAGGCTGTGATGGCCTGGGAATCTGATTCAGAGGCTGAACCGGAGGAATCCCAGCCTGCACAGGAGTCCCCGCCTCCAGGGCCAGCTGAGCTGGGGCAGGGCCTTGGATCTGAAGAGCCTGCACCTGTGCCGGATCATCAGGAGCAGGAACCAGGTGATTCCACTCTGGCTCCAGAGGTGATTAAGTACACAGTGCCTACAGGTGCGCCTCTCCCGGCCCTGCCAGAGGAAGAAGAGTCTCCCTCTGGGTCCAGTAACTCCCCAGCCTCTCCTGAACTGCAGAGGCTTAGGGCAGAGAGGCAGAGGGAACTGGTTTCTCCCGGGAGGAGTGCTCGCCTTAAGGCAAGGAGAGGCGGGTCTCCTGGGGGCCGGGGCCGCCCCTGGCCTCAGAGCAGATAAAAGCCAGTCAGTCCGGTCCCAGGTTGTGGGAGCAACGTCGCTGAGTACCTGCTCCTGCCCGGACCCAGACCCGACCCTCCAGTGTTCCTGTCCCCGCCTGGCTTCCTGCTTCGGACCTCACCCCGCTCCATGTGAACTGTTTCTAGGCTAGTGACCCAGGACCGGACTTTGACCACGCCAACGGTAACCTTCCCCCCGGGACCAGCACACAGGCAATGAGATATACTGGCACGTAGCCAATCTGGTAAGGTAAAGGTAAAGGGACCCCTGACCATTAGATCCAGTTGTGGCTGACTCTGGGATGGCGGTGCTCATCTCGCTTTACAGGCCAAGGGAGCCGGTGTACAGCATGACTAAGCCGCTTCTGGCGAACCAGAGCAGCGCATGGAAACGGCGTTTACCTTCCTGCTGCAATGGTACCTATTTATCTACTTGCACTTTGACGTGCTTTCGAACTGCTAGGTTGGCAGGAGCTGGGACTGAGCAACAGGAGCTCACCCTGTCGTGGGGATTCGAACCTCCGACCTTCTGATCGGCAAGTCCTAGGCTCTGTGGTTTAACACACAGTGTAGCAGAGAGCAAAAGAGCCATGCTATAGCCTTGGAAACCAATAAATAATAAACCAATAAACCTTTGAAACCAATAAATGGTGTGACTTTTAAATGGATAGTGTTATTTGCCATGCCAAAATCAGTGAAGTTTTGCCAAAGTCAAGTTTTGGTCTACCATCCTGAATAAAAAAAGTGCCCAACATAGAAACATTGGTGTAGAATCCTACACATACACCCCGTGCCCAACCTGAGAACCCACATGCTGAGTTCGGCAAAAATATATTGGGAGGCAGCCAAACCTATGCCAAAAAGGGGACAAGGTCATGCCAAAGTGACATTTTGGTCCACACCCCGATCCAAAATGGCAATCAAGTCCATCTCCCGCTACCTTGGGAAGCCTCGTGCTGAATTTGGTGCTGATCTCTTGAGAGGAGGCTGAACATATGCCAAATATTGGGTGAAGTCACACCAAAGTCACATTTCAATCTGTCATCTGAATTCAAAATGGTGCCTAGCAACCAAACGTGGATGTAGACCAGCACTTCGACTTTGAGAACCCTTGTGTTGAGTTTGGTGACACCTGAACTTATGCCAAAAAGGGGGTGAAGTCAGGCCAACGGGACATTTTAGCAAGCTACCTTGATTCAAAATGGCAGCCATTGTCCAAATGTTGAGAAAGACAGCTGCCCCTGCCTCGGGAACACCCATGTAAAGTTTGACAATGGTATCTCTCTTTTTAAAGATATTTTTTATGAATTTTCCATTTAAACATATATAATTATACATATATAATCCACTTTACTTCTTTGGCTCTTTAGAGCCTGTTGACTTCCTTCTCTCCCACCTCTTGGCTTTCAAAAGTAACCTTTATATCACAGCATTTTATATATATTTTTCATTTCTAATATAACTCATTACAAAATGCCTCAAAGTTTAAATAAATGTAGACAGGTAAAAAAAAATCTCATTACAAGTACAAGTCTTCAGATAACCCTACTAATGTTGTTAATTGCTTACAATGGTCTTTCAAATATAGTATAAATTTACTCCAGTCTTTTTAGAATACTTGATTGTGCTGGTTTCGGATTTTCCCCATCAGCTTCACCAGTTCAGCAAAGTCCATCATTTTCATCTGCCACTCTTCTTTCGTTGGTACTGGCGATGGTATCTCAAGAGGCAGCCAAACCTGTAGAGGACAAAGGGACAAGCCGTTTCCCTACTTTGGAGGTCACCTGATCACCTGCTGTGCTGAAACTCAGGATTATTATTATTTTAAGTTTCCTATCCTTACCAATAGGATTTATTTGGCTTCAATATTCCAGACAATGGAGAGGGTGATGTTGCTGTAATCCAACAGTAGCCATCTACAGCACTGGCTTAATGAGAAGAAGACCTGCATGGAAGACTCTTCAAAACCATGTAATCCTAGTCTAAATTCAGTTTATACAACCTCTAGCCTGTCAAGTTAACAGCCTTGGTCCAGTATATCTGAAGGAGCGTCTCCACCCCCATTGTTCTACCTGGACACTGAGGTCTAGCGCTGAGGGCATTCTGGCGGTTCCCTCACTGCGAGAAGCCAAGTTACAGGGAACCAGGCAGAGGGCCTTGTCGGTAGTGGGGCCCGCCCCGTGGAACGCCCTCCCACCAGATGTCAAAGAGAAAAACAACTACCAGACTTTTAGAAGACATCTCTTTAGGGAAGCTTTTAATGTTTGATGCATTACTGTATTTTAATATTTTGTTGGAAGCTGCCCAGAGTGGCTGGGGAAGCCTAGCCAGATGGGTGGGTATAAATAATAAATTGTTGTTGTTGTTGTTGTTTCCCAAACTTATATTGTGATCTGCTTGACAAATGCAGACCAAGATAAACATAAAAACAAGGAGGTTTAACAAGCCCTGGTGGACAACTATCATTCAACGCATTGGGCCACAAGTTGTGCAGATTTGATATAAGCTGGCACTCACCTCCAACCAATTATTTCCTTTGAAGTTATGAACCAGGTTTTGGGGGAGGACTTGGGTGTTGGATAATGGGAATGCTTGGATTTTGCACAATGGAAATATGAATCGTTTCAAAACATGAATTGTATGGCTTATAATTTGTCAAATTCTTTATCCTTTAGCATAATTAACTTAGGGGGGGAACCCCACATTTTTTCTTTGTGCTATTCAGGGCAGTGAGAGAGTAACATGCTCCAAGATTTATAGCTGTTTTGCAAAATGTTTAACTGATCCCTTGTTTCCTCACGGCAGAGTGCTGCCGTATAATATTTTTGTGGTAGAAAAATGCCTGTTAGAGGGTTTAGACATGGTACTTCAACTACAATCTTCCTGGGACATCCAGGGAGTGTTATGTTTGGCTTCCACAGAGCAACTGCTGCTAAATTCAAGAGAAAGAAAGCACAATGACCTCTTCAGCTGGACGCATGAGCAGCTGGCCAATAACTTAGCTCAGAGTTTTGCTTTACTCTTCCCAGATTGTCCAGGGGATTGGATAGACAACATATAAAAATATGACAGGAAGATGATGGATGATCAGTCACTAGTCTTATTTCAGCCGTACAAATAAAACTTCGTGCTTGTGTGTTTTGATAGTACATTTAAAGGACAAAAATTAGCAGATGTTGATTGCATTCCACGCCATTCAACATACCAAAACTCACAAAGGAATGTTTTAAGAGATTGTAAAGAGACTTTATCATGTCATGCCTATAGAATAGGATGTCGAGCAGCGAAAACATTGAGGAGACAGTTTCATCCTTGTCTGCGTTTGGTTTTAAAATTTCGCTCTGCCACATTAAAACGCAACCAGATTTTTCCGCATCTGAGTCCAAACTTAGCGGCAGCACTTTCTAGTTGCCATCCAAAGTAATGCCTTCTAATGTCATAAAAACATTTATACCAGACACAGATCAAAATGACTTTGGGGAGGAGAGCCTTTTAGTTTGTAAATCTTGTCATGGTGTAATGCACAGTTTTCTCTGTTTACATTGGTGGGAAAGCCCTGAGACTTTCATTTTGCTCAGCCTTTCTCCAAATATAGGATAGAGTGCATGAGTGTACACTGAGAAAATGGCTAGAGACTTGTCTGTGAAAAAAAGGTAAAGGTAAAGGACCCCTGACAGTTAAATCCAGTTGCAGAAGACTCTGGGGTTGCGGCGCTCATCTCACTTTACAAGCCGAGGGAGCCAGTGTTTGTCCACAGACAGTTTTTCTGGGTCATGTGGCCAGCATGACTGAGCCGCTTCTGGCAAAACCAGAGCAATGCACGGAAATGCTGTTTACTTTCCCGCCAAAGCGGTACCTACCGTATTTATCTACTTGCCCTTTTTGGTGTGCTTTCAAACTGCTAGGTTGACAAGAGCTGGGACCGAGCAACAGGAGCTCACCCCGTCGCAGGGATTTGAACCGCCAACCTTCTGATCAGCAAGCTCAAGAGGCTCAGTGGTTTATACCACAGCACCACCCGCATCCCTACAGTGTCTGTGAAAACTGAAGACCAAACCACACATACTTCATAAAAGTGTACTTAATGCTGACTACTTCCTTTCTCAAGAAAAAGCAGCTGTGCGGGGTTTGATCTGGGTTTGTTCCTAAAGATCATCCTTAAAAGAACTAAACTATTTGTTTGTTGTTTAAAAGCAGAGACATCACCTCGCCAACAAAGGTCCGTATAGTTAAAGCCATGGTTTTCCCAGTAGTGATGTATGGAAGTGAGAGCTGGACCATAAAGAAGGCTGATTGCCAAAGAATTGATGCTTTTGAATTATGGTGCTGGAGGAGACTCTTGAGAGTCCCATGGACTGCAAGAAGATCAAACTTATCCATTCTGAAGGAAATCAGCCCTGAGTGCTCACTGGAAGGACAGATCGTGAAGCTGAGGCTCCAAGACTTTGGCCACCTCAGGAGAAGAGAAGACTCCCTGGAAAAGACCCTGATGTTGGGAAAGATGGAGGGCACAAGGAGAAGGGGATGAGATGGTTGGACAGTGTTCTCGAAGCTACTAGCATGAGTTTGTCCAAACTGCGGGAGGCAGTGGAAGACAGGAGTGCCTGGCGTGCTCTGGTCCATGGGGTCATGAAGAGTCGGACACTACTAAACAACAACGGCATTTGTTTGCCAATTAATTAATTATTAAATAATTGAAGGTTCCCGTGAGCCCAAAGTGGTGGAGCATCAGCTCTGCATGCAGCAAAATGCTTGTTTTCAAAGCTATTGTTCTACCAAGCTTACAGCAGGCTTGTGAAACATGGACCACTTATAAATGCCATCTCCAGCTCCTTGAAAGATTCCATCAATGGTGTCTCTGAAAATTTTTCCACATCACTTGGGAAAACAAGCGAACTAATGCCAGTGTACTGGAAGAAGCAAAGATCGCCAGTGTTGAAGCAATGATTCTTCAACATCAACTTTGTTGGACTGGTCATGTTGTGCAGATGCCTGATTATCGTCTTCCAAAGCAACTACTCTATTCTGAACTTAAAAATGGAAAGTGTAATGCCGGTGGTCAACAAAAGAGGTTTAAAGACTGTCTCAAGGCAAATTTAAAAAAATGTAGTAGAAACACTGACACCTGGGAAACACTGGCCTGCGAGCGCTCCAGTTGGAGAACAGCCTTTACCAAAGGTGTCATAGGCTTTGAAGATGCTCAAACTCAGAACAAAAAGGAGAAACATGCTAAGAGGAAGGCACACTTGGCAAACCCTCAACGTGATCAACTCCTGCCCAGAAATCTATGTCCCCACTGTGGATGAACGTGTGGATCCAAAATTGGCCTCCACAGTCACTTATGGTAAAGGTAAAGGTACCCCTGCCCGTACGGGCCAGTCGTGTCCGACTCTGGGGTTGTGCGCCCATCTCACTTAAGAGGCCAGGGGCCAGCGCTGTCCTGAGACACTTCCGGGTCACGTGGCCAGCATGACAAGCTGCATCTGGCGAGCCAGTGCAGCACATGGAAACACCGTTTACCTTTCCGCTAGTAAGCGGTCCCTATTTATCTACTTGCACCCGGTGGTGCTTTTGAACTGCTAGGTTGGCAGGCACTGGGACCGAGCAACAGGAGCACACCCCACCGCGGGGATTCGAACCGCTGACCATACGATCGGCAAGTCCTAGGCGCTGAGGTTTTACCCACAGCGCCACCCGTGTCCCTTATGGACTTACTGTTAAAACCGTGTTCATAGAAGACATAGTGATTGAAGAATTAGAAGAAGAAGAAGAAGAAGAAGAAGAAGAAGAAGAAGAAGAAGAAGAAGAAGAAGAAGAAGAAAGTCTTTATGCAGCAGGCCTCAGATTTAGTCCCATCCTCACATAAGGATGGGAGAGACTCCTGTCAAAAAATCCTAGATAGCCATTGCTGGCCAGTGAAGACCATCTTGGGCTAAAGGGACCTCTAATCTGGCTTGGTATAAGGCAGCTTCTTATGTTCACCTATATGGGCCTTCCCCCCTCCATGTTTTTCTGTTCTAGAGTTCTCAAAAACCACCAGCCATGTCTCTGCTCTGGATGTGCCTGGATCATCTAGTCATTCCACATGTAGAGATCCAGCAGAATGGCGCACAATTGGAGGAGGCTGCTTTGAGCCAGAGCCCTGCTCAGGACTGTGACTCACCTTAACATGGGTAGGGCCTCCTCTGAGAGTGAGTCATTCCCTCTCAAAACCCAAAGCAAGCCTTTCCAGGTATGAGAATGAAGCATGCCTCCAGTTTTAATTCAGCAGAGGTTATCACCTGTTTCAAAGGCACCAATTCTGCCTCTGTGCTCTTTCCACGGGGGAAACCTGAATACTGGAAAGAATACTCAGTAGGGAGTTCCAGCCAGATATTAAGTAAAGAAGTGTATGGCCCTTGATACATGTGTTTGCCTAAACAAAAAGAAAAATGATTTTTGTAGCACAAATAAGAGGACTTTCCTCATTCTATTCCTTTATTATGTGTAATATCCTTTATGTCTGGTATTTTACTGGTATGCCCTGTGGAACGCCCTCCCGTCAGATGTCGAGGAAATAAACAACTACCTGACTTTTAGAAGACACCTGAAGGCAGCCCTGTTTAGGGAAGTTTTCAATATTTGAAGTTTTATTCTGTTTTTAGTGTTCTGTTGGAAGCCGCCCAGAGTGGCTGGGGAGACCCAGTCAGATGGGCAGGGTATAAATAATAAAAGATGATGATGATGATGATGATGATGATGATGATGATGATGATAATGGAACTGAACCCAGTTTTGGGAGAGTCCTGGTGTCCCCCCCCCCATTTATTTGGTGGTGGTGGACAGGGATCCTATTTTCCTTCTCCTCCTCCTCCTCCTTTACACAGCAGTTACCATGCAGTCTGGGGAAATGCAGATAGCAGCAGATTCAGCTTTGAGCAGTGCTATGTTTCACAATGTGCTGTGTGTGTGTGTGTGTGAGAGAGAGAGAGAGAGAGAGAGAGAGAGAGAGAAGTGGTGTCAGCCTTATTGTGTTCTCTTGAAGTCCATGGCACCAAACATTTCCCCAACCATGCTGAGTGTTGACACCTGGCCTGGCGCATCTGCTCCTGTGTGATGGTAAAAGCATCACAGAAACAGGATCCTGTTAACAGCAACATGTACAATCTCATGAAGTACGGTGTTTGTTTGTTTTTGTTTTACCATGTTTTATCAACATGCCTGTGCAAAGGGCAAAAGTAATCTTGATGAAACGGAGGATTCCTAATGTTTCAGTTCTGTTCTGGAAAAAAAGAACCGGTAATTTGGAATTCCAAAATCTGCAGAGAACTTTGGATGACGGGAATTTTGAAAACACTCTGGAAATGTTCCAGAGATTCCTACTTTAGGACAGATTTCCACTGAAGTTCTGCACTAAACCACTGCATTCTTGAGCATTTCCCAACACTGGTTTCAGAATGTTAAGAATATATGAGCTGTAATGAATTTAGGACTTCACTATCCATAAACTACGAAATTACTTTTTAAAATGAAGTAACGGCGCACATTGCTTTTTGTGTATGAGTATTTATCTTAGTAAAAACACAAATTCTATGGCTAGCTTACTGGTTCGCTTCTTGTTTCATTAACAAATTGATGGGCTCTCAAAGTATAGTGTTCTTCTACTATTTGGCCTGTTCCCAATCATGTAACTGCCCCATCTGTATAAACATTGTATTCCCCCGATTCATTTAAATGTAGATTTAGAAATGTAGTCTAATTCATTTAGGTAATCACAAGCTAATGTATGTGCAAAGCTTGCAGTATAGATATACAGTGGTACCTCGCAAGACGAATGCCTCGTAAGACGAAAAACTCGCAAGATGAAAGAGTTTTTCATTTTTTGAGTTGCTTCGCAAGACGAATTTCCCTATGGGCTTGCTTCGCAAGACGAAAACGTCTTGCGAGTTTGTTTCCTTTTTCTTAAAACCGTTAATACCCAGGGAATCCGTGCTTTGCAAGACGAAAAAACTCGCAGAATGAATTCATTTCGTCTTGCGAGGTACCACTGTAGTTATATCATATTCGCAGTATTAGATTGGCATCATAAGTGTTCTGCCACCTTTCGCACAATCTCTCTCTTTGATAATCAGAGTATGCCCCATTAAGTGATCTGTGGGACAAACAAAGCACTGAGTCAAGACAAGGGTTTTCGCCTTTCACCACTGCTCTGTTTTTGCAATTCCCCACCCCACCCCTTTGCAAAAGAGGACGAAACAGTTTGCAAAGTTGTGTATTGGGTCCCTACTGCTGAAGCCATCTCGCCAGCAGACCATCATCCCAAATCCACCACATAGATTTGACTAGTTGTGATGGGAGGTGGATGGAGATTCATGTACATCGCTTTGAAAGAAACAGGCAACAGCTGAAGATATAATTCTGCCACATAACTAGACACATGCACCTTTGTGCAACTAGACCTGAGCCAGGGTGGATATCAGGAGTCAGGAGTCCAGTCTCCAGCTTGAGAACACAGTGAGCGTAGTTAATTAAAAAGGATGATTTATTGGCAAAACAAACAGGTAGTTCCGGATGGCTTTAACACAGCTTCCACCTTCATCAATCATGATGACCCTTCTGAAGACTGCTTCCGGCGTGAACAGAAGCAACTGAACTTTCCAAGAATGGCAACAGAAGGTAACAGAATATGCAGAAATAGCTAAATCAACTGGGGAAATTTGACAACAGGGAGAAGAAACATTTGAAAAAGAATGGGAAAAACTTACGTCATACATAGGAAAGATAAGGTGAAATAGTGAAACCAGTAGAATTGAAATAAACCTCATAACATGAAATACAAAGAAAATTATTGGATAATAAAAACAATAAGAAGTAAAATGTACAAGGTGACTAATGTAAATAATTGTAGTTGTAAATGAATATATACAGACAAGAATTGCTTGCCAGACATCTGGAAATTAGCCCTCCCCACAAAAACTGACACCAGATCCAGAGGCACACAGAACGCCAACACCAATCAACCACACCAGACCCAAACCCAGACCCTCTCCACAGATGAATTACTGACACCATCCAGTAGCCAATCCATGGTGGCACCTCCGGATGCTGCACCCCCCTGCAATCCCTACACAGATCTGGCTGACACAAGCCACAAAACCACAGCTCGCCCCTATACACGAAGCCAAGCCAAAGCACAACTAAGTGCAATACAGCCATCTTCTCAGGAAAACTCTTCACAAAGTTCAAGAGGTCAAGACACAAAGACTTTAGCAACTAATCCACACCTAATGACCCACCTAAGTGGTACTCAGGATATCACTCAAGAAATCACTCAAGGTATCTCTCAAGTAATTAAGGAACAAAAGAAGAAAAGGCACACTAGCCTGGGAACTTCCTCTCTGCCCAGAACATTGGAGGCTAGACACCACACCCCCTCTACAGTATTTATAGGAACTCAAACATTGAGATCCCGCTCTGTTCCAGTAACAAGAAGCCGAAAGCACCAGCCTGAAGATGACGAGTGAGACCTCGTCGAAACGTCGCCTAGACACCCCAACTTTTACACGGGAAGACACCCGAGGACACCAAAACCTGCAGACAAGAATTGTATATATAGAAGGATTTGTTTATAGACATTCTACGGACAAATACGGAAGAACAGCAACAATATATAAAATGGATGAAGACAATGCGAAAAAAATAGATGTGATATAAAAAAGCCAGAAGAAGGAAGGCAGGAAGTCAGCTCTTAGGAGCAAGTATAAATGTAAAATGTAATACAATATGTGTATGTGGAGTATGCAACTGAAAAACCAATAAAGATTCTAAAAGAAGAAGCAACTGAACTTTCGCTTCATGCACCTTTTGTTTTGCTTCCTATTTTGCAGCCCTCCCATTTGTTGAGACCTCAGACTGAGTGGGTCAGCTCCCTCCTCTTCCCCATTCTCTGAGTGGCTGTCTTTTAACTCTTTCCTGCCTGTTTGTGCTTCTGGCGAGCTTCGACTGCGTTCTAGCTTGCTCCCCACCATTCCCTTATCAGCCGGCATTTCAAGGGGTGGAGGAGTTGGCACTTGTCAATGCTCATCCTGCATGGCAGTTAACCCTCTCTGTTCCTGGCTGCTTTCTTCAGTTGGCAGCAACCTTTCCCTGGGAGCTGGCTGCAAACCTTCGCTGGGAGCTGGCTCATTCATGACACCAGAAGTCACCTTGAAAATGTGTAAGTGGAGGAGAGAAGAATTGGCCCATCACTACATGGGTATGCTACAGGCAAGAAATCTCCAAAATTACTGAGATCTTATTCAGAGCCTAGGCCACATGCATGTATTCAGTTCATATGGTGGGAATTGCACAGTAAAGATGCTGCTACATTGAATGTCCTACTCCTGGTAGTCAAGGAGCAGACATCAAACAACACTCACTAGCACCTCTCTTGTTGTCAACTCCTGCACAGTTGTCCAGCAAGAGCATATGAGACCAAGAAGGATCTCAAGATGGTCTCAAATTATTTAGAGCCTTGTACACTAATAACAAAACCTTAAACAGCAGCATCTTGATAGCTGCTGCAGATCTTTAAGTGTGTGTGTTGTATGCTGTCAGTGCCCTTTACCTGTCAGAAGATGAGCTGCTCCACTTGCTGCAGCTTCCAGATCAATATTTAAGAGCAGTCCCTAGTGCCTGGACCACTGTGGTTAAACCATCTTGGTCCAGGAATAGCTGTGGTTGTTGTACCAGCCTGATTTCATACAAGGCACTCTTAGGCTCTGAGGTCATTTGGATCTCCAGTGATAGTGATGGAATTTAGGAGCACCCCAGTACTGCATGTCTGCACCTTCAAAGGGAGTACAGCCCCATCCAGAACAGGCAGCTGGCCTAACTCCCAGACATGGGTACCACTCACCTACATAATCTCTGCTTTGCCAGTCCATTGACCCTCATCCGGTCACTGGTCCAGGCCTTGCACAGCCACACATGATTCTCAACTATGGAGAAATGGACTTGGGCGTCATCAGCAAACTGAAGGCACCTTGGTCCAAATTGCTTAATGGTGGCTCACAACAGCTTCGTACAGATGCTGAATAGAGATTAAATAGTGCTTTGTAGCACCACATGGCACAAATGCTGAACTTGAACCCATAGGTAGAACTGAAACCACTGCATGGTGCCTCCAATACCTTTCCGCCAGTTGATCTAGCAGAATGCCATGGTCAAAAGCCTGTCGAGGTTGCCATATGTCCCCTTTTTCCAGGACACGCCCTCTTTTCCATAGGTTTGTAAAATGAGAGTCGTCATAGCGGTCCATAATTAAAAGCAGAAGTCGGCAAATGTGTCCTCTTTTTTGCTCTTCAAAATATGGCAACCATACAATGGAGAGATTGAGGAGAAGAACTTCCCATTTCCCTCTTTCAATTCAGGTCATCCATTAGGACAATCAAGAATCTTTCAGTCCCTGGACAGGAAAATTGGCTTCCAGGTGGAAAAATCAAATTTAGAGACAGAACTGTTAGAACCCAGTACTAAGAATTTGTCAAGAATGTATAATTTGCTGCTGAAATGGAACACTCAAGATGAGACGGTTAAATCTGCAATGATTAAGTGGGCTCAGGATATGGGTCATAACATTATGTTTGCTGACTGGGAAAAGTTGTGGACCACTGGGATGAAGTTTAGGGCATGTAATGCCTTAAGAGAAAATATTATGAAAATGATCTACAGATGGTACATGACCCCAGTCAAGCTTGCAAAAATCTATCATTTGCCTGATAATAAATGTTGGAAATGTAAAGAAATTGAAGGAACTTTTTATCACCTTTGGTGGACGTGCCCAAGGATTAAGGCTTTCTGGGAAAAGATCTATAATGAAATTAAAAAGGTACTTAAGTACATGTTTTCTAAAAAACCAGAGGCCTTTCTCCTGAGCATGGTCAGCCAATTGGTGTCTAAGAAGGATAGAACATTTTTTATGTATGCTACAACAGCAGCAAGAATACTCATCGCAAAGTACTGGAAGACACAAGATTTACCCACCGTGGAAGAATGGCAGATGAAGGTGATTGACTATGTGGGTTTGGCTGAGATGACGAGCAGAATCCGAGACCAGGGAAGAGAAACGGCGGAAGAAGATTGGAGAAAATTTAAGGACTATTTAAAGAAATATAGCAAAATTAATGAGTGCTAAAATGATGTTGGATTAGAAATGAAGGAGTTAATAGCGACAACGATTAAATTAAGGAGAGTAAGCAATATTAAAAGTAAGTTAAAAATAAGGGAAGGATTTGCTGAAAATAAATTTGAAATTGGAATACAGAAAGGGGAGGTATGAGGAAGTCGGGAAAGTAAGTTACAAGAAATTAAGAATTGAACTTATTTATGTTTTATTATGTTTTGTGTTGTGTTTTTTATGTTGTGTTTTGTTAAATTTGTTGAAACCTTAATAAAAAATATTTATATAAAAAAAAGAATCTTTCAGTCCCATAACCAGGTTTGAGCCCAGATTAGAATGGCTCTGTATACTCCGTATCCTCCAATAACGCTTGCAGTTGTAACTAGTTGGCAGTTCTTCTGAAATAGGGGATCAGTGGGGAGGCGGCTACACTACCCCCTCCTTCAGAGCAGCTGGGCTGGCTCAGCCCCCACCCCCATTCCAGGAGTGTTTCTGAGGACTTTGGCCCAGCACATCCAAAATTTCTCCTGAGCTACCCCTGACATAGCACCAGGATGTACCAGTTTTCTCCTTACTACCCATGAAGCACAGCCAGAAGCAAGACCACAGTGGCAGAGCTTTCACTAGCTGGGCAGTGAATGTCAATGTGACAAATGAACCCACTGTACCTGACATTTCATGGCAGTGACTCATTCCATTCTGCCTGTTCGTAGGCCTTCCTTACTGTCCACAAAGGAGAAGGTCCACAGTATCCTATGCCTCCTGGGACCAGTGGGACACCCTCTGACAGACCATAATATTTCATCCTTATCATTCTAGTTTTGTGGTTTTATTGAGTCATAATGCATCATGGTTTTGAGTTAAGTTGTTCTGAGCAAGTCACCTGAATTCTGGGGAGTAATCTCTTCTATTAGTGGCCTCCCTCCACTATTTGGCTTCTAGGAGTGCAGGTGGCGCTGTGGTCTAAACCACTGAGCCTCTTGGGCTTGCCAATCAGAAGGTCGGCGGTTTGAATCCATGCGATGGAGGGAGCTCCCGTTGCTCTGTCCCAGCTTCTGCCAACCTGGCAGTTTGAAAGCACACCAGTGCTAGTAGATAAATAGGTACCGTTGTGGTGGGAAGGTAGACGACATTTCTGTGCACTCTGGTTTCCATCACGGTATTTCATTACACCAGAAGTGGTTTAGTCATGCTGGCCACATAACCCGGAAAGCTGTCTGTGGACAAGCACCGACTCCCTCAGCCTGAAAACAAGATGAGCGCTGCAACCCCATAGTCACCTTTGACTGGACTTAACCATCCAGGTTCTTTTTTTAATTTGGCTTCTCTCCTCATCAGTGACAAGAAACTGGGTCTCATCAGTGACAAGAGACTGCTTCTCTAGCAAGTATATCTGGATGCTTGGTTCAGACCAGGGCCATAGGAGCCAACTCCTAGGGGCCAAGGCCCCTTCAGCCCCCCCAACCAAATATTTACCAAGTTGTGGGCATTGCCATTCAAATGGTGTGCATGTGCTGTGTCATGTGATCAATTATGCAGGGTGGGGCTTACCTGGACTCCCTCAATATTTTATTCAATTTGGCACCCCTGACCAGGGCTATAACCCTGAGGGTGTTTTGGGTGTGTAGTTCCCCATAGGCAAATCACAAGACACTTCACAGAGGCATAGAAATATTAGTTCGGCTTAAGCAGAACATGGATTATATGATTTCCATATTCATTTTTTTATGTCTACAACTGCTGGCACATAAATATAATCCATTTTATTTTACTTATTATATCTTAATTTCTACAGTGCTGTTTATCATTTTGAGAGACTCTGGGTTTATGATGGACTTTAATTGGAGGTGGATTTCTATTGCCAACAGACGACAAGGAGTTGGCTGATAATACCTTGAATTCTAAACAAGTCCCCCCACAAAAATCTCATATGTATGCATGACCAGCTACTGGTTTTACTACTTCACTCTGAGTCATATTTTATTATTATTATGGGAAGTCATACGCGGTGACACATATAGTCTCTTCTTTTTCCACAGTTGGCAATATCAAAATCATATATATATATATATATATATATATGCTTTCGTAGATTTTCACGGGTACAGGAATGCAGGTTTTGGTGTCCTCGGGTGTCTTTTACACGGGAAGACACCCGAGGACACCAAAACCTGCATATATATATATATATATATATATATGAAAAAGAAAAGATAAAACATCTTACTCTACAAGTGATACATAATGTCGCATACCTATTACTAAGACAGCCTATTCTCTATGACCAAAGTGAATAACCTGATTTGAACTAAGGGAACTGAATAGAATTGTTAAATAACCCTTTTGCATTTTAAGCAACATTTAATTAGAAACACACTTTTAACCATCAAAACGATAAAAAAAAAAATTCCACCAGATTAAATTATGAGTGTCAATTATCATAAAATTCATCATTGTAATTCTTATTAAAACTCAGTGTTTAGATAGGTAATGATTTCATAATGTGGCAATTTGCATAAGGAGCCCTGAGATGGCTTATTATTTCGATCCCACGCAATTACAATTCCAGCTCCATACATCAGAGCTCTTAGCAATGTACAATCACGGTGCTAATTAATAAGCCATTTACTGACTGGAGCTAGTTATGGTGATCCTGCAGCTGACCTCACGGAAGATGAGCCATCTCTGAAGTGGCTGTGTGTAACTACAAACATAATGATGTGCCAGGAGGGAATCATTAAAAATAATTTACACAAGCCTTCATTTACAAGATCTTTTGATAGCGCACTTCCCCGGTGTTTAGATCCGCGGTGCAACCCCTACCATTTGGAAAGTAGCAGGCAGGAGAGTGAAGGAGGATACCTAAGTGGTTAATTAAGAGCCATTCGGTCTCCACAAGAGCCTCCTGAAAAATCCCTCTGATGTCGGCTGTGTCAAATGTCTCTCGCAGGCAAAACCACAAGAGGTAGCTGCCATAGCAGGCTAATTACTGGGGACTGGGAGCAGCTGAAAATGGCCTGTCATCCAGCCCTTGCTGTGAGCTTCCCCCAGCTAAGGATTGAGCAAAGCAATCTCTACCGGACTGGGAAGCTGGCTGCTGAAATCAGATAACTTAATATTCAAGGTAGCGGCTCTCAGTCAATCAGGAACAAATAATGACAACAAACAACGAGAATATCCCATTGCATTGGGCGTTGTTTTCTTCCCTCCTAAGGCGTTCGGCAGCTCCACCCCCTGCTTTTAGGCGCCCCCCCAAGTTCTCGCACTTTGTTCCGCGTTGCTGCTTTTAATTCACAATGATTTTAGGCAAAGAGCAAACCGTGTTTTGACTAAAGGAAAGGTTGCAAAATATGGCTGGGCGCTGCATGTGCTTGGATTTATCACCCTCCCAATTCTGGATGCTTCAGGCAAGCAACAATATGCTTCAGACATGTCTAATCTAACCTATCTATCAGTTGAAAACAGAACCGAGGATACAATGGCAACTGGTTCAGTGTCTTCCCAGAGTTTAGAAAAAGAACCGTAATATGGTTGACTTCACTCTGTCTCATTGCTGCTAGATGCCAAGCCTGGGTTGTAGTTAACTCTAGGCCTCACTCTGTGTTTTTTTTTGGGGGGGCAGGGGTGTCTACAACCCAGGGATGGAGCATTCCTACAGCCCATAGTTCCAGAAGCTGTCTCCTAAACAATAGATATAAAATATAATTCTGTTGTAAGGGGGATCATCCTAAGTTTTTCTCATTTGATTTCCACTAGTACACAAACATAGGTCCAGTTCGTGGAGCTTTTGAAATAATGCCTTAAAAGTTTCCATTTAAGCTATACACATTATTATACCCATTTCCTCAAAATATTTATTTTTCAATGCTTTTTTTGCTTTATTTTTCTGTAAAATACACATTTTATAGGAGTTTTTAACTATAAAATACAATTTTGCGTGTGTCCTTTTTGTGAAACAGAATCACAAGAGCTGGAGAAGCACCCAACGCCATCGGAGTTGTGTTCCAATCCACAAGCAAGTTTGAGATGGCTGAATTGGGTCAATCTGAGAAAAGCAGACCAAGCAAATTCTTCCTCCATCCTTACTCTGTTGTGCAGTGAAGACCAGTCTTCTAATATTTGCACCAGGCATGGCCAATCTGGAGGTGTCATACAGCTACCAATAGCTCAGGCAGCCTTGGTGGTACAGAATGCCTTCCATCAGCTTCGGCTGGTGGCCCAGCTGTGCCCCTAACTGGACAGGTATAGTCTAACATCTGTTGCCTATGCTCTGGTAACCTCTAGGTTAGATTACTGCATTGTGTTGCGCATGAGGCTGCCTCTGGAGATGTCTTGGGAACTTCACCCCGTGCAGAATTCAGTGGCCAAGTATCACTAGGCAAGAAGGTTTGAGCGTGTTACATGATTCCTGACCAATTGGCATTGGCTGCCAATCAGTTTCTGGGCCCAATTCAAAGTGCTAGTTTTGACCTAAAAAGTCTTAAGCAGCACATGACCGCAGTACCTCAAGGACCATCTCTCCTGCATATGAACCAACCTGGAATCCTGTGATCATCATCTGAGGCCATTTTTCATGTGCTCCCTCCACAAGACGCCTTGAGGGTAGCAATGTGTGTTATGTACTGAAGTTCTCACCCTGGGCCAGCAGGGGGATACTGTAGATAGTTATGCAAATAAGGGATCGAAAGTGATGTTCAGTGATTGGATAGTTTTAGAAAGTTGTTACAGTAACGTTGTACTGGAGCTCTATATAAGCAGGCTGACTGAACCCTTCAGTTCAGTTTTGTTCTGGCCTCTGAATAAACAAGAGCTGTTTGAAGAATCGCTGTGTCGTCTGATATGTCACCCACAACTTAGCAATGTGAAAACAGGCGTTTTCTGCAGTGGCTCCCCAGTTGTGGAATGTTCTCCTCAGGAAGGCACAAGGTGATGGGTGAAAATGTTTCTCTACAACCAGGCCTTTGGCTGGTGTGTTTTATGGGGGGTTGGGGTTGGGGGGGGCGTTCGTTGGTTTTGTTTACGTACTTTGTGTTCCCATTTTGTATTTTTACATTATAAACCACTTTGTGATCTTCAGATGAATGGCAGAAAACAAAATTAAAAAATAAGAATACATTGCTCAGATTAATCAAGCTATGCATTAGAAAAATTAAGAAAACATACTATGGAGCCACGTTCAAAAAATATGAATCTAATGTTTGTAGTACAAAATGTTATACCGTACTCTAGTGTTAGTTCAGAAGCTATTTGAAAGGTACCCATTAAAATATTTGAACTTCTTTGTGGCAGACTGAAACATTAAAGTTAGTGAATTATTCATACAGTATTTTGAAGCTTGCTGAATAAATTTTGTCACTAATATTATTCAGCTGGTTCGAGAGGTAAATTGGACTCTATCTGTTGTACCTATGGTCAATGAACTCTTAAAGTTTGCCTTATCTGAGCTGGTTTACCAACCTTCCTTAGACAGGAACAGAAGTACTTTTGAGTACTCTGCAATATATTGGTAGGTTGAAAACAAGACAAGAACTAAATACTAGCTATAGTTTGTGCTCCTGCTGTAAAGACCAAAGGATATCATTATGTACATGTATTTTGTAGTATAGATTACAGTCAGTTTATGATTGAAGTACTGAGATTAAGCATTCTTGCTCCAATCCAAATCCAGTCAACTTGTAAAAGTTTTTTTTAATGCTTACCTAATTGCACTGGAATGTGATTGCAGAATGCACAAAAAGTATACATTTCCTACAAAAGAGACCCCGAACTTTTGATTCCCGAGTATGCTAAAGCCATCCAATATTAGAAGCGCTGGGCAGGCGAGGCAGCAAATTCTAAAGTACATCCAATATAAAATGTAAGGTCGTGTGTAGTATTGATAAAACATTGAAAGAAATCCTGGGTGCAAGACAACCAAACCAAAGGAAGAAAAATAAGGTCTTCTGTAAAATAAAAATAGTGGGGACTTTGTTGCTTACAGCTGAGCTCATAAGCATGCGTGATGTTCTTGTTAAGAGTGTTGGGCTAGGGCAAAGACGAACCAAATCTCAATTCACCTATGCACCCTGTCTTGTCCACCAAAATCGTGCTTGGAATTATGACTCAGATGGGACAGTGCCTGTCTCTCAGGCTACACCATCTTACAACATTGTTGAGTGGATAAGATGGGAACAGGAGAGACATTTATGTTGCCTTGAGTGCATTGGAGAAAAGGTGGGATATAAATGCGTTAGACAAATACTATGGAAGCACTCATATGCTACAAAAATCAGGGCCTTATTGCCTTCATATTTCTCATCCTAAATCAGGATTTATTAGTCAAATAAGGTTCTTTTTATCGTATGTGGTGGTCTTGTAGTAAAGTTAAAGCTTACTGGGAAATGATATACAATGAATTGAAAAATAAGTTTAAAACAACGTTTGTAAAACAAAACAAAACCCAGAAGCCTTCTTTTTGGGAATTATAGGGGCAGAGCTACCCAAACTGTATAGATATTTATTCATGTATGTGACTACAGTGGCAAGAATGTTACTAGCCCAAAAATGGAAAGAAGTAGTCCTAGCAAAAGAAGAATGGATACAAAAATGTATAAGAAAATATGCAGAAATGGCGAAACTTACCGGAAAAATAAGAAATCAACATAACAAACGTTTTATAAAAGAATGGAAATGGTTTATTGAATATTTACAAACAAAGTGTAAACAGACAAGAACATTGGTGGGATTATTGTAATAACCTGCAGTTTTATAAGAGTATATACATTAGTACTTTAGTTGTTGAACGCGCTGGAACTCATGTTTTGGCTCCCGAACAATCGAAACCTAGAAGTGAGTGTTCCGGTTTTCTAACGTTTTTTTAGAAGCCAAACACTATTGTTTCCGGCACGCCTGCACAATCAGAAGCCAATCGGAAGGCGCGCCTTGGTTTCTGAACGTTTCAGAAGTCGAACGGACTTCCAGAACGCATTCTGTCCAAAAACCAAGGAACGATTATATTTAAAGTAGATGAATAAATGAACAAATTAAGTTAGTTTGGATATGCAGAAAACATCAAAAATAAATTTAAGGAACCGCAGAAAGAAAGGGAAGGAAGACAAGTTTTGAAATGTTAAAATGGTTGTAAAATGATTGAAATGTATAAAACTGAAAATCATAAATAAAATATATATTTTTAAAGGATTTATTAGTCAAATTGCAATAATACATAACAAGGACAGAACAGGTCAAAGAAAAACATATAGTATTATATAGCACAGTACCATAAATAATTCTGTTTATCAAGCACTAAAAGTCTGGTGTTAAAAACAACGTATAAGAATTTAAGCAACTGGCAAAGAAATGTTGACATTACCCCGATCAAGACAAAACGCAAGGAAGAATTCATGTAATGTATCTCAAGCTTTTTCTGGATCCCTTTTGGGATTGGGGTAATCACTACACACACACACGCACGTTAATACGATTAACAAAATAAAGATTTTATTTATGTGGCAAGAGGCATTTGGCTTCCACTTTTGTCAAAATATTATAGTAATATGCATACACACCTCGAACATTTTAAAATTGTGCTATCGCTGCCAGATCTGCATGGGGATGAGTGAATTAGGGTCCAGTCCCAAAT
Source organism: Podarcis gaigeae (assembly GCF_964106915.1). Lineage (NCBI taxonomy): Eukaryota > Metazoa > Chordata > Lepidosauria > Squamata > Lacertidae > Podarcis > Podarcis gaigeae. The sequence continues at coordinate 81,515,560 of NC_139683.1, read as the reverse complement.
TACATCTTTCAGTAAAATAAGATTCAATAAGAGCTGGATGAGTGAGTGAAATTAGCTTTCAAATAATTCCTGAACTGATTTATAGCAGCAAATTGTTATAACATTCTAAGGACGGAGACAGGCTACAGTCATCTTTTCAGAGTGTCAACAATAGTCATAGAGAAGTGTCATTGCCCATGGTGTATACACTGCTAAGAACTGATGTATTCTTGTAGCTAAGAGAATGTGCTCTGGTCAAAGCATATCACTGGTCAAGTCTCTGGTCAAAGCATATCACTGCTAGGAACCCAATAGGTGACCTGAGGCAAGTCACATATTCTCAGTTCCAGCCCCTGCACACATGCCGTAAGGTCAATATCAACCTTACAGGGTTGTTGTAAGAATGCATGTGAAGCACTTTGAACATTCGCAGGTATTTATCATTATTATTACCTCCTCTGAACAGGTTTTTGCAAATTATTGTAGGCTTTCAAAGCCCAACAGACAGAGAATGAACCATTCTAAAAATCTGAAAGTTAGCCTAGGCTGCAAGGATTTTTCTCCCCCTATGGTCTTGGATTAACTTTTTTTTCTCCTTCTCTGGCTCTGCTAAAAATGCATTTTTTAAGTGCTTACAATTGCACCTTTGCATGTTATGCACATATAATGTGTGCACAATGCAATGTACACACTCTGCACATGTAATGTACGCATTCTGTACAAAGCGCAATGAGTGCATTCTGGCTTTTGTTTTTCCAACCACAGGAACTCTTCTGCTCCATGTCCATCACCAATATATTTTAGGAATTAAACATCAGCAGGTGATGTTTAATTCCTTAAAATATATTCTTATTGATGGTATGTGTGCATTATAATGTTTTGAGCTTGGAGCAAAACCCCTAACATGGCAGCAAACTGCATTTCCCCTAGAGTCGCCATATGTCCTCTTCTTCCAGGACATGTCCTCTTTTTCATGGGTATATAAAATGAGAGTCATCATGGCAATCCATAGTTAAAAGCAGAAGTCGGCAAATGTGTCCTCTTTTTTGCTCTTCAAAATATGACAACCCTAATTTCCCCATGCCCTTTGAAATTGTGCATATGGCAGGCTCATCACAGTGAAGGAGGACAAACTTAGTTGGCCACATAAACAACACGATCCTATGCACCATCTCTATGGAAATGTATGTGTGCATTCCTGAATAACACGCATGAAACCTGTGGTTTCATGCATATATTTGCATTATTTACTTTGCTTATAATTCCTGAACTTTTCTTTTAAAAAAAAATCAATGCTAAACAAGCAGCTGAAAAGAAGTGTGAGTTGATGGACAGGTTGATATGACGCAAGATGAAACGTGAGTGCATCAGAACCCACAAATTCATATCAAGGGCCATTTGAAAACTCAGTCAGCCTCTGGGATAGCTCAGTCAGTAGAACACAAGACCCTTAATCTTAATCTCAGGGTTATGGATTCAAGACCCACTCTGGGCAAAAGATTCCTGACCCTCGTGCTACCAAGTATACAATTCTGTGGTTCTGTGATTCCTAAAACATCCCTGCAAACAGCAGAAGTTTGACCAGAGACAATAATGAGACAAAACATATGATAATCTCTAATCTAAATTGGAAGCTGATGGAGTTTGCATGTACTGAGAATGGATGGGGAAAATGGAAGGAATGCCCCAAAGATGTTTTGTTTATGTTTTTATTTCCTGTTTTGTATTTTCATGCTGAGATCTTCGGCTGAAGAGCGGTGTGCAGATTTAACAAATAAATAAAGCAGATCAATAGAAGAACTTATCAGTCATATTTCAGGTGCTCCTAGCTCAGAAACTCTTACATTATTTCATATGAAAACCATGCTTTGCTTTGTGTCTGTTATTATTATTATTAGTTGTAGTAGTATTCAATATTATAATATTTATTTGCATCCCTGCATATTCAAAACATGTTGAATTGATTTCTTTGGGGAGGGGGGAGGGGGAATGTGCTAGCTAGCATGAATTCAAAACCTGCAATGAGCATATGGCAAACATAATTTGACTATTAGCCTGCTATGCTTTACAAAGCAGATGCAAAGAGCCGCAGGCCTCCCCAAGTCTCTCTAAGCCAGGAAAGGCATTGGCAGGACTCAGCATTTCAAAAGCTCCTTCCTCCTCAAACTGAGCTACATATGATGAGTAAAGCTCTGCCGATTAATAATGCTCACTGTGGGCCCTGCCCCTCGCAGGTTCCCAGTCTCTAGACCAAGGCCTTTGTCTCTGTTCTCACCACTAGGGTTCTTCAGAAGATCTTTTCTTACCTTCAAGATGGTCACATGGCACAACATTGAGCACCAGGTGGTCAGTCCTGAAAAAAATAGTTCAGTGAATATGCAAAAGACATTATTTTTTGCAGGGGGCGGGGGAGAGAACCTCACAACCATCAGAAGCATTTTGTCAAGTAAATCGTGTCCTCCCTAAAAGCGGGGACATGTTGCGGTGAGACCTGGAGACTGACCTCCTGGTTGTGGGTGGTCTATTGCATAGCCACAACACCCGATTGGTAGGTCCCTCGTTGCTGGGTGTAATCTGCCCAATGGGTGCAGTCTAAATGGATTGAGGGACCTATATATACCCAGTCACGTGACCCAGAGTTTCCTCTTTCGGCTCGAGCATTCGGAACACCCGCCCACCTCTCCCTTAGGGCATTTTGCAATTGACCTTGCTATGCCGTTGTGTGTCGCCTGTCATTGGGACAGGGGCATGGCAGGAATTCCCCCCACTTGGCTAATTGGCTGTTGCCATTTGGGTATCGCCTGCCGCGTAGCAAATCGTCACAACTTGTAAGGTTGCAGATAGGCACTGGTTCATGTGATAGGGATGGGAGAACAGTCTCGCCATCTCTATGTGAAGGGTATTCCATTAAAGGAATCCAGGGACTCAACTTGGTTTGGTTAACCCCCGAAAGGGGAGTTGTGCCCATGCCTGAGTCCAGGGGAGCATCTGGGGAGTGAACAGAGTCTGCTCCCAGGCTTTCCACCTGCCTCAGGTGTTTACCCTTGGCTGACCTATGATAGAGCTCTGGGTCAGTGCTACCTGCAAGGATGTAGGGAGCTAGTCAAACCCAGAGCCTATGCAACCACTCACTTTTCTGTAATCAATAAAGTTGTGGCCTAAATTCTGCCAGAAACCAAAACTAAAATGTGAGTCAAATGTGTCTTTATTTAAGGGGGATGTCTCTGGGTCTGAACATGCAAATAGCATATGATCCTCTTACAGACATGGCACCAACTTAGAATTGGTGGTAGCAGGTCAAGGGTTCTCTGTAAATTCCTAGTAGGATTGATCTTCATGCAGCTGAGATGAAACCTATAAACTTCAGCAGACTTGATCCATCGCAGCTCACACTCCACATGGAGGCATCTGTTATGTCCCTGGTCATCTGGATGTTGTTGGACTCTCATCACCCTACGCAGTACGGCCAGTGGGTCACAGGTAGATGTAGAGTTACTCCTTTGGGCAACAGATGCACATCTTTTCAAGTGTTGCCACAGAATTACATCAGAAGTGAAATGTTGAGGCCAAACCACTTTGAGGATTTTTGTTTTACATACTGACTCCCTCACCCTGAACCTTCTACTCCATCGTCACAAGAAGGCCGAGCCTGAAATCCTATACAGTCATACCTTGTGCGTTCCGCTCTTCTTATGGACTTTCTTATGAGCATGGCAAACCCTGAAGTGTTTACTTTCGGGTTTGCCGCCCACGCAAGTGCAAAAGCGATCTGCGCATGAGCAGAAGCGATCTGCGCCTCGATAGCACCATGCACATGTGCAGAAGATGTCTCTAGTTGCGGACTTTTTGGGGTGCGAATGGCACCTCAAAATGGATTAAGTCTCCATTTTGTCAGACATCATCTGGCAGAAAGCTATGGAGAGGGCTGGAAAAGAAGGAGGAAAGGGAGAAAAGGGCCCATGAAGATCCTAGGGATTTGTATAACCTGATGTCCAAATAATTCACTCATCCATCACAGTTCTGAGTTTACTCATTGGCTGATACCACTGAAAGGCAGGAGCAGACAAGCTGGTTTATCTCACAGAAATCACTTAGAAGAGTCCTTGCAGATTTTGCTCCACAACTTTCCTTCTAGTACAGCTAGATGCTTACTTTTATTTTTTCAAGGAAGCTATGAGTCTGGGTTCTCTTGCAGGCATGGAAACTGATGCAATTGCACCATTTACACCATTATAAATCTGGTGGTGGATACCTGTGACCGAGAATTGTATTAGGCTCTATAATCAACCTCAAGACAAATGCGTAGCTTTGACAGCCCTTCAATTTATTAACAACAGCACTATTCCATATGTTTACTCCATTTTATGTGTAGTAGTTTTCACTGTACCTGTAACTGCTGCATCTGTTCAGATGTCATATTCAAAGCTGAAATTAATAAAAAATTATCTGCATTCTTCTGTGCTGCAATAACGTCTGCCAGGATTAGCACTGATTTCAGCGGAACATAAAATTGGGAGAGGTTTGGATTACAGTGATTTGACTGAGGACTTTACCTCCAAAATTCCTTTTAAAAGTTCATTTCTTTAAGTAACATACTAGATAATTGATTCTTATATGATAAATCACAATACCATTATTTATAATAATAATTTATTACTTATACCCCGCCCATCTGGCTGGGTTTCCGCAGTTGTTATTCATCAGTTGTCAATCACCAATTCACCATTTGTTCCTCCTACTGTGGTATCATGCAGTTTGCTATTTTAGGGAAGGTCTCTTTCTATTTACCTGTGAGCATCACATATGGTGCTAATAGCATGTTTCTTTTTGTTTCTGACTTGTATTTCTGCTCTAGAGTTGATGTAACGTATTAAGTAATATTCTTCACTCCAGTTGTAATAAAAATTGACCACAACACGAAATGTATTATGACACATTTTTCTATACTTTTATTGCAGCTTTGTGTATACATAAGAATTAAGTTATATTTAATGCCTGATTTGTTTCCGTACATCTAAGGGGTCACAAATTACTTTCTCACCCAGAGCCCCCCAAACTCTAGGGCCACCTGACTGGAGTGCCTTGGTTTTCATGTTTGGAAGATTGTAACAGAAAAACATAAAACAGTGAACGCGTGTTGCAACAAAAGAAATAAGTCCTGAAGTTGAGAGGTCTTTTGCTGACATCAGAAAAAGTAAAAGAGGAAAGCTTGTCCCTTTTTGAAAGTACAAAACTATTAACAGGGAATTAATAGTGTGCCAATTTTTAAACACTTCATATAAAACAAAAGACAGAAGACAAATCTAAAGGGGGCAAAAGAATAAACTGTGCCATTCTGAATGTTATTTGTGCAAGATAGTTTGACATAACTTGTTGTTGTTTACTGCTTTTAAAAATGGTATCAAATGAACTTACGAACACTAAAAGCAGATACAAAAACAAGAGGAAAAATAACCTAAAGTATAATAATATGCAAAAACAGCAACAGAATTAAGTTTCAAAAGCCCGGCTGAATAAAAATGTTTTTAAGAAGGGACCCCTGACCATTAGGTCCAGTTGCGGACGACTCTGGGGTTGTCGTGTTCATTTCGCTTTACTGGCTGAGGGAGCCGGCGTACAGCTTCCAGGTCATGTGGCCAGCATGACTAAGCCGCTTCTGGCGAACCAGAGCAGCGCACGGAAACGCCGTTTACCTTCCCGCCGGAGCGGTACCTATTTATCTACTTGCACTTTGATGTGCTTTCAGATTGCTAGGTTGGCAGGAGTAGGGACCGAGCAACGGGAGCTCACCCTGTTGCGGGGATTCGAACCACCGACCTTCTGATCAGCAAGTCCTAGGCTCAGTGGCACCTAAAAACAGATAATGATGGCACTAGGCAGGCCTTCTTGGGGAGTGTATTCCACAAACAGAATTATTACTGAGAAGGCTTGTTCTTATGCTGCCACCCTCCACACCTCCGTCAGAGGAGGCACACAGAGAGGGGCAGACATTTTGGACTACAACTCCCGACATTCCTGACCATTGGCCACATGGGCTGGGGCTAATTTTTGGCATCCAACAACATCTGGATAGCACCAGACCCAGGAAAGCTTCCATACACTGTACCAGGGGGTTTCTCAGCCTTCCAGAATGTTTTTTCAGGTAGTACAGGGGGCTGCAAGGGGATGGATAAATTGGCAAAGTTCATTTCCCCCTGCTTCTTCTAGCATGAATGTGCGTTGAGCGGAGATCTGCACATGGAAATGCCAGTTACACAACCCAAAATAAATCAAGTCTTCAAGCTGTGCCAAAATTCCTCTGGCTGGTTGGGCTTGGTTCTTTTAAAACATTTTTGGCTTATCTGTCATCCCCTCCCCCTTTAATACATATGATGTATCTTCATTGACCAATTACTTCACTCATCCTGATCCATGGTCCACACCTGCTCTGACGCATACCCAGAACTCCTGTGTAGCTGCTTAGCTTTCCTCTTCTACACTGAGGATGCAACAGACAAAACCGCTTGGTACCTCTCTGCTTTATATCACTGCAATAAAGAAAACTAAGAGTTATGTTATAGGACTGAAGCGGTATTTAACTTCAGGCATGTAAGCTTTGCAGATCAATTCCACAATTAGCCAGAAGGCCACAAGAGTTTTCTGCTGCATATTTGTTACAAGGCCGCAATGGTAAATATTGCTTAATATTTAAGTAAATCCCACTAGTTTAGTTTAGTACTGGATTGTTTCCCCCAAATATCTCATTCTGCATCCCATTGCAGTGGGTTATGTTATGTTTAGTGACAGTCTGGAAGAGAATGAAATATGCCAGACACAGAGAAATCACAGCTTAACATCTCTGCTGTTTTATTTCAAGAGGGTATTGTGAAGTAATTCTAGTTTGCTTTGCTTTCTTCTGCCCTCCATTCTTCCCTTTCTTCCTCTCAAAACCCCGTACCATTTTGTGGAGGGGTGGAGGGGGCAAGCTCTGATGCAACCTAGGCCAGACGGAGCAAACCTTGAAGGGAGAAAAAAAGTTTGACAGGAATTTATAAATGCATGCCTTAGTTAAGAGTACCATCATTCATAATATCATTAAATCTATTTCGCTGCACAAAACATGCTTTTCTTATTCAAGGTATTCTCTGTGAAGGGAAAAAACATTATGTGAAAAAATAAAGTGTTATTGCAAAACCAGTTAAAATCTGGAGTGAAGGTTTGAATAAACAAATTAAATTGCAATGGAATATAGTATGCCTCAGAGCCATTTCTTGACAAAACAGTCATCTTATTTACACGCTTCACAATACCCCACCATAGATGTCGAAGGGGGGAAAAATAAGGAGAAAAATAATTAGCATATTAATCTTTTTTATGCCGTCATCTTTCAGGTCCAGAAGACCATGGTGTAATTTAAATCTAAACGCTTTCCTGGCATTAGAATTCATTTTAGATGGGTCAATTGTTCCATAATAAAGGGATAGAAGGTGTACTTCATGCAAAAGATTTATGCTTGCCATTTGTTCATATTCATGTGCTACTGAATACCCTCAATTCAGATGGTGATGGCTGCTCATATCAGTCGAGCGCCAGAACCACAGATCACTAACCGGCAGCAATGAATTCCATTTGCAGGACAAAAAATACGGCGAAATTAACTCCAACAGTTTATTGATTTTTGCTTAACAGAAGCCAGTATAACAGCTCTATTGCCCTCATAATGATTAGTGACAAAAGTTTAATTAAGCAATTATGAAGCCAATAATAGAGTTGTCTGGCTTGCTTAGCTTTAGTCCGTTTAGGACTTATCTCCTGCCTGCACATCATAGCAGCTGGAATGTGCTTCAAGAGATTAATGCCGGGAGAACACAGATGCCTACTTTAATTCTGCTTCATGATGCTGTTTGAATGGAGTCGAGAACACAAGCTACCCTTTATCAAATTACAAGTCCGCTTTTCATGAATATGTAGTAAAAAAAAAAATCTAGTTGTGGCTTCAAGGTGTAATTATAAAGACATACAACAAAAATGACACACAATTCTGTCTTAGTAATCCCTGCTATGAAATATGCATGATAATGTATTTCTGAATAAAGACTTAACAATGTTATAAGAGGCTTTGGCATTGTACAGTTATCCAAACAATTGGCAGTCTTTTCCAAATGTTATTTGAGATATTGTCTGACCTAACATCTTTGTTTTTACCCCCCTCTCTCTTCGTCTTAAATATATTGTTTCAAGCTTATTCCATTGTTATTTGCCCATAATGGAGTTTAAAAACCATCTTATCAACCTGTGAGAATTCCCAATTTATTATGGGTGCTTAAATATGCTAATTCCGAAAAGAGCGCACGCGAGCGCCTTCCAGCGCATCCATCGGTTTCTAAAATAAGTGCACTGTAAATAAATAAATAAGAAAGACAGAATTCTTAGGTAGACGCAGGCTGCCCTCTTTTAAATGCCACCCTATCTAGACAGAAACCATGCTTGTTATTTCAAATGAATCTTGCTCTGCATTCAAAATCGCACTTTGCTTTTACAGAAGGGAGTTGACAGTCCTAGGAAACCAGCAAAACACTGTGAGAGGTATTCATAAGTAACTATTGTTGAAACCATGCCCTGTTTCATATAGATACTTGGGGAAAGCTCCAAAACAAAAACAAAAAAAAAATCAAGGCCAAATAAAGAGCTCACATGAAGCCCACACCCAATCTTATCAGAACTCTCTTCTTAAGAATTTTGATATTGAATATGCTTTAGATATCCTTGAACTGCTGGCTATTCTGCCCATATTTGATACCTATGCTCAGCATCCTATTATATTTGACTTCAGTGTTTGATGTTTGACAGCATTTGTGCTTAGAATTAGACTTATTTGATATTGGACACATAATAGGATTTAGCATTTGACAGTAATTGATATCTGACAGCTTAAGAGGTGCCCACATTTGTGATGCTCTGCCAAAACAATCAAGGGGCAGTCGCTAACAAATACAAAGCATCGCATCTCTAATTTTGACTCCGAAATTCCGCAAAAAAAAAAAAACTAACTGTTGATCCTGGGAAGTCTGGGCAAATTTTGAATATTTCTGAATATTCATTTTAGCTAGTATTGCTTGTAGTAAGTCGCAAGTCGCTTCTGAGCACTGGGTATAAGTGATTTCTGTTTAAATGATTATGGCTACGTTTTTTAAAAAAAATGGGCACAGGGTGAATTTCTATCTCACGAAAGTCTGTGGCACACTTCAGCAGCGTCAGGTTTCACCTTTCATCCTGGAAGCGGGCATTTCGGAGTTTGTCTTCTCTGTTACATGTAGGACTGTTGGGGGTGTGCCATTTCCATTCACTTGCTAAATGAAGACAGCTTGTAATTGCCCAAGAGCAGCTGTGTTTTCTGTGGTGTCACGCAGCACCTAGGAGAGAATACGTGAAGTTATTCCTGTGTATTTACACTGGTTCACCTTGAGTGGGTAACCTATAACCTAGCACTAAGCTCCATTGTTCATAAACCTGATGTGGGGCCCGATTCATCATCATGTGAGAATGGTTGCATGCTTAACTCCTTTGGCTTGTGAATTCCTCGCCTTAGTTCGGGGTTCTTCACCATACTGAAGGAGTGTAAATTGCTGGATATTCTTTGGAGTCCTGGGATACAATCTCCTTGTAGCTTTCTGTAAAAACGTCTTTCCCCCTCTTTTTTTTTAAGGGTGGAGGGTGAATAATTGTAGCAATTACCAAGGTTATAGGAGAAAGCTTTTCATGTATATATAAGCACAACTGGGCCACGAATGCACGCCTACAGAAGGTTTATTACTGCAAGCTAATTCGGAATTGATTCACAGGAATGCAAACTATCAAGGGACAGATTCTCCCTACTGCAGTAATAGCAGGGCGTCATATCACAGACATTTAGGGCACAACCCACAAAGCAGGTCTCTTATGCCTGCCCCACTGAAATGAAAGAGAGCTGTTTAAAACTATGTTAGTGTTCTTGCATATCTCACCTTCCTATCAATGGGGAGCATGCAAGAGATGTTCCCAGGGCTCGGTACCCGTAGGCTGCAGTTGCGGCCATCTTCTCAAATTAAAGGCCAGTTTTGCATAGCGTGCACCAAAAGGACTGCATTTCTTTTTAAAGCACTGTGGCAGTGAAATATTTTTTCTTTTCTAGTTTTAGTGCGAAAAGCGGCAACAGAGGCCTAGACAAAGGGACTATCTGTTTCTATCAGCCTCTATATATATTCCTGCATTGATAACACCCAATGTCTGAATGAAAAGGGTAATTCTCACCATATTTTCAAACACTTAAGATATGGTACTTATCTAGTAGGCTGTGGACTAATACAGTGCAATGTTATGTTATAGGAATAAACATTTTTATTGTACTCAATTGATTGTGGCGTATTATCGAAATGTTTCCCATAAGAACCACCTCCTGCACTTTGAAGAGACTATCTTTCTTAGAGGATAAAAGGGTTACTAAATCTTCATAAGCTGTCAATCCTGAGGGACTATTCCCCCCCTCCAGGAAATAATGCCTCATTATTTTGAATTGTGATACAAAATAATTTGGGGGGAGCGGGCTGAAGACTGAAGTCCAGTATGGAAAGGTTGAAAGAGCAGCTTGGCAGAGTAATTTTTATCTTCTTGAAAAATAATAATAATAATAAAAAAGAAGAATGAAGAGAATCTAACACATCATTAAGCACAGCCTGTTTGCTTTACTTGTGTACATCTGTTCTGATATCGAAAAAGGAGAAAGGAATGGGAGTCTGTTCAATAATTTTCTCCCTCCCCATCTTAAATTCATAATTTGGAATTGAATATGTCTGTTAAACATCTGATATGCGCAGAAAGGCATTTTAATGATCAGCTTGGTTTTACATTACCATAATATACCGCACTTCCTAAATGATGCTCAATGCCCATAGTCTGGGTGCTGTGTATCTTTAATTGAATTAGCCTAGCAAGCAATCTGCCCATGCGATACACTTGTAATACTCTATCCAGAATAAATTTTTAACCATTTGATAATTAGCTGAGCCATACCTGTGACAACTAGTAAATTGTAAAAGGCCAGAACACTATCTTAATTATCCTTACTAAAGAGACAGAGTAATAATGTGCTTATTGGCAATGAAAGATGAAATAATGGAGGTAATTAAGTTAGAAAAGGATTCTTTCATGAATAGTCCTTTGGACGACGATGTAAAAGATGGGTGGTGACTCATTCAGTGATATTGGGCAGGATTTAAAGACAAAATGTGTGTGAAAGATTAACTGTTCCTAATGTTAATAACATTATTATAGGCAAAAAATGTACACAAACTACCCCAACACACAATACATGTCCACAATAGACAAGGGCTGCTTTGTTTTTTAGAATTGCTATCAGTGAGATCCCTGGAATACTAAGATCTGCTTCTAAATCTTAGGCACAAAAATCACAAAAAAGCAGTATGCAGAAAGGCAAGCGACTATGTAGTTGATTCTTCTTGATACATTTCTCCCTTGGTTTGGTAGGAACTTGCGGTGCCCTCGTGAAATTTCACCACCCAAAGTCAAACATCTCTGTCTTAGTCGACATAAATAACAAAAATCTATACAGCCTTATCATTCTAGTCAGTATAAATTCTGCTCAACATGGTTTGTGGGTCTTTTAAAAAAAAAGATTAAGAAGCAAAGCTACTGCCCATTGTTCTTGCCAGCTCTAAGTTCCGAAACCAAAATTTCACATCAAGTTAATCTTTTTCCTTCTGCTCAATGAATGTAAAAATAATATTTACCTTCTGCATATCCATTGCATATTACACTGCTGGGTGAATGTAAAAAGAAGGTGCCTCAAATCTGAAGACTAAATATTAGATACGACCTGAAATAATAAAGTAAGTATGATTGGCTTAGGAAATGCCAATGAATACGAGATGGAAATTATACTAACTCATTATGCCCGTTCGTTGTTGAGTTTGTTCTTTTGTCCCTATATTTATTGGGGGGGGGGGGAATGGGACGACGAGAGAGAGAAAATACTTGAAAAAATAGAACTGTTTCCTAATAGGATTCACATCTTATTATTGGTGCCGATATGCGGTTTTCCTTAACTCGCCATGATTACTTTTTTAGAAGCTTTTCACTTTTCCCCAGCTGAACCTCGTCTTGTTAGGCAGCCTTAATGACACTTCAGTCATTGCGGCTTTCAAGCGGAGGCCTTCCAGAGTGAACAGAGAGTTGACATTTCCTGACATTTTCTCAACTAATTACAGGACAAATAATTAAGCATGTTCTCGTATGTAACAAATGAAGGCAAAAGCCGTCTGTCAGCGATGGTGATTGATGACACTCTGGGAGACTTTATCTGATGGGCCCTGCCATGCGGTGGAGGGGGGGAAAGCAAATTTATTAGAATGAACAATGCAAATTCCGAGTCATCTCATCCAGTTATGCGCCAAAGCAATATCCATGTCAAGGTGAATGTGACAATGAAAGCAAAATATTTGCATTTTGTGGAACAGGTTGAAGGGAAAATCAGAGCGGGAAGATGACAGGCCTAATTATTTTGGCTCATACAGGCTAGGACAGCTGTTTCTGGTGTCCTGAACAAGGCTGTCACACAGGTAACTAAATAGGTCTGCATATAAGCCTGTATGCAACACTGTGCTGAGATGTCTACCACTAATGACCAACGCTAATGTTGCTGCCATCCCTGGAAAACAGTAAATGTGTCACAGTGCACCTTCTGCATGGCAGTCAACATTTCGCGACATAATTACTTGTTAGCGAATTAATTCCTATCTGTCAGTATCTATGCCAGTGTCATTTTCAGACCATTACGAAATTATACCATCACTATAGCAACTGCAAGTATAGTTAAAAGGCAAAAAAATAAAAAAGGAAAAGAAAGGGGGGGGATACATTTCAGAGATTCAGGAAAAAGTGCCTAGTTAGGTAGAAGACTAATAATGTAAAATTCAAATGGGATGTCGCTGCCTGCCATCCTAATTTTCTTTATCTCGATTGCGCATTTGATCAGTGATCATTAAACAATAATTTAAAATTTCCAATTTCAATCCCACGATTAATATTTCATATAATTAAAAACTGCAGCCCACAACAGCATCTCCTTTTTTTTTTAACAGGGGGCGAAGTGGGGGGGGGGAGAGAGAGAGACAGAAGAAAAAGAACCAAACTCAGCACAGAACGCTGTCAATGCAATTAATTAGGAGCTAAAAAATGACATGCTTTTAAAAAAAAGAATCCTAATACCAGAGTTTATATGCAAATATGAATAACTGATAGCATCGGGCTGTTTTTTTTCTCTCTGCCTCCTTTGTAGCTTATAAACAACGGTAATCTGCAAATCCGCTATCCTGACATTCTTCTCTCTTTCCCTCACATACACACACTCCTGCCGCAGCTTCTCTTTATTTATTATGGTACAATGTGCAAGGTCCATTTACCCCAAAGAATTTGAGATCTTGCTCATCATATTAACTATTTCTTAGTATTTCAATATGCCACCACTTGGACCTCAGACCTGAACATTTTCACCTGGAAGGGCAGGTTTCAGGTAGCATAAAAAGCAAGGCAAGAAGCATTAATCCAGATATAACAGTGCGATCCTATACAGTGCTCATTACTCTGAGGTAAGTGGGCATAAGATTGCATCCTCATTCTTCTTGTACTTTCTGGGAAACATCAGAAGGGGGGAACTTAACAAAACATCCCTTTGAAGAGAAGCATGAGCTCCAGGCATGCCAGGAGATCAATAGGGCCAGAACCATTAAGTGGTTTAATCAGTATATTAATCAACGAAAGACAATTTTTAATCGGTGGGTCTGCGACCATTCATGGGGTTCAATTTAATGTGGCAGAAGATTTTAATTGGTGGAAATGCAGGTTCAGTTGGGTTTTTGTGTGTGTGTTTTAAGGTTATTTTGCTACTGGGGCCTTGCTTTAATAGGGAATGGAGAAGAAAATATGAAAGATGGCCTTTGACCTCTCACTTCAGCTATGTCTTCAAGGCTTCTGCAATGATTTCTATGTTTGTTTATTAAATGGCATGTTAAACTATATTTTCTTCAAGATCCCTGAGGCATCTATAGTGAGGATTTGGGAGTATTCCTAATTATTTATCTCTAACCATCAGGTGATTAATCAAATAAATTGTTTAATTGACTTAGAAATCTGAGATCTTTATTCTGGGGAGATGGGGAAGTTCCTTGGAAGTTCAAAGTGTCTCCTCTGAACGTGTCCAGAGGAGGGCAACCAAAATGGTCAAAGGCCTGGAAACGATGCCTTATGAGGAACGGCTAAGGGAGCTGGGCACGTTTAGCCTGGAGAAGAGGAGGTTAAGGGGTGATATGATAGCCATGTTCAAATATATAAAAGGATGTCACATAGAGGAGGGAGAAAGGTTGTTTTCTGCTGCTCCAGAGAAGCGGACACGGAGCAATGGATCCAAACTACAAGAAAGAAGATTCCACCTAAACATTAGGAAGAACTTCCTGACAGTAAGAGCTGTTCAACAGTGGAATTTGCTGCCAAGGAGTGTGGTGGAGTCTCCTTCTTTGGAGGTCTTTAAGCAGAGGCTTGACAACCATATGTCAGGAGTGCTCTGATGGTGTTTCCTGCTTGGCAGGGGGTTGGACTCGATGCCCCTTGTGGTCTCTTCCAACTCTATGATTCTATGATTCTATGATTCCTGCTTGCCTGAAATCAACGGAACTCACTAGGCATAACAGCAAATTTAGGGTATGGGTTTGTGTCATCCCTTTTGATTCCTATTTGGCTCCTTCTCAATGGTGCAATTAAGTGTACACATTATCAGAAATAACTGGAAACATATATCTCTGAAGCCATCCTTTAGGCCTAGGTCTCACAGAGGTGGTAAACCTTTGTGTAAGCTATGCCAGTACAGTATAAGATGCAGGTTACATATTTAAATCGTGTCCTCCCTCAAAGAGGGCACGCGTTGCAGTGAGACCTGGAGACTGACCGCTTGTGTTGTGGGTTGGTAGATTGGACAGCCACAACACCCAATTGGTAGGTCCCTCATTGCTGGGTTTAATCTGGCCAATGGGGTGCAGTCTAAAGGGATCGAGGGACCTATATATACCCAGTCACGTGACCCAGAGCTTCCTCTTTTGGCTCGTGCATCAGAACACCCACCCACCTCTCCCTACTTTGGGGGCATTTTTCGCTTGACCTTGCTATGCCGTCGTGTGTCGTCTGTCATTGGTACAGGGGCACGACAGGAATTTTCCCCACTTGGCTGATTGGCTGTTGCCGTTTGGGATTCGCCTACCGTGTAGCAAATTGTCACAACTTGTAAGGTTGCAGATAGGCACTGGTTCATGTGATAGGGATGGGAGAACGGTCTTGCCATCCCTATGTGAAGGGTATTCCATTAAAGGAATCCAGGGACTCGACTGGTTTGGTCAACCCCTGAGATGGGGTTGTGCCCGTGCCTGAGTCCAGGGGAGCATCTGGGGAGTGAACAGAGTCTGTTCCCAAGCTTTTCACCTGCCTCAGGTGTTCACCCTTTGACTGACCTATGATAGAGCTCTCGGTCAGCGCTATCTGCAAGGGTGAAGGGAGCTAGTTGAACCAGAGCCTATGCAACCACTCACTTTCTGTAATCAATAAAGTTGTGACCTAAATTCTGCCAAAAACCAAAACTAAAATGTGTCTTTATTTAGGGGGGAGGTCTCTGGGTCTGAACACGCAAATGCTCCCCCATGCAACAGATTCTTTCCAGTTAGAAAACTGAGTGCAAAGCTGAGGAAACGCTTTCTCCCTACCATTTAGTTTTCTGTGTGGAAGGAATTGCTTTGCATCAGTCCTGTAAATCTTCACCTGCAGTGGAAAGTGGTACAACAGGCTTACTGCCTTATTGAAATCTAGGCCTCTGTTACAGGGAATTGTTTCAGGGTTCTCATCGCTGATGCTTTTAGGACCCTGGATTCAGAACAATATAGATAGCAATGCCACCAAATATAGCGTTAGGCAAATTTCCTCCTCAGACAAAAGCCACAAACTTGAGGGATTTTGAATTCAGAAAAAATATTATTATTATGAAGGGTTCCATATATATCTCAGAAATTAGTGTGGAATGATTAGTCATTGTGTTCTGTATAATTCACCAGCACTGGATATTATGTGAAGAATCTGCAGTTGATTAAAAAACACACCTTAAAATGCAATGTTATGTGTACTGTTTCTATACCTTGGATTAATCTTTTTACTAAAAGCAAATTTCCAGCAGATTTTCGATATCTGAGATACCTGAAAGTAGCAAAAACAAGAATCTGCAGTTGATTAAAAAACACACCTTAAAATGCAATGTTATGTGTACTGTTTCTATACCTTGGATTAATCTTTTTACTAAAAGCAAATTTCCAGCAGATTTTCGATATCTGAGATACCTGAAAGTAGCAAAAACAATCATTTTTATTTGTATCCAACTGTCATTACAAATATCTATTAAACAGCAAATTTTAAAATTTCAATAAAAATTGGGAGTTGGGGTTGCATGCCTCTAAGTATGCCCCTAAAATGTAAAGCTTGGTAATTTTTTGAAGATAAAGTTTTAGACCTTTAGACCACAATCCAGCTAAAATAAGTCACTGCTGTATTCCATTGAAAGCAATGGAATTTAAGTCAGTCCTGATTAATTTGTCCCATTGGTTTCAATGCAACTTATTAGTTACAGCTAACTTTAGCTGGATTGGGGCCTTGGCTGACAAAACAATTTGTGAAAGGGAGGAATGATCCTGGGATATCAGTATGTAAATGCACATGTCTGCATTGATTCCCTGTTTTGATTAATTGGTTCCAGCCAGGAGATTAACTGTTTTTGGAAGATACCAGCCTAAATTCATCATCTTGAGCTGTATAACATGGCCACTTTTGTTAAGTACAAATGCACATGTGGTGAATTTCTGGAGATATATACCTGCTGAAAAGCATTTGAATGGGCAATTTGAGTGCATCAGAGAAGAAACGAATGATGTGAAATTAAAATGCTCATTAAAAATGAACTCATCAAGAGCTGTGAGATGTTTCTTGGTGGTGATGGAGATGGTTTTCTCTTGATTTGCATAATATATGGTGTTGCATCTGCTTTGTCTTCTCTGTTCACAGAAATACCCCCTGCCAAATACCATTGAGTTTAGCTTTTGTTTTAGGGTTAAAATGACTTTCAGAGCCTAATCCACATACTAGTTAAAATGAAGTGCTTCAGTTTAGACTGAATTGATTTGAAACATGCTTACTCAGAAGCCAGCTTCTGTTTGAGTACAACTTACTTTGTAGGTTTTCAGGTTCAGTAACCTTGGCCCATAGTGACATTTTTTCATGCAATGCCAAGAGATATTGGGTGCCCCATGGTCTTGTAACTCCTTCTGCAAAGGACCCAGGTACTGACTGTGATACTGAAGAGACCCTCTGGGCCACTACCAAACCAGACTGCAGTGGGCAACACATCATGTGCAGGCCGCACTGAACTTTCCAAGCCTGGTCTGCTCAAGAAAGTACTGCGCCGTATACAGCCAAAGTTTCATAACCTTCTGTCCCATGTTATCCAATTTGCCAACAGATGCATCTGGTAACAACCGATGACAAAATGCAATTCTCTAAGCTGGGATGTGACCCCTTTCAAGTTCCAACTTCTCTAAAGGCATGTTCAGGTGTGTTGAACGTTGAGTGCGCAGAGGTGCACACCTAAGCCCTGCCCCAGGGCACATGAGTATGGTTACCAGATGTACCCCTTTCCCGGGGACAGTTCCCGGATTTACAAATCGGTCCCTGGACAAAATCCGTCCCCGGAATGTCCCCGGATTTACAAATCTGTCCCCAGATTTATATTTTAAGTGTTGTAGATTTATTAGTAGGGAATGAATGTTGTGTGATTGGTTCAACGGCACAAGACACATCATATGGGGACTTCGGGTGAGGCAAAATGGCGGTGCCTGAAGCCAGCCAGAACCAACTGTAATACCAGGCTGGCTTTGCCTTTGCTGCCGCCACTGCTGAGGGGGAACCAGGGATGCCTGGCGTGTCAACTGGGGGAACCACTGACCCCCCCATGACCCAAATCGAGCCAGGTGCAAGAGTGCCTGGCTAACTGCCCAGCGGTGCTCCGGAGCCAACGCAGGGAGAAGGAGGAGAGGAGAAGGAGAAGGAAGAGAGAGAAAGAGGAAGGAGAAAAAAGAGGGGAGCCCTGACCATGCCGCACTGCTGCCGCCGCTCAGGACAAGAGGTTGGAGAGCAACAGGAGGGCAAGGACATGTGGCCGAGCCCAGGCCCAACCCTAACCTACTCCATGGCGGCTTGCGCTCCAAGAGAGGAGGCCGGGGCCCAGAGGAAGGTCACATGACAGAGACCACAGAAGAGAAGATATTACTTCTTAATTTTTTAAAATATTTTTTTAATAGCTTTCTCTCTCTCTCTCTCTCTCTCTTTAAAGTGTCCCCGGATTCTTTGAAAAAAATCTGGTAACCTTACACATGGGTTTTGTGTCAAACCTTCACAAGTAATTCATTAAGTAACCGATCAATTGATTGTTATTTATATCCCACACTGTTCTTAGATCTGTGAATCCTCTTCCCAACCTTAGGTTCTAGAAAGTCCTTGTCCCTTTTAAAACATATCCCTGTTTTTTGCTGCATCAGGTAGACTGTTGAAAAATGGGATGGGGAAAACAGCTGGCCTCTAGCAAGCTACAGCAGTGGGGAGCTCTGCAACTTTGATCACTGTGGCAGCTATGGGGAGAAAAAAGATCATGAGTGGGCACTCAAAGACATCATGGTGCAAGAGGTGAACTGCAACACACACAAGTCCTGGGCTTCCCAATACAGTGGTACCTCTGGTTATGAACTTAATTCGTTCTGGAGGTCCATTCTTAACCTGAAACCATTGGGGCCTCCTGCTGCCACCGTGCCGCTGCCACGTGATTTCCGTTCTCATCCTGAGGTAAAGTTCTTAACCTGAGGTACTACTTCTGGGTTAGTGGAGTCTGTAACCTGAAGCATCTGTAACCTGAGTTGTTTGTAACCCAATGTACCACTGTGTTACACACAGCTTCAGGGCCCACCCCTACCATGTTTTCCTGCCTCCTGCCCTTACTTGTATGCCACAGGCCTCTGGGCAGAAGGCTTCACTGCCCTCTCTCCTACCTAGAACATAGAGTTATAGGAGGCGGGCAGGGCAGGGCTGAGTGTCCCATGGTTTTCTTGGTGTCTCTGCTCACAACTGAATGGCTGAATGGCTGTTTTCTTAGCCTAGGTGTGATAGTACATCACCCCTCTAGACCATCCTGGTTGGACCTCCACCCAGGAGAGTATGCTCTGCCCAGTTTCCTATGTATGTTGGGCATGTGGTGTGCTGTGCTGGATTTAATAATAATAATAATAATAATAATAATAATAATAATAATACCCCGTCCATCTGGCTGGTTTCCCCAGCCACTCTGAGCGGCTCCCAACAGAATATTAAAACATCAAACATAAAAACATCCCTAAACAGGGCTGCCCTCAGATGTCTTCTAAAAGTCAGATAGTTTATTTCCGTGACATCTGATGGGAGGGCGTTCCACAGGGTGAGCGCCACTACTGAGAAGGCCCTCTGCCTGGTTCCCTGTAACCTCACTTCTCACAGTGATGGAACTGGCAGAAGGACCTCAGAGCTGGACCTCAGTGTCTGGGCCGAAAGATGGGGGTGGAGACGCTTCTTCTTTCTTTTTTATATTTTTATTAATTTTTAGCATGACATTTTAAACAATTATTAAACATACTTTTATATCTTATACACATTTTTTTTACTTCCATCAATCATGTCTGAAAATTTTCCAATCTTATCATTTAGTTTACATTTCTTACTTTCACTATTACATTTAAATATTATAACTAATATTTCCCTTCTTTCTCTTCTTTGCCATATTTCATATATTTCTCCTTACAAAACTTCTTGTAGTCCTACTAGCATACTTTGTTGATTACAGTTGCTCTTCAAATAGTTCGCATATTTCTTCCACTCTTCTGTAAATCTCTGGTCTCGCAGGTTTCAAATCCTTCCTGTCATTTCATCCAATTCTGCATAGTCCATTAATTTTGTCTGCCATTCTTCTTTCGTTGGTATTTCTTCTTGCTTCCATTTCTGGGCTGGAGACGCTTCTTCAGATATACTGGACTGAGGCTGTTTCTGGCTTTAAAGGTCAACACCAACACTCTGTGCTCGGAAATATACTGGGAAACATACTCCAAGTTGGCCTGTACGTGTTGGCTTCCTTCATGCTTGTGTTATGCATGAGCACTGTCACCAACTCAATCCCTAATAGGTGTGCTATCTCAGAGTATCCAGAGACGTTGCATCTGTGTTTGGCATTTTTATTATTTGCTGCTTGTGTGTTTCCTCACTCCCATTCTAGGCTGAGCACCCACTAGGCATGGCAATTGCTCCACCAGCGCAGAGGGAGCATTTCTCAGTTCCTGGCATAATCTGAGTATAGGATTGCACTGCCCATGTCTGAAAATCAATCCATTATTTGAAGGATGTTTGTGAA
Source organism: Podarcis gaigeae (assembly GCF_964106915.1). Lineage (NCBI taxonomy): Eukaryota > Metazoa > Chordata > Lepidosauria > Squamata > Lacertidae > Podarcis > Podarcis gaigeae. The sequence goes on along the minus strand of NC_139683.1, from coordinate 81,495,042 downwards.
AACAAAAACAAAAAATGATTCATTGAGAAAATTCCATTATTGAACCTTCTGCTAAGTGTAACTAATACACAGACACAGAAGAGGACATATATCAATAATTTGCTATTTTGAGTTATTTCATTTGCTCTCATGAGTTTTTCTGCACTCATTTTTCACTTCTTTGGGGTATAAGTTGGATTCTCTCTGCTTTCTTTTCACAATCACCCATTAATTCATATATCAAAACCAAGACATTATTAACAAAAATACACAATTCCTCTGCAATAGATTGAGAAGTAGTGTCTCACCAATAGGAACATTTTAAGTACATTTTGGGGTGGGGGAGAAACAGATAGGGATGTCATCCAACAAAAAAATCCTGCAGCATTAGATTGCAGTCCTGTACACACTTCCTTGGGGGTAAGTTCCATTTAACTCCATGGGACTTATCTCTGAGTAAACATGCCTAGGATTTTACTGATTTGATTTTTATTATTATTTAATGTATCTGTATGCCACTTTTCATTCAAATGCATCTCAAAGTGGCTTACAAACAATAAATAACAATAAAATAAGAAAACACAATAGAACATAAGAAATACCACATAAATCATATAAAATAATTAGGTAAAGGTAAAGGTACCCCTGCCCGTACGGGCCAGTCTTGCCAGACTCTAGGGTTGTGCGCTCATCTCACTCTATAGGCCGGGAGCCAGCGCTGTCCGCAGACACTTCCGGGTCACGTGGCCAGCGTGACAAGCTGCATCTGGCGAGCCAGCGCAGCACACGGAACGCTGTTTACCTTCCCGCTAGTAAGCAGTCCCTATTTATCTAGTTGCACCCGGGGGTGCTTTCGAACTGCTAGGTTGGCAGGTGCTGGGACCAAGCAACGGGAGCGCACCCCGCCGCGGGGATTCAAACTGCCGACCTTTCGATCGGCAAGTCCTAGGCGCTGAGGCTTTTACCCACAACGCCACCCGCGTCCCTCAATATTAATATACTTCTTCCTAATTGTATTTCACTTCAACAATTACTTTGATAAAATACATATTATGTTATGTGCTTTAGATACTCAATAAATTACCATATAGCATATATTCAACACAAAAACCAGTGACAATTAGTTGTTGCAAAGGACAGCTGGACATATAAAGGGCCCCATTACCTTCAGGAGCTTAGGGCCTCATCAAACCTAAATCTAGCCCTGTTCAGCCGTCATAATTTAATTAATCAATTTATTTAAAAATACATACATTTGCATATTCATCCATCCACCCAGCCATTCAAGACATTTATTTGCCACCCAATAACTGGAGTTCTGTTGGCAGCTTACAATAAAAACGTTAAAATATAACCATACCAGAAAAATATGAATACCATATAAAATTAGATAGTGAAGAAACTGAACAAGAACTAGTCTTCTGACAGGGTGGATTAGGTCTACTGTACCACCATACATTCAATAAGAACATATGAAAACCTCTATAGTTTGACAGTGGCACAGGAATAAAACTTTAGTTCTGGAGCAAACCATGTATTATGTTTTTCCACTGAAGACACCATCTTAGAAGAGGCATTCTTTGTTCCATGCCAAAGAAGTTGAGAGGCCTGTTCTAAGATGGCACCTGCCATTTTTTGGAAGTTCTGGTACCAAAAACATTTTTTCTCCTTCCTGACCAACACTTTTTAATTCTTGGAAAGGCTTTTAATCTACTAATCTTACCTATCAGTCTAAATGAAGCAGTTCTAAAAATAATCAAAGAAAGAAAGAATTGCCTTGATAGAGATGATATACAAATTTGAGACACGAACCCAATGAGATGGTGTCTTTCTAATGATCCCAGTCAATCTAATTAATGTATTCTGCTACATTACATTTTAAGAAGTGACCATTGTGTAATACACTTTGAAATATGCACAAGCTAATGGGATAAGATACAAAAAATTATTATGCTGACAGTAAATCATATTACATTCCTAATAAGCATTAACTAGATAACTAGGTCAAAGCAGTATTATCTTAATTGATTTTTCAAAAGAAACCTGACAGAAAAATGTCAATGCCGAAGTATTTCTTCATGCATCATTAAAACAAGATTGGCTTTTAACAAAAGAAGAATCCTTCACAGAATTGATTCTTGCTTCAGGCTGCCTGCAAGTAAGTGTATTACATAAAAATCTATACAGGATATTAAAACAACACCATTCTGCAAGACAGTTACAATTAAAAGCTGACACCCCCACCCTGTCCCCAATGCATCCACCACAGTGCCTTGCCAGCAAATGTATTTAAAGCCTTCAAAGTCGGGTTTCACCAATGTATGAAAAATCATTCCGATCTATTCTTTGACAAAAGAGGAGATGATGATGTGGGCTGCTGATGAAATTGCGACATTAATAACAAACTCATTTCATAACAACATGGCAGTTAAATAAACATACAGGAAGACAACAAAAAATATTAACTTTACCTTGAAGCTATATACAAAATGCCCATTAAAAAAAAGAAAAGAAATATTTACACTGCAAACAGCAGGTGTCAAATAATCCGAGGTTAGCAATTGGACTCAAATGCTATTCACTATGCAGAATACTGCAGCATAAGAGCTACACTTTGCCAGTTTATCACGTTTATTTAAAATGGATACGGGAAACAGTGAAACATAAAATAATCCTGAAAGGAGAACATCAACCTGTGGGGCACCAGAGAAGAATGTGGTAGGTTGGTTATTCAACCAGGCATATGGCAAGCAAGCAACGTTTGGATCGCATGCATTCAATGGGGAAATTGGTGACCAGAAATGGGTGCGACCTCAAGAACTTTTCAAAAGTATCTACTTGGTTTTGTAGCACTAACATTCTCCGACATTCGTTTTTGGTAATAAAAGGGGTGGGGGTTTTAGGGACCCTGAAATGTTCCCCACATAGCATAGTTGCTCATGACGCTAGACTCGCTGTTTACTCAAGAGCTCTTCCAACGCCATTTTTTGTCTTATTAATCAGGGCTTCTCCTTCCTCAAAATTGCAGACCCTCCAAGTATCTCTATTTTCCAATGACATTCCCCTCTATTTTCCAATGACATTCCAATGACATTCCAATGACATTTGAAAAGCTGTTCCAGTTCCTGATTTGATCCCTAAATGTTTCCCTTTTCCTTAGGGACCTAATGGTAAGATGTCCCTATTTTCTTTGGAGAAATATTGGAGGGTATAGAGTTATGCAACCCCCAAGTCAAAGAGATGAGTAACAATATAACCTTTAAAAGACATCTGAAGGCAGCCCTGTACAGTGGTACCTCAGGTTACATACGCTTCAGGTTACATACGCTTCAGGTTACAGACTCCACTAACCCAAAAATAGTACCTCGGGTTAAAAACTTTGCTTCAGGATGAGAACAGAAATTGTGCTCCGGTGACGCGGCAGCAGCGGGAGGCCCCATTAGCTAAAGTGGTGCTTCAGGTTAAGAACAGTTTCAGTTTAAGAACGGACCTCCGGAACAAATTAAGTACTTAACCCGAGGTACCACTGTATAGGGAAGTATTTTATTGTTTAATGTTTTATTATGTTTTTATATATGTTGGAAGCCACCCAGAGTGGCTGGGACAACCCAGTCGGATGGGTGGGGTATAAATAATAAAATTATTATTATGGAACAGGACACCCCTATTTTCCTTGGAGAAATGTTGGAGGGTATGTATTTGTGTAACAGTGTCAATCAGATTTGGCATTCTTACACTGACACTAAGGGGAAATGAAACTATTTCAAGGGTAAAGGGGATGCATAAAAATTGCCCTTACTCTTGATGGAAGAGGGGCAGAGAGGAACTCAGACAACCTCTGTCTTGAATGCATGCTAAATCTACTATTGTGGTCATGGCTGCATCACCTGTGCAGTCAAAAATTTAGGGACAAGGGTTCTATTACAACTTTCTCTCCAGCATGACCATTATCTGTGCCTAGGAGTCTTTTTTGTGGGAGAGCATTGCACCATGGGAGCCCAGCAACCTAAAGTGGCATAAGTTTTTGCTACTTGTGAGAATGACTCCAAGTCCCATAGCTGGATTCATGCAGGAATACAGATGTAATTTTTATTTTCAGAGCTGAGCTACACGCTTTGGACTTACTGCAGATGTGACAGTTTATTCTGTATGGCTAATGTTAAGTTGTTCTGGGAAGAATCTGTAAACTGAAACAGATGACGTTATTCTCCATTTGCAATTAATAGCCATTCTCAATTTAATACGGAATGAGGTGTTAGAATTTTGGATTGCACCGCTTCAGATTGCAGGGGGGTAATGAGTCATAATTTTGAATATTTCCTTATGTAAGAAACTTTCTGCATGGGCATTGCCAGTTAGGGATGTCAGAGATTTCTGACAAAGAAATGAAAAAGGAAGCAGAAATTGCTGCATTTTGTGTGTTCATCTGTTGGTTAGGAACAGAATTCAGTCAAGCAAATATGACCAGTATTCATTCACACTGTTGCTGTTGGTGTTTTTAAGTCCACAAACAATACGTGATTAATGGCTTTTTAAAGCATTGTTTTGATGTTTACTTTGAAAGGAATGTAAGCTGCATAAATAACATAAGCAGTTAGGTAAAGGTAAAGGTAAAGGGACCCCTGACCATTAGGTCCAGTCGTGGCTGACTCTGGGGTTGCGGAGCTCATCTCGCTTTATTGGCCGAGGGAGCCGGCGTACAGCTTCCGGGTCATGTGGCCAGCATGACTAAGCTGCTTCTGGCAAACCAGAGCAGCGCACGGAAACACCGTTTACCTTCCTGCTGGAGCGGAACCTATTTATCTACTTGCACTTTGACGTGCTTTCGAACTGCTAGGTTGGCAGGAGCAGGGACTGAGCAACGGGAGCTCACCCTGTCGCGGGGATTCGAACCACCAACTTTCTGATCGGCAAGTCCTAGGCTCTGTGGTTTAACCCACAGCGCCACCCGTGTCCCTAAGCAGTTATGTAAGTTAGGTTAAATAGCAGAGAGCAACATGAATAAGGTAGTAGTTGGTGGGAACTGAAGTGCAGCAGAACTAAAACAATGCTGGTTGTGAGGAACAGAAGTCAGAACAGAAAAGCACCATGCCTTCTCCTCCTTCTAGGGTAGATTAATATGCAGATCATAATCAGGCAAAGCATTCATAGTTTAGAAGTAAGCATTATCCCATCTGAATGTTCTGAGTTGGCGCTATGGGATCAGAAGGTCGGCAGTTCGAATCCGCACACACCCACACCTGTACAGAAAATGATAATAATGAAAGTAAATATTTTTTTCCCTTTTATCTTCCAAAATCTTTTCTTCAACTTTGACTTCCTGTCAAGTCCCTTTGCATATGTTTTAACGTACATGTGAATGTACACAAAACAATAAACCTTTCTATATAATTTTTCTAATACATTCTGAAAACATAATAAATCCTTAACTGTAGTCCACCTCCTTTTAGTTCCTTTATCACTCGAATGGCAGCACAGAGTCAAAACCATTATTGTATTTTTGAACATATTTTTTATAAACATCCCATTTTTCTGCTAATTTTTGCTTTGAGTTTCCTCTGAGTTTACTAGTCAGTTGAGCCGTCTCCACTAATTCCTGTAATTTGATTTGCCAATCTTTTATTTTTGGAGCCTCGTGATCTTTCCATCCCTTGGCTAACCCCATTGGCCAGATTAAACCCACCAATCGGGTGCTGTGGTTATCCAATAGACCAACCCACAACCAGGAGGTCAGTCTCCAGGTCTCACCGCAACACGTGCCCTCTTTGAGGGAGGACACAATTTAATGGTGAAGCCAACTGAGGATGAGTGCATGAACTACTGTCCACCTCACCCTGAACTGGCTCAGTAACATTGTCACATTCCCTATGTCGCCTTGTTAGCTGGAATCACAAAGTGAAGGCTGTTGCAAAAAACAACAACAAAGGCACGAAAAGAGTGTCTAACTGATCAACAGTCTCAAACGGCCTTCAAAATGTGAGTGGAAGGGAAGCAGCACATTCTTTACACCGATAAGAATAAGAATAAAATGTTTATTTGCACACATTTGTCACAGCCTTAGTATATATATATATATAAAAGAATAGTTATTCCAGAGTTTAGAGCATGGCATATGCTTATGCATTTCTCCACCCATTCCTTAACAGCTGTCTATGGAGACCGGGTTCTTCATAGTTATGAAATCAAGGAGTAATTCGCCAGATTTTAACACATGCTCCTTCACAGCAAGACTTCACCCGCTTTGATAAAAGAAAACCAAAAACATGGTTCTGTTTCTTTGTAAGGCTATTTTTTTAAGGATTTGAATAATCAATAAAAGTGGAAAAAATAGGTTATTTATGCCTTTCAAACATCATAATCTCAAAGGGCAAAGAAGCAGAATACTGTGCAGAGACCAGTCCCTTGACATCTACCATGTTTGGCAGATGGTGCTGTCAGTTCTGTTCTGTGTTTATTCTATTGTGCATGCGGTAGCATATTTTAAAATGTACAAGCTCATGTATTATCTATGGGTTAAAAGCATGCAACACAAGCGGGACTATATCACAGGAGTTAAACTTCTGTAAACAACTAGCAGCGGTTGTGTAAATGCTATTTTCTTGACATAAATAACAGAAACATATGGCCTGAGACAGGAAGTGGGTGATACCTAGATAGATTGATATCTTGCTCGACAAGTCACTATATTTATGACATGATTCTGCCTGACAGTGAAAGAGGAGGGGAGGCAAGCTAATGACTTTTTCATGAACTCTCTGACAATGTACATTTGACCACTGAATAGCTTTGCTCAACAAACTGATTCACTGCTCTGCTGTTAAATGGGTTCCAGTGTAATGAAGAAAATATTGCACATTAGGAGCAGGGGATCCAGCTGATCTTTCTCATTTTCCTTTGGGTAATATCTCCCTTTTAGCATCATAAGTCATTTTAACAAGAATAATCAGGTTGCGCTGTGCTGCAGCCTTTGCTGAAGATGCACACTTGATTCACTGTCTTAGAATCAGCTCCAAAGCCCTGGTCCTACTTGACCTTGCTTGCACCTTTTTGACCAGACAGCTGTGGTTGTTGCATGTGTGCAGCACACATGGGAAGTGATGATAACATAAACTCATGGACGCATAATACATTTATGCTGGTCTGAGGAGCCTGTTAAAGCACAGCCCCCAATGTGTGTGTATGTATTTAATGAACACCCTCTTCGGGCCTGAACATGGGAGAGTTAAACATGTGCAGAGAGGTAGGAGCTGTCAGTTTGCATTTCTTAGTGCAGAAAGCATTGATCTAATGTGTAGATATCTTTCCTATTCTAATTCATTCAAGAGGGTTCTGGAAGCTACTGGAAGCTTCTCTGTGTGAGAGCAGCAAAAAGAAGGTGAAATATACTCAGAGTCGCAAAGTAATTTCATGCTCTTTATTCAGCTCATAGTGGTGAGGAGGAATGAATGAATGTCCCCTCAAAGTATCTGCTTTATATACATTATTTACACAATGGGCTGCACATGATTGGCTAATTCCGGAATTCTACTGTAAGCCAATCAGGTTGTGGATTCACTTCTATCTGGAGCATGATTGGGTGGTTCCTGCCAACCAATCATACTGCTGCATTGTTCTAGGACCAATCAGACTGCTGCATTCTGAATCCTATTGTTCTAGGACCAATCAGACTGCTGCCTTTTGGATCCTATTGTTCTAGGACCAATCAGACTGCTGCAGTTTGGATCCTATTCAACTCAGTACATAACAGAAGGGTTAATGATTGTTTGGGTTATACCTTCTGGGAAGCTGGTTTGAATTGGTTCTCTTATCTCTATTCTGCAGAGTCATGCCGACTATAACTAGAGGCCAGAAGAAGCCTGGGTTTTTCCTTTTCTCCTTCTATCTCTCTTCCTTCTGGTGTGGTGTTTCTGTACATAGGATGCTTAATATTAAGGGTTTAGGTTTGTTATAAGTTTATAAGTTTTCATAAGTGCTGCAATTCTGTATGGACTGTGCCAATCCTGATTGTATTGGATTTTATAAGCATTATACTACATTTGCCTTCAGCACAGGTAAAACTCTTCTGGATGAAATATTCCCTCTGGTCTATTTTTGGGAACTCTGCAACGTGTTTAAGTTTTTCCTCCACATGTATGACACACGTATGACAACTTATGACAGGGGCATGTACACAATATCCGCGAATGTGGGGGGAGGGCTTCTGAGAAATGTGCAAAGAAGTCCCCTTCACACTTTTGCTGCCACATGGGGACATGTGTATGCCCTCACTTCTCTAGGCACTTTTAACTCTCATGTGTTTGGATAAACAACTGAAGAGGGCAAAAGAGACATATGCATGTGTGTATAATGTCTACACAGCATGGATGCTACAGGAAATTCTGGTATGCACAAAAACAACAACACACAATTACAGTGTGTAGAGTGTTGGTCTGTCCCACGCCCCAAAATTTGTATGTGTTTTCACCTCCCAGGAAATGCTGTTAAAATGGGGGAGGGGGAGTTAGAAGGAATACTAATTCTGCTACATGCTACTAGGTAAAGGTAAAGGTAAAGGTACCCCTACCCGTACGGGCCAGTCTTGACAGACTCCGGGGTTGTGCGCCCATCTCACTCAAGAGGCCAGGGGCCAGCGCTGTCCGGAGACACTTCCGGGTCACGTGGCCAGCGTGACATCGCTGCTCTGGAGAGCCAGAGCCGCACACGGAAACGCCGTTTACCTTCCCGCTGGTAAGCGGTCCCTATTTATCTACTTGCACCCGGAGGTGCTTTCGAACTGCTAGGTTGGCAGGCGCTGGGACCGAGCAGCGGGAGCGCACCCCGCCGCAGGGATTCGAACCGCCGACCTTTTGATCGGCAAGTCCTAGTCGCTGAGGCTTTAACCCACAGCGCCACCTGCGTCCCGGACATGCTACTAGAATTGCCACCAAATTTTGCCTAAAGCAAATTCAAGGTCAGTTTGGCCGCTCCTGCTCAGAGTTGGGGGCAAAAAAACCCCAAAACCATCTGAGGAATATTGAGAAAGGCCATGAAGGTTTTAGGGAAGGCTAGGGAAATTTCAGGGTAGGTCCACACATGCCATTTCCATTAAAATTCAATTAAAGTAAAATTTGAAGCGTATGGAGGGGCTCCTGGACAAAATATATGGGGAAGGAGTTTTAACAATAATAACAATAATAAGCCAAGTTACAGGGAACCAGGCAGAGGGCCTTCTCGGTAGTGGCGCCCTCCCTGTGGAACGCCCTCCCACCAGATTTCAAAGAGAACAACAACTACCAGACTTTTAGAAGACATCTGAAGGCAGCCCTGTTTAGGGAGGCTTTTAATGTTTAATAGGCTATTGTATTTTAATATTCTGTTGGAAGCCACCCAGAATGCCTGGGGAAGTCCAGCCAGATGGGCGGGGTATAAATAATAAATTATTATTATTATTAATTAGGGAGATACGTACATTTCTAAAAATACGACAAGCTATGTTGATACCAAAATGTTTTTGGGCCTTGTCAGAGTTGTTTATAAGTGTGGGTCTTAACACAGAGTGTGTGCAGGCCTAGTGGAAGGGAAGATCACAAGATAAACTAGGCTGAAAAGTTGTCTGAGCCAAACCTATTGGGTTCCTTTGGCCTCATCCAGTATTTTCAGCAATACTAAAGTGTCTCCAATTTTTTTTTCTGTTCCTTTTGCAAAATGTTGAATTGCCCATTAATCTGTCCACCTGTGTCGTCATCCACCCAAATCTAACCGTCATAACATCATTCTGTTCACTATGAGAACCCTGATTGGGTGGCATCACTCATGTGATTTAGGCTGTCATCCTCCCCGCCACCTGTCCCCAATGTTGATGGGTTGGGAGGCAGGACTAGAATGGCATAGATGTCTATCTATGTCTATCTTCCCTAGCAAGAGTCATAAACACCCAACCACACAATTTGTATCCCCAAGTTGTGCCAGGTTCTTTTCCTTTCTCTTTATCATATTTTTCGCTCTATAAGACGCACCAGACCACAAGACGCACCTAGTTTTTGGAGGAGGAGAACAAGAAAAAAATATATTCTGGATCTCAGAAGCCAGAACAGCAAGAGGGATCGCTGTGCAGCGAAAGCAGCGATCCCTCTTACTGTTCTGGCTTCTGGGATAGCTGCGCAGCCTGCATTCGCTCCATAAGACGCACACACATTTCCCCATTACTTTTTAGGAGGGAAAAAGTGAGTCTTATAGAGCAAAAAATGTGGTAAATGCTAGGCTGCTCATTCAAGAAATGTGGGCCTTTTAAGTTAAAATCCGTCATTATAACCATTCTACATGGAGTCATTCAGGGAATTGTTCGAAGCATGATTGTTATATTGAAATGGTGTATCAAGAAATGTGGACAATGGTCTTTCAGCTCAAGTGTTCTGTATGCAAAAATGGGTTGCTGGAAGTATTATGGCGGGGAAAGATGTCATATTATTTTTTTTGCTACACTTGTATGTCCAAGTTCATACGCTCTGCAGAGTTCTAACTCCATTTGTATGATGGAGGAATAATGCATGCTCCTCACCTCTGCCATGCATATATCCTCTTATTTACATTGGGCACTCCAGATTAAGTTGAGACTGCAGCCCATAAGGGTCTAGTTCCCATGGGTGTTTGTTTTTTATGAGAAAGAAGAATAAGAGCCAGGCAGAATGATTCCTGATATTTCAGGGCGCAATCATCTGGGGAATTATCCAGTGCCAGCCCCATCAAAACGAGAACTTCTCAAAACTCATACATTCTAAAAGATTTTAATTATTTTAGCACATAAATAGAACCCAGTGTGGGTTCTAAATAGGGGGGAAACTATGTTCACATCCCAATTTAGTGAAGTAACTTAACTAATGGGAAATAATTCTTGTACAGGCAAACAGATACGGGCACTTAGGGTAGACTAAGAAAGTAATGCAACAATTGATATGCAACTCAAAAAAACAGGCTAGGATAAAATAGTACAGTGGTACCTCGGGTTACATACGCTTCAGGTTACATACGCTTCAGGTTACAGACTCCGCTAACCCAGAAATAGTACCTCGGGTTAAGAACTTTGGTTCAGGATGAGAACAGAAATCGTGCAGCGACGGCGCAGCATCAGCAGGTGGCCCCATTAGCTAAAATGGTGCTTCAGGTTAAGAACAGTTTCAGGTTAAGAACAGACCTCCAGAACGAATTAAGTACTTATCCCTGAGGTACCACTGTACAGGTGAAACTCCCTGCCTTTTGTTTTGGTGTGTTATAGAAGTGTTGATTAAGGATATATGGAACAATGAAAGTGGAACCAAAACTAAAGCGATGGCTTCAGCTCACCTCTAGCAAACTGCTTTCAGAGTTGTTTGTGTGTAACTGCTATGGAAAACAAGACAGCATAAATGGATATTCCCTGTCCTTTTATTTCCCCAACAACCCTGTGAGGCACTGGCAGAGGAAGAGGAGTGTGGGGGGAGCACACTGCCCCCAGCAGCGTGATCCGCAGGGTGCCATTGCGGCTGCCCCCCCCCCCGCGCTGGGCACCCCACCCCTGCAGACGGTGCGCCCCACCCCCTGGACGCATGCCAGCCCTGCCCCCACCTGCTCTCCGGGCCCGGTGCCGGAGCATGAAGCTCCGCAACTGCTGTGAGGTAAGCGAGACTGAGAGAGAAAGAGTTCATGACCCAAGCGCTGTCCAGTGAGCTGAATTGAACCCAGGCTTTCTGAGCCCTGGTTGAACATTCTAAGCATTGCACCACACTGCCTCTCGGTCAGCTATTGTCAACCATGAAACAGAAGCTAAACATTCAGAAGTTGTATCCTTCTAAGTATGTACTAGATACCAGGGCCTCTTTGTGAGTTGCCAGAGGTTTGTGGGTGACCACTGCTGAATGCAAAAGCTGGACTAAATGCACCTTAATATAATTCATCACTGGAAACTGAGCTCTTGGATTCTCAATTGAATGATTGATTGATTGATTGATTGATCAATCGATCATATTTCTATGCCAAACAACAAATAACAATAGCATAACATAGTAGAACGTCACAAGTACAGAGTGCCAGGGGTGACCCAGTCAGATGGGCAGCATATGGATAAATTATTATTACTACAGTACAAACCATATAAAATTATTAACAACACATAAATAAAAGAATTGCAATCTATAAAACCCTATTTAAAAAGCAGCAACGGAAAAATACATCAAATGTTATATTACATGGTTAACAATACAGCATTTATAATCAGTAAAGTAATATTAACAAAATAGCAACTTAAAAAACAAACTCAGCACTGTTAAGTTCTCATGACATACTCAACTCACTACTAGCTGAGAATAACTTCTCTGATGTGATCATTCCTGGAAGATGTTAAACTGAAAACGTTTCAGCCAGACCCCACATATTCTTCAGGAACAGCTATATATGTATTCACTACTTTCATGGGCAAGAGTGCTTGTTTGGCAAATATTTCCCAAAGCTGATATTGAACTTAAATGACATTCATTTGTAAGCTTTTACACTGTTACTTAGCTACAACCTGTAGCTAAGCTGTTGTGATTGTATCGATGTCTGAGTTAGCAGTAAGGCAAACAAAGGGGTTTTTTTCCAGGCTGTTTCTGTGCATAGTAGCAATCAAATTCCTGGCATCGCAAGCAATCTGCATGTAAATTCACAAAAGAAAATCCAAGTTCCTCATTATCAGCTTCAGTGGGATCATTTAAGTGGTTTCAGGACACTAGGGAAAAAACCAGAAATGGCACGGAAACTTTTGTTGACTTTCCACTGTAATAGGGTGGTTGGAAACAGATTGAACAGCTCAGGCTGCAGTACAAATCATCCATGAATTTAAGGCACCCGCTCAGGGACATGTTGGCAAAGACATGTGTCTTCTCCTGCCTCCCTTCTTTAGTGCTTTCTAGAGATCAGAGGAAAGGGAAACATATGTTCATAGAGAGCTCAAAACTGGAAGCAATGCTTGCAATCTGTGAAGCTGATTCTTTTGGCCTTGCACTGCTGGTGTGACTATCCTTTAAAGGACTGGCTCTTTTAATGTAAGCTTGATTGCATTTGGTGATCTAGTACGTGAATAACAGCAGCAGTAAATGTGATCCTTTCCAGCATAAGACTACAATGTGGAGAGGTCGCCATAATGCTCAAAAAAGTTATTATTTCCTCCCTCCCACCCCTCAACCACAAGACTCGGAAGGACAGCATGACATTAGGATATGAAAGGTCTGCATGTGACTGTCATATTCTTATCCAGTCTACTGAACAGACCACTAGCAGTACATATAACTAAAAAAAAAACCAAAAGCATTCATATTTATACAACTAGGGTTATTTTTATTTTATTTTTTTCAAATGCTTTTTATTGAGATTTAAGAACACCAACACCAACCAACAAAAACATCAAATCTTATTACATATTACATATATCCTACTTTATGCTCCATAGAGCCGTTGACTTCCGTCCTTCCCTTCCACAAGTTTTCTTATTCCAATCTATAATTCACAGTTTCATTGGTTAAAAATTACTCCGTGACATAAGATTTAATTCATTCCTGCCAACGTTTTCATATTTCTACAGTTGTCACTTATATAAACCATAAATTTACTCCATTCTTTTTGGTACTTCGTCTCCTCCTGATTGCGAATTCTGTGTGTCAATTTTGCCATTTCAGCGTATTCGACCAGCTTTATCTGCCATTCCCTCACAGTCAGAATCTCCTGTAACTTCCACTTTTGGGCTATCAAAACTCTGGCTGCTGTTGTTGCATACAGATATAACCTTTGGTCTGTCTTCTTAATGGCTTCTCCCACCAAGCTTAGCAGAAATTCTTTTTTTGGCTTTTTTGGAAAGGTATATTTAAACATCTTTTTAAACTCATTATAGATCTACTAGGGTTATTTTTAAATAAATGCGGGAACCCATGAAACCCAGTTGGACACGCTGGGACTTAGCTCAGTAGCCAACATCTGATTTTTCTTCTTTCTTTTAAGATTTGGGGGTTGTTTGGGGCTTTTTGGGGGAGGAGTCTAACAGATATTGGGCATGAGTCAAACAGAGTGAGGACCTTTTCCATCTCGTTAATTCCGAAGGGAAAGTGAAACATATATCTGCATCTCTCCCATTGAAAGAATGTAATCTTAGCCAGATCATTCCTATGTAATTTACCAATGAATAGTGAATCAAACTGAAATTTCTCAAACTGAAAAGGGAATTTCTCCCGAGGAAGCCTCATCGAATTGTTGAATTCACCAGTGGCACAGTAGGACTTTAAACTTGGATTATGTCCGTTGTTGAAATCCCAGTTTCATCACAACTTAATACCAAATCAAAAGCCAGCTACACTAGGGTTTCCAGACGTGCCCAGTTCCTGGGGACAGGCCCCGGATTTGCAAATCTGTCCCCGGACAAATTCCGTCCCCGGAATGTCCCCAGATTTGCAAATCTGTCCCCGGGAAACATGGCAGCAGCAGCCTCAGCAGCCCGGAGCCAGCCTGGTAGTGCTGCTTGCTGCTGTGGCACCCGCCATTTTTCCTGCGCCACGGCAGTGAGCATCTCCTGAAGCCAGCCAGAGCCAACTGCACTACCAGGCTGGCCCCTCCTGGGCAACGGCCGCCCGCCCGTGACTCCCGAGCCTACCCTGATCTGTCAGAACAAAGGGGAAAGGAGATTGGGGAAGGCTCGGGAGTCACGGGTGCCGCCGCGCCATTGCCCAGTTTTCACAGGGTGAAAAAGAAGGGCTTTGCACCTTTATACAATATGCTAGTGTGCTTGGGCCCAGGGTCTTTTGCCTCACCATCCCCACTACTGACTCCCTGTTGCTACTCAGCTTCAAATAATAATAATAATAAAGTGTCCCCAGATTCATTGAAAAAAACCATAAGCTACACCAAACCTGGGGAATGATACCTCCTAAATAGGTAGGGAACTGTGGAGTTTGCATAGGAGAACTTCCTAGGTTTTGCCCACTAATTCCAGAGGCTTATCTCCAATGAGAGAGAATGCTATATACTCATGTGTTAATTCACCCATGCTTCTTATTTTTAACTTGCTTTTATGTAGGAGCACAGTCCTGACCCATGCATTAAGCGCCATGTTCGATCCTCTCTTATTGAAATGGCCAGCAAAGTATGCTGCTCATTACCAGACCGAGGGCCTTCTCGGTAGTGGCGCCCACCCTGTGGAACACCCTCCCTTCAGATGTGAAGGAAATAAGCAGCTATCCTATCTTCAGAAGACACCTGAAGGCAGCCCTGTTCAGGGAAGTTTTTAATACTTAATGCTGTATTGTTTTTAACACTTGATTGGGAGTCGCCCAGAGTGGTTGGGGAAACTCAGCCAGATGGGCGGGGTATAAATAAATTATTATTATTATTATTATTATTAGCCAGCAAAGTATGCTGCTCATTATTGCTCTTATTATTACTGCTACTGCTCTCCATCATGTAAAATGTTTGTAGCACATGCATTTCAGTGCCTTAGAATTGCAGGTCTCTATTATTATTATTATTATTATTATTAATTGACAGCAGTCACAAAAACAAGAGCACTCGAAAGACATTAGCAGAAATCTGCTTGGTATTAATGGGTTAGGCTAGTTAGTGTACAGAATGTTGAATGTCACAACCATTCCCAAAGTAAACACACAGGAGGTATTTTAAATTTAGCACACAGGGTGGGGAGAGAAACTCGATCCATTTGGAGTGCAACATTATCAAGCCAGTTCTGCACCAGTTATACCCCAGACTCACTATTAATGCTAGCGTCTCTTCCCCTCTCTGTCTCCCCTCCACCTCAGACCACTGATTGTCAAAACAAGGACAGAGGAAACGACCTGTCTATTCCGCAACGCTTTTCCATATGTCACTCCTTGGGACAAGGCAATATTAATGTACAAGTGGTCAGTTCCTTTCATATACTACTAATATACTGGAAAGTCTTCCGCACGCTGTGCTTTTCCTTCATGTCTCAGGACATCTACAGCTAGAGCACTTTCCCTGAGCTGAACAATATGGCCTTCTCTTAAGAAAAGCCCAGTGGGCTGATCATTGTCAGGTTATGTTATGTTTGAACGAGAGACACTTCAATGCTAGTTTTGTGCAGCAGAGTTGCAGCCGAAACAAGAGGTCTAAACAAATCGCCGAGCTGTGAGAGCCCTTTCATTTATCATAGCGCTGTGACAGAAATTTCTCTCCGCTGCCGGCCGCTGCTGAATTTTACACGGTTCTTTTCAAACTCCTGTCTTTTCCCTTTCCTTTTCCTTTCTTATTTCTTTCCTTTTTTTTTTTTAAAAAAAGCAAGCTATTGCTGTTCCAGCTCCTTCTGCACAAATGCTTGATTCCCAGCTGTTTGGATAAGTCAGGGAGAAAAATTGGTCCAGGGGATGTCAAGTCGCAGGGAGCAGTTCAAAGATGTTGGCCCTCGGCCAGAGTCCCTTGCACAGAATGGGCTGTATGTTGCCTGCGACACGAGAGGACCTCCTCCCCACCCGCCTCAGTTCCGGGAGCAGATGGCTGGTGTGTCAGATCTGACAGCACCAATCACCTGTTTCGGGGTGGGAGTCTTTCCAAGCACACATACACACCCTGCTTATTCAACCCCACACAGGTGACCCGCCATGTCAGTGACGCCAGACACAATTGTATCACCCTTGTTGGATTTCAGCTGCAATTTTGCCGTCCTCCTTTAAGAATTTGCACTTTGATAGGAATACAGTGGTGCCTTGCAAGACGAAATTAATCCGTTCTGCGAGTTTCTTCGTCTTGCGGATTTTTTCATCTTGCGAAGCACGGATGCACCCTGTACTGTATTATGAACATTATTACAGTACAGTACTCCTTTTATAATGGGATAGCGGGCAAAGCACACAGCGGGTCGCTCCACAGCAGGAGGAGTTTCCCCAGCCTGGAGGATCTGTTGCCGGGAAGAGGCAAAGACACCCCCTCCCACCTCCCCACGAAAACAGCCCCCCTTCCTCTGTCGCCAAGCCTTGCCGCGTCTTCGCTCCGCCAAACCGCGTCCCACATCAAAGCCCCAGCCTGCTCCTCTCCCTCTCTCTCCACGAGGTGCCAAAGGAAGTTCGAGCCAAGGAACCGAGGGCGGCCGCACAAAGCGCCCGGCGTGGACTTTCCTTGCTCCCCCCCGTTACCTTGCACCATGCCGCCGGGCTCCCCACAGTCTCGGCAGCTGCTCCCGGCTTCTTCCCACCCCCGCAAAGGCGCCTTCGCGGTGGCCCAAGCGCAGTGGATGCCTGCTCCTCCTTGGTCCCCCTCCTCCTGCCTTTGCGCAGTTAGGGCAAAATGGAGCAGCCACGTGGGGAGGGGGAGAGAGAGAGAGAGACAGAGGCGGCAGCGGCGCAGAGACCCAGCCAGATCCGCTGGATCCCAGCCCACCTGCCTCCTCTGTGCCCTCTCCAGAAGAGGATCCCTCTGGAAAAGGTAGGTCGCTCCGTCGCTCGCTCCCTGCCAGCCCAGTTCCCGCTTCAAAAGGAAACAAACTCGCAAGACGTTTCGTCTTGCGAAGCAAGCCCATAGGGAAATTCGTCTTACGAAGCACCTCAAAAAACGAAAAACTCTTTCGTCTTGCGAGTTTTTCGTCTTCCGAGGCATTCGTCTTGCGAGGTACCACTGTAGTAAGCTAAAGTTAATCAGCTAAATCAGACGAGGGGAACCTTTTCCAGCTCTTTCTCTGGTGGGCAACCTTCCACAGACCACAGGCTAGAGTCAGAGGCAAAAACTGGCTGGGACAATGGATTTGATTCTTACCTTTGTAGAGTAGTGTCATGGACTGGCTGGATGCAGAGGAGGAGTGTGAGGTACCAGCTGGGGAACATCCAAGGCAACCCCCAGGGGAAGAAGGCTCAGAGCCAGGGGATTTGTGATGGGATGACGATGAGCGGTCAGAGGAAGAAGGAGGAGGAGAGTGGGAGTAGGAGGTGTCAGAAGCAGAAGAGGTAACAGGGTTTAGTGAGCAGGAAGAGGCTGTGGCAGAGAACAGTTCCAACTCAGAGGCAGAAGCAGAGGCAGCAATGAGGCACTCTGCTGAAGAATCCAGGAAGTCTCCCTCTTCTGCTGCAACTTGCGGTGTGTTTCTTCTTTTTTAAAAATATAATTTGTATTGAATCTTACACAGGTTTTGCAACACATCTCCAGTACAACATAACAAATCCTTGGCTGTCATAGCCTAGGACTTCCATCAACCCCTTCTAATGGTTTTCTGAATTCCTTTCTAATTATGCATTTTATTACTACGCTTATTGTTTTGAATCCAATCTTACGTCAGCTAATCATATTACTTCTCACAACAATTTGGATAGTCCTCCTTACAAAACTTCCTGCAATCCTGCAAGCGATGTTAAATGATTACAGTTGTCTTTCAAATACAACATAAATTTCTTCCAGTCTTTAGGAATGTCTGGTCCCACTGTTTTCAAATTTTCCCTGTAAGTCTTGCCAGCTCGACGTAGTCCATCCGTTTTATTTGCCACTCTTCTTTCGTTGGCTACCTGCTGTATGTTTCTCTAGAACACAGAGAGAAATGAAACAGGCAGAGCAGAGGATGGTTGTGCACAGATGCAACCTGAGGCTGTGTGGGAAAGACCTTGGAGAGAAAGAACCTTTGAGAAGGCAGAGATCTTCAGCCCCTGCAACTGCAAGACCTACTGGGATAAGTTGCTGGGATCCCTAGGTCTGCACTCTTTGGGCTTCTTTGAATAAAGAGTTGACTTTCCTGACACCATGTTTTTTTTATTGCTGACCAATGCTTGAATCCAGCTATCGACAAGTAGCCACAGAAAACCTGGAGCCAGGGACTGGCTGGATGAGGCAGAGTGGTGGGAACTGCCTGCCCAAGAGCCCCCCCCCCCCCAGGGAGGGCAAAGAAGACAATGACTTAGATCCCGGATCATGGTGGATCATCAGTCTGCAGAAAGGACAAGGTGAGAGGTGCTAGGAACAAGGGGTTTAAGCGATCAATGGGAGGCAGAAGAAGGAGCAGAGCCGTCATTGGTCTTAGTGGTGCGTTGCGCCAGGGTGCCAGCCTCTCAGGGGCGCCTTGGCAAGTGGGGGAGCTATGCGGCTTTTCCGCCAGCGTCCCCTTTCCCTGCATGCACGCCAGCTGCGCCCAGCCAACTATATGGTTGGCAGGCGTGCAGCTTCCTTCCCAATCCTTTGCAGGAGGAGAGCGATCCCCACAGAGGCTTAGGGTGGCCTCTGCATCTGCTAAAGACGGCCCTGCTCCCGGTCATTGTCCTCCTCCTGCTTCCTGGTGAAAGGCAGCCCGCAGCTTTCTTGGGCTGCCTTCTCGGGTGCCCTGACGCCAGAGAGCACGTCCACCAGCATGTTTTCCTGCTTGATGACCACCGCCACGCCAGGGATCAGGGCAGTGGGGGAGGCAGAGGACATTTTCCACACACCCTCCCTTGTTTTGGAGTTGCCAGGGGGCCAGAGGGATCTTTGCACCACGGCGCCGGGTATGCTTAAGACGGCCCTGAGAAGGAGGACCTTCCAGGACAGGGTTAGAGCCACAGTGTGAGCACAGACTCAGACAGAGAGGTGTCTGAGGTTGCCCTTCCTATCCTGAAACAGGACAGCCGCAGTCCATAGCTGTCAACCGTCCCTTATTTGGCGGGAAAGTCCCTTATCCCAGCGCTGTGTCCCACTGCTGTCCTTATTGATGATGTCCCGGGTTTCAAAGGAAACAGCTCCTCTCCCTCCCTCCCTGCCAGCCAGGGAGGAGGGAGGCTCCAACCGTGTTGCTTGGCTGCATTGCTCACCCAATAAGGAGTCTAAGAATGACTAGGGGGTGGAGCTTGCATGCTTTGTGCTGATCAAATCGGCCGCATTGCCTGAGGACTCGCCTTTGCTCAGCGCTTCCCAGCAGAGAGGTGGCGGTGGTTTTCCTTCCTGCGTCCCCTTTGCCGGGTTGCTGTGCTGTGGGAACCACCACCTGAGGCTTCGTTTGGCTGCTGTTTGACTAAAATCCCTTATTTTGGCTGCTGATCCCTTATTTTCGAGGCTGCTGGTCCCTTATTTTCAAATCTGTAAATTAACAGCTATGCCCCAGTTCCGCTGGTTCTTCTGCCCCTCACACTGAGTTTAGCAGCCATAACTTCCAAATGAACAGATATAGAACTGTAGCAATAGTCCCTAGGCTACCTAGGTCAGCATGCAGATGATAAATCAATCACATTTTTTTAAAGAATACTATCAACATTTATTCATCTAATTCTATGTTGCAGGACTTCTGTGAAGGCAGTCACTGTTACTCCCTGATCTAGCTCAAGTTATGCAGTGTAGAATCTAATGTGAATAATTAGATTCTAAAAAATTAGACGTGTGTGTGTGTGTGTGTGTGTGTGTGTGTGTATACATACACATGCAAGCAGAAGCCTTGAAATCTTTCCACATCATGGCTGAAGCACATAAATGTTTTAATTTAGTATGCAGTATACATTAAGGTGTAAGCAAAAGATCACACTCAATCAAAGTAAAGCAGTTGTAAAGCTCTGCATAGGATTATTAATGTAATTAGCAGCTAGTGACACAAACCTACAATAAGTGCTAAATTCAGCTCAATTACACATCATAGAAACCATAATATTGTGCTATTAGTAGTACAGAATAAAGTAATGGACTTTTGAATGTGGCTTCATGGTGCTGATTGCAATGAAATAAAAATCGTTGACAGGAATACAAAACGTTATCCTGGTAAGCCTAAAAAATCAATTAAATAGAGATTTAGAAATTTAAGGGGCTGAATGCCAATTAAACCAGCACTAACTGGAGTAACTAATAGCCTGAATAAGACCTGAACATATCCAACAAGATTGATGCTGGGGATAATATTTCCCCTTAAATTCTCCACATACCCTGCTATAATACAATGAGGTGAGATTAGCATATAATTATAAAAGGCAGAGAAGGCCTGTGTTCTGTTCCCCGGACACAATCCGCCAGGACGTCCTCCTGAGATACTGCATTGAATTAAATGGGAACAGTCCACTAATAAAGTAGTTTTCAAACCTTTTCTGCCTTCAGGGATTGCATTTCAAATGAACTTGTGCAGAATTCCTGCACATCTGTGATGGAGCATCCTCTGCACTTTGCCGAAGAGAGAAAGGGTGCAGGTATTTTCTAAGGGAGAACACCCGCACCTCATAATTGACCTGTATGAACGTTAATGAGAAGTAGGTAGATCCTGATCTACTTTTAAATCTCTGGGTGATTTGTACCAGACTCATGATTGCTTAATGATAACAATGGAAAGGCTTTTAACACAATAAATTAGATTACTGTGGACAGTGTTCTTGAAGCTACCAGCATGTGTTCGACCAAGCTGTGGGAGGCAGTGGGATACAGGAGTGCCCGGCGTGCTCTGGTCCATGGGGTCACGAAGAGTCGGACACGACTAAATGACAAAACAACAATAAAGAGAGCTTGGGGTGGGGAAGAACCAAGGGTGGTTTTTTTGCATGAAAGTGTGAGCTCGGTTTGGGGACTTGAAAACAAATTACTGGGCTGAGCATGTGGTCAGAAGCACCCCGCCCCTAAGCCAAAACAGGTGTCCGCTCCCTTGAGGCACAGTTTTGCAGCAGGCTCTATCTGGTTCTCATTCTCATGTTTCCAGTAAGAAATGGTGAACAAGAACTTGCAAGTCTGAAGTCTGCCCACTCCTGCTCTAGAACACAGTCATATCTAGGTGTGGGTGAGCAGCCCAGTCTCCCCCTGGACTGACCCAGCAATGAGCTAATATCCTCAAAAGACCCTCTTCAACCTCCCGTTTTCAGAGTTCCTTGGGCATAGCAATGGCCCTTGGAAGGACTGCAATTTCCAAGGGTGACTGCTCTAAAAGCCTGGCACAGTGATAGAAAGGGAGAGGGAGGACAGGAAAAATAATTTTCCTAGGAACAGGGATATCTCTGCCCCATTTCAGTCTCATTGGTGCTCAATTGTACACATGAAAAATCTGGTTTTAAGCCATATGAACTTTTTAAAATAAACGTTTTTTGTTAAGCATTCATCAGTAAAATGAGCATTTTGTGCACATCTGTTACACAAAACACAAATTTTGTGTGTGCTTTTTGCACACTGAAAGTGCATCACCAAATCCAAAGATGTGTATCGTCTGACTAGGAGTTGTGATTCGGTCCACAAGCAAGTCCAGAAGTCAGTCCACTGAGAAAATTGGCTCGAAGAAGAGAAGAAGATTTGGATTTGATATCCCGCTTTATCACTACCCTAAGGAGTCTCAAAGCAGCTAACAATCTCCTTTCCCTTCCTCCCCCACAACAAACACTCTGTGAGGTGAGTGGGGCTGAGAGACTTCAGAGAAGTATGACTGGCCCAAGGCCACCCAGCAGCTGCATGTGGAGGAGCGGGGACGCGAACCCTGTTCACCAGATTACGAGTCCACTGCTCTTAACCACTACACCACACTGGCTCTCGATGAATTCAATGAATTCCTCCTTCATTTTCTTCTTCTTTGGACCATCTATCTATCAGAGCTGGTTTGGGGAAGCATCTTAAAAGCTTTGTCTGTTTTTGAGGCTCTTTGCCTGCAATCTTGTACTTACTTACTTGGTAGTAAATCCCACTGAACTCAGTGAGGCACACTGCAGAGATATCAGAGCAGTGTTACAGAGCCTTAGGAGTTCATATTTGAGACAGGCTCAGGCAAACTTCTTGCAATGCCCCTAGCAAAATCTCCTGTGGCTGCATGTTGCACAGGGAGATTAGTAGCAGTAGGCAAATGTTCCTTCAGGGATACTTCTCTGCTTTTTCAGATATTTTCATTCAGAAACCATTGATAATCTTCTGACCTCATGAAAGCAGGGTGGGTTGAAAAGTTGCCTATTTACAGGGAGCCATGTGCTGAAATCTGGTTCTAATTTCTATATAGTCAGTGACAGAAGTTCAGGATTCAAATTGTTGCTAGGAGGGGCACAGGGCTCCTTCGTTCTGTTATCCAGAAAGAATGAACAAGGCTGTTGCAAAAAAATAAATAAATTCTGGAGTGGACCTAACCACAGAAGAATGTATGAAGTAGGCGTCCAAGTGTGGCATATTTGATGTGGAATGTCTGCTGAATTAGTGGGAATGAAAAAAGGAGAGGCGATATCTGCATCTTTGTTAGACAAGTTGCTTGGAAGAATCTGGATGTCATCTGATGTATTTCATATTTCATTCTTATTAGCATCAGGCAGGCATCTTCATGGTCCAGTTTTGAATACAAAAATAAGTTGTTTCGAAATGTTATGTCTACATGTTTGTGAAGCCTGTTGCTTTTTAAAAATGTCTTATAATACCAATTTGATTACGTTTTTCTACTACTTCTTCGTATAAGTTTTATGAAATAAATAAACAGGTGGGTGTGAAGGAGGGGAAAAATTGTTTGTGTGTAGTACCCTTGTTACCCATTAATAATATTTTAAACTGTTCAGATGTTGGGAGCTTTGTCCATAACCAGTAGAAAATTTAGTAGGAACTCCACAGTTGCTGTGAAGAACAAACTGTATTTTCAAGGAGAAAATAAATAACACCACAGTGCAAATAATGAGACCCTGTTGCGAGGTGCTGAAGTTGAAACTGCACAACAGCCATACAAGAAACAAGAAATATGCAAGAAATAGGTAAAATAGCTAAGCAAGTATTAGAAATCACCGCAGAATTGGCCCTACTAAACATCTTCCAAGACAATAATGCCCATTTACACCACAAAGAACTCATAACCCACCTGATAAGGATCAGTTCACACTTGTAAGCATGGACTGATGGTACCAAATAGTATGGGAAACAGCCTTACTAGAAAATTTAACCAAGAAACTGAAACTGACACGGGGAAAAATAGAAGAAGACGCCTTCACCCCGGTATAGCTCCCCTTTATCACATACACAGCCCGACAAAACAATGACAAAAATCCACCAACAGCATACAAATCAATGTGGCTAACCTGATCCAAAACACCCACCCACCCCACTCACACATGAAAACAAAGACCACCAAAGCAAACCACAAATGAAAAGCCACACCCTAGGCCAACCCCAACCTCTCTCACCACCAAAGGAAGACAAGTGAACAGCAGAGAACCTGCACAACAACGCTGACACAAAACCCCACATATATTAAGTAAAATAGAAACATCACCACCCGACCCCACCCCATTCATCTTCCCCCCACCTCTTTTCCACTTTTCTTCCTAATGTCTCGACAAATGAAACTGATCTGTAAAAAATGTTACTTGAAAGAAAAAGAGAGAGAGACATTGCACATACTTTTATAAACCAAGAAAATCTTTAATAAAAATGCATTAAAAAACAACAAAAACAGCAGTGGCATGGAAACCAGCCTGGTGTCAACATTTGCCATCCTCAGGCAGCTAACAGGGCTCACTTGGCCTTTCAGCCGCTTTTTGATGGTCTCATTCATTTGGTGGCAGATGAGTTGAGTAACCACTTTAAGTTTTCCACAATGCCCTACAACATCCAGCATAGCCCTGCTCCAGGGCATCATGGGAAATTAAAATGGCAGGCAGCTTTGCAGGCTCAGCAACGACTGTCAGGCAAGCCACAGGGATTTATCAGCATAGAAAGAGGTCTCGACAAATGAAACTGATTTGTAAAAAATGTTACTGGGGGGGGGGGGGAGAGAGAGAGAGACATTGCACATACTTTTATAAACCAAGGAAATCTTTAATAAAAACACATTTAAAAAAAGAAGTTTAAACTGCTTGGGTTGCAGGTAACTAAGAAATGCTTATTTCCATGTAACCTGCTGGAATGTCAAGGCCTTCTGCCAATCGTCTTCTTCAAGTCCCTCTGATATTAGAAGCAAGATGAGTGGAGACCAAGGAAACTTCATTTTAAATGATGGCATTTCTGTTTGTGGAACTCCTTCAAGAGCAGCCCACCTGGTGCCTACTTTGTTCTAGGTGTCAAGCAAAGTACTTCTTATTTTCTCCAGCGGTCTAAAAATCATGTCAAGCAGTGGCGTAGCGTGGGTTGTCAGCACCCGGGGCAAGGCAAGTAATTTGCGCCCCCTAACCCGTGGATTTGCGCCCCCTAACCCGTGGATTTGCGCCCCCTAACCCTAACCCCCAGGTGTTGCGCCCGGTGCGGCCGGCCCCCCCTGCACCCCCCACGCTACGCCACTGATGTCAAGTACCAATGAATACCAAATCATTTCAATTCCACAGAGTTAAAACTCTGTTAGGGCACAGTATAGTAACGGAAATAGACTTTGAAAGGCATTTGGAAATAAAAAGCTATTTTTAGGAGGAGGAGGAGGAGGAGGAGGAGGAGGAGAAGGAGAAGGAGAAGGAGAAGGAGAAGGAGAAGAAGAAGAAGAAGAAGAAGAAGAAGAAGAAGAAGAAGAAGAAGAAGAAGAAGAAGAAAACTAAAGTAGGTGCTGGTGAACTTCTCCAGGGAAAGCATGAGAAGGCTCTTGGCTACCCATTCCTTGGGAGGGCACTTGGAGATGATTCAGGACTTAGTCAGGTATATATGGGAAGAAGAGGTGGCACTTCTGATACTGTTTAACTTGGTGGCTTGTTCTGGTGGTTTTATGCTGATTGTATTTTGATATTTTTAGATAAAGCTTACTGGGATCTCTCTTTCTCTCTCTCTGTGTGTGTGTGTGTGTGTGAGAGAGAGAGAGAGAGAGAGAGAGAGAGAGAGAGAGATAAATACGTACGGGGATTTGGGAGTGAGTATGAAGGAATTCTAGGGGACACGGGTGGTGCTGTGGGTTAAACCACAGAGCCTAGGACTTGCCAATCAGAAGGTCGGCAGTTGGAATCCCCAGGACGGGGTGAGCTCCCGTTGCTCGGTCCCTGCTCCTGCCAACCTAGCAGTTCGAAAGCACGTCAGAGTGCAAGTAGATAAATAGGTACCACTCCGGCGGGAAGGTAAACGGTGTTTCCGTGTGCTGCTCTGGTTCGCCAAAAGTGGCTTAGTCATGCTGGCCACATGACCCGGAAGCTGTAGGCCGGCTCCCTCGGCCAATAAAGCAAGATGAGTGCCACAGCCCCAGAGTCGGTCACAACTGGACCTAATGGTCAGGGGTCCCTTTACCTTTACCTTATGAAGGAATTCTGCAGACAGCAACCACACCTCAGTTCTATTTAAAACAAGCAAGCAACACCAAATGCACTGCTCTGTCGAACAGGCTTTTACTTCCCTAGCTCTCAACACCCACTTGTAGCACACAACATATTGCTGTAAGCCACCATGATATATTTCTATGCTACAGTATAGCGGTATATAAATATTTTTATAAATAAATAACAAATTGCTCTTGCCCACTGTTTGACTTAGTGGCTCCCAAGTCATGCAGGTCTCAACTTTAAATGGATTAACTAGACTCAAGCTCAGAAGCTTAAGACTGCCCCAATGGTGAGGTGGCAAATGCACCAGGATTTCACCCTTGCTTAGATAAAGCAATTGTGGTAACACGAAGCAGAATTAATGAGGAAAACATCTTCGAAGTCGCGGCAAGGAAGGCAAACACAGCCACCCTTTATTATGCCTTCAAGGTTAGAATGATTGTAGCACTTACCGTTTTATTATAATTACCCATAATGAGTCTTCACATGTGTGATACAGTCTACATACTTTTGACATTAGAAGTTTCTAAAATGCCTCATTAAGTATTTTACTGTATATTTATGTGGTTTCTCTCTGCCTCCCATAGTCAGTGACTCTATATCCCATGTGTAGGCATGCAAACTTATTTTACTGAAGAAGGAGGGGGGGAACATGCCCATTAAAGATCATAAAATGATTACAGTGAATTGACATTAAGATGTCACAGCTGTATAACCCGTTCCTTTTATGTACTCCCATGCTGAATTGTTTTACGACCTATCATAAACCTATTAAACTACTGGTAATAAAGGATTGTAATTAGTGATAAAACCTGGTTGCTTAGTGAGCCAAGGCAGTCATCCTTACTTTGGATTTTATTGAAAGTAATCAAGACAAAACCTTCAGCAATGTCAAAAAACAGTCTGCAGATAAGGTTTCACTTTTTGGAAGACCTGATGACATTTAACCTTTAGGACCGCATATTAAGTGATAGCGACAAACTCTGATCTAGCCCTGGTACTCAGGTGGGGTTTGTGTGTGTATCATGATCCAGTTTTAAGAGTTAAAAGTGCTCATGGGTGATGAGTGTTGAAACTTTCCCCACCTGCCATTTACTTCCTTGTAGTCCTCTGGATCCATACACATAGCACTTTACATCCATCTAGTCTCTTTTTTGATATCTGAGCCCGACTAGGGGGAAAACAATAAGCGGAAGCATAGCTTTGAGAGGCACAAAAAACCGCTGCAGAAATCCGCACTGCATTGTCAATCTTCATTAACATTTTGTGGGCTGGCCTTCTGGTTTTTGCCAGTATGTTCAGAAAGTTTGGTTCCTGGGGTATTCTTCTGAAAGCTGGCGTTTCGAGTTTCCCTGATGCAAGCTATCTGTATCTCAGCCTCAATGATACCAGTAGATTCTGGCTGAGCTCCATCGAGAGGATATGGAAACCAACCTCTGCCACCATATTTCTCAGCCTGCAAAAGCCATTTGACCCAAATTACTAGAGTGATCAATATGCAAAATTCAAGGTTTTTACTTATATTCATGTAGTAGACAGTTATCCATTAAATCTGGTCAGTGGTGGGGCAAAGGAGGTTGAATTAAATTATACCCATGGCCTTCATTGCAATGTATTTCACTCTGTGGCAAATGAGAGAGACAGAGCCTTAAGTACCAAACAATTAACCGACCACTAATTCCCCTTCTATCACACAACATAAAGGAAACATCAAAGAGACAAGCTCAGGTACCTTTTCTCTCATTCCTCACAACACTGACTTATTTGTTCTAACTGAACTTTTAAACCTATTGTACTGGGCTTTCTACAGCACCGTATCATGCACTAGGGAAACTATAGTAACCAATAATCTGTTTTACTTCAATGGAAACTATGTATCTGGGTGGGTAAAAGAGCCTGGTTTAAACAGTAAAAACAAAACAAAAAACACCCACGGAAAGTTTGGAAGGAGATGCTGGAGGAGTTTAATAGATGCCACAAACATTTGATCTGCCTAAAGTACAGAAGTACTATCAAATAATCCTGCTTCTTCTCCACCAACTAATATTTTTGTTTAAAAAAATAGTACTTGAAATGTCTTTATTTAAATGCCTTTATCTATTTCCAGGGTGTTTATCCAGTGTATAAACTTGCTAATTACACCAAATCTCAGATCTGCATGAAGGCTTGGATTCCTATACATTGCCAGGGGTTTTTTTTTTAGAAAGCAAGTTTACAACATTATTTTAGAGGGGAGAAGATGAGTCTTGTGCAAAGGCTTTCATCCAGCAGTTAATGGAAAATAAGCCGTTTTATGGCTTTTGAGATATTCTGTCTATGGGTTTTCATATGCGACGACACATTCACATGCTTGCTTTTGCAGCCATCAGTTAGAGTGCTGGGCTAAAAACTGGGTGACCCAAGTTCAAATCCAGTCAGTAATGTCATAACTTTGCTGTTAAGGAGTGATGATCACCCCAAATACACTAGGTTGTATCCAGTGTAGCACTAAATTAAAGTCGCTTACCTTGTTCCATGGGACGCGGGTGGCGCTGTGGGTTAAACCACAGAGCCTAGGACTTGCCAATCAGAAGGTCAGCACTTCAAATCCCTGCAATGGGGTGAGCTTCCATTGTTCGGTCCCTGCTCCTGCCAACCTAGCAGTTCGAAAGCACGTCAAAGTGCAAGTAGATAAATAGGTACCACTCCAGCGGGAAGGTAAATGGCGTTTCCGTGCGCTGCTCTGGTTCATCAGAAGCGGCTTCGTCATGCTGGCCACATGACCCGGAAGCTGTATGCTGGCTCCCTCGGCCAATAAAGCGAGATGAGCGCCCCAACCCCAGAGTTGACCACGACTGAACCTAATGGTCAGGGGTCCCTTTACCTTGTTCCATAGGTGAAATGTTTTGTGACACTGCAGTGCAGCTGGGCAAGACAAAGTCTGTGCAGTTTGTTGTCAACATTGTTGCTCAGGAGATGGTGTGATCCATTGTGAAATGAGTTTAGTGTAAGTGTTGAGCTGGAAGCTTCTGTGGAGCAAAGTCTACTGCCTCAAGCTCCTTGTGTGAGTGTGAGTGTGAGTCTGTGTGTGAGAGAGAATAAATGAGTTCAAGTATACAGTAATCAAGTGAAATAGCGTAATGTTCCATGTGAACCAAATTATAGGTAACTTGCAGATTCATCACATTTGGCACCTTCAGAAAGATCACTTCATTATGTGAAATATAAGGATAACAGAGCAATCTGAGGGGTGTATGGGGTGTTAGGGGATGGGTAGCACTTCCGGTGGGGGACATGTTTCCGCGCACAATTCAAAGTGTTGGTGTTGACCTTTAAAGCCCTAAATGGCCTCGGCCCAGTATACCTGAAGGAGTGTCTCCACCCCCATCATTCTGCCCGGACAGTGAGGTCCAGTTCTGAGGGCCTTCTGGCGGTTCCCTCATTGTGAGAAGCAAAGCTACAGGGAACCAGGCAGAGGGCCTTCTCGGTAGTGGCGTGCATCCTGTGGAACGCCCCCCATCACATGTCAAGGAAATAAACAACTATTTGACATTTAGAAGACGTCTGAAGGCAGCCCTATTTAGGGATGTTTTTAATGTGTGACATTTCAATGTATTTTTAATCTTTGTTGGAAGCCGCCCAGAGTGGCTGGGGAAATGCAGCCAGATGGGTGGGGTACAAATAATACTACATCATCATCATCATCATCATCATTCCTTCTGAGGTAGTTTGTCCACCTTTGGTCCCCACGCTGCACTCAGCTCTCACCTGTATCTCCTAGAAGCTGCCAGCATGCAACACCACAGGAAACTGCTTTGACTGGCTGGCTAAACCAGATGGGGGTAGCTGATGGGTCTTAAACCCTTGGTGAGTTAGGGACTTCCCCTGCATGCAAAGACAAGCTCCAGCAGATTGAGCAGACTAGACCAGTAGTGGGTCCAACAGTCAAGAACATGGGTAGGCAAACTAAGGCCTGGGGGCCGGATCCGGCCCAATCGCCTTCTCAATCCGGCCTGCGGACGGTCTGGGAATCAGCATGTTTTTACATGATTAGAATGTTTCCTTTTATTTAAAATGCATCTCTGGGTTATTTGTGGGGCATAGGAATTCATTCATATTTTTTTTTTTCAAAATATTGTCCGGCCTCCCACAAGGTCTGAGGGACAGTGGACCGGCCCCCTGCTAAAAAAGTCTGATGACCCCTGGTCAAGAAGGTGGTTTCTGCATGTGCCGTAAAGGAAAGTTCTCCATAAGGTTTTGTACACGTTTAAATTTAAAGCACATATAAAGCTGATTCCCAGCCCCAAAGAAACTGAAAACTCCAGTTTATTAATGGTGCTATGAATTGCAGCTCTGTGAGGCATAAACTACAATTCCCAGGATTGGGGGAGCAAGAGAAATGCTATTTAAATATGCTTTGAATGCATTGTGTGTATGCAGTCATGGTTTTTCAGCTTTCTAATACACACACACAAATCTTGTTGTTGTTATTTTGTCCTATATTTAAATATGAAGAACGGTCTGGGGATGTATAGGACATGGAAAATTAGGTGTGCAAGGAGGAAGAGAAGGAAATTGTATTTTAAAATAATGTAATGTTTATTTTTCTGTTACTCCATAACCAATATGAATCCTGATGTTTCACTGCTCAAATAACAACAAAAAGGCACTAAACCTTCCCAAAGCAATTATAAATGTGTAATCACAAAAATAAGTCTGATTTCCACTTCAGTAGCAATATTACTGCCTCATTTTAAGTGACACAAAGATCTGTGCAAAATCAAGAGCGGCAGAAGATGATCACTTTTTCTACGAGATCAAAAGGGCTGTTTATTTTATTATTATTATTTTATCTTAAATGTATCCAGAGTTTTATGGGTAAATACTAAAGCACTAGCAGTTGGTCATGCTATAAGCTACTAGAAGAAAGTTAAGCTTTCGACGTTGGCTAGCCGAGATATCGGCTCTAAGCTGACAAGTAATTAAACCGGCATATCTGTAACAACTGTCATCTCTTATTTCTGTGCAACTTGGATGTAAACCAAAGGAAGGAAAGCCAAACGGGGAGTTGGGGGGGGGGGGGAAGAAAGAGAGAAAGAAAGACTTTATATTACTGGGCAACTGCTGAGTATCTCCTGCTGAACAGTTTAGCAGACCTGGGCATTTAGAGGATTGTAAGAGAGATCAAAAGGGTCAAAGATCCCTTTACCAATTAACAGCAGGCAGAAGAACATCAAATAAGGTGTAAATTTGAGCTCTGCAGTTTTGAGTAAGCCAAGCATGAAATGCATTCTAATATTCTTGAGTAGGAGCAGCTTTGAGCCCTGAGTGATGTCACAGCTGCACTAAAGGAAGCTTAATCGTTCTGAGAGTGGCATGTTGCAATCCTGGACCGTTAGGTGCTAACACAGCCCAGCTCTTCTCTTTTTGAGAATGTAGGGGAAATGCTAGCCTCCTGACACACACACACTACAAAAAGCACTGGGTTGTGTGTAGTGTTGCTGTGTTATGTATGTATCTACATAGATAGATTTAAACACATGCGCATTCACACGTGTGCAAACACTCACACTGTTCTGCTTTTATTTCTTGGTAACTTAAAGAGCAAGGTGCAGCAGGCATTTCAACCTCTCTGGTTAATTGTTTCCAATAAAGGGAGGAAATAATAAGGCCCAGATGTAAATAAACCAGCCATGGGGGGCGGGGGGTAGGGGGAGATGGGACGCTTGCAGCACCATTTAATCCAGCCTTATGCAAATCATCAAGGACAGAGAGATGGAGGTGGTGTAAGTTTCCTGAAGGCAGAGGGCTTCTTTAACAAATCTATTTCCAAAGGAGGGTACAGCCCAAAATAAAGAGGCCATTACTGTACGGCCTCATTTATCAGAACAGCCTAAGGGGCACCCAAACTCCAGATAAACAGGGCAAGGTATTTATATATGGCTACAGGGGCTGCGTAGGAGTGTGGCCAGACATGGTAAATCCAGATAACCGCGGTTTTTGCATAATTGCCACATGCATGGATCTGTTGTATGGGTAGGAAGCCTCCTCCTCAAAGGAAATGGTCCAAATAAAATAAAATATCGGCTCTTTCAAAAGCGCATGGAATTCATTTCCTCATTCTGGCATGATAGCATGAGGGGTGTGTGAAAAATCTGGCTTACATTAGTTGTGAGGGGAGAAGGAAAATCTCTCTCTTTCTGCAGAGGAGGGCAGATGAGTGATAGTTCACACATGCATGTTTTTCACTCGATGATTTCAGGGTGAAGTAGTAAGTTGCCTGTGTGACTAGACCTTCACCGCAAAGGGAACTTTCCTTTTACCTCACATCATCTCTGACATGATGTTTTTCAAGAGGGCCAGGTCACATATTCCACTCATGAAGTGATGAAAAAGAAGGCATGATTCGTTCTGGCACACAGAGATGGAAACACATGCACAAACTATATGTAAAAAACGTGAAGGTACTGCATATTCAGAGACCACATGTGCCCTTCTGCTGGGGCAGACTTTGGTTATCTTTTGCAATATGGCACCCTGTGCAAGGCCAAAATTTGGTATCCCCCAATGAATCTTCTCAATTTGGGATCTTCTCAATTTTGGGCCCCCTTGATTCGGCACCCTGTGCGAGGGAACTTTCTGTACCACCCTAAATCTGGCACCACTTTTGTGTCCCATAAAAATCTCTGTGAGCAGCTGAGCATTTGTGCTGTGCCAAAATCCGTCCTCCGGTTTCTCCAATAACATCTTCCTTGGCAAAACAAGGCTTCTGTTTTTCTGCCTCATTCTTGGGGTACTTTAACATTTCTTGAAAACGCCAGTGAGTGGTGGACTTTAAGCTTACTTTATCCCTGCAAGATGGCCAAGGGTGGTGGATGTATCCTACCACCAGCAGCCAGGTAAACATTATCCCAGTACTCTAAACACACCTGTTTCCCACTCTTCCTACTCTTTGAAAGGCCCTTAGGAGAAGTTGCCCCATGGTGTTTGTCCTGGGTTTTAGTTGTAATACTGGCACTCTAAGAGGGGTACAGAGTGCAGAACATTGCTGAAGTCATTTGTAGAATGAATGGAAGAACACTCACACGTGGAAGATAGAAGAAAATACTTCTCCACACAGCACATACAGTGGTACCTCTGGTTACGTACTTAATTCGTTGCGGACGTCTGTTCTTAACCTGAAACTGTTCTTAACCTGAGGTACCACTTTAGCTAATGGGGCCTCCCGCTGCCTCCACCACGCGATTTCTGTTCTCAGCCTGAAGCAAAGTTCTTAACCGGAAGTACTATTTCTGGGTTAGCGGAGTCTGTAACCTGAAGCGTCTGTAACCAGAGGTACCACTGTAGTCAAACTGTGGAACTCGAATGCCCAGAAGGCAATGACGGCCACCAATTTGGATGGCTTTAAAAGAGGATTAGACAAATTCATGGAGGAGAGGGCTGACACAATGGCTACTTGCCACGATGGCTATACTGTACCTCCATAGTCAGAGGCAGAAATGCTTCCAAATAAACAATCTGCTTCCTGGTCTCCCATAGGCATCTGGTTGGTGATGGTGAGAACAGTATGCTGGATTAGAAGGGCCATTGACCTGAACCAGGAGACTATGCTGATGTTCTTATGTAGAATGCTATTCCTCTGGTCAGCAACCTTTTTCAGCCATGGGCTGGTCCACCATCTCAGACCATGTGGGGGGCCGGACTATATTTTGAAAAAAAATATGAATGAATTCTCAAATAACCCAGGGATGCATTTTAAATAAAAGTGCACATTCTCCTCATGTAAAAACACCAGGCAGGTCCCACAAATAACCCAGAGGTGCATTTTAAATTAAAGGGCACATTCTCCTCATGTAAAAACACGCTGATTCCTGAACAGTCCATGGGCCGGATTGAGAAGGCAATTGGGCCGCATCCGGCCCGTGGCCTTAGGTTGTCTAAGGGGTGCTCTGGAGGTATGGCAAAATCCAAGCCTTTTGAGCAAATTTTAGGATTGAAGTTGTTGAGTTTTTTTTACGGTTTTACTCCTGGAAATAAACTGCCACGGGGGCCAGATTAAACCGACCAGCAGGCTGGGTGTTAGGCCCCCTAAACGGACTTTGGACATACCTGATATAGTAGAATTATAGTTAAATATGAATTGTAGTGAGTTAGGATGAAATGCCCACTTAATCGCGTAGCTTTCTGGAGGCCCTTGAGGAGGTTTCTGTTTCTCCAACCTAACAAATTTCTGAGATTGCCAGAAGGATGTGATACAAGTGTGTGTGTGAGAGAGAGAGAGAATGAATGAATATATTTTGAAAGGAATATAAAAAAGGTAAAGGGACCCCTGACCATTATGTCCAGTCGTGGCCGACTCTGGGGTTGTGGCGCTCATCTCGCTTTATTGGCCGAGGGAGCCAGCATACAGCTTCTGGGTCATGTGGCCAGCATAACTAAGCCACTTCTGGCGAACCAGAGCAGCACACGGAAACACCGTTTACCTTCCCGCCGGAGCGGTACCTATTTATCTACTTGTACTTGACGTGCTTTCGAACAGCTATGTTGGCAGGAGCTGGGACCGAACAACGGGAGCTCACCCCGTCGGGGGGATTCGAACCGCCAACCTTCTGACTGGCAAGTCCTAGGCTCTGTGGTTTAACCCACAGCGCCATAAATTAATTTTAAATTTGGGTAAGCATTATGTAATTGATGATGAATAATAGCTTCCAAATATTATCCCGTGTGTGATTTCAGCAGTAGGGGGTGTACATTTTCAATACAGAAATGCCTCTATAATATTGATACTGCCTTGAGCTCCTTGGAGGAAGGGCAGGATATAAAAAGTTTTCCCCATTTTACCGGCACAATGACCCTGTGCAATAGGTTAGCCTGATAGATTATCCACCACACTGCGTTGGAGATGGATGTATTCTATCAATGTGCATTTGCTCATAGCTGGAATCTGATGTCTTTGATGAGCACATAGACAAGGCAGCATCAGAAATTAGACTTCACCATTGAACACAGCTACATGGAGAGCATGGGACGCGGGTGGCGCTGTGGGTTAAACCACAGAGCCTAGGACTTGCCGATCGGAAGGTCGGCAGTTCGAATCCCCGTGACAGGGTGAGCTCCCGTTGCTCAGTCCCTGCTCCTGCCAACCTAGGAGTTCGAAAGCACATCAAAGTGCAAGTAGATAAATAGGCACCACTCCGGCGTGAAGGTAAATGGTGTTTCCGTGTGCTGCTCTGGTTCGCCAGAAGCGGCTTAGTCATGCTGGCCACATGACCCAGAAGCTGTACACCGGCTCCCTCAGCCAATAAAGCGAGATGAGCGCCGCAACCCCAGAGTCGGCCACGACTGGACCTAATGGTCAGGGGTCCCTTTACCTTTACCTTTACATGGAGAGCAAGCAAGCAGAAAAGGTTCAGAACAGACAACCAACATGATCAGGGAACTGGTCCCCCTGGGAAGAAAGGTTGCAGCAGCTGGGGCCTTTCGATTTAAAAAATAAGCAAGTAAGGGGGTTAGAGTTGGGAGCATGATAGTGATATATAAAAGTATGCAAGTGTGGAGAAGGGAAATACATAAACGTTTTTCTCCCTCTCACATAATACTAAAGCCTGGGTATTCCAATGAAGCTGAAAAGAGGGCAACCAATAGGGACCACTTCTTCACACAACTCCATTGTTAAACTATGAAAGACGCTAGTGCAAGATGTAGTAATAATAATAACAATAATAATAATAATACAGTGGTACCTTGCAAGATGAATGCCTCGTAAGACAAAAAACTCGCAAGACGAAAGAGTTTTAGTTTTTTTAGTTGCTTCGCAAGACGAATTTCCCCATGGGCTTGCTTCGCAAGATGAAAACGTCTTGCGAGTTTGTTTCCTTTTTCTTAAAACCGTTAATACTATGGGAATCCGTGATTCGCAAGACGAAAAATTCGCAAGATGAAAAAACTCGCAGAACGAATTAATTTCGTCTTGCGAGGTACCACTGTAATAATAATAATAATAATAATAATAATAATAATAATAATAATTTATTGATACCCCGCCCTCTCCAGCCAGAGCCAGGCTCAGGGCGGCTAACACCAGTAAAATTACAATTAAAAAACAAAACAACCAATTTTAAATACAGGTTACAATATAATTTAAAATGCAGCCTCATTTTAATAGTAGCCCATAGATCAAAACCGTAAGGGGAGGGAAGCATAAGGGTCAGACTGAGTCCAAATCAAAGGCCAGGCGGAACAGCTCTGTCTTGCAGGCCCTGTGGAAAGATGTCAAGTCCCGCAGGGCCCTAGTCTCTTGTGACAGAATGTTCCACCAAGTCAGGGCCAGTACTGAAAAGGCCCTGGCCCTAGTTGAGACCAATCTAACCAGCTTGCGACTTGGGACCTCCAAAGTTTTGTCATTTGGACCTTAAGGTCCTCCGCAGGGGCATACCAGGAGAGGCGGTCCCATAGGTACATGGGTCCTAGGCCACATAGGGCTTTGGGAGCATGATAGTAATATATAAAAGTATGCATGTGTGGTATGTAGTGTATGTGTGGTATGTGTGGTATGTAGTGTGTGCACGTGTGGTATGTAGTATGTAGTGATACCCACCAACTTGGATGGTATTAAAGGTGGATTAGGTGAATTAATCAAAGGCTTTTAGGCATGATGGCTGTGTACTAACTTCAGTTGCTTGAGAAGACCAGTAGGGAAAGTGCAGTTGCATTCATATCTTGCTTGTGGGCTTTCCATAGGATCTGGTTTTATAAGCCTTTTGCTTAGCTCCAGCAGGGCTCTTCTTATGTTTAATAATAATAATAATAATAATAATAATAATAATAATTTATTTATACCCCGTCCATCTGGCTGGGTTTCCCCAGCTACTCTGGGCGGCTTCCAACAAAATATTCAAAGCACAATAAAACATCAAACATTTAAAACTTCCATAAACAGATGTCTTCTAAAAGTCAGATACAGTAGCACCTCGGGTTACATCAACATCAGGTTGTGAAAGTGGCAAACTCAGAAGTATTTGACCAGGTTTCGCCCCACGGACATGCACAGAAGTGGTTTTCCACCACATGCATGTGTATAACAGTGATCCTTGGGTTGCAAAAACCTGAGGATCCGGCCGGACCTCCAGAACGGATCCCGTTCACAACCAGAGGTACCACTGTAGTTGTTTATTTCCTTGACATCTTGTGGGAGGGCGTTCCACAGGGCAGGCGGCACTACCGAGAAGGCCCTCTGCCTGGTTCCCTGTAACCTCACTTCTCGCAGCGAGGGAATGGCCAGAAGGCCCTTGGAGCTGGACCTTGGTTTCCGGGCAGAACGATGGGGGTGGAGATGCTCCTTCAGATATACTGGGCCGAGGCTGTTTAGGGCTTTCAAGGTCAGCACCAACACTTTGAATTGTGCTCGGAAATCACATGGAATATCAACAACATTCTTATCATCAAGTTTAGGGCCAGATTTCTGCCTGGGTGGAGTTCTTAAAAATAAGCCACATGTCTGGTTTGCACATCACATAGCACCATAGCTACGGTTACACATGAACAAGCAGTTTGCTGGTGCAAGTGGCTCGCAAGTACAGTGGTACCTCAGGTTACATATGCTTCAGGTTACATACGCTAACCCAGAAATAGTACCTCAGGTTCAGAACTTTGCTTCAGGATGAGAACAGAAATCGTGCTCCAGCGGCGTGGCAGCAGCAGGAGGCCCCATTAGCTAAAGTGGTGCTTTAGGTTAAGAACAGTTTCAGGTTAAGAATGGACCTCCAGAACGAATTTAGTATTTAACCCGAGGTACCACTGTACCCACTTTGTTTCTCCTGCCTGCAACAAACTATGGAACTTCATATGAACCTTGTTTGTGGTTTATCATTACAGACCAACCAAAAACAGTAGTAAGGGTTAGTTTTTAGCTTGTGGTTTCTTTGGGGGGAACAAACCATGAGCCTCGGTCTGGATGACAAGGCTTGTGGTTTGGTTGCTC
The DNA here is from genome assembly GCF_964106915.1 of Podarcis gaigeae. Taxonomy (NCBI): domain Eukaryota; kingdom Metazoa; phylum Chordata; class Lepidosauria; order Squamata; family Lacertidae; genus Podarcis; species Podarcis gaigeae. The sequence goes on along the minus strand of NC_139683.1, from coordinate 81,457,014 downwards.
CCAGGGTGGCATCACCAGGAGCAGGGGAGAGGAAAAGCAGAGACTTTTGAGCAGCATGTGCTCATTTGCGTTCAGCCATAGTTAAGCACTAAACTATGGTTTAACGTGACATGCAAACTCAGACACTGACTTACATAGGAAATGCCTCAGCTAGAAGGAAAGACACTATCCATTATTCAAATGCTGTGAATGACTGATTGCAACCCTCACATTTCTTAAACTGGAGTCCTACTCTTTGATTTTACTGCTCTAAAGTGTAGGCGAGTTGTGATTGATAGGCCTCTTAGTCTTCTGTTGGGAGAGTGTGCATGTGAATTCCAGGTAAAATAAGGTCACCAAGAGAGTAAGCAGAAATTCAGTTAGGCACCGTTCCCAAAGCAAATGACTGACATCTCCGGTGTCAAAAAACATGTATTTTCAAACCAGGGAAGGGGGAAAGCAGCAATTAAAAATCTTAACTGGGCTATTGTCTTGGAAATCTCAGCTTTCATTTGAATTCATCAACATACCACTGGTTACCAGGAGCCTACACAAATATCTACCCCATAAGTCCCATGTTTCAGATAACTGAAATGTGCAACATTAATTGCACTGGTTTGGGGAAAAGAATTCTATCGGTTTTGCAGTAGCCGGGTTACAAGGATGTTGTGTGTGTGTGTGTTTTTTAAACTGAAATATTGGAGAAACAGCTAGATCTGAGAGACATTATAACCACAACAAAGACAAGCTAGTGACCAGCGAAGCTACATTGTCTTTTGAACAACAAGTCAATGCAGACAGAAGTAAATGACAGTTAATTACAAATTACATTCTGGTTGGGGCTGTGAAGGCCTCGTGGCTTGAATATTAAGCAGGCCCTCGGGCGCTCACCTGCCTGCAAAGGAGCATAAGGAGGCACAGGCCGGGGTGCTATACAAGTTTCAAACAAGCTGCTAAACACAAAAGCTTATTGGATTACAGAGCTTTAGGAGAAAGCATTCAGATCTCTGGCAGCCACTGGGTTGAAGGGATTTCTAAAGGATGAATTGCTATTCACTGTAATTTTTTGAATGCTGTTCTTTGGGTGCAGGGAAGGAAATAAATTCACTTCTTTTTCTAATATTTGAAGGGGGGGTTAGGGAACCCTATTCTGTTACAAATGCCCTTTAGGATACATGCCTGGAGAAAGGGGAATCTGTTATGAATTGGAAATCTAATCTCTTTGCAAATTAGAGAGATTATGGGTAGTGTTCATAATGACGGTGGTGATCTTTCCTATCGTCAAATCGGTATTTTGTTCCTCTTGTATCGTCGAGAGCAAACAAATATGAAAAGAAAACATCTTCTTCCCCCCGTCCCCCGACTGGAAATGCAGAAGTTTGGTCTTAAAAGGAAAATAAAATCCAGCTTCTTTGATCACTGGAATATTTGCTTACAAATATTATATCCTAGGTTTTCAAAGTTTAATTCTTAACTTGTTATAATGGTGGAAAAAAATAATAGACAGCGTCTAAAATAATTAACGTCAGAATTAGAGCATTGAAAAGACCTTGGCTTTTCTAATTCACTAAAGCAATTTCTATTCATTTAGTTGAGCTAAGTGCTTATTGTTAAAGACAAAAAGCCCAACAGTTTGACATTGAGCTCATTATGTATGTTTCAAACATTCTGCAATTCAAGGCCACACCACATGCTATAAAGCAGAGGCTGGTGGATTAAAATTCAGACCACACAATTTCCCTGAATAGCTTCCCTTTTAAACCTGATTAAAACTTCAAAACAAAAGCGCATCAGTAGGGTCTGTATGTGTCTGTGTTATGCACACACATCATTTGAGAATATTTTCTTGAGCTCATTATGGGAGAAATAATTCTGATATTCTTACACCCTCGGCCTGAACTCATTGCGACGGAGGTAAGCTCTATTGATTTCCGTGGGAGTTGCTTCCATGAAAGGCATTTGAGGACTGGAGTGTTTTCACTTAGCAATCCAACCTCCAGCGACATGCACTTAAATGCCTTTGATGTAAGTAGGATTTTGAGCGCATGCAGCTGCACATAGGATTGTGGCCATTATGATTAATAAATAGGACTCCGAGCTTTAGTCTGTGTACATAAAGCTACTAGAGCCTTAGACCAGGTCTGCAAAATGGCAGATCACACAGTGGACTGTTCCACTTCGGGCAGCAGGTGGAACATGGATTGAAAACACCCCCCACTCGCCAGAAAAATTCCTACACAGAAAACAGGCATGTCAAGGAAAAGGGTAGGCTGGAATCTTTCTCCCTGCATCTAGTATGCAGGAAGTTTTGTACAGTGGGATTCTGCAACCTGCAGTAAGAGGTTTTAAAGCCCAGGCAATTTTACTATTTGACCTGCTGTTCAGCCAGGTCTTTGTGGATTTTAATCTGCGAGTCTGAAAGTGAAAATCATACTTACCTCCTTTTGGGAAGTTGGGCAGGGGCTGTTTTGGTTCTTGTGTGATGCTGAAATAGGAGTTCAAAATATGAAAGATAGTCTTTTCTTCTAACAGTAGGAAGTGCTTGTAAAAGAAATGTAAGTTATTTCATAATAAATATCTTTAAAGCGCAATGATGTAAGGGTTTATTTAATTCATTCATTCCAAATTATTGTGTTACTGAGATCTTTTTTGAGATCTTTATAATGGTTTAATGAGGGATATGAGATAACTGTCACTTCTTTTTTCTGGCTCATCAAATAAAAACAAAAAAAGGTTAACAGTGCATTCCTGTCCAGATTTTCTCAAAGGTAAGTGCCAATGATTTCAATGGTGGTTGCTGCCAGGTAACTGAGTTATATAGGATTGCAACCTAACTGGACTCAAAGGCAATTTTTTTTCCAATTCATCTCAAGTGTTTATAGAGGGTTTTATTTTTTTAAAGGCTAACAAGCACCTTTAAAAAACACAACACCCAAGATAGATATTTTGTAATAGAAGTCCCATTTAGCATAGAGCATCAGTTTTAAAAAATAGTCTGTGCCACATCTGCACAGCCCCGGTATCAAGAAGAGTAAAGTAGCTGTGATAATTGTTGATGATAGATTAGATTTCAGGGTGAAGATGATAGATGCAGATAAAGGGCACAGTCTTTTTTCCCTGCATGGTCACTGTAGGAATCTGTGTTACACAACAGGTCAAAAAGTGCTGTGCTTTGTACTATTTTTTCCAATTTATGATATAGACATTCAATATCGACAGAGAATTCAGACACATCAAACTACATACAAAATATGTAGAAATGTTTGTATGCATATATTATACTTCAGGGAGTAATAGCCGTACATAATACAATATATGCACTTATTTACTTCTGTATTTAGCTATCTAAGCCCATGAACTCACAACAAGATGAATATTTAAAAAAATGGGCCTGTTTCTTGATGATTCTTCACCTGTGTGCCGTGGTATGAGCTCAATAGTATGGGATCTTACTTTGTATTGCACAAGATCATCTGAAGATTTCTGTTTCCATGGTAGGTATATCTCATTCATCCACAATTCAATTTTCCAAACTTTCAGCTTAGCCCTGTTGCACAAAGGAAACATACTTCAAAAGGTCAGGTGTCAGACAGTAGTGGAAAGAAGCACTATTTTTTCCATAACCAAAACACAAGTAATCCTTATATTCATAATAAGCAGGTATAATTACACCTTCTCATGCTTCAATCTTACTCTCTGTCTTTTGGAAGCCCCTAACAGCATCAAACTAGCCATAAAAATAAAATGATATCTAAATTTCCATTTAAATTTTAGGCTCAGTGCCTGATCTACCCCAGTGATTGATTCATCTACTGATTAAAGTTTCCTGCCTTATCAGTTGCACTAACACCAAAGCCCTGTCTCTTTTCTTGAAATAAACCCCAATGGCAATGCGATCTTTCTGCCAGGTAAATGTGGTGAAGAGCGTAATCTAAACTTATTTGCAGTACCATCCTAGACATGTCTACTCAGAAGTAAGACCTATTGAATTGAGAGGGCTTTCTCCTTAATAAACAGATAAACCTTAAATTATTTACATATGTATGAAGATCACATTTGCATCCCGGTTGACATGTCAATGATGTCTGAAGAAGACCATCATAAATATATGAATAGCCTCCTGGATCAATCACAACTTCTTTTTTAGTTTGTTGCTTTTGCACCCATTTCAGTTGCCCAATGTGACTACAGTGGTACCTCAGGTTACATACGCTTCAAATTACAGACTCCGCTAACCCAGAAATAGTGCTTCAGGTTAAGAACTTTGCTTCAGGATGAGAACAGAAATCGTGCTCCAGCGGCGCGGAGGCAGCAGGAGGCCCCATTAGCTAAAGTGGTGCTTCAGGTTAAGAACAGTTTCAGGTTAAGAACGGACCTCCGGAACGAATTAAGTACTTAACCTGAGGTACCACTGTAAATTTGTTCATTAATTGAGTTACTAATTAATTTTGCAAAACCATGGGAAACTATTGTAGTGGAGAACCTGATCATTGACAGAGAACTATATGGCAGAGTAGGGAGTTGTCTGGCTGTTAGCCATAAAGTTGGTTGTTCGAGTCCACCCAGGGACGGCTGTGGGCAGGATTCTTGCATCGCACAGGGTTGGTCTACATGTTGGCCCTTGGGGTACCTTACAACCCTTTGCTTCCATGACTCCTTGGTTCAAGTCTAATGCTGAATCCGTAACACACAAACACCCGGATCCTGTTAACTCTAGCAAACTGAATCCCTACAAGTTATGGGGTCAACGCTGCTCATAATACACTCAAAAAGAGCAGACAAAAGCTTTAGCATGTACAGTGGTACCTCAGGTTAAGAACTTAATTCGTTCCAGAGGTCCGTACTTAACCTGAAACTGTTCTTAACTTGAGGTACCACTTTAGCTAATGGGGCCTCCCACTGCTGCTGCGCCACTGGAGCACGATTTCTGTTCTCATCCTGAAGCAAAGTTCTTAACCTGAAGCACTATTTCTGGGTTAGCGGAGTCTGTAACCTGAAGCGTCTGTAACCTGATGCGTATGTAACCCGAGGTACTACTGTATACCCGGTGTATTAGTGCTTTGTGTACCGTAATTGGGTATGCCACACTGTTAGGGATCCTGGGTACATATAGCTGGTTGTGTGTACGTGGCCCTCTTTGTGCCTATGAATAATAATAATATTAATAATAATAATAACAATAATTTATTTATACCCCGCCCATCTGACTAGGTTTCACCAGCCACTCTAGGCAGCTTCCTACAAAATATTAAAAATACAATTAAAAACATCAAACATTAAAAACTTCCCCAAATAGGGCTGCCTTCAGATGTCTTCTAAAAGTCAGATAGTTGTTTATTTCCTTGACATCTGATGGGAGGGCCTTCCACGGGAATAATAATAATATGCATGAAGGGTGGGGTGGGGCCAAGAGACACAGAGAAGGTCTGAAGGGAGCAAATATATTGATGATTCATGGCCACTAAGGATCTAAGCAGCCTGCAAAAGGGGGCAAAGAGTGCGCAGAAGACTTGATAATTCATGTATATTGAGGATCACCTCTTTTTAAATCTGAATTGCACCCATTTTTGGAAAGGCATGAAATCTGAGTGCAAAATTCACTCTCGGTGACTGATAAGATGATTTCAGTGTCTTAGAAATAATACTAGATTGGAATCCTAGGAGGAAGGAACGAAGGCCTCTCCCACCCAGGCAGCCACCGTTCTGGTTTCAGGAAATTTGTAAGAGCAACAAGATTGGCGGTGGGGGTGGAGTGAGGGAAAATAGCTTCTCTTTACCAAGAGAGAAGAAAGGGGCCATCTTATCAGCAGCAGAGTAATTCTGAACGTACTGACAATGACATGGGTAATCCATCATGTCATCAGTCCTGTGACAGATGTACCCTGCACCTCGTCTCTGTATGTGTGCAGAGAGGACTATGTCGGAAGCCAGAAGGCAAAGAACACTTAACCCCTGCGAGCTGCATGTTCCTGCTGTGCTTCAGACAACCTCTGTCATGTATGAAAAGCCTAAAGAATGACAGTAAATCTATACAGACCTGTGCAATCTACCATCATGACAACCACACACCATGTAGCCTTATAACACTATTAAACTGTATCATGACAGCCATGTAAGACAAGACCTTTATTATGTGCCTTGTTGAGCTACTTAAAGCAAAAGAGTTGTAGCTTTTAAAAGTCAAGAAAATTAACAGGAGGGTGCAGCTTGGAATCTCTGGAGCTGGTTATTTTGCTCCATTGCTGATTATCCCACTGAGCTGCAGTTCAGTGACCAAATGCCGTATTTTTTGCTCTAGAAGACTCACTTTTTCCCTCCTAAAATGTAAGGGGAAATGTGTGTGCGTCTTATGGAGCGAATGCAGGCTGCGCAGCTATCCCAGAAGCCAGAACAGCAAGAGGGATTGCTGTTTTCACTGCGCAGCGATCCCTCTTGCTGTTCTGGCTTCTGAGATTCAGAATATTTTTTTTCTTGTTTTCCTCCTCCAAAAACTAGATGCGTCTTGTGGTCTGGTGTGTCTTATAGAGCGAAAAACACGGTGATTTTGTAGATACTGGCCGGTCAGACCTGCACAATTTGTGACTTAACCCAGCCAAGAGGCTGACAGAGGTCTTTCTGGGCCTCTTTATGGAGTGACTGGGCTGCATTCAACCTACATAGGCTGCACAATGAGCAGAGTCAAGCCAGGCTTTGGGGAGAGAGGGAGGGCACTATTCTGCTGCCCCACTCAGTGAGCCTAACATGTGAGTATGGCTTCCGGTTCTCATGCAACTGTTTCCAGTACAGTGGTACCTTGGTTCTCAAACTTAATCCATTCTGGAAGTCTGTTCCAAAACCAAGGCACACTTTCCCATAGAAAGTAATGAAAAACAGATTAATCCGTTCCAGACTTTTAAAAACAACCCTTAAAACAGCAATTTAACATGAATTTTACTATCTAACGAGACCATTGATCCATAAAATGAAAGCAATAATCAATGTACTGTGCCATAAAATAAATAAGACAGTATTGTAGGTGATAAAAAAAAAATTCCTTACCTGCACTGATGATAGTCATTGTTTGAATGCTTTTATCCATTTCCACAGTCACACAATCAATCAATCAGTAGCTGAACTGGGTTCCACACAGTCGCAAAAACAAATTAACCGAAAAAGCCTCAAAAACAAAAAATGCAAAATAAATAGCAAAAACAAAAGTGTCAGACTTAATCCATTCTGGAAGTCTGTTTGACTTTCAAAATGTTCGAAAACCAAGGCGCAGCTTCTGATTGGTGCAGGCGCCCCAGAAACAATAGCCGACAGCTTCCAAAAAACGTTCAAAGACACTTACTTCTGGGTTTTTGGCATTTGGGAACCAAGGCGTTTGAGAACCAAGGTACCACTGCACACACACACCATATATGTTTAACTGTGTGGTAGGTATATAAAATAAAGATATCATCCTGCACACTTTTCAGATGTGCTTTCTTTGATAGGAGAGGCTGCTGGCTTTTTTCTGCTTTCATTTTTAAGAGTAGCAAATGGCGACTCTTGTTTTCAGCCATTTTTGATGTCCATTGCCAATGTTATTGCCACTGTTCTGAATCACTTTCCTCCTTTGCTCTCAATGACCTCAATCTCATTTGCCTTCACTAGTATTTAATTGCCTTGGCTCTGTCATCCCATGTAAGTACACGGCTTTTGATGCAGTAATGATGCTGTCCGCATCACAGACATCTATAAACAAAATCACACAGGTGGCCACAGCCAATCAGATGAAATGATACTGTGGTGTGGGCAAATGAGGCCTAGGACCAGTGAGAGCAAAGGCCTAGAATGGCACTCAAAAGAAGTAGCAGTCAAGCAAACCAGCATTAAAATATTGTGAATGTTCAGTGAGGCGAGTATTTGCTGAGCTGCATTAAAATGCGCTAATTCTGAGGTGGGATACACACATATTTCCCATATGTTGCACAAAACTGACCCTTTCAGTATGCATTGAGTGTGACAGTACCAGTTACAAGACAAGGAATTATCGCTTGAGAAAAATGAGGATGGATATGACCCTTAAAATGGAGGCTTTGCTATAATAGCTCGCTTTTACTTTTGCTAACACACGCAAAGCCTCTCTTGGGTAAAGAAAGACAAAATAGCTAGTTGAATAGTAATACAGTTAGTTCATGTATATGCAAGAAAAAGATCTTTCTGCACCTTGATGAAATTAACATACATTTAAATAGTAATGAAACGATGGAGACCAGAGAAGAATATCAAGGACCGCATTCAAACTCCGCTCCATCCCTCTGAAAGAGATTTCATTTCCAGGGGCACATGACATAATTATGATACACCTTTCGTTCACAAGACACAACTCAAAACTTAGTAAAAATATGAAACCTTTATCAGTGTAATGATACATTTTGTAAAGGATACGTTCCCTTTGGGGCTAAAACCATTTCATTCAATAAAGCCTGAAGTCACTGTCAGAGGCTTCAAATTGGTTGCCCATTCAAGAACATGACTCCCCACATCTGCAAGGGAATGGGGTTTCAGGCCTTGGTAGAAACCCTGAAGTACAACTGACCTCCCTGTTTCCATTTCTGGGATTAGGAAGGCTAATATATATCCCTGACATTCGTGGCGAAATTGCATAATGCCTAACATTAAAAGGATGCTGGTGGCGCTGTGGGTTAAACCACAGAGCCTAGGACTTGGCCATCAGAAGGTTGGCGGTTCGAATCCCCACGACGGGGTGAGCTCCCATTGCTTGGTCCCTGCTCCTGCCAACCTAGCAGTTCGAAAGCACGTCAAAGTGCAAATAGATAAATAGGTACCACTCCAGCAGGAAGGTAAACGGCGTTTCCAGGCGCTGCTAGCTACATGAACCAGAAGCTGTACGCTGACTCCCTCGGCCAGTAAAGCGAGATGAGCACCGCAACCCCAGAGTCGGCCATGACTGGACCTAATGGTCAGGGGTCCCTTTACCTTTACCTTTACCTTTAACATTTCATGCAACAATGCAGGAAAGAAGATCAGAGAGCTTCATTCTGTCCAGTACTACGAACATCTGCATGCATGTGATGGTTTAATCATGCTTTAAACCAATCATGTGCTGTTACAGGGCACATACACACACTACAAACACAAACTAGTTTAAAGTGATTTCCCTTTCATGTTCCCTACTCCACCTTGGGCCTGGAACAGCAGTGGCAAGTGATCCAGTTCTCATTTTCTTTGTCCTCTCGATATTCTGGTGATTGTGCACCAAGAACAATCTGGGCAGGCCTAATTTTGTGGCTCATTCCAATGCAAACATCACCTATGTGGGCACACAAGGCAACATTAATGTGGCCAGGAATGGTATCATTGGTCCAACTGAAAATGGCCGCCATGACAGGCTAGCTCTATGTAATGAGAGTTCCTTAGCACTGGGCTCTCTCTTAGACCTCTTTCTATGCAGGCAAACCCCTGTGGCTGGTAAATCCCTGTGGCTTGCCTGACAGTCATTGCTGAGCCTGCAAAGCTGCCTGCCATTTTAATTTCCCATGATGCCCTGGAGCAGGGCTGTGCTGGATGTCGTAGGGCATTGTGGAAAACTTAAAGTGGTTTCTCAGCTCATCTGCCGCCAAATGAATGAGACCATGGAAAAGCAACTGAGTGGCTGAAAGGCCAAGTGAGCCCTGTTAGCTGCCTGGGGGTGGCAAATGTTGACACCAGGCTGGTTTCCATGCCACTGCTGTTTTTTGTTTAATGTATTTTTATTATAGATTTTCTTGGTTTACAAAAGTATGTGAAATCTCTCTCTCTCTCTCTTTTTCAAGTAACATTTTTTTACAGATCAGTTCCATTTGTCGAGACATTAGGAAGAAAAGGGGGAAAGAGGTGGGGGGGAAAGGTAAGTAGGGGTGGGGCCAGGTGGCGATATTTCTATTTTACTTAATATATGTGGGGTTTTGTGTCAGCGTTGCCTGTGCAGGTTCTCTGCTGTTCACTTGTCTTCCTTTGGTGGTGAGAGAGGTTGGGGTTGGCCTAGGGTGTGGCTGTTCATTTGTGGTTGGCTGTGGTGGTCTTTGTTTTCATGTGTGAGTGGGGTGGGTGGGTGTTTTGGATCAGGTTAGCCATATTGATTTGTATGCTGTTGGTGGATTTTTGTCATTGTCTTGTCGGGCTGTGTATGTGATAAAGGGGAGCCATACCAGGGTGAAGGCATCTTCATCTATTTGTCCCCGTGCCAGTTTCAGTTTATTGGTTAATTTTTCTAGTAAGGCTGTTTCCCATACTATTTGGTACCATTGGCCCATGCTTACAAGTGTGAACTGATCCTTATAACTTTGTTCAAAATCGACACTTTTATTAGAGACCTCCCAGTCCTGGACTTTTTTCACAAACCTCAGGGTTTGGATGGGGCCGAGGGGAAAAATCATGATCCCTAAAGCATTTAAATACGGAATGTAAATACACCATTGGCATTTTTCTACTGTATTCTTGTGCTGTTTTCATTTAGGAGTGTTTTTGCTCATTGTAGGTCATTAGCAACTAAATGCATGCATTTTAGAACTTCAATTACTGCGTGTGTGTTTGTCAGCCATGTAGCATTCAGAAACTCTTTTCTTTCCTCCTCTCTCCGCAACCAGCTGCATATGGCATGCATGTAGACCAGCACAAGAGGAGCTGGAGAAGAGCAGCAGATGGTAGCATATCATGCATGTCTAAGCAATTGCCATGCTTTGCTTTGTGAAATTTCCTTTCAACACAATTAGCACCTTTTGTCTGAGACAGGACAGGTCTACACTAATGCCAGCGTTAATTTGCCTGTTTACTCTAAACAAGCAAACGTAACTAACCTTGAATGCACAAGCCCAGACCCCCTATGCTTCTCATCACAGTGCTATTATTGTGGTTGCCTTCCGAACTATTCATAGCATACTCCCCTTAAACCATGGATGGTCCATAAATTGTGGTACCTGTCCCTGATCTGCCTTTGCAGAAGAATATTAGGAATGCCCCCCTCTCCTCATGTTAGTATGAACCCCTAAAATGCCATGCATCTATAAACAGGGAAGGGAAATATTTATTTGTTGTTATTTATTTGGATTATTTATAAACTGCTAAACATTACAAAGTGTCACTGCGGTATACAACCACAGTAAAAAATACACCCGATAAAAACAAAATTAAAAAATTCCTTCCAGTAGCACTTTAAGGTAAAGGGACCCCTGACCATTAGGTCCAGTTGTGACCGACTCTGGGGTTGCGGCGCTCATCTCGCTTTATTGGCCGAGGGAGCCGGTGTACAGCTTCCGGGTCATGTGGCCAGCATGACTAAGCAGCTTCTGGTGAACCAGAGCAGCGCACGGAAATGCCATTTACCTTCCCGCTGGAGCGGTACCTATTTATCTACTTGCACTTTGATGTGCTTTCGAACTGCTAGGTGGGCAGGAGCAGGGACCAAGCAACGGGAGCTCACCCCGTTGCGGGGATTTGAACCGCCGACCTTCTGATCAGCAAGTCCTAGGCTCTGGTTTAACTCACAATGCCACCTGCGTCCCTTAGAGACCAACTAAGTTTGTTATTGGTATGAGCTTTTGTGTGCATGCACACTTCTTCTTTTTAATTTGTTTCGACTACTGCAGACCGACATGGCTACCTGCCTGTAACTGATAAAAACAGTTTCCCAAAGAGAAATCTGGCACTGCCCGTGAGTACTCTTGATGCCAACCTCTTGAAACTGGTCCATATGTACAGTATGCAAATACACCCATATGGATGCACAGACACAGCTTGACAAAAATCAACTAAGGCAGGCGGACTATGGCAGAAAGTAACCCACTTGATACAAAGATTTATCAGTGCCTATCAGAACAAGCAAGTCTTCAGAAGGCACTGAAAAAATCATTGAAGAAAGGGCCAAACAGATCTCACAGGACAGAGAACACAGTCCAGCCATCTGTCATGTCTCCTCCACCAATCTCAGAGGATGGGCAGATTTGTAAAGGAGGAGACCTTTCCCTAAATGTCCTCACCTGAGACTGTGTTGAGACTTAAAGTAAACAACCAGCACCTTAAACTGAGCTTGCATAGCGCAGCTAGAACAAGAAATAGGTAACATCTATTGGGTGCCTATAAAGTCAAAGAGACAGTTGTTAGCAGGGTAAGTCTGAAAATGGGACATCTGTAATCAGGGAACAAAATGAGAGATGCAAGCCTCCTAGCAGATAGCCAGGCCAAGGCCCCCTTAGAATATTGGGCTGTGGGAGTTCAGCTGCCCCTTGATTTAGACTTAAAATTCAGGCAAGAGGGTGCAACAGCCAGGAACAAATCTCACAGTGCAAGTTCCATTTATGTGTGTATGTCTGTGTGCACTCTGCCTAAATGCAGGCAGGCCAGAAACCAGCCCAGCTATTGGCGATCTTAAAAGAAACTAAATAACACATCGCATTTGACATGGTGCGATGAGAATAGCAGTGGCCGCACGTGGAGTGGTATATTTTCACCTGCTCGAGTTTTATATGTTTTGCTTTCCACCGCCACATTTCATTGTGACTTTATCTATGCTCGTTCAATCAGGCAATGCACATCACAGTCACCTACTGACAACCCACCCAGGCTAAACCATTGAGAGAAACAGCCTCCCATAAACAAAGCGGGCAAGCCCTGTTTCTGTTAAGATAAAATCTACTGATCTCATTATTGATTGTCTGCTTTCCGGGGGTTTTTGTTTCCTGGAAGTTTGATATGGGGCAGCAGAGGTGACAACAGATTGGCACCGAGACCTGGAAATTAAATGGCCGACTATTAGATCAATGTCAACTAGGTGGAGGCTGAAGTGTTTGGCAAAAGCATTAGATGCTGTCTCGACTTAATCTCTCCCTCTCACCTTTATCTTGGATCTGTTTGGATCCCTCCCAGGCAATTTACTATACCAGTTGTTGATTTTTATCGCCCAAATCTGCCCCTATGTAGAATTACTGAATGACTCTGCAGGTCTCCTTCAGCGTTTTATGCCCTTCTTCTTAAAGGGAAGCAACTTTGGGAGGAAAAGAAGAAGGAAACCTTACCATAACAACACTTACTGAAGTCCAGTAGAAAAGGTTTCTGGTTAGGACCTAGCAGGAAAATGGTATAAGAAATAAGTTTGGACCATAAGTTTTTGATAAAGCTGTAGCAAGTGAAGAGGGTGCTGGACCCAGAAAGGCTTGGATCCAAACCCTCGCTCTGTCATGAAACTCACTTGATGACCTTAAACCAGCTAGTCTACCTGACCACACAGATTTATTTAAATCCAAATGGCTCCTGTCTCCTCTTAGTTAGCATGGAAACACAGGGACACGGAATGCTGCCTTATACTGAATCAGATCATTGGTCCATCTAGCCCAATATTGACTACACTGGCTGTTGGTGGCTCTCCAATATTTTAAGGCAGGATCAGTGACATAGTGAGCTCTGCTGGTGCCAACATTTCCCTGATGAAAATGCTTCCCATGTTCCTATATTTTTATATTTATAAAATATAAAAATGCTTCCCATGTTCCTATATTTTTATATTTATAAAATAGCTTCCCATGTTAATATATTTTTAACAACTCTTCTCCCACTAGTATTAAACGCTCTACTCTGGATGCAAGATTCTTCATCTACTCTTCAGTTGCCTGTCCTGCACTTGACTTTTAAAGGAGAGTCCATTAATAGGTGGACAGTAACAGATTTTAATTTTAATTTTTGGCAGGAGGGAGTATGGAATTGAATGCTCATTGTAGAGTTTAATTTCATGATGGATCTGTTAGTGGATGGATCTGGTATTCCTAGTGGAATAGCTGCTATTCACATCCAATACCCACCCAAAGAAAATAAATAATAAGTAAATTGTGAAAGTCTTCCTTTAGGCCCACACTATCCAAAACCATGGGATTTTCCAACACAGTATCCCACACACCCAGTACTTTGCAGTTTCCTTGTCTGATTGGATCTAGGGTCCTTGCCTGCAGCTGTTGTCTCTTTCTCCAATGAACCTCTCTTCCTGAAGTGATAATTTGCAGGTTTATCAAGTAGGTCTCAGAGCTGCTGCTCTGCTTGATGCAAACCCTCCTATCTCAGTCACATTGGAGTGACTAGCCCTTGAAGGCAGGTGGGTATTTGCTCCAGATGATTGCACTCTATTTCTTTGATATCATAGCACATTGTAACGATGAGCTGCTCAGCCCCCTTGTGGAGAGAACTGTAAATGGCCACCCACCCACCAGGGCAGCTTGCAATTTATCAGAGAGACCAGAGGAGTCCCTAGACAACAACATGGCGCCACAGGTTACCTTCTGAGTCTTGGTTGTAAGTTATTGTTATACGTTTTACTGAACGAGTTGATGGACAAGTTGGCCGTCTTACAGATTCACTTACAGAAGTGGACTGGTGACAGAACAGTGTCTTCCACTGAACCTGAAAACAGTAGGCTAACTTAGAGGGCAAAGAGTGGGCGGGCACAACTCTCTCCTCTAACATGGACTTCCTGCCCTCAGCGCCAGCAGCCTGCAGCAGCTGCCTCACCCTGCCCAATGGCAGGGCCGGCTCTAGTTACTGTGACTTCCACCAACCATCATTTGAGGCCTATGGGATATATGGCATGCTCATCCCAGGAGGAATCAGCCCATTTTGGAATTGTGGTCTATATTTACTTATCCTCCGGAAATCTGTTTGAGTGAGCATCTCTAAATGAAGAGAACAGGAGAGCGGGAGAAGCTATACAACCTGAAAATTCCATATCCCAGTCCCTGAATAATGTGGACCTGCATGGTGAATCTCCATTTCCCCAAAGGATGGGGAGAATTATCAGAAGAAGAAGAAATTATGAAAGCATATTTCACTTGCAGTCATAAAGTCAGCGGTTCATGGCATTGCTCTGTGAAAGATGACGTCCTCCCAGTGAGACGTTCGGTTTAGTGTGAAATGTTAGACAGTCCAAAATATTTACGAAGATGAGGAGCATAATGGCATAGGGTGATTCCATTCTGAGAACACTTGATTTAGCCTTGACCTTCGCTTCATTGAAATGGACGGCGCTGGCTGCTCAGTCGCAATTGGTTTACTTGGTTATCGGAGCGCTGGGAAGCAATCCAGTCCACTTAAAGGGCATAATTCTGATGAACACAAAAGTCTGGATCATCTGTGTGAAGCAAAATATGGTAAAATGTGCCTCTAGGACAAACGTTTGCATACATTCATTCCAGCAAATGCGTGAGATTTCCTGTGAGCTTAGGCTGGGCTGTGGACATAGCACTGAAGCTGTAAGCTGTGCATGTTATTGTTTGAATCATTGCAGAATAGCCTGCACACCTTGTACCAGAACCAGCTAACCCAAAGGCTTCATAACTACCAATTGCAGGATGCAATATTGCACATACCCTCCCCTTTCTGTGTCCATCTGTCACAAGTATGTAATGTAAATAAAACATCACTGCCCTCAGCCACAAAAGTCAAATTCCCCTTCACATAACATGAGACACTAGTTTCATTGGTATCTTTTTGTGGATACTGTTGCTACTTATGTGGTTTGTGACTATGTTAATTTGCTGGTTATTTCCCCATTTCTGCCCTCAAATGTACCCAGGCAACACCAGCATCACCCTGCCCTACTCTGGTAAACAGCAGCAATGTTGTTGTTGGAGAGATGGTGGGGTTGTACCACTGTAATACACAAGCCCCTCCTCCTTCTACTGAGTCAGAACACAGGGTACATGCAGTACATTTTCTGCACTTACTCGTAGCAGCAATCCATGATTTCAACCAGGCGTTCTTTCACAGTTCTACCTGGAGAAGTGGCTTCAAACTAGTTCCTCTCTGAGCCATGCCTTTCCTCCCACAAACCCCCACCCCACACGGCTTTTTTCTCTCTTCATATTTTCCTGTTGACCACTAACGAATGGCATTATGCAGTTGTCTCACAGAACTCCACAAAGAGCTTTTCTAGCAAGAGTGCTACTCCTCGAAACCAATTGATAGTTTAAAGAAAAATTTGCACCCTGGGCTACGACCTCGGTAGCCTTCTCTCCTCGCTTCTTGCCGAACATTAAAATTCCAAAGAGAGCCAACCTGAAAAAGAAAAAAAAAGAGGGGGGGGAGGAAGGAAAGAGGAGAGATGACCTTATTGTAGTTAATGAGATTCTCCACCAAAAAGACTAATCTGGGTTAAAACTAAAAGGACGCTGATAAGGATATTACAGCTCACACTGAGAACAAGGAAGGTGCATGGCTCAGATCAGTTGTAGCTATTAGGAGTTAGGCTTTAAAGGTTCTTTTTCATATCTATCAAAATGGCTGTTTGAGACAAAAGTCTTTCAGATGATGAGTGGGTGAAATAGAATGAAACATACCTTCCTTTTTTAAAAAAAAATAATTTTACTTTTTCAGAAAAGAAAATGGCACCAGGTACAAATCAACCAATATTAGCAGAAGTTTAACATCACTTTAAAAGAAAGAGATTGACCTACTGAGAAAGTACATGGGTAAATGTGTAGCAATGCACTGATTATTACTGTTTCCCCTCAGGCAAATACCTCTCTCTTAAGCATAAGCTGCACTGGAACATTTTGTTTTATTACCTTGTGAGATAAGTGAGGGGAAAAGGCTTTAGTACCTGGGGAATTTTTTTTTATATATTAAAAAAAAAAACCCAGACTTGTCATATCAGTGTCTGCTCTCAATTTCATGCCGGGCGCATAATTATAACGGTGTTTAAATTGAGCCCAGAAGAAAGATGGGTTCAAGTGCAAATTAATTTTAGATTATCACAACAAAGGCAATCAAATCTCAACAAGCTTGCCAGCAAAATACTTTGCAAAGGTCCCCAGGTCCCTTTCCGCCCCCAACTTACAACAAAGACCTTTCAGCTCAAATTAAGCTAATGATCTAATGTAACACTTCTGTCTACCTTTCGGAGTTTTATTATTGATTTGGATTTAATGTAGCACAGGGGTAGAGGTGGAGGGGGGAGAGAGAATGGAGGATCGGCAGGGTGGGTGGGTGGGTGGGGGAGAGGGAGAGAGGAGAAATATCAGTATTTAATATCAGGCAAGTGACAAAATAAACAGTCAACAGGCCCGACAAGATCTGTGCGGTGTCAGATTGTCTTAGCCGGCAGAAACTATCAGAGTGAATTGACAGTACTGAAAGAGCCTTGAATTTTATCTGAGTCCTTTCCCCTCAATACAGGCAGAATCCAAAACCAAACAGCATCGTTCACCTCCTCCACCTATCTATCAGCACAGCTTTTATAGAAATCCAACATCTTACTCTATCCTATGGGAACCTGCTGGGGGAATGAAGGGAATCAAGTACTGAGAAGGGGGGAAAAAATATCAAGTCAAGCCTCATTACCTCCTCATTACCTTTGCAAAAGTGGAGTGAGAGAAAATTTTATCTAGGGAACACAAGCTTGGGAATCTCATTGAGAGTTCTGTCTGGTTATTGCACAGCCAAGCATGGAGAGCTGCCTCTGCGGGATTAAAGTTTTCTCCCCATTTCTCTATAGTAATGATCTGCTCATTAAGGTTTTTAAAGGAAATTACCATCACTTATCATTATGCCAGTCACTCAGTAAGCAGCATTAAACAAGGAGTGTCAGTCGAAACCATTTTCCCCCCAATATATTTTCTTTTGCTTTTCTCGGCCTCCAACAATCATATGGAAATAAAGAGAGCGGATTTCTGTGTTGGTTTTTATAATTCCAGGTTCATATCTATGTAATTTTTGACGGCGGGTGTTTGGTTACGCCCTTGGGTCAGATGCAGGAGATGAAATAGAAAATGTGCTTGTAAAAAAGGAAAAGGAAAAAGATTGCATGCTTCTGAAATAAATCCCTGGAATGTTATTACTATTATGCATAGTGCGATTTTATAATCATAAATTGTCTAAGGGTTTTAAGCATCGCTAAAGAATCAAAGGGCTGTATATTTTACAAAATGATGACAAAGAAAGAGTTTTTAATTACTGCTGCAAGCAGTTAAAATTTAACTGTTTCTCATCTGGTGGTGAGGAGGGGACTCTAGTATCTCACTTTCAGAAGGCTTTGTAAAAACTCAGTGACCCTCAGATTTTTTCCCCCTTTCCAGAAGGCATGCATTGATCTTCATTAAAAAGAAATGATTCTTCAGCCTTTGGGTTTTAGCCCTTTGAACAGGATTGTAATAAAGTGTGTTTCATTTAAAGATGTGTTAAGTCCAGGTTCTGAAATGAACACATGTTAAATTTCCAGGATATCTGATTGGGCTTTGCTTAAAATTCATTCAGCAAAGGGTTTATTCTCTTGCATTTTTCCAAGAGCATATTAGCTCCTCGTTTTTGGACCTCCTTATTTAGAGGGCAGACCTACACAAGGGAGTTGGCAAAGCCCCTCGCAAGCCTCAATACATTGCTGGAGATCGGCCTGTGTTTGGCCTGGCAGGTCACATGTTGTGCCAGCCTTGTCTAAGTGAACCAAGTCAGTTGCAGGCACTGAAAGTGGCATGTAGAATACACGTCAATTGGAGGACAATGTTGGAGCTGCAGCCAAGATGACCACATCCTTTCATCTTTTCAACCAGCAGACGGAGCTGTGACAGAAGGCCACAGCACTCAACACTGGAGGTGAGGGAAAAGTTGAGCTCTTTCCTTTTTCTCTTTTCACCCCCTGCTCTGCCAGGAAATCTACCTCCTAGTGAGAGCACACAGCAGTGAAATGCAAATCTTGGCCTGCTCAGATATGTGAGAGAACTCTATTATCATGTTCTCATTAACGCATCCTGCTAAATCTTTCTCTACGGATTCCTATTACAGTGGTACCTCAGGTTAAGTACTTACCGTAATTCGTTCCAGAGGTCTGTTCTTAACCTGAAACTGTTCTTAACCTGAAGCACCACTTTAGCTAATGGGGCCTCCTGCTGCTGCCACGCCACCGGAGCACAATTTCTGTTCTCATCCTGAAGCAAAGTTCTTAACCTGAGGTAATATTTCTGGGTTAGCGGAGGCTGTAACCTGAAGCATATGCAACCCGAGGTACCACTGTAAATAATGTAAAAGAGCATTGAGTAGATCATAGTGTACAAATATACACATGTAGAAAGGATAATCATAACTTTTTGTTTATCCACTAGGTGGCAATATCATTCTCTCCCCCCCCCCTTACAGTTTTGATAAGCTGGTGATTTCGAGTGTTTCCTGTTTCCTGTAGCCCTTTAGAAACAGTGAAATATCTGCATTCTAACTGTGTTCTTGCAACAACCTGCTTGCAGAGGGGCTGCTAGGCTGTTGTTGCTGTTTAGTCGTTTAGTCGTGTCCGACTCTTCGTGACCCCGTGGACCAGAGCACGCCAGGCACTTCTGTCTTCCACTGCCTCCCGCAGTCTGGTCAAACTCATGCTGATAGCTTCGAGAACACTGTCCAACCATCTCGTCCTCTTTCGTCCCCTTCTCCTTGTGCCCTCCATCTTTCCCAACATCAGGGTCTTTTCCAGGGAGTCTTCTCTTCTCATGAGGTGGCCAAAGTATTGGAGCCTCAGCTTCACAATCTGTCCTTCCAGTGAGAACTCAGGGCTGATTTCCTTAAGAATGGATAGGTTTGATCTTCTTACAGTCCATGGGACTCTCAAGAGTCTCATCCAGCACCATAATTCAAAAGCATCAATTCTTCAGCGATCAGCCTTCTTTATGGTCCAGCTCTCACTTCCATACATCACTACTGGGAAAACCATAGCTTTTACTATACAGACCTTTGTTGGCAAGGTGATATCTCTACTTTTTAAGATGCTGTCTAGGTTTGTCATTAAGATGCTGTCTAGGTTTGCCATTTGTATGCCTACTGCTAGGCAGTAGCTAAAAACAAAACCATGAGGTGTGTGTCCTGTTGATCCCATCCTGCTTCTGGATCAAGGACCTTGGAGAAACTTGGTTCAACATTGACATCTTTGAGGATGTTCCACCTAAATGCGGACATGGCGATTGCTGATCCCCACCCCATACAAATTTGGGCCAGAAAAGTTAAAAACAGTGTCCCCAACCTTGTATGCCTAGTTTTGGCATTACCATACACACACACAAAAAGTTCCCCTCTTTTAGTAAGAATGAATAACATAGAATGATGAATATAGAAATAGATTCAGTCCCTCACTTAATATAAAACTGAAGACTCACTAGACAATTGTGTATCATTTCTGACATGGTAAAGTACCGCAAGACCTGAGGGAGGCTGTCGATGCCAAAGTCCGTCAATCTTCATACTTTCTCGTTCAGAGACTCCCAAGGCTGAAGTGTGAGCAATTAGCATTGCTAACTTCCTAGAAAGATGTTAAAATGGGGGCAGTCAGTACTGTCAATTGGCAACAAATTCTCTAAAATAATATCTTTACCCCAAATCTATCTGTGATTTTACAGATTTTATCTAAACAAGCACCTCTCCATATCAAAATAAGATCTACTGCATTCAAACTCAAAACAGCTTTTATTATTATTATTATTGGAAAAGATAACCCAGAATAGAATTTTATCTGACTCAATTGCTTTAGAGCAATTTGTTAACTTTAAGCTGCAAATGTGTATCTGATTTCTGTATGGCAGATATATGTTACATTGATGCTAAAAGCTTGTCACAATCTTGAATACGCTCTTGACGTATTCTTTGAGTTATTGAATTTGTAGTGTACTAAAGAAGAAAAATTCAAGATCTGTCCCCTTGGTATACTTGCTACTACTTCTAGAAACTTATTTCACTGGTGCCACTGGCTGCCAGTTATAGCCACCCAAGCCATGAATATTTTTTAAAAACAACAACAACAACAAAAACTGGGACAGTTTGGGGGAGAATAAGTCAGTGTGGTGTAGTGGTTAGCCTGAGATGCAGGTTCAAATCCTCACTCTGTCATGATGCTCACATATGAAGTGATTCTCAAATATGAATATTGTGCCAATCATTGACACATAGCCTAACCTATCTTACTGGGTTGTTGTTAAATGAGGCGAAGGAGAACCATGTGCACCTTGAGCTACTTTGAGAAAAGTACAACAAATACAAAATTATAATAAGATTATCAATTAACTTGGAGGCACCAGCATGATATCGTGCCCAACAGAGAGATCTTCAATGTGTTTCTAAAACTTTACCACATAGAGACAATACGTCACCTAGGTCAGATACAGAACATGTACATCCTGTAGAATTTTAATAGATCCTTAATAATAATAATAATAAAAAACAGAGACTTTGTCTCTGGACAAAGTCAGAAGCTGCCTCTCAGCTTGGATTTCTCTGTGAAATAATTGATAGAAAACTGGTGGTCCAGAGGTTCAATACAGGAGCTTCCAA
This sequence comes from Podarcis gaigeae, assembly GCF_964106915.1. Lineage (NCBI taxonomy): Eukaryota > Metazoa > Chordata > Lepidosauria > Squamata > Lacertidae > Podarcis > Podarcis gaigeae. The sequence goes on along the minus strand of NC_139683.1, from coordinate 81,435,735 downwards.
TTAGAACTTGGGGGGCATAAACGGAGTGATAAAAATAATGATGGCCAATCCTAAGATATTTGGATATAGTGCCCAATCCCCAAAGAGTCACCCTTGGCTGTTTTCTGCCCTGTGAGCTGTAATATGGGCAAAGGGCACTTTGCCACCTAGTCATGAGGGTAAGCAAGGGTTGCTGTGACAATTTCCTTTGCTCAGTCTTGTTCTTTCTTATTTCCCAATCACTTGGTGCACAAGACTCAGAAGGGAAAAACAAGAAGCCTTGGTTGACATTCATAACCAAGAAAGATGAAATTAAAGAGCATCGTGCACTTTAATTTATGCTGATTTTGTTTTTTAGAGGTGGTGAGACCCAACAGAGGTTCTCTTTCCTCTCATCCCCCCAAAATCTGTTGCAGGAGACTTTCTGGAGCAGATTTAGGGGGCACATGAGGTATGAAGAGGAGAGGAGAGAAGCTGGAATTCTTATCACACAAAAAGTGTCGTCCAAGTCAGTGGCGTAGCGTGGGGGGTGCAGGGGGGGCCGGCCGCACCGGGCGCAACATCTGGGGGTTAGGGTTAGGGGGCACAAATCCACGGGTTAGGGGGCACAAATCCACACGTTAGGGGGCGCAAATTACTTGCCTTGCCCCGGGTGCTGACAACCCACGCTATGCCACTGGTCCAAGTTAGCAGACATGATTGGATGCTGCTGAAAAGATTGCACACTGAGGACTTGCACGATGCACCAAGAAGCTTGCTGTCTAAAATGAAGTTACTCCTACATGTTACATGTTTAATATGTGAATTGCTGACTGTTACATCAGAATAGTGGGTCCCAAGCTGTGGTCTGCAAACTTCATTCAGGGCGTGCACAGCCTGTCTGCATTCAACGTTCAGACTGATATTTAATTATATTGTTACCTGTATAATTCAAACGGTAATACAGGTAACTCCAAACTTGCATGCATTTAAATTGTGTGCATTCAGCTGAAATGTTAAATATTAAAAGGGGGCAGGGATCCACGGGGGAAATCTTTGGCAATCCCACCTTCCATTGTACCCAATGTGTGTTGACTGTACGTGGTTTAGGCTTTATGCGCTACTCCCAGAATGTAACCCATGCAAGTTGAAAGTCACCTGTACAATAAGATACAATAAAAGAAATGGAAGAATAATTTACAGTACAATTAAAAATTATACACCATCAGGCATGGAGCATTATAATTGCTACAACAGAAGAAAGATCATTAGCAGATCCACAAAGATCCTCAGCTATCTCCAAGTCGCCTGTCAGAGGACCATGCAGTATATACAATATTTTGGAATAAGTTGCACATAAGGCATGCAAAAAGGGAGCGTTCAGAGCTTGTTTTCCCCCTTTCCCCTAATATTAAGAAATGAAGCCTCCTTTGTAATTAAGTTATTACATTAGGTTCTGCCTTCCTTATGTTATGAAACACACCACAGTTCTGAAAAAAGCTGGTAATTCCACAAGCGGTTACTTGAAACCTTAAGGACGAGAATGAAATGTTCAGGTAATACCATTCATTAGTGGAACTTTATAATTTCAGAATCCATGTTAGGGGACTACATTTATTAAGCCAAGCAAAGGACGGCATCATGAAAGGATGGATGGCACCAGATAAATAGTTTGGAGACCATTAGACCATTGTCTGTCCAAACCTGAAATTTAACACTATATAAACTGATGGCCCTTTTAATACTGGGAATTCTGGATTATGTGTATGGTAACTGATCTCACCATCCCTCCTTGGAATCACAAATGGTTTTCTTTGCCCATCATTCTCTTGGCCCAAAGTGGCTCCCCCTCCATTGGGACTGACATGCTTTGGTCTGGATGGGCTCTGCTAAACACCTGGTGAACTCCTGCAATGGCTTCTCGCAATTCTCACCCCAGGGCAGGGCAGAGCAATCTATTACAATCCATTGCAGCCCAACAGAATGGCCCCACTGGAATTTGTCACATGCACACGCACATAGTCCCAGAAACTCCAGCGGGTGCAGAATGCTGCAGCGAGGCTCCTCACGGGGTCTCTGCCATGGGAGCATATTCACCCAGTGCTTTTCCAGCTGCACTGGCTTCCGGTGGAGTACAGGGTCAGATTTAAGGTGCTGGTTTTGACTTTAAAGCCCTCCACGGCCTAGGACCCTCGTATCTACGGGACTGCCTCTCCCGGTATGCCCCACGGAGGACCTTAAGGTCCATAAATAGCAACACCCTAGTGGTCCCTAAGGAAGTTAGATTAGCCTCAACCAGAGCCAGGGCCTTTTCAACTCTGGCTCCAGTCTGGTGGAACGCTCTGCCTCATGAGACCAGGGCCCTGCAGAATCTGATTTCTTTCTGCAGGGCCTGTAAGACAGAGTTGTTCCACCTGGCCTTTGGCTTGGAGCCAATTTGATTCCCTCCCCCTCTTTCTTTTTTCTTTTTTCTTTTTCCTTTCTCCTCCTGTGATGAGGCTGCATTTTAATATTTTAATGTTGTATTTTAATCTTGTTTTTAAGTTGTATTCATTCAACTTGTTTTTATTATTGCTTGTTAGCCGCCCTGAGCCTGGCCATGGCTGAGGAGGGTGGGGTATAAATAAAAATTATGATTATTATTATTATTATTATATGTGTAAATGTGTAAATCTGTCTGTGCTTGGCCACCCAGAGCTTAAATACATGACCTCTCACACACCCGTTCAAACACATGCATTTGGAGAGTATCCCTAACTACTTGGCAGAGAGAGAGAGAGAGAGAGAGAGAGACAGAGACAGAGAGAGAGAGAAGACCTGAAATACAGGACAAAACGGTATCAATACAGGACATTGCATTTTACATTGAAATATGGGACAACCTTGTATTATAAAGGACAGGTGGCAAACCTCTCCCACATCCATCTTCACTTTTGATTGGCTGCTGGATTTGGAGCAGTTCCAGAGTTTGAGAGCATCTCTAGCTAAAATCCAAAAACTACAGCTCTGAAAGTTTACGAGATGGGCTATAGCAGGCACTTACTTTTATAGCAGCATTATATTTCCGAAACCTTTTTATTTCAGAGTTTTTTAAAATATATATATATACCCACAAATTCCATTAAATGTATGGAATGGAATGAAAGGACAAGGTTAGATATTTGCAAGCACTTAGAATGAATTCTTAACAACTAGTTCCAAAACAAAGTTATGTAAGGTCATATCTGCATATTCCACACACACCCTGCCCCAGTCAGTGTGGGAATAGTCCTAGCAATTTTATTACCACTCACTCAGACAGAATTCCTTCCAAAATATTCCCAGCAGTGTATTCAATTTAAAGGGGAGGGGAGAGATTTGCAAGCTTTCCCCCCCTACATAGCCTCTGCCAGGTGCTATAACACAGGGCTGTTATTGTTGCTGGACACTGCGTTTTCAAAGCAGAGCTCTTTAGGTTTAATAGTCAGTCAGTCATTTATTTGCCAAGGTTGGGAAGGCGGCCAGTAATGTACAGTTCTGCTGTCTTAGGCAGACAAATAGCTAAGGATATTTTTACAGGCAGAAAAGAGATAGGAAACTGTAATCCTCTGGACACCAAACTATTAAACAGTAGTTTCCTCTTTTATAAATAAGTTAAACAGCAGGGGTTTAGCAGTCTTCTAAATTGGAGTGGTTTGTTATCAGTGGGGTAACAGATTAATTTTATTTTTGAAACAAGTTAAGCTGGAAACAAAAGTGCTGGGATGAAACAATTTCAAAAGCGGGAGGGGGGGCGTTGTTCATGTCTGCTTGTGTGAATAAAAGTATCTGTGTTAACCAGAGCTATAACTTGATGTTATACTAGAGATATGGCGCATCTAAGAATTACATGCATTTAATTCCCATTCAGTGTTTTTTTTAATAATTAACTACTTTATAGGATCAAAAACAAATGCTTCCTCGGAATAAAAGAATCCTGATAATCCCTTTATATGGAAATGTATTGTGAAACTTTTATTCTTTTTGGTTGGAAATGCCTACCTCTTAATACATTTGAAGTGATTTTAATGTGTCCCAGTAAAGGGAAGTGAGGAACTGATACGCATCTGGAGTAGTGTAAGTGATACAATAACTGATACACACACACGCACAGTAGGAATTGGCTATGTTCATTACTAAATCTGAACCCTGGAAAATCATGGAATAAATAGGCCTGGCCTGCAAAGCCAAATGGTGCCTCAAGGAACCAAGAACGTGTTCTCACGTTGACCCTGATACTTTATTCAATGCAGGTGCAAAGGGAGAACATTCAAGAAAATGAGTTGGGATTGTTTGGCTAACTTTCCATTTCAGCCATATCCACATAAGCCCATCAATGGATCTGGGCATAAATAATAAGTAAATAAATAAAAATGGGGAGGAGGTGCACACATTCTCCCCACCTCTGATCTCCATGGTTTTTCAGAAGGTCAGAGCAGGATCTGCAAGCATCCAGCATCCTCACAGAGCAGGGATGAGTATTCTTGGACCAAGTATTAGGCTTTTCTCAAACTGTGACACTCTTGGAGTCAATCCAATCTCACTTTACGTTCATCCACACTAACCTTTTGCCCCCGCCCCCATGTTTACTGGGCACTTTCCTGGTCTGCACCTGAGAGCATTTTTTCTTTGTCCAATAAAAGCTGCTCTTTAACACTCAATCGGAACAAACTGCAATTCAAGTTTTCTGCATAATTGTGTTCAGCGGTGAAGAGCAGGTTTTTTCAGGGAGCAAAAGGGGGGGAGTGCTTGGCCACAGAGTTTTAGGGTGCAGACGTGTGCCAAGAAACATGACAGGGAAGTTCTGTGTCATACACTGTTCTGCAGACATCAGCTTAAAAAAGGGTAAAGGACCCCTGACCGTTAAATCCAGTCACAGACAACTCTGGGGTTGCGGCGCTCATCTCGCTTTACTGGCCAAGGGAGATGACATTTGTCTGCAGTTTTTCCGGGTCATGTGGCCAGCATGACTAAGCCGCTTCTGGTGAACCATAGCAATGCACGGAAATGCTGTTTACCTTCCCACTGGAGTGGTACCTATTTATCTACTTGCACTTTGATGTGCTTTCGAACTGCTAGGTTGGCAAGAGCTGGGACCGAGCAATGGGAGCTCACCCTGTCGCGGGGATTCAAACCGCCGACCTTCCGATCGGCAAGCCCAAGACCACAGCGCTACCCACGTCCCAGCTTACCACCTACCCAATATGTCTACATATTCTGGGGGTCATGTCTACATTTAATCAAAACTTCTTTGTTGTGTTTCATTGCCCAGGAGACCACCATGCCCTTTGTGGGTCTGTTGGAGAGTATGACATATGTGTTTCCAGTTTACACGGTATGTTTACCCATGTATACGGAGAGGATGATGACTTATGCATCTGCAAAGAAAAGAGCAGGGTGGGGGGAGAGGGAGATATGTCTGAATTGCCTCCCACTCTTTCCTTTAGCATCTCTTTTTGCACACATAGGAAAAGCTGATCAACAGGACAGTTAGGACAGTTGGCCAACCACTGGCCATCTAAAGCAAATAAAAGAGCATCACAAAAGCAGCCTAATTTGCTTTCCACCATGATCCCATGGGCCATGAGCAAAGCCCTTTCCAAAACTGACATGCGTACGCAAGTGTATACTTAGCCCAATTTTGTGCTGCTGATTGGTCCTTGGGCACAGCAGTGAAAAGACATTTCCTGTTTTTTTGTGGCTAGTGTAATAGGAGCCACAGATTTCACCCTAAGCCATGAGCTGAAAGAAAGAGGAAATTGGAATGCCTTACGGTAATTAATCATTTACTATGAGACCTGTCAAAACCTTTTGTAAAGCTGATAACTGCTGTCGGTAACCAGCTAGTGCACCGCCATCTGTGATTGCTTAAAATATCATCCAATACTCGGCAAAACACATTTTACATTTCTGCTTGAGTCCATTTCCAGCATATTCTTTTGGGAAGTTCTGCTTCACACTTTGCCAAGAAAAGTGATGTCGCTGGTCTCCTCTCTCTATGCCTGGCTTTTGGACTCACATTTGCGTTTCTAGTTAACTTTGTGGTCATTTCAATTTCAGATTTAGCGGTTCCGGTTTGCAGTGGGCCTGTGTGACCAAGACATGGCTTTACTACCCTACTGACTGGCGTGTGGGGAAGGGAACCCACTGCTGTGACAATTGCTCCTGACTGATTCAAGAGTGGAGCTACCACTTTAAAAACGGGCATGTCCTGGGGGAGAAAATGTATTCCTTTCCACCCTCAATCGCTTTAGGCCTCCTGAACAGTTGCCCTCCAAATTTCTTGTGAGGTGAGGTACCTCTCTGGCAGTGCACCACTACTCTTTTGCAGTTATTGATCAGTTCATTGCTCAGGCCAGAGGCAATATGTCTCTGTCATGGGATCCACTCCAGGTTTCCTGCCTCCCATCTCTTTATCACTCTTAGAGAATATTTGGACTGGCTATTGATATGACAGGCCTACTTATCCCAGGGAGGATTCTAAGCCCATTCAGCTGAACATGCTTTGGTGCTTATTCAGGCCTTCCTTCTCAATGTGGGAAGTGTCAGTTTGCATTTCTTAGTGCAGAAAGTGTTGATCTGGTGTGTAGAGATCCATTTCTGATCCTATTCTGATTAATACAAGAGGATTCTAGAAGCTACTAGAAACTTCTCTGTGTGAGAGAAGCAGGCAGAAGGGTAATGGTTGTTTGGGTTATACCTTCCGAGAAGCTGAGTACAGCTGGTTTGAACTAGTTCTCTTATCTCTTCCAATTAAGATTATGCTGACTATAAATATAGGCCAGAAGGAGCCTGGACTTTACTTTCTCTTTCTCTTTCTCTTTCTATCCTTCTTCCTTCTGGTGTGGTGTTCTGTACATAGTATGCTTAGCTAAGGTTTTAGACTTATTATAAGTTATTTTAAGTGCTGCAACTGGATTTTTATGGACTGTGCCAATCCTGCATGTACTGGATTTGTGACCATTATGCTTATTTGCAAATAAAGCTCTGCTGCATGAAGTACAATTGCCTCTGGTCTATTTTTGGGAACTCTGCGTTGTGTTTAAGTTGTTCCTCCACACGTATGACAGGAAGGTCTGAAATGGATCTTGGGGTTGGATTTTAATGCATTTGCCTTCCCCATTTTTAGCCCCCACACCACCAGATTTAAACCTACATAGAACCCAGATTAATTTGGAAGCTTGCACATGCCTACTGACATTTTACCCATTTCAGCTTTTTCATTGTTTTGTGCATTGCTTCAACTATGAAGGAAAATCCTGTCCTGGGTGAAGAAAGACTACTTTCCAGCTCCCCTCAGTTTTCGTCCAATCATGCCCTGTACAGCCTCTGACAAACAGTAGCTGAAGAGGCCATTGCAAAGCAAAGGGGCGGCCAGAGGGGCCTGACTTGCTATAATTTGGACACTGCTTTGGTATTCTTGTGTCACGTAAACAATAGAACAATGGATGAACTGAGAGTTTCATTTTTGTGGACAACCCTAACAATAGTGAGAAAAGAAACTTCTAATTTGGATTCTGTTTAGCTTTCAAATATGTAGCAGAAACTCATTTTGATCTGCAAAGGAAATAAAATACTTTTACTCTCTGAAGTACCTTTGTTCTCTTCACTCGGAGACAGTAGGCATTAATTACCAAGTCAAAAGACATAAAAATGAATAAATACAATTGGACCAAAGAGAAATCATTGCAAAGGTGGTGTTTCCAAATGCATGCACACTCAAGGCTATTAAATATTTCCAGTGGTGCATGAAAAAAAAGTTATATATTACCCTCTTTACATCTACTTTTATGTTACCATACATTCATTAATTAAAGAGCAGGAGCAAAAAAAAAATTATGAAGTTGATGAAAGGTTTTCAGACCTTGTGACCTGTTCCAACCCCAAGGATTAGTATGGAAACTGCGTGTGACTGCAAATTATTATGCTCACCTTATTAGCATAATGATTTCCTACCTTCCGTGGTACTTCATTGTTATCTATAAGCTCCCAAAGGCCCTTAAGCTTGTTAATAACCATTATGGCAGTGCAATGAAGTGAATCAAGACTAAACTGAACTCACCTGAGCCTAAGTAGATTAACCCTACTCAGGTCTGACAGTGACCGCATGAATTCAGCAGGATCTTTTTGTACCAACAAATAAGGATGAGGTGAGTGGGATAAAACACAGGTTGAGTTTTGAGCTTTCATACGCATTCACATGTGTGTGCATGTATTCACCAGAGCCAAGTCAGGAATCCACTGCTGGATTTGTAGGGGGTGTGAGTGTGCAAGAGTCACACCATGAAGTCTCTTCACCAGGAAGATGTGAGGGTCCTACATGACTTTTTTGGGCACTGAGTGCAAGCCAGCAAAGGTAGTGGCGTCACCATGAGTAGGCCCTTTGCTGTTCCTGGTAAATTGGGAGGCATTTGGCTAAGAAGCGCAGAGATCTCTGTCTCAGAGATCCTTTGGAATCAATTGTTTTGACCTCCCTGAATTCACCTCTCCTGGGGATTGTTGTGGTTAATAGGGAAGTCTGTGACAGCATTAGTGGAGTCTGAGTTGCAAGAATGTTGTGCAAGGAAGGGCATAAGCAGGGCTTTTTTTGACAGCTGGAACTCGCCAGAACTCAGTTCCAGCGCCATTCAGGTGGGCGCCATTGCCATTCTAAGAGAACAAGAGAGGCATTCATGGTGAGTTCCGGCACATCTTTTTCTAGAAGAGTAAAGGTAAACGGACCCCTGACCGTTAGGTCCAGTTGCGGACGACTCTGGGGTTGCAGCGCTCATCTCGCTTTATTGGCCGAGGGAGCCGGCGTACAGCTTCCAGGTCATGTGGCCAGCATGACTAAGCTGCTTCTGGCGAACCAGAGCAGCGCACGGAAACGCCGTTTACCTTCCTATCTACTTCCACTTCATGCTTTCAAACTGCTAGGTGGGCAGGAGCAGGAATCGAGCAATGGGAGCTTACCCCGTCACAGGGATTCAAACCGCTGACCTTCTGATGGGCAAGTCCTGGGCTCTGTGGTTTAACCCACAGCGCCACCCTTGTCTAGAAGAGTAGCACTGGGCATAAGAAGGCTCTCCTATCTTCTCCCTTGTCAGGGAATATTCTGAAGACGAGGATCAGGGCATGCAGTCGCAGGGAGATCAGGCGGAATATTCGTGTGCCCCCTTGCTTTTAGTGTTTCCAGAAGCAGAGAGACAGGCAAACACAGAGCTACCCAGCTTTGAAATAGTAGCTGAGCAACCAGAAGGGAGGGAGCAGCTGGGCAAGACATCAATCGAGAGTGGGGGGAATTCCCTCTCTCTCCCCGATCTTGGAGGTCCAAGCGTGTCAGAGAACAGAGGAGATGCAGGGGAGGAGGGACACCCCATTGTTGCGCTTCTTGCTGAGGAAGTGGGGAGGAGTCAGAGTGAGCAACTGATATGCATATGGAGGGTTGCCTGTTTGGGCTCGCAACATAATACTTTAATGAAAAGTAATGAAAAATACCGTGCCATACTAGAAGCAAAAAAACTTGTTTTGATGAATTGGAAGAGCCGCAAAAAGATTCCATTGACCACGTGGATTGACAGTATGGACAGACTAGCTACATATGAACGAATTGCATATCGACGCAAATTAAGAATGGAAAAATATGAAGAAATCTGGAAGGAATACTTAAGCAATAAGGCGGACACTGGTGGGAAGTAGGGGGAGGAGAGGTGGGGAAATATTGTCAAAAAGGTGTAGTTATAAGTATATCAGTACTCAAATCTGAATTGTTAAATTGTGATATTAGTGTTATTGTGGTTTTTGTTGTATGTGTTTTTTATGGTTGCTGTTTGTATTGAAAAAATGATTAATTTTTTTTTTTTAAAAAAAAAAGACTGTAAAGCTACCAGATGCTCATATATTCTTATCGGTGAGCTACCAGAAGAGAGAGGGGAATTCCCGTACTTGACACCCCTTTTGTTAAAAGACAAATTCTTCCTCAGCCCATGTGATCATATAGGGGTGGACCCAGGCCTTTGGGAAATGGTCAAGCAGACATAGAAAAATCAGTGTTAACGCCACATTAAGGGAGAGTCATAGCTCAGTGGAAGAGCATCTGCGCTGCATGAATAAGGTCCCAGGTTGAGTCACTGTCATCTCCAAGTAGGGTGGAACTCTGGAAGTCTGAAGAGCCAGTCAGTGTCACCAATACTGAGCAAGAGCCCAGTCCTAACCTTTCATCTTCTGGGATGACTGAGATGTGATGAATCTCTGGTTCAGCCAGCAGGTTCCTAGCTGTGTTATACCAGGAGAAGTCACCACCTCTGGCTCAGCCAAATTTATGCTGGTGAAACTCCTGAATTCTAGATCAGCTTGGGCTAAGTCAGATGAGCTGAGGCTGCTGGAATTCACACCAATGTAAGCCCTGAAAAATGGGTATTCTGGGGAAGTGGCGAGGGTGGAACCAGGCAGAGGGGACTTATGCTGGATCCTAACTCTGTTCAGCTCAGTCACATGACCTGAGAACCCGGTAGTTACACCAACAAAGAAGGGGTGTTAGTCAAACTCTACTTTGAAGGCTTGTTTTCCCTCTGCCAGGCTTAGGTCAGTTCAGCCAGCGATAGCTCCGCTCCTGAATGGAATACTTCACTAAACTTAACTAAAGCTGGTGTAAATTATGCTGCTAACACATACAGTAGTGCCTCGCAAGACGAAATTAATTCGTTCCGCAAGTCTTTTCGTCTTGCGAGTTTTTCGTCTTGCGAAGCACGGTTTCCCATAGGAATGCATTAAAAATCAATTAATGCGTTCCTATGGAAACCGCCTTCAGACCAGGTCCGGGGACAGTCTGTCCCCCGACCTCTTCTGAAGGCCGGTGGGGGGCGAAAGTCTTTGCTCCCCCCCCCCCGCCGCGTGCCTTCAAAAGCCATCCGGGATAGCGGGAAGCGCTTCCCTGCTATCCCGGACTGCTTTTAAAATGCTGGCGGTGGGGAGCAAAGCCTTTCGGCCCCCGCCGGCCTTCCTGGACCTCTTCTGAAGGCCGGAGGGGGGGGAAAGGCTTTGCTCCCCACCGCTAGCATTTAAAAGAGGTCCCCGGAGATTTCCCTATGGGCTTTCTTCTTGCGAAGCAAGCCCATAGGGAAATTCGTTTTGCGAAGCGCCTCCAAAACGGAAAACCCTTTCGTCTAGCGGGTTTTTCGTCTTGCGAGGCCTTCGTCTTGCGGGGCACCACTGTACTTACGATTGGTCCCCTAGATGGACCATTGATTAGACTTGGTATAAGGCAACTTCCAGTAAGGCAACTTGCCAGAGTGGTGCATGCTCTGGTTATCTCCCGCTTGGACTACTGCAATGCGCTGCATGTGGGGCTACCTTTGAAGGTGATCCAGAAACTACAATTAATCCAGAATGTGGCAGCTAGACTGGTGACTGGGAGCGGCTGCCGAGACCATATAACACTGGTCTTGAAAGACCTACACTGGCTCTCAGTACGTTTCCGAGCACAATTCTTTTTTTAAAAAAATAATATTTATTAAAGTTTTAAAAATTACAGAAAGGAAAAGTAAAAATACCACATTAAACAAAAACAAAACAACACATCACATCACAATATATATATATATATAAACAGAGAAATAAGACCCATTAAACAAAAACAAAAACGCAGAAAAAAAATACATCAGATCTCCTCATTACTAATCTTTCATTAGCTTATTTCCTTGACCTCCTCACACCTCCCTTTTTTTGTATTCTAGGTCAATTATCCATTTCAGGAAATCCTTTCCCTCTTTTAAAATTTTTGTCCTGTAAATTGTCTTAATATAATGTAACTTTACTTTTTCTCCTTTCACCAATTAAAAGTCAGTTATTCCCAAATCCTTTATATCATTCCTGCTAAAATCATATAATATTATTCCAGCATCCTTCTAACAGATATTAATTTTACAATGTTTCTGTAAATAGTCTTTAAATTTCCTCCAATCTTCCTCCACCGACTCTTCTCCCTGGTCTCGGATTCTGCCAGTCATTTCCACCAGTTCTATCTAGTCCATCACCTTCATCTGCCATTCTTCCCGGGTGGGTAAATCTTGTGTCTTCCAATACTTTGCAATAAGTATTCTTGCTGCTGTTGTAGCATACATAAAGAAAGTTCTGTCCTTCTTTGGCACCAATTGGCCGACCATGCCCAGGAGAAAGGCCTCTGGTTTCTTCAGAAAGGTATATTTAAATACCTTTTTCATTTCATTATAGATCATCTCCCAGAAGGTCTTAATCCTTGGGCACGTCCACCAAAGGTGAAAGAATGTACCTTCAGTCTCTTTGCATTTCCAACATTTATTATCGGGCAGATGATAGATTTTTGCAAGCTTGACTGGTGTCATGTACCACCTGTCGTTTCCGAGCACAATTCAAAGTGTTGGTGCTGACCTTTAAAGCCCTAAACGGCCTCGGTCCAGTATACCTGAAGGAGCATCTCCACCTCCATTGTTCTACCCGGACACTGAGATCCAGCGCCGAGGGCCTTCTGGCAGTTCCCTCACTGCGAGAAGCCAAGTTACAGGGAACCAGGCAGAGGGCCTTCTCGGTAGTGGCGCCCGCCCTGTGGAAAGCCCTCCCACCAGATATCAAAGAAAAAAATAACTACCAAACTTTTAGAAGACATCTGAAGGCAGCCCTGTTTAGGGAAGCTTTTAATGTTTAATAGGTTATTGTATTTTAGTGTTTTGTTGGAAGCTGCCCAGAGTGGCTGGGGGGACCCAGCCAGATGGGCAGGGTATAAATAAATTATTATTGTTATTATTATTATTATTTTCTAGGATAGTCTTTGATAAAGATGGAGAAAAGGGATAAGGAAAAAGTTGGATAAGGAACATAGCAAGAAATGTCTCCAAAAGAATAGAAATGTTGGTATCTCTCTAATGAGGTGTTAACTCTCCTGTGGGGACGAACTAGGAAATGGAGCACTAATCAGGGACAATTAGTACTATGAAGTGGAATGAGGGGCAGACTGTACCAGCTGCTCATGCAATTTTCAAAAACAGACGTAATCCGCATGAGTTCAATGAAGATTTATTTGATTTAAATTTAAAGTCTTTAATCAGAGACAATAAATTACAAAGAGTATGTAATGATTGCATCCTAGACTTGTATAATTTTAAAATGGAAAATAATAGAAAATTGCATTATTGATTTATTTGTCCCGATCGCTTATTAGGTAGACTTCTTGCAGAGCCATTCTTCAGGTTCCGCTTAAAATGCACATTCTCATTTGCTCACTGCATATTAAAATGCTAGTGTAGAAAATGATTTTGTGAAATACAATCCCTTATCATCAGTTCAAAGTTGATTTTAGCATATTTATTCATCTCTCCACCTGTTACTCTTCAAAGATTGCCAAATGACCTGCAATAAAGAGGGGTGGGAATCAAACCAAAAAACGGCTTGCTTGCTTGCTTGCGCACCTTTAACAATAGTTTCAGCTGCAGGAATCAATAGGAAATAAAAATAATCGGTGACTGGCATCTTCATATCAAATTGTTAAAGACTTTGGAAAAGGAATAGTTTTAAAAGTTGGCCACCAGATGGATTTATATTTTCCTTAAGTAACGTATTAGCTGCTCTTCAGCAATAGCGGCCTACAATTGTGCAAAAACCCATAACACAAAGTTCTCTGGGTGGCTTAAAGTAGATAAAACAACAACAATGTAAATATAAAATAAAACATAATAGAAAAACTAAATAAAAACAATAAAAACACTGCACAACACATGAGATAATCAGCCTCATATAACCAACATGCTTAAGTCAAACACATGAAGGGGTTAATGCTATAGAGTTAAGCTGTCCTGCCAGGTGACGCTATGTCCACTTCCCCTCACCTTGGCAGGAACTAGGTAATCAAGCCTTTGTTCTACTCCAGTCTACTGGAGAAGCTCAACATGTGAAGAGCTGGTTGCTCCAGCTGAGACCACATGGCTCTCACAAGCCACTGATGAGTTCCTATACCAATATACCAATAATTAAGGAAGTTTCAAGTCTAGTGCTGCTCAAAGGTTATGGCAGGCCACACTGATGTGGCAAGAGAGGGTGGAAAGCGTGGCAGGAAGATTCAAGAACAATCAAAGAAATATTTAAACATTCCAATGTGGTGTAGTAGAGAATAGTATCAAGTATAGTATACAGTGGTGCCTCGCAAGACGAAATTAATTCGTTCCGCAAGTTTTGTCGTCTTGCGATTTTTTCGTCTTGCGAAGCACGGACTTTGGAAAAGCTTCAAAAATCACCAGTCTTCAAAAACCTCAAAAAAGGCTACCACACCGCGTGCTATGAGTTGCTCCTCGAAGTGAATGCACGGTTTTAAGAAAAAGAAAACAAACTTGCAAGACAAAGGAAACAAACTTGCAAGGCGTTTTCGTCTTGCGAAGCAAGCCCATAGGGAAATCCGTCTTGCGAAGCAACTCAAAAAACGAAAAACTCTTTCGTTTTGCGAGTTTTTCGTCTTACGAGGCATTCGTCTTGCGAGGTACCACTGTAGTATCAAGATCAGACAAGAGAAAGGCTTCTTTGTGTTGATGAGGGATGAGGAGATAAGAGTTTGTCTCAAATTAAACCAAATATAAGTGAGATTCAGGAAGGAATGCAAGGGGAGCTGTATTTCCCAGCAAAAAAGCAGAGTGGCAGAATCTTACCTAGTTTTTTAAAAGCCTAATATGTGCTGCGTTAGCTATGAGCATAAGACACAAACAAGTGGGAACTTTTCCTGCACAGTCCCCTCTGAAATGAATGGGAGCTGTGTAAGAAAGAGCAGAGTGCTGTTGCACAGTACTCATTCGCACTGGATTGTGCCACATATATAAAAATGAAAGGTAAATAATAAAAATACGTATTGGTTTTCTGTACTCAAAATGACCCCAGCTCTTTCAGTAATGGAATCTGATGACATCATCTTTTGACAGCCCTGATCTTTAACCTGGTTTGATCTAAAGCAGATTCTTCTGGAATGATATCATTAAGGTATAAATCCCTGAATAGAGAGTGAACCATATTCATATAAGCCATTTAAGGGTATTAAGTTACTGAGAATTATCTCCCTCTTATTTTTCTTGTGCAGTACATACAATGTGAAAATTGTACTTGACTGAACTTTAGAGTTGTTGTTGCTGGAGCCACTGAATATTCTAACCGCTGCTAAAATAATTTCAGAAGAATTGCAGGTGTAAAGATTTACCCATCGAAATTTTTTTGCAGGCTGTTCTCAATATCAAGCGCTAAGCAAGAGTTCTGCCAGAGTTTGTGCTTTTTGTTACTTGTGTACAAATTTGTATTTGTAATTTAATACTGCAGATTTCCTAATAGCTGTGTGTACCTGGAAATGTCTTAAAAACCTTTTTTTAAAAAAATTAGTAAAACACAAGAATAGCATAGATATAATTATAACTGGCAGAGAGAAATCATGCAGGAGGCAAATCAATATTTTTGTAAGGTGATTTGAAGTTTTATTGCACTCAGGTATATATAATTCTTGTGAAATAAATACATAAATATCATTATTGCTGCTACATACTAGTACTGCCATAAGAACAATAAAGATATTGTTTATAAAACTGAGCCACTCTGAGGTTGATATATCAATATATACACCATTTATCACCATGGTCATAGAACAAGCGAAAACTTACAAAAGAGCAGCACATTCTTGACCAATATCATGAAACATAAAATTTCAGAACAGCAAGGCTGTGCAGTTTTCAACAAACTTGATATTGATTTGCCTTTTTTATATATCCATAATTAGTTAATCTAACTATGAGAGTAATGTTTCGTTCTTTGTACAACCAGGCCATTAATGATGTACAATCTCAGGGGACTTTTCACACATTTCCTATGGAACTCCTGAGAACCGCACATCATGTTTTTCAGGGGAACATTAACTCACACAATGCCAAACTTCATTTATTCTGATGAGTCCTCTTTTACATCAGGCTCTGTTATTCTTGCATACATTTTACCTAGTTTTCTTTCAGAGATAGTCCTCTTTCTCAACAGGTCATATTTCTGTAATATGGAAAGTAATGATCTAAAATATGAAGCAATCAAGGGTCTACATAGATTCTGTAACATGAATAATTTTACAGTATCTCATTTTATTAACTCCTTCAGTTCAAACAAGATGCTTATTTTCCATAGTACCACATCTCCTAATATATATTTAGATTAGTCTGCTAATTGCAAACTTGTTCCATGCACTTACAATGATAAACATGTCCCATGGTGCCATCCTCTGCAAATAAGAGAGGCAGACCCAGGGGTAGGAATTGTTTTAAAGGTAATTATTGATTTATAAAAGTATTTATATACTGATAGATCGCCAAACATATCAAAGCAGTTTACAACATTAAAAATATAAAAACCATACCCAAAAAAATCATTTTAAAAAATGGCAGTGGTGTCCTTTGAACAGGATATTTCAGTCATTATATAACCACAACCTCCAGCCAATAGGTGGTGCTGTTCCATGTTCTGAATATTGACTTTAACCTGTCTTAATGGAAGCTCTTGCTTGATGGAAGATCAGATCTATGCTGGAGGCCTGTACTATTTGTTTAAATTGCAGGCCCTTCATAACATTCATTCTTCAGTGCAAGTATTGTGTTTGTACAGTATATCGCCTCTGTGCATGGATTACACTCTGTTATTAATTAATTGCCTTTTACATTTGTCTCACAGCAATTTAGAAACCTACCATATAAACAGGATAAAAAATGTTTTTGAAACACTACAAGAAACAATTGAAGGTAGCAATACAAAAAGGACGCCTAAGGCTTTTCATTCACCTGGAAGAGCTTGTCGAAAAAGAATGTCTTCAGCTGTTCTAGAAACTACAGATTGCTATGAGTCTTCGCTCTTCTTCCTTCTATATTTAAGTGGTACAGGGAATCCATTTCCAGATCTTGCGGGTTTACAGCTCCCATAACCCCTGATCGTTGGTCGTGCTGGCTGGAAGCGATGGGATTTGGAGTCCAACAGTAGCTGGCCACAGATCCTGCAACTCTGCATCACTTCAAAATATCCTTAATTCTGACACTCTATCAAACACTTTTCACACACACAGACAGACACACACTCTTTAACCAATTGTCTCATTCTTAGTAAATCACACACTGAAAATGTCCAAAGGGGATTATCTGTCATTCAGTCATATTTTACAAAACGTGAAATTCCTTTTAGGAGCCAGATGTTCCTGGTATTTTTAATGGCAAAACTATCTCAATTATTCTCTATCAGTGTAGCCACTGCAGAGAACATCAACACCTTTGCCCTGGTAAGAGTATTCAGGAGTGCTGCTAGAGATACCAAAGCTAATTGCTTTTAACAAGTGCAAGGAAGAGGTGAGAGGAAACCTGGTATTGATTTTTGCCTTCCCAAAGAGAAACTGACCAACGAAAACATAAGCATCTAAAACTCAAGATGCAGAGAGGGAGCACTTTGCACAGGAAGTTTCATGAAACAGGCCATGTCAGTCCAGTAGTAATTGGTCCTTTGAAGCAGCAAATGGGGGAAGCAACGAACATTCATCTTTAAAGCATGCCAAATGCTCTGAGATGGGGTTTGTGGATCAAGGAGGAATGTGCAGCTATGCGAAACCTGACCCCAAGGTCTCTAAAAGTTTGGCTTAGGTTATGCTGGCAGTGACCTTGTAAATTTAGACAGCTGGTAGACTATGGCTAGGAGCAAATTGTTACAGCAATTGTGGTTTTCTTGACTAGACTGAAAGCAAAAGGACAGCTCTTTAAGCCTTGTTGGGTCAACTTTCACCACCATAGCTGATAAACAGAAGGGGCCTCTTGAGTTCAGGAGAACTTTGCTAAACCCTTAAATATATCAGGGGACACTGAAACAAGATTTCCCCCTTAAACACTGGTGTATGTCTGCACAAATCTATAAGTCATTTACCTACTAAGTTATATAGCTACGATAGACAAAAGTTAAGAGAAGACTTTCGTATTTTGAACTGCTGGGAAATGGTCACACTGATAACATTTCTTACTGAGAATCCCTTAATGATACTCAGTATACTGGAACTGGCTCCTCATCTGAACATTTGGCTTTCTATGACTGTCTTTTAGGGCGCTGGTGATTTCCTTCCTCCTGATTTATGATATGTGGGCTAGCCGTTGATGTGACTCATGGATTCCAGAGGTAGGAGAACTGCATGGTTCATAAGTCTGGGGACGCCAGCATCCATTGCTTTGTCTGACAAAGAGCAAACACTAAAGAAATCTGCAATAGAGCTCCAATTTTATTTAACCCATAATGATTATTCACATTTATGCATTGCCCTTCCTCCAAGGAGCTCTCAGAACCTGGATGGTCATCACTGACGGAACTTCTTGATTGAGCTGAATTTGAGGCAGGTTTACCCATGTCAAATCAAATACTCATTTAAGACTACAAACATAGCACTTTATTTACAAAAAAAAGTCAGAATATTGCATGACCCTCACGTACTTTGTCATTTTTTTCATTCCATCCTATGTAAAGTACATACAAACTCCACAATTCTACTTTTGTTTTATCATCTTAAATGCTTTATTATATATTTATCTACACTATGATTTTCTAAAGGATTTGCAGTGGTGAAACCTGCTACAGCATTTACTGAGCACCTGTATTGTCATGATATGTTCGCAAGAATTCAAACACCTGACAGCAATCCTAACTGAGGTTAGGAGGGGGTGGCATGTAGAGTGGTGAATTCTCTGCTCTATCTGCAGCCCTGCTGGCCAGAATGAAACATGTGGGGACAGATTTACACCCTTTTTTGTTTCCAGCTTCAGGTTCCACATTGGGCCCTTCACTAGTAAGCAGGCTAGTTTGGGATCCAGCCCTATTTCGCCTCCCAACACACATTGCTATTGGCATTAAGAGATAATGGAGTGCACTTCTGGGAATGAAGTCAAACCACGTACATTAGCGACACTGGAGTGACTTTCAAAGGACAGCAGAGCAACAGGTTTGACACAAGCTAGGCTGCAGAGGTTGCCAGAAGGAGGTGTACAAGGCACCATCCAACCATCTTGAAAGACCTGCATTGTCTCCCAGTACATTTCCAAGCACAATTCAAAGTGTTGGTGTTGACCTTTAAAACCCTAAACAGCCTCGGCCCAGTATACCTGAAGGAGCATCTCCACCCCCCCCATCATTCTGCCTGGACGCTGAGGTCCAGCTCCGAGGGCCTTCTGGCAGTTCCCTCACTGCAAGAAGCAAAGCTACAGGGAACCAGGCAGAGGGCCTTCTCAGTAGTGGCACCCGCCCTGTGGAACACCCTCCCATCAGATGTCAAAGAGATAAACAACTACCTGACATTTAGAAGACATCTGAAGGCAGCCCTGTTTAAGGAAGTTTTTAATGTGTGACATTTTAATGTATTTTTAATCTATGTTGGAAGCTGCCCAGAGTGGCTGGGGAAACCTAGCCAGATGGGTGGGGTACAAATAATAAATTGTTGTTGTTGTTGTTATTTTAGGAACTCCACTCCGGTTGGTGTAGGGTTTACTCCGTGGAGGTTTAGGATCAGAGTTTTCCTTCTCCTAGATGGGCTACTTTCCCATGTTGATCAGCCCCATATGCCCTTCACTTCCCTCTACAGCTTTTGGCCTTGTCATCGTTGATTCTACAATGTCTTTTAGCAGAAGAACACTCTGTTGCGTGTTGTCCAGCAACCCTATTATGCTTCACAAGGGAAAAACATTTATATGGCATATACCCACTAAATGGGCTATTAGAACATTTCAAACGTATTTGCATAGCGCCATGCTCCAGATTGCAAGCAACAGCTGAATGTTTCTTTATCTGTGGACGTGTCATACAATATTCTCGTTGTGCACGGAGGTCTGCAAAGGTTATTTGTTTTAACAAGAGCAAACACGATATCCATTTATGTACCTCTCTCAACTCCTTTGGTATCTTGGAATAGGCACACACTGCATTTTTTACAAAATGACTTTTTCAGCACATATATCGCCAAAACTGAAGCGCACAACTTATGCAAACATCCACCATACAAATGTGATGGATAAATAAAGACAGGATCTGTCCACATTATAGCACTTTTAAGCCTCATTGATTTTAGCAGGGCAGTCAAGCCTGGGCTTATATCTTTCCTGGTGCTGGACTTTAAAGTCTTCAAACTGAGGTGGATCTTGTCCCTCAGTAAGTAAATAAATGTTACGGTGAAATGGGAGCTGTGAAATGGTAATCATCCTTTATTTGCAAGGATCTAACTTGTTTCTTGAGACTGATACACACAAACAGGTCTGCAAGTGACCAGTGACTTACACGCAGGGTCTTTCCCAGTACAGTGGTACCTTGGCTCCCGAACAAATCAGCACCTGAACGCTGCAAACCTGGAAGTAAGTGTTCCAGTTTGCAAACGTTTTTTGGAAGCCAAACATCCGTTTCAGCTGTCGGCATTGTTTCCAGCGCCAATCAGCCAATCAGAAGCCACGCCTTGATTTGCGAATGTTTTGGAAGTCGAACAGGGTGTGCTCTCTGACTGAAAGTTGGAATGTTATCTCATGAAAACAGACTGTTGATACAACTTGGTCCTGCAACAAAATAGCGTGGTGTAGTGTGTGCCATGTTCAAGATTCTAGCCCAGGGGTAGGCAACCTAAGGCCCATGGGCCGGATGCGGCCCAATCACCTTCTCAATCTAGCCTGCAGACGGTCAGCGAATCAGTGTATTTTTATATGAGTAGAATGTGTGCTTTTATTTAAAACGTATCTCTGGGTTATTTGTGGGGCATAGAAATTCGTTCATTTTTTCCCAAAAAAATATAGTCCGTCCCACCACATGGTCTGAGGGACAGTGGACTGGCCCCCTGCTGAAAAAGGTTGCCGACCCCTGTTCCAGCCACTCCATCCCATCCTCCCCCAACATCCATCCAGCATTCTGCGGCCCCTGAGCATACTCAGTCCTCATTAGATGATTTTGGAGTCCATCCATTTAGGGTCCACCCTTAGAAATGTACTTCTGGAAACCTCCCTTAAACCTGTTGATACTTCCTCCTTTGTGGCAGTGATGCCGTGCTGTTTTAGCTACATAAACAATGACATGCACTATCTAAACATAAGAAATCAGTATCTGAAGAAATGTGCATGCACGCGAAAGCTTATACCAGAACAAACTCTATAAGGTGCTACTGGACAATTTATTTTTATTTTTACTTTGACTGCGTCAGACCAACACGGCTTCCTACCAGAAATAAGAAATGATATTTTGCAACATTTCATATAGGTGCTGCTTTTCATTGCTAGATCTTTGTTATGAATGAATGATAAGGAGAAGTAGGATTTCATTCTTCCAACCTTCACCCCCCCAAAAACCCACCAACACCCCAAACAGTGAAACAACAACAACAATCAATTGGAAAGGTACCATGCAACAGGAGAGAAATGATTATACTGTAGAATAGCTCCTAACAGAACTAACCAGAGGTGAGTCGGTCCTTGAATGAATCATGAATGGTACCCAGCATCTGGGACAGAAGGCAAGTGCTGTTGAACCACTCATAGGTAACCACAGTGCTGCCAAATTCAACATATATATGAATGGCAAAGTGCTGCAGAGGCATCAAGCGTACTCACATACAACTTCAAAAGAGGAAACGTTTTCTCTTTTTTTTAAAGGGAGGATTAGTTGAAAGGAAGTTGAAAGGGAGAGTCAAGAGGGTCAAATCTCTTCACGATGCTTGGAGGTTATTTGAAAACATGGTAATAGAAGTTCAAATTGAATGTGTACCTCAGCTTAAGAAGGAGACAAAAAGTCCAAGAGGGTGATGATATGGCTAATGAATGGAATCAAAGTAGGTATAAAAAAGCAAGCCATGTCCGAATGAGGAAAATACAACGAATCCAGAATGCAGCAGCTTGACTGGTGACTGGGAGTGGCCACCAAGACCATATAGCACCAGTCCTGAAAGACCTACATTGGCTCCCAGTACGTTTCTGAACACACTTCAAAGTGTTGGTGCTGAACGTTAAAGCCCTAAATGGCCTCGGCCCAGAGTTCCTGAAGGAGCGTCTCTACCTCCGTTGTTCAGCCTGGACACTGAGGTCCAGCTCCAAGGGCCTTCTGGCGGTTCCCTCTCTGTAAGAAGTGAGGTTACAGGGAACCAGGCAGAGGGCCTTCTCAGTGGTGGCACCCACCCTGTGGAATGTCCTCTGACCAGATGTCAAGGAAATAAACAACATCTGAAGGCAGCCCTGTTTAAGGACATTTTTAATGTTTGATGTTTTATCATGTTTTTAATTTTCTGTTGGAAGCCGCCCAGAGTGGCTGGGGAGGCCCAGCCAGATGGACGGGGTATAAGTAATAAATTGCTATTATTATAATAAAATATTTTTTTTTAATATAAATTTTTATTGAATTTTCAACTTTTTTAACACACAAACACACATAAAAACAAAAACAAAACAAAACATCTCAAATTTCATACCCTTACTTTCGTTGCCTTCTTTCATTGACTTCCCCACACCCCCCTTCCCACCTTCCAATTTCATTAATTATCTCAGCAAGTTATTTCCTCTCATCTCTTAAATACTATTCTTATCTTTTCTTAAAATTTATCATTTTTACTTGGTCCAGTTTTACTTATCCAATTTTACACATTTAATCCTTTTTCTAAGGTCGGCCCAAATTCTCTCCCACGAATTCCTCCCTTCTTGTGTTAAACCAAAGATCATAATATTTCAATTCAAAATCTCAGATTCTTACTACTCTACTCTCCCCTCCCCCCCCTGGCCCGGTTCCTGTCCCTTCCCAAACCAATGTCCTCAAAAGAGAGGGAAAAAAAACAGTTTAGCCCGGATTTCTCACATCAGAGGCCCTTAAGCCCCAGTTAGTCTCTCTCCACCAGTTTTGTTGATATTCCTTTTTGTTGGCCCTCTCTTCTCGAGGAAGTTCTGTCACAAGCCCCTCATATTTTCCTCCTTCCAAATCAGTCAGAAACAGTTTCTGCCCACGATCCACTAATCTCCCATGCTCCAGCCTGAAGAAGAAGTCCCCAATATACTTATTTGTTCTTTTATAGGCCAATATTCCAGTTATTCCAGGGGTTTCTTCTTTTAACTTTCTCTCCTTTTATTATAATAAAATAAGAAAGGCCACAAATTCTGACAAAGCAAATTCAAATTGGTCACAAGGCTAAAGAGAAAAAAAAAGACATTGGAGAACATAGAGTATGCCATCACTACCATTCCCAATAATACCCATAATAATGAGAGTCATCAACTGAACAGAGCTGCAAATGAACTCCAGTGAATCTCATCCTGCAAAACATCAGACCTGTAATTTACTCCTCACAGAGCTACAATTCCCAACACCCTTAACCAACTACAGTTCCCTGAATTCGTGTGCTTTATTTGTATGGTGTGCAGGCAGCCTCAATTTAGTGATACTTACTTTGAAGTAAACATGCATAGAATTCAGCAGCTAGTTACAACCAAAGCATAGACAAAAAAAATGAAGGTAAATTTACAAAGTGTTCACTCAGGAATAACTTAATTCAGAGTACCAGGGTATGATATACATTTGTATGAAAATTTGTTGCTTTCTTCCTCCTGCCTTGATTTTGTTCTTTTCTGACTACTTTCAATATAAAAGTATCCAAATGAATTTTTGAATGAAACATCAAGGAATTCCTTTCAAATGCACTGCTCCTTACATAGGAATCATATGAAAGGAAGTTTTTGAATGCTATTTACATGTTGTTGAAAAGTTCCCGAATAAATCAGTAGCTGTGGTAATTCACTGCACATTAATTTACAATAGTCCTCTTTAGGTTCTAGCTGCTTTATAGTTTTGTTTTCAAAGACACATCCAATGGCTTAAAAAAAGAGTATTTGTTAAGAGAAGGGTCAGACAAAAGCAGAGGAACTGGCAAGTATGCATCTTGAAAAGCGTTGGCGTGAAAGAGTCGGTTTACACAATTTGTAATTGGAAAGCCCCTTATTTTTGATGGGGCAGAGTGTGGCTATCTTCTTTCTGTGATCTTTCCACTACTTTCTGAGATAGAAGAATTTTTTGGGGGGTGCATTTGCATGAATGTAAAGGTAACAAGGTAGAGGACCCCTGGACAGTTAAGTCCAATTAAAGGTGACTATGGGGTTGCAGCACTCATCTCGCTTTCAGGCCAAGGGAGCTGGCGTTGGTCCACAGACACCTTTCTAGGTCATGTGGCCAGCAAGACTAAACCACTTCTGGTGCAACGGAACACTGTGATGGAAACCAGAGTGCACAGAAATGCCGTTTACCTTCCCGCCGCAGCGGTACCTATTTATCTACTTGCACTGGCATGCTTTCGAACTGCTAGGTTGGCAGGAGCTGGGACAGAGCAATGGGAGCTCACCCCGTCGTGGGGATTCGAACCGCCGACCTTCTGATCGGCAAGCCCAAGAGGTTTAGACTGCAGCACCACCCGCATCCCTCATATATCCTGTAAGATACAAGTGGGTTCAAATGAATCTGACAATTTCCATTTCCCTTAGATTCTCATTTTTCCACTCTTTTTAGTTCAGTTCTCCACATTTCTCCAATGTTTTGTGATCTGTACATGCATGTGTATGCTTTCAGAAAGTGGAAATGAAGGAGGTTCACCTTTCAATGTGAACTCACTTGAATTTCTGCCTCCTGCCCCCAGCATCAGGTGCTCAAGGTTCGAATCAAGCAGGCCCTGCAAGCCAAGGGCCAAAATCTATTTGTGAGGAACCTAAAGTGGATGGTCACTCTGTCCCGTGTTCCTGTTTGATTTCTTGTGGCACCTTGAAGCTCAGGCCTGTTTTATTGCAGGCGTCAGCTCTTCAAGTGGGCTCAGCTTCTCCCCACTGATTTTCCTACTGCCCATTCACTTGGACTTCCTGTTGGGACCCAATCCGCAAACAACTGCCCAGGGAGAGAGTGCAAGGCATGTACTGGGTACTGCTTTACCTCCTCATTCTTGTTACTTTGCAAGTGGCTAGGCAGCAAGAAAGCACAGGAAGGAGGAAGGGCAGCAGAGCCTGGAGGCCCTGGAAGTCTCTGATTTGGTCCCTGTAGGGATGCAGGTCTTGGCAGGTGCCCTTTGTTGTTGTTGTTGTTGTTGTTTAGTAGTTTAGTCGTGTCCGACTCTTCGTGACCCCATGGACCAGAGCACGCCAGGCACTCCTGTCTTCCACCGCCTCCCGCAGTTTGGTCAAGCTTCGAGAACACTGTCCAGCCATCTCGTCCTCTGTCGTCCCCTTCTCCTTGTGCCCTCCATCTTTCCCAACATCAGGGTCTTTTCCAGGGAGTCTTCTCTTCTCATGAGGTGGCCAAAGTATTGGAGCCTCAGCTTCAGGATCTGTCCTTCCAGTGAGCACCCAGGGCTGATTTCCTTAAGAATGGATAGGTTTGATCTTCTTGCAGTCCATGGGACTCTCAAGAGTTTCCTCCAGCACCATAATTCAAAAGCATCAGTTCTTCAGCGATCAGCCTTCTTTATGGTCCAGCTCTCACTTCCATACATCACTATTGCGAAAACCATAGCTTTAACTATACGGACATTTGTTGGCAAGGTGATGTCTCTGCTTTTTAAGATGCTGTCTAGGTTTGTCATTGCTTTTCTCCCAAGAAGCAGGAGTCTTTTAATTTCTTGGCTGCTGTCACCATCTGCAGTGATCATGGAGCTCAAGAAAGTAAAATTTCTCACTGCCTCCAGTTCTTCCCCTTCTATTTGCCAAGAGGTGATGCCCTACATGATATAAATCCGATGCAGGCCATGTTTTGCACCCAGCACAGTCTGATATAATTAAGCTTGAAGAACATCACTGCCATTGCACCTTACAAGAGAGAGCCAGTGTGGTGTAGTGGTTAAGCGTGGTAGTCTCATAATCTGGTGAACCGGGTTCACTTCTCCACTCCTCCACATGCAGCTGCTGGGTGACCTTGGGCTAGTCACACTTCTCTGAAGTCTCTCAGCCCCACTCACCTCACAGAGTGTTTGTTGTGGGGGAGGAAGGGAAAGGAGAATGTTAGCCGCTTTGCGACTCCTTCGGGTAGTGATAAAGCGGGATATCAAATCCAAACTCTTCTTCTTCTCTTCCTACAAAGTCCAGGCGCTTGACTTCTCACCATGCCCAAAACACCATTTTCTTCTTCCTCCTCTTTCTCTTCCCAACCAACCTGAACAGAAGTTTTGGAGATCTCAAAAGCTTGCTCGCTACTTTGTGACAGTTGACCCCAACAATTACCCTACTCTTACTTTTGGTTTTGCACGCAGAAGCATTCAAGATGATGTAGGAGCAGACAGCTCAACATTGCTCAATGTTTTGTATCCAACCCCCTGTTCAGAGATTGCACTGTCTAATTTTTTGTGTATACCACAAGCATTCTGGATGTTGATTTATCTCTCCTGACAAAGATAGTAGTTTTTTACTTGGAAACCTCTTGGTGATTCCAGCACTCTCATAACAAAACAAGGGCAAATGTGAAGTCCTGTGAAAGATGTAATTTCATTTCCCCCTTCGTATGTAGGGTGCTCTGTATGCAATCCCTGAACTCCCCCACCAAAACAAACTTAGATTTTGAAAAATACTGGTGCACATGAATTCCCTCGTAGAACTAAGCTACATTTGGGGTGATTGGCTGAAGACATTATACGGCCCTTTCATTGTTATTCTGTTTTAAAAGCTAATACTACTCTACCATGTCTAATCACAACGACACCATCCAGGTTATAGTTATATTTTATAGACATTTTTCACACTGGTTATAAAAATCAAATAAGGCCCTTAAATACAATCCTGGTTATTGAATTTTCCATTTTCCCTTCTTTTACTTTTTTTATTGAAGGACTGTTAATGAGTCTTGAATTGATGGCATTACTGATAGGTATTCTCTTTTTGTAGAAACATGTTGACCCAAGTATTTCTTTTAAGCTGTTAGAACTAAAGTTTTCAACAGATGTGATACAAAATAGTTCAGAATATACCTCTGTTGTTGAAAGCTTCAGCATTTCAAACTGGAGATATCATGCAGGAATTGCATGCAGAAGCTGTGGTGCATCTCTCAACCTCTTCTATTTATACCCTATGATAGCAACTTCAGTTCCCAATAGTTCCCTTAAAGGACAGGAGGTCTCGCTCTAAACCAGAAAAGACCTGTTTGGGATCCCAACCTTGTGCATAAGTCAAATCCACTTTATCAATAATGGGTTGGATTCAGGCAACATTAATTCCCACTGAAATTAAGATGTATCATGTCAATTCATGATTAACCTGTTGCATTGAATTTAGTGGAACCTGAGTTCAACTAACTTAGGGGTTGGAATTCAATGTGAAAACAGAACTTAGGGTAATATACAGCTGAGTGATTGGGTAAAATTATGGAAAGAAGTTTTAAAATTTATTGCATGCAATGCCCTAAAAGAAAATGTGATGAAAATGATGTATAGATGGTATATTACACCTGTCAAGTTGGCGAAAATGTCTAAAGTCAGTAGTAAATGTTGGAAATGTAAAGAAAAAGAGGGAACATTTTATCACATGTGGTGGGAATGTAAAAAGGTGAAATGCTTCTGGGAGATGATATATAATGAGATGAAAAAAATGTTGAAATATACATTTATAAAGAAACCAGAAGCATTTTTACTGGGCATTGTTGGGAGTGATATAAATAGAAAGGAATATAAGCTTTTTTTTATACGCAATAACAGCAGCAAGAATATTACTGGCCCAAAAATGGAAGCAAGAAGAATTACCGACGATTGAGGAATGGAGGATGAAGTTAATGGACTATGCAGAACTAGATAAACTACAAGGAAAGATTCAAAACTGGTGGGACCAGAAATTCACGGAAGACTGGAATAAATTTTTGGACTATTTGAAAAGTATTTGTGAAGATCAGACGACGTTTGCAGGTTTGCAAGAAGTTTTGTAAGGAGTATTATTGGATGTATTGCAAGAATAGAGAAGGGGAAGGATGATTTGTTAAGAGATGTAAAGGCAATCTAAAGTTAAGAAATGCATATGAAGTGGTTAAAACAGTGGATCATCAGAGGTGCTGATGGAAGTAAAAAAAGATTGTATAAAAAGATTGTATAAAAAAAAAAAGATTGTATAAGTGGTTTTGTATAAGTGGTTTTTGTATAAGTGGTTTTGTGGTACCTTTTATAATTTATATATATATATATATATATATATATAATTTATAATTTATATATATATATATATATATATGAAAACAGAACTTAGGGAATTTGTATTTTATTAATTTAGAGCAGTTGTTGTTGCAAAAAATTGTATACCGCCATTCATCCATAGAGCTCAGGGCAGTTCACAACAACAAAATACAATATAAAAAACACAATAGGCATAATAAAAACAAGGGCAAACCAACCCTCTCCCACCAATCACTTTTAAAAGAGGTATAGGATGTTCATCAGTCAAAGGCCTGGCTGAAAAGAACATTTTTGCCTGGCACCTAAAGATACATAATGAAGGCGCCAGCTGAACCACTCTGGGGAGACCATTTCAGAAATGGCCTGCTCTCGTGTTGCTACCCTCTGGACCTCTAAGGGAGGAGGCACAGGAAGACAGGATTCAGATGATGATCTAAGGGTTGGAGCAGGTTCATATGGAGAAAAGTGGTTCTTGAGGTGTTGCGGTCCTGAGCTGTTTAGATCAAAACCAGCACTTTGAATTGGGTCTGGAAATTAATCAGCAACCGGTGCAGTCCGACCAGGATCAGTGCAATATGTTCAAACCATATTGGCCAGTGAGCAACCTGCCCATCAAATTCTGCACCAGCTGAAGTTTCCAAACCATCTTCAGAAGCAGTGCTATAGATAACCCGTTGCAGTCATTAACCTAGAGGTTACCAGAACACTGAATAGCTCAACTGGTAGAGCATAGGACTCTTAACATCAAGGTTTGAGGTTCAAGCCCCAAAGTGGACTTGCACTGCAGGGAATTGGAGTAGATGGGCCCTGTGGTCTCTTGCAACTCTATAATTCTACGATTGTATGTTTATATAGACAACAGTACTTTGGCTATCCCTATGCAGCTAAGGGTGAAGCTGGGCCACCAGCCAAAGCTAATGGAAAGCACTTGGTAGCCATGAGGCCACCTGAGCCTCAAGTGACAGCAAAGGACCCAGAAAGTGTTAGGATATTTCCGTTCCACCTTAAAAGACCCTCTAAGCTGCATACCTTCTCCTTCAGAGGAAGTGTAACCCCATCAAGAGCAGGCAATCATTTCATCAGAAAAATATATGTTGTGTACATAAAATAATTTTCAATGAAAACAGATAAAACCAGCATTTTTTATAACAAATATGCATAGGGTTGCCATATGTCCAGAATTTAACAGACATATCTGGAATACTGCTGCAGGAAGCAGTGTCCGAGCAGAAATTGGTCAAATTTCCTGGAAAATCTGGACTTATGGCAACCCATGTTGGTAGTGTCGTTTTTACTGACTTTCCATAAAAATAGCTCAAATTTTAAAATGTTAGTTTTTGTGTCTAGTTTTTCACTTTTTGAAATATGGCAACCCTCTGCGTAACTAAATTATATGCTGAAACGGAAAGGTGTATGAAACAATAGAAAACAGAGTGGCCTAGTGGTTTTAGTGTTCACACAGTTCAGATCCACATTCAGCCATGAAGTTCACTAGGTGACCTTAGTCCAGTCATTGCTTCTCAGCATAACCTACTTGTCAGGGACTGGGCAGAGGAGGAATGGTGGAGACCGCCTCCCTATTCTGACCCTTCCAAAGAAGAAGGAAACAGTTCAGAATCACAACAGGGGGTTGAGGGAGGTCACAGCTCAGATGCAGATGAGGGGGAAAGCTGGGAAATAATGGGAGAGGAGGATGAGGAAGAGGAACCACCAGGAGGGCAACAGCTGATGGACACAGTGTCTTTAGAAAGCATTCCAGACCCTCCCTCTCCCAGAACATGGCGGGCAATGAAAGTTGGAGAGCAGAGAGCTCAAAGGCAAAAGGCACTTTTCAGTACCCGTAGTAATGATTCATGCAGAAGTAGGAGGAGACGGAGAGGGTGGGGTTTCACTTGGAGCAACACCATTACTCCAAGAAGCTGCATTTCTAAGCCTCTCTCTGTGAATATTGAAAAAATAACATTGGTAAGAACTTTCCTTGTCTTATCTGCTCCTGGCAACCTACTGGGGGGAGGGGGCAGGTTGGATCCTCTGATGTCTGATATTACCTCACAGTGTTGTTAGGAACATAGACAGGCACCTTATACAGAGTCAGGCCACTGGACCATCTCACTCAGTATTACTAACACAGATTGGCAGGTGCTCTCCAGGGTTTCAAACAAGGGACACTCACTGTCCTACCTGGATATTGAATGTGGGACCTTCAGCTGCTGTGCCACAATAGGACAACCCTTCCTTGTTGTGAGGCTAAATGGGAGGAGGAGAAACATTTGTGGTGTTTTACGTGCCCTGATATTTTATGATATGGAAGTATGGAAATACTTGTATAAACAAATAAATAAACCACAAGGGCTACCTTGAACTCCTTGGAATAAAGGTGGGTTCTAAAGATACTGGTAAATAAGTAAATAAACATCGTGAGGACATGGAGCGATCATTACTTGGCACTTGTAGAAGTGCAAGTTCTGCAGATCGAAGTGGTTGAATAGGCACGTACAGGGCAAGGCGATCCCTCAAGTAAGCGAGTCTCAAGCCATTAAGGGCTTTCTGTACCAATGCCAAAACCTTGAACTTGGCCCAGTATCAAACTGGCAGCCAGTGCGGATCTTTGAGCACGGTTGTAATATGCTGACAGGATCTCGTTCCTGTCAGCAATCATGCTACCGCATTCTGCATTGACTGCAGTTTCTGGAAGTCTCGTATAGTACACTAAAGTAACCCGATATTGAAGTTGCTTGTGCCTGGGCTACTGTAGTCAAGCTTTCCTGGTCCAATAATGGTCAGAGCTGTTCTGTGAGTTGAAGCCATCCAAGGGAAGCAATTGGCCAGTTTCCTGGATGTGAGAACCTCTAAGACAGAGAAACTGGCATCTCCAAGTAGGGCTAGGAGAGAGACTTATCTGAAACCCTGAAAATCCATAGTCAATCAGTGTAGGCAATATTGAGCTCAATGGACCAATCGTCTGACTCAGTGTAAGGTCGTTTCCTATGTTCTTAAGTGCTGGGCCTGAGGACTCAAACTCATGCTAGTAGCTTCGAGAACACTGTCCAAGCATCTCGTCCTCTGTTGTCCCCTTCTCCTTGTGCTCTCCAACTTTCCCAACATCAGCGTCTTTTCCAGGGAGTCTTCTCTTCTCATGAGATGGCCAAAGTATTGGAGCCTCAGCTTCAAGATCTGTCCTTCCAGTGAGCACTCAGGGCTGATTTCCTTAAGAATGGATAGGACATCTTGCAGTCCATGGGATTCTCAAGAGTCTCCTCCAGCACCATAGTTCAAAATACATAATTCAGATACACATTATCACTTTTCCTTAGGCCGTTCCCATTTTCACTGGAGAGATGTCAGAGGGTATGTAACAGTGGGCATCTCATTGTGGAAAATTAAGCCCAGAATGAAGTTTGGACGCATTTAGGGCAGCACAGAACTGCAAGCAAGGAGATGCTGGTGTTTGTTGCACTTCACTCACCAAGATCACAGTTTCCGCAATGGGGATGTTGAGAGAAGGTTTGCACAATGATAATATTATAGTGCATCTTTGTTAAGCTTTTGTGGAAGACAATTACTCACTTCTCGACAGCACTTTGAAGATTAAACAGCTTAAATTTGCTGTTGAAAACCCTGTATTCAAAGCAGCCTTCTGTAATTAGTGAACCATGGTGTGTGGCCTGGGGTTAAAACAAGTAGGAAAGGGGGCAGAGGCTGTCTCTCCCGCCTGTATGTTTTTTTAAATCTAAAGTGTGTAAATAATTGTTCTTTGATATTGTGGTTCCCAGATGACAAAAGGCTCATTCAGAAATGTCCATTTTGTCAGTCATCCAGGCCATAGCTGAAGAGTGGCAGCACTTAGGAACAGTCTTGCAGCCTGCCAAATAAAAGGTTCCTTCAGAGGGGTGTGGGGAAGAATCTTGCCTGTTCAAATCTTTCCTATCTCCCTGGCCTTGTATGAATGACGGAAAGATGACCTTGGAAAGAGGGCAGAAACGACTCACTCCCCCCCCCTTCCAATACTCTTTTTTTAAAAGCACTCAAATACTTAGAACTCTGTGTTAAATCTTGCTTTGTATCTGTTTGTATACAGTATTGGGTGAGAAAATAGTGAGAGCAGTTCTGTGAGCCTTAGAAAAATACCAAGAAACACACATTTATAATAAGGGTATTTGGGCCGTTAAAGGCAGAATGAAAGAATGAGCATCTAAGCATTGTTTAGCAAGGATCCATCTAGTTCAACATTCTGTTTACAAACTGATGCCACTGGGAGCTCACAAAATGACACAAAGGTGACAACCTTCTTCTATTGCTTGCTCCTTGGCATCTGGTACCGAGAGGTCTATTGCCTCTAGACATGGAGGTTGCATTTAGCTATTCTCTAATATAGTGTAAGGGACGTGGGTAGCGCTGTGGGTTAAACCAAAGAGCCTAGGACTTGCTGATCAGAAGGTCAGCGGATTGAATCCCTGTGACGGGGTGAGCTCCCATTGCTCGGTCCCTGCTCCTGCCAAACTAGCAGTTTGAAAGCATGAAGTGCAAGTAGATAAATAGGTACCGCTCTGGTGGGAAGGTAAACGGCATTTCCGTGCGCTGCTCTGGTTTGCCAGAAATGGCTTAGTCATGCTGGCCACATGACCCAGAAGCTGTCTGCGGAGAAACGCCAGCTTCCTCGGCCAATAAAGCGAGATGAGTGCCACAACCCCAGAGTCGGTCACGACTCACCTAATGGTCATGGGTCCCTTTACCTTTAATATAGTGTAAAGGGACACTGGTGGCGCTGTGGTCTGAACCACTGAGCCTAGGGCTTGCCAATCAGAAAGTTGGCAGTTTGAATCCCCGCAACAGGGTGAGCTTCCGTTGCTCGGTCCCCACTCCTGCCAACCTAGCAGTTCAAAAGCACATCAAAGTGCAAGTAGATAAATAGGTACCGCTCCGGCGGTAAGGTAAATGGCGTTTCCATGCACTGCTCTGGTTTTGCCAGAAGAGGCTTAGTCATGCTGGCCACATGACCTGGAAAAACTGTCTGTGGACAAACGTCAGCTCCCTCGGGCAGTAAAGCGAGATGAGTGCCGCAACCCCAGAGTTGCTCATGACTGGACTTAACTGTCAGGGGTCCTTTACCTTTTTTAATATAGTGTAACAGTGTTGGACAAAGACCTGGGACTATAATCCCCACTCAGCCCTGAAGCTCACTGGGTGGTGTTGAGCCAGTCAGTCTCACAGTCTCACCTATCTCACAGGGTTGTTGAGCAGATAAAATGGGGCAGAGGAGAACCTTATGAGTCCCCCTTGAGCTTCTTGGAGCAAAGGCAGCATATAAACTGAATAAAAAAACAATCTCCTTTTCAAGCCAATGAAGCGTAGCTTCCAGTGGTGCATTCCACAAATTAATGACCTGTTATGTGAAAAGGGGCCTTCTGAAGCCACTACTAATGAGTATTATGAGAGAGAGAGAGAGGGAAATCCTTTTTTATTTTTATTTTTTTAGCATCCACCTGTCTCAAGAGACAATGGAGTATGCCTCCAGGGGTGAAGTCTAACCACTGCATTAGCAGCACCGAAGTGGCCTCCCCTGGGTGCAAGCCTGGACAGTGTGCATGAAGGTCCTGAGTTCCCCAGATGACTCTTGATCTTGCTGATGTGGTTCAAAGGAAAGCAGAGCAATATGTTTGGCACCAGCTTGGCTGCAGGAGTTGCCAGAAGGAGACGTATAAAGAACCATTCAACTACCCAGCTAGACTGGTGACTGGGAGCGGCTGCCGAGACCATATAACACCGGTCTTGAAAGACCTACATTGGCTCCCAGTACGTTTCCGAGCACAATTCAAAGTGTTGGTGCCTACCTTTAAAGCCTCGGTCCAGTATACCTGAAGGAGCGTCTCCTCCCCCATCGTTCTCCCCGGACGCTGAGGTCCAGCTCCGAGGGCCTTCTGGCGGTTCCCTCACTGCGAGAGGCCAAGTTAGAGGGAACCAGGCAGAGGGCCTTCTCGGTAGTGGCGCCCGCCCTGTGGAACGCCCTCCCATCAGATGTCAAAGCGATAAACATCTACCTGACATTCAGAAGACATCTGAAGGCAGCCCTGTTCAGGGAAGTTTTTAATATGTGACATTTTAGTGTATCTTTCATCTTCGTTGGAAGCCGCCCAGAGTGGCTGGGGAAACCCAGCCAGATGGGCGGGGTACAAATAATAAATTATTATTATTATTATTATTATTATTATTATTATTATTATTATTATTATTATTATTATTATTACCTTAGGGCCTCCATTCCAGATTTGAGTACGGTTTACCCTTCAAGGCAGTGAAGGTTTAGGATCAGAATTTTCCTTCTCATAGATGTGCTACCTTTCCAGGCTGACGAGCCCTATCTGCCCCTCTTTTTCCCTTTACACCATGTGCAGAAATCACCTTCTTGATCATTGGACCCACTATTGGTCTTCTCTGCTCAATTTAGCAAAGCCTGTCTGGACATGCAGGGGAAGTCCCTAACTCACTGAGGGTTTGAGACCTACAGTGGTACCTCGGGTTAAGTACTTAATTCATTCTGGAGGTCCGTACTTAACCCGAAACTGTTCTTAACCTGAAGCACCACTTTCGCTAATGGGGCCTCCTGCTGCTGCTGTGCTGCTGGAGCACGATTTCTATTCTAATCCTGAAGCAAAGTTCTTAACCTGAAGCACTATTTCTGGGTTAGCGGAGTCTGTAACCTGGAGCATATGTAACCTGAGGTACCACTGTATTGGCTAACCTTACCTGGTTTAGCCTTCTTTCTCCCCTACCTTTCATAATTTTATAAATCTCTCCCATGTCCCCCCACCCTGCCCCATGACCATCTATTTTTTCCCCCAGAACTAAAATCCCCAATTGCCTTAATCTTTCCTAATAAGGGAGGAGCTCCTTTTCAGTTTAGTTTCCCACACTGAGCACTCTCCTACAGCAACATATGATGTCCTTTTGGATTGGGAATTCCCTAATTAACATTCTGTTCTAGTCCTAGCAACCACTGCCCCCTGTTTTATTACCCAGTTGCTTCATCTAGATCAGAGCTCCCATCAACATCACCACTGTACATTTTAATTTCTACATGCCATTTAATGTTTAAAGAGGAGGAATCCAATGTAGAATAATCGGGCAAGAAACTTTCAATGGACTAAAAGCTCTAAATCACCAAAGCAAAATGATGGAGCCTGCAGTGAATAAAGAGAGAATCTTCGGAGGAAAAATGAAATGCAGTTGGTACTATGATTTTTATTTACTGAGCCCTGATTTCCAGCAACATTATTCCTCTTAGTCCTTGAGGAAGTAATATACTCTCACCCTTAAAACGCTGTAAGTAGTCGATAATCCATTATTACAGTAAGCCGTACACTCTCACAGTAATTATCTAATAACCCTTTATAAAAGACCGTAGCTTCCTAATCTGTTTATAATTATCATTTCAATGATCCTGCGCATTAATCTCTGACCTTCAGCAACTCTGACCTGATCTTAATTAGCTCTAATATCAAATCATCTCTATATAAGAAACTAGCCATGACCAAATGAATGAACCCCAGGTACAGTTAATTTCAGGAGCAATTATATTTCCATGTAGGGAGATTTAAATGATTATCTGCACAATTTCACACAGTTTTATGTAATTCCGCAACATTATAAATTCTGTTTTAAATCATATTTCAAAGGCAGGGCTCCGCCGACTGGCTTCGTATCATATACTAAGTAACTAGATTAGAACATCACATTACCGCTGTATAACAGTGGATGAGTTTTGTGCCCTTGTTTTCAATTACATAGTGAAAACAAAACTGTATTTCACCGAGAGAAACTCTTAGCCAAATATGAAATACAACAATACAAGAGCTAATGGGAGCCAGTTTCAATCATCTGCAATTTTAAAAAAATACTGAGCTAAAAAATGGATTTAACGGAATTCTGCGCAGTCTGAAGTGTTCCTTAGTGCACAGTCATGTGCATTTGTTTATTTATTAAAACTCCATAAATTGCCGCTTCAAAACAAAGCACCAGAAACAACGTACAAGATAAAATGGTACATGTAAAGCACATAAACAACGGCAATATTAAAATTAAAATATTGTGTTCGCTTGTGTAATGGCAATATTGTAATGTTTCGGTGATGGCGGCATTAACTCTGGCAGCTATTGGCTGAACCACTTCATGTCACAGAGGAGCGGGGCAGATGGAAGGCTGCCATTGGCTGCCATTTTTAAGCAACTCTCATCCAAGTGGGGAGGTGGTCAGGTGAAAGCGCATAAAGAAGGGAAGGTAAAAGAAGGAAGGGCCTGGAGTGGGAGAGACCAGTGTGCTCAGTGGGGCTTTCTCCTGGCAAATGGTGCACAGGATCGCAGCCTAAGACTGAAAACTGGAAGAAGGAACAAACAGAAAGGGATATGCTGCTCCATTACGGGACCGCCTCTCTCAGTCTGCCCCACAGAGGACCTTAAGGTCCATGAATAACCATAGTTATTCCTCTCTTTTAAATCAGAGCCAGTGAGGGCAGTGAAGGTCCTGTGTGAGTGTCTGGAGGCAGTTGGAGGATGGATGGCGGCTAACAGATTGAGGTTGAATCCTGGCAAGACAGAAGTACTGTTTCTGGGGGACAGGAGGCGGGCAGGTGTGGAGGATTCCCTGGTCCTGAATGGGGTAACTGTGCCCCTGAAGGACCAGGTGCGCAGCCTGGGAGTCATTTTGGACTCACAGCTGTCCATGGAGGCACAGGTCAAATCTGTATCCAGGGCAGCTGTTTACCAGCTCCATTAGTACGTAGGCTAAGACCCTATCTGCCTGCAGACTGTCTCGCCAGAGTGGTGCATGCTCTGGTTATCTCCCGCTTGGACTACTGCAATGCACTCTACATGGGGCTACCTTTGAAGGTGACTCGGAAACTACAACTAATCCAGAATGCGGCAGCTAGACTGGTGACTGGGAGCGGCCGCCGAGACCATATAACACTGGTCTTGAAAGACCTACATTGGCTCCCAGTATGTTTCCGAGCACAATTCAAAGTGTTGGTGCTGACCTTTAAAGCCCTAAACGGCCTCGGTCCAGTATACCTGAAGGAGCGTCTCCACCCCCATCATTCTGCCCGGACGCTGAGGTCCAGAGCTGAGGGCCTTCTGGCGGTTCCCTCATTGTGAGAAGCAAAGCTACAGGGAACCAGGCAGAGGGCCTTCTCGGTAGTGGCGCCCACCCTGTGGAACGCCCTTCCAGCAGATGTCAAAGCGATAAACAACTACCTGACATTCAGAAGACATCTTAAGGCAGCCCTGTTCAGGGAAGTTTTTAACGTGTGATATTTTACTGTATTTTTTTGTTTTTATGGAAGCCGCCCAGAGTGGCTGGGGAGGCCCAGCCAGATGGGCGGGGTATAAATAATAAATTATTATTATTATTATTATTATTATTATTATTATTATTATTATTATTATAGTTTAGAGGTCCCAGGCCCTAAGGAAGTCAGACTATCCTCCACCAGGGCCAGGGCCTTTTCAGTGATGGCTCCGACCTGGTGGAATGCTCTGTCCCATGAGACTAGAGCCCTGCAGGATTTAACCTCTTTCTGTCGGGCCTGTAAGACAGAGCTATTCCACCTGGCTTTTAATTTGAATTCAGCCTGATCTTTTATTTCCCTCCCCTTCACTCCCCCTTCGCTTTTATGAAAATCACCCGCCCTGAGACCCCACAGCTAATTCTCCCCTGGTCTACTCGCTGGCCCAAGTAGGACAAATTCAGCCAGCAAGCCCTGGGTATTATCTAATGCTTATTTCCCCTAAATTGTTTTTTGAATTTTATTGTTATTTGTGTTTTTATACTGTATTTTATGATGCTTTTATAATTAAGTGTTTTAAATTTGTTGTTAGCCACCCTGAGTCCGGTTTTTGAACCGGGAAGGGCAGGGTATAAATAAAATATTATTATTATTATTATTATTATTATTATTATTATTATTATTATTAGGAGTTGAGAAAGCATGTCCTCCAAATCATGGAGAGCCACATGTTGCGATGAGATCACCAAAC
The DNA here is from genome assembly GCF_964106915.1 of Podarcis gaigeae. NCBI lineage: Eukaryota > Metazoa > Chordata > Lepidosauria > Squamata > Lacertidae > Podarcis > Podarcis gaigeae. The sequence continues at coordinate 81,397,575 of NC_139683.1, read as the reverse complement.
TGCCTTCTTGTTGCTGGGGCGGGCCCGTTTGGATGACCTCTGTACCTCATTGGTTGCCCCTTTGTTGCTGGGGAAAATCTTCTGTCGGTTGGGGTTTGATTGGCAACTAAGGGTCTATTTAAGGGGCTGCATGAGGAGAAGTACTTTCTCTTTTGCATTGTGCAGTGGATCTCCCTCCCTCCCTATAATTTAAGGTTGTGTTTTAACCTTGCTGTGCCTGTCTAGGAGCCGTCTGTTTTTGGAGCAGGGGTCCGGTAGGAATTTTGCCACTTGGCTGATGCCATTTGGTCCGGTTGTGGCCGACTCTGGGGTTGCAGGGCTCATCTTGCTTTACTGGCCGAGGGAGCTGGCATACAGCTTCCGGGTCATGTGGCCAGCATGACAAAGCCACTTCTGGCGAACCATCTCTGCCCTCCATCTTTCCCAGCATCAGGGTCTTTTCCAGGGAGTCTTCTCTTCTCATGAGGTGGCCAAAGTATCGGAGCCTCAGCTTCAGGATCTGTCCTTCCAGTGAGCACTCAGGGCTGATTTCCTTCAGAATGGATAGGTTTGATCTTCTTGCAGTCCATGGGACTCTCAAGAGTCTCCTCCAGCACCATAATTCAAAAGCATCAATTCTACAATACTAGATTTTAAACCTGCCTTTTTTGCACCCAGTGCCTGTGATCTGAGATTTATACACTGCTTGATTGGGGGGGGGGGGACCCTCAAAGTATTTTACGAAAAAGATAAAACAATAAAATCAAGAAAACTTGTTACAGATTATGAGGTACTTTAATACGGTTGATATACCAAGAACCAAGTTTGGTATTTTCGACTTAATATGATCATAGCACACAAAGCAGGATGTGTTTTTATTTTGTTTTTATTTTAACTGTGTTTTCTCTCTCCAAATCTGCCAGGAAAGCAAATGATTCACAACTCAGTTGATCTGCGCAGCGTCCAGTTTGGCAGATATGCTCTGTGTGAGTTTGAATAAAATGTTTTAAGAGCTGCCAGTAAGAATGCTGATGGGTTTGGCAAAAAAAAAAAACCCTTTTGCTCTTCGTTTATAACGATACAAACTCTACAACTGGTGATCCAGCTAAAGTCAAGCACCTTCAACTTACAGTGGTACCTCGGGATGCGAACGGGATCCGTTCCGGAGCCCCGTTCGCATCCTGAACAGAACGTAAGATGTGACTGCGTGTCTGCACGTGTGCAGGTCGCATTTTGCCACTTCCGCGCATGCACATAATGTCATTTTGACCGTCTGTGCATGCACGATCAGCGAAACCCGGAAGTAACGTACTCCGTTACTTCCGGGTCGCTGCAGAGCGCAACCCGAAAGCGCTCAACCTGAAGTGTATTTATCCCGAGGTACTTTGTTTTCAGTTGAGGTGTTAATCACATCCCACCTTTCCTGCAAAGTCTTTGATTCAACCCTTTAATTTTCTGCCCGCTACAGTCTCTAACCTTAAGTACCTTCAAGAGCATTCACACACATTCTTCCTTCCTTCTCCTTTTCCTTTGTCCATTGTCTCTTTCATGGCCAAATTTAGAACACAATCACTGCAAGGCAGGGAATTCTCTGTGATCTTATGTTACTCTGCAAAACTCCACACATACTGGGTTGCATACAGTTGTGGCTAGGGCTAGCTGTCTAGTTTCTCTTTCCTAGTAATCAGGGATGTCACTTATTTAAACCTCAGTCAAGTCAGTCACTCAAATTGGAACCTAGTGGTTTATTAAGTTATGCATTATTTAGCTTTCTCAATCGCTGCCCCCAGACTTTGGAAAACCTTCCCTAGACAAGCAAGACTGGCTCCCTCCTTGATGTCCTTTCTCCGGCAAGTGTAGACTTTCTTGTTCCAACTGGCTTTTAATAAAAGGGCTGGTGCCGTGCTGTTTTTATTGTGATTATTGGTGTCGTTTAAACAGATTTTATATATGTATATAGTTTTAATTCTGTCAATGTTTAATAGTTTTTCAATTATTGTTTTCTCTATGTTTTAGCAGTTTTGATTTTTATCTGTAAACTGCCTTGAGGGGGGAAGGCGGGGTATAAATAAATATGTCATCATGTCATCATCATCATAATAATGGTGAGGCAAGTGCCTCAGGTGGCAGGATCAATGGGGCAGCAAATCCCAATGCAGATTCCTGCCCCCCTTGTTCCTGATGTAGATCTTCACTCACCGCTTCCTCCTTGGCAAGAAGGGAGGCACAGTTCGGTGGTTCACCTCAGCTGCCCAAATGTCTCGAGTCAGCCCTAGTTATGGTCTTGTGCTCAGTGGCGAAGCTGCATGCTCCGCTACCGCTACAGGCGGCACACGTTCTGGGGGTGTGATGTGCCGCCTGTGGGGGCATGGCACCAGATGCGCAGGGGGGTGCGTGGCGCCTGTCGGGGTGGCCGCAATGGTACCCTACCGGAATAGTGGTGCTGGGGGTGGTCCGCTCCCTCTGCACTTCTGTTCCTCCACCAGTGCTTGTGCTAATGTTCTGCCACAGTGGCGCACAGTGAAATTTTTCGTAGGGAAACAGTTGGGGCCAGAGGCTCCAGCTTGGAGGACAAGGGGGGGACACCGTTGCGACGTGACACATGTAAGCTTGCATCTCCCTTCCTACACTGGGCAGAAGCAAAAAATACCACAATGCATACAAAAGCATGTAAAAATATCAAATTGAGAAACAAAGGGGGGGAAACTTATGGAATTTTATTTTTAAATAAATAAATTCCTGAACTCTTCCTCTTTCTTCCCAGCTACTATTTCCCAGTTAAGTCTGGCAAAGCACCATTTTGTGCTAATGGAGCTAATGGAAGCATTTCTGCCCAGCGTGTGTTAAAAAGCCCAGAATTCTTTCTGTTAGGAATTTTAGGTCAAGATTTTCCAAAAAGTAAACAAAAACTTCTTTTTTATGTTTGCTACAACTTCAGCAAGGATGCTATTGGCACAAAGGTAGAAAAGCGATAAAATACCAACCAAAGAAAAATGGAAACAAAAACTTAAGGAATATGCCGAAATGGTGAAATTAACTGAAAGACAAAAAAAAAAAACTGAAAGACAAAAAATCCTTCAAGAAAGACTGGGAACCATTTTCAGCTTATATACAGAATCAATGCAAAGAATGGGACTCATTAGCAGGTTTTGAATAACCATTTACAATTAGCAAAAATTGTATAATTTATAAGTTAAAATGTTTAAAAAAGGAGTGGGGGGGGAGCAAATATGCAGGAAGTGATATTATTTTGAAATAAACCAGAGAAGGAAGTTGAAAGAAGTCCGGGAGGAATGACGAAATTGTAGAATTGTTATTTGTTATGATGCAATATTGAAAAAATGAAAAATTCAATAAAATTATTATAAAAAAGAAGCATTTCTGCCCACGCAAAGCAACACACCCAATTTTCACCCAGTTCCCTTCTACCTAGAGCCACCCTGTGTATCATAACCCATATTGTTCCAGACAGTCCCCTGCTCTCAGCTTTTCTAGTGGCCTGGGGGCTACAGTGGTTGAGGGAATGAGCAAAATCAGGTCCTCTGTCTTGCCAAAACACAAGTGCTCTTTGTTACACCACTGTAACATAACCACTGGATATAACCCATAGATGTTGTTGTTTAGTCCGACTCTTCGTGACCCCATGGACCAGAGCACGCCAGGCACTCCTGTCTTCCACTGCCTCCCGCAGTTTGGTCAAACATATGCTGGTAGCTTTGAGAACACTGTCCAACCATCTCGTCCTCTGTCGTCCCCTTCTCCTTGTGCCCTCCATCTTTCCCAACATCAGGGTCTTTTCCAGGGAGTCTTCTCTTCTCATGAGGTGGCCAAAGTATTGGAGTCTCAGCTTCAGGATCTGTCCTTCCAGTGGGCACTCAGGGCTGATTTCCTTAAGAATGTATGCGTTTGATCTTCTTGCAGTCCATGGGACTCTCAAGAGTCTCCTCCAGCGCCATAATTCAAAAGCATCAATTCTTTGGCGATCAGCCTTCTTGATGGTCCAGCTCTCACTTACATACATCACTACTGGACAACCCATAGATGGTATGGTCTAAATCTAATGATCTCTTCTATTGAAATCAATGGGCCTGCAAAAGTGCTTGACTTTGGCTGAGTGCTTACATACCTTTAAAGTCATTTAGAATTGTTATTTATTTCCAGGGGGGAACCTTGTTGAAATTGCCCCAAGATACACAATTACTTGGAGTGGAGGATAGAGTTCTTCAGGAAACCCAATTTATCAGACTTAAGTCGCTGAAGGCTTCCCTTTCAAATGCTAACATTTCCTCCACATGAGCCAAAATATTTGTTCTACAGCAACCAGATGAAGATAGTGGTCTGATGAGGGTGATTGATCTGAAAGGTAATTTGAATGGAGGATGTTGTGTACATCCTCTAAAGTGATGTTGTGTTGACAGTTCAGACAACCTTTCCATGATATATCACCAGAAGGAGCCGAGATGAGTAAATTTAACAACTGGCATTGCCTCTGTCACATATTTCATTTCTCCTAAATGAATATATATTTCTTCAAATCAACCATATTTCTGTATTAGTTATTCACTTCAAGACACTATACCCAGTGCTATTTTTCTAGAAAAAGAGGTGCCAAAACGCATCATGAACGCCTCCCTTGTTCTCTTATAATGGCAATATAATGCCTGGGAATTGGATTCAGAGGCTGAACCTGAGGAATCCCAGCCTGCACAGGAGTCTCTGCCTCTGGGACCAGCTGAGCCGGGGCTGAGCCTTGAACCTGAAGGGCTCTCACCTGTGCCAGATCCTCAGGAGCAGACGCCAGCTGAATCTGCTCTGGCTCCGGAGGTGATCGAGGACCCATTGCCTGCAGGTGCTCCACTCTCAGCCCAGTCAGGGGAAAGTGAGGTTGCCTCTGGGTCCAGTAACCCTCCAGCCTCTCCTGAGCTTCAGAGGCTCAGGGCAGAGAGGCGGAGGGGACTAAGTTCCCGCAGGAGGAGTGCTTGCCTTAAGGCCAGGAGAGGCGAGTCACCTGTGGACTGGGGCCGCCCTATGCCTCGGGGCAGATAAAAGCCAGCCAGCCCCAGTTCCAAGTTGCGGGAGCAACATTGTTGGTAACCTGTTCCTGCCGGCACCCTGTCCTGCTCTTCTGCCAGAGTTCCTGACCACACCCGACTCCTTCCTTGGACCCCGCTTCAGCCTTGACGGACAGCCTCCATACCACATCCTTGACCTCGACCTCGGACTGGACTCGGACCACGCCACACGGTAACCCCCCGGGACCAGCACATGACCACTTGAGAACTCAGTTCCAGCAAGTTACAGCTGAAAAAAGCCTTGATTATATGCCATCTTTCCAAAGCTGGAGGAAGCTTCCAAATTTGAAAATAGCAATAGCTCACTTGGTAGAGCATGAGACTCTTAATATCAAAGTCATGGGTTTGAGATGCACTTTGGGCAAAAGATTCCTGCATTGCAGGAGGTTGGACTAGATGAGCCTTCCAACTCTACAGTGTGGCGCCAGTGTGGTGTAGTGGTTAAGAGCGGTGGACTCGTAATCTGGTGAACCGGGTTCGATTCCCCACTCCTCCACATGGAGCTGCTGGGTGACCTTGGGCTGGTCACACTTCTTTGAAGTCTCTCAGCCCCATTCACCTCACAGAGTGTTTATTGTGGGGGAGGAAGGGAAAGGAGAATGTCAGCCGCTTTGAGACTCCTTAGTGTAGTGATAAAGCAGGATATCAAATCCAAACTCCTCCTCCTCCTCCTCCTCCTCTTCTTCTTCTTCTACAGTTCTACCATTCCATGATTGATAAATACAAAATAAAAAATAAAAAAATCATCAACATACACTGACTTTTCCAGTACTTAATTCATTCCGGAGGTCCGTTCTTAACCTGAAACTGTTCTTAACCTGAAGCACCACTTTAGCTAATGGGGCCTCCTGCTGCCGCTGCACGATTTCTGTTCTCATCCTGAAGCAAAGTTCTTAACCCGAGGTTCTATTTCTGGGATAATCCTGCCAATGTATTTTTCTGTTTACAATACTTTTGCAAACACATAACAAACATTTCCCATTCTTTATTAAATTTCTTGTAACCTTGATTTCTGAGCTTTCCTGTTAGTTTTGCCATTTCAGCATAATCCATTACTTTGCCACTCTTCTTTAGTCGGGACTGCTTCTTCTTCCCATCTTTGGGCTAACAGCATTTAAGTGGCCGTCGCAGCATACATAAACAATTTTTTCTGATCTTTTGAAATGTCCGCTCCATCATTATCGGGCAGCTTCCAGAAAAATATAAAAAATAATAAAATGTCAGACATTAAAAACTTTCCTGAACAGGCCTCCTTCAGGTGTTTTCTAAAGGTTCTGTAATTCTTTATCGCCCTGATATCTGATGGGAAGGCATTCCACAGAGAGGGTGCCACTGCTGAGAAGGCCCTCTGCTTGGTTCCCTGTAACTTGGCTTCTCACAGTGAGGGAACCGCCAAAAGACCCTTGAAAGTGGACCTCCGTGTCCAGGTTGAATGATAATAATCATAATCATAATAAATTTTATTTATATCCCGCCCTCCCCAGCCGAAGCCGGGCTCATGGCGTCTAACAACAATAAAACAGTACAAAAGTACAGCACAAACTACAATCTAAAATCATTCATTATAAAATTAATTAAATTCAAGCCCCTGGCCACCATTGGGCCAGAGCTCTGCGAAGATTGCCAATGGAGGGAGTCAGGCTGTGCCCTGGCCAAAGGCCTGGTGGAACAGCTCTGTCTTGCAGGCCCTGCGGAAAGATGTCAAGTCCCGCAGGGCCCTAGTCTCTTGTGACAGAGTGTTCCACCAGGTCGGAGCCACAACCGAAAAATGATGCTGGCGGTGGAGATGCCCCTTCAGGTATACTGGGCCAAGTTACCCCCTAAGAGAATTAATAATAATAATAATAATAATAATAATAATAATAATAATAATAATAAATAAATAAATAAATCCAAAGTATTTATATTGAAATCAGCATCCACTCACCAATATATTAAATGTCACTTTAATATTACAAATAAATAACGTTTAAATTTTAAACTTTAAAAATGAAATCTGAATGTCAAAACACTTATTTTCAGCCTAATAACCCCTGGTACGAAATCTTCCACGTTCACCGCTGATGCACACTAACAGAGCAATCTTATGTGTGTCTATTCAGAAGGAAGTCCCATAAAGTACCCTGGGGATTACTCTCGTGTAACTGGATGCAGGATTGCAACCCAAGTCTTCCTTTTCTTTTCTTTTAAACTGAGTTATGTACCGCAGCATGAATATCTCTTTCCTGATTAGTTGCTGCCAGTTCAGAACCCACCATTATGTACATGTGCAGCTGGGGTTATTTTGCCCCAGTGTGCATCGCTTTATGCTTACTTAGCCTGAACTTCATTTTCTGTTTTCTGAGAAATTAACCATCGGTGAAAGCAAAAACAATCTCACTCTGATCCATATATAAAGAGGCCGATGTACAATCAGGGCTTCCATGTGCATATCAGTTGCTGGATCAGGAGCTGGAGGCATCAATCATACGCACATTCTGCTGTGCATCCAAAGTCATTGATCCATACTAGATTACTTTCAATTGGATCGTCATTCAGATATGCATTATAATGCGCGTCCCTATCCATATTCTGGCCCGATTAGTTGCGCATGACTACGTGAAACCAGAGCTGGATCAGGACAGTTTTTAATCTCCTTTCAGAATATGAATATGAATGCGAACAAGTGAAGGAATAGAATAGATGGCAAAGTGGGCTCAAGATATGGGAGATAAAATAGGCATGTATAGATGGGAATTCTGTTTTTTCTGTGAACATGGCTATAAGAGGAAATATTTCTAAGATGAGGTGTCAATGGTGTTTTACCCCCAGCATATTCCCTAACTCGGTCTAGCTGTATATTATATCCAAAAATATTTTTCCCATTACAGTTTTTACTTCTCTCCAACATTTTTATTTTATTTTATTTTATTGCTTGTGGACACATCCACCAGCACAAGCAACCTGATGGGGATGCAAATTGCCCTCTCCTAGCTGATCAGATCAATTATTTGATGAGCAGAGGGTGGATGGAAGGTGGGAACAAAACCTCTTCAGCTGATCTGCACAGGCTGTGTGCATCGTGTTTGGGCATAACAGGAGGGTAGGGTCCCACACTCACTTTTTATAAAAACAATTTTTATTAGACTTTATAAAGAGAGATGCAGTGGTACCTCTGGTTACGAACACTTCTGGGTACAAATGCTTCATGTTACGAGCTCCACTGACCCGGAAATAGCTGCTCCTGGTTGCGAACTTTGCCCCAGGATGGGAATGGAAATTGCACGCCAGAGGCCCCATTAGCAAAAGCGCGCCTCAGGATAAGAACGGTTTCAGCTTAAGAATGGACCTCCGGAACGAATTAAGTTCATGACCAGATGTAAAGGTAAAGAGACCCCTGACCATTAGGCCCAGTCGGGACCGACTCTGGGGTTGCGGCGCTCATCTCGCTTTACTGGCCGAGGGAGCCAGTGTACAGCTTACGGGTCATTTGGGCAAGGTTGACTAAGCCACTTCTGGTGAACCAGAGCAGCGCACCCACAGTGCCACCGCATCGCATAACCAGAGGTACCACTGTACAAAGAAGAAAAGAAGGGGCGAGTCTATGAGAGGGTTCCAATCTTTAGTAAACATTGACCATGACTTTTCTCTTATTAAACATGTCCATTTCACCATCTTACTTTTGATCCCACCCACCACTAGCAGACACCCCAAGACAGTTAGCCAAGGATGGATGCAGTTCAGAAGCCAAAGGGGGAGGGAATGCCACCCCCACCCTACAAGTTTTAAGTCTTTCTTATTTATTAATGTCTTTATTTTTCATAAAATGTATACACTGCTTGATTGTAAAAACAAAACAAAAAAAACACAATGCCGTTTACAACAGGTAAAACAGTAAAATTGAGACCCTACTTTAAATTCATGTCAACCACTTTAATTTAGGAAAATACTGTACTGCAGAGTGGGAAACATTATTTGAATCAGACTTCTTTTTTCTTGGTGATTTACATCGTCTTGATTTAAAATCTGCCGGCCCTGTTCCTCCTCATCTTTTAGCCACCCTGTCATTCCGAGTATCTGAGTGATACAAAAAAAAGGGGGAGTAAAATAAAAGATTCCCTCCCCGACTCCCCACAGGTTAACAATGTCTACTTATGGGTGAAGTAAGGATTCCTAGCCACATTGTTTGATCTGTGCTCAGAACTAACAAACGCCCATTATTCCAGTTTAATTTACATGGAGAGCAAAGGTGTGGTCTTGTGGACATGGCACTAATTTGCAATTTAATAAGGTCAGCCATCTTGGGTGCAAATTGTTTCTCACTCCTGCCTTCTTCCCCCAGTCTTCACTCTTATTTCAATCAACTTCGTTAGATATACCTATAGCTTGAGCGCATTCATGATGTCAAAGATGAGCAACGCAACCCTGGTCTGCCTGAACTCCCAGAACTTATGATTGAATTCTTCCTTTCTAAATATAGTTGTTTGCATCCTGTTCCGCACTGAAAGAGTTCGGAGGATTTTGTATGTCGTTTCCAGGCAGTGTCTCATCCAGATGCTGTTAAGAAGAAGAAAAAGAAGAGTTTGGATTTGATATCCCGCTTTATCACTACTCCAAGGAGTCTCAAAGCGGCTGACATTCTCCTTTCCCTTCCTCCCCCACAACAAACACTCTGTGAGGTGAGTGGGGCTGAGAGACTTCAGAGAAGTGTGACTAGCCCAAGGTCACCCAGCAGCTGCATGTGGAGGAGCGGGGAAGCGAACCCGGTTCACCAGATTATGAGTCCACAGCTCTTAACCACTACACTATGTTGGCTCCCATGGTATGTTAAATCATACCATGTTTGATTCAGATAATTCCCTGAATCAGAACACTTCGTTCAGCATCCTGCAAGCTGCACCAAAGGGCAACAGCACTCTGCCCACCTCCAGTTCCCAGATGTGAAAACCTGCAAGTTATGAAAACATACAAGACCACCTGGCAGTCTTCTGTCCTATCTCCTCACACTGCTCCCTGTTTCATTCTTAGCAGGGTGTGCCATTTCCAGAAAGTGTGTTCTCCTTCATAGAGAGCACATGCTGGGATGGGGTCTAACAAGCCATGGATGGCCATGACTGTGATTGGGCCAAGTCAGGTTGTTGGGGAGATTATGATGTTACCATTTAGAGGGTTGGCCCAAATGTTATATATTCTTGGCACACAGTTTTTTCAGCCTCTTTTGCTGAGTGCATCGGATCACCCGCCCACCCTCCCTGATTTTAGGGCTGTTGCATTTGACCTTGCTATGCCTGTCATGGGGTTGTCTGCCTTGGTGCAGGGGCCTGGTAGGAATTTTGTCCATTTGGCAGATTGGCTGGTGCCATTTGGTTTTTGCCTAAAAGGTAAAGGTAAAGGTACCCCTGCCCGTACGGGCCAGTCTTGACAGATTCTGGGGTTGTGCGCCCATCTCACTTAAGAGGCCAGGGGCCAGCGCTGTCCGGAGACACTTCCGGGTCACGTGGCCAGCGTGACAAAGCTGCATCTGGCGAGCCAGAGCCGCACACGGAAATGCCGTTTACCTTCCCGCTGGTAAGCGGTCCCTATTTATCTACTTGCACCCGGAGGTGCTTTCGAACTGCTAGGTTGGCAGGCGCTGGGACCGAGCAGCGGGAGCGCACCCCGCCGCAGGGATTCGAACCGCCGACCTTTCGATCGGCAAGTCCTAGGCGCTGAGGCTTTAACCCACAGCGCCACCTGCGTCCCCTGGTTTTTGCCTACTGCATAGCAAATCATCACAACTTGTAAGGTTGCGGTTAGGCATTGGTTATAAAAATAGGTGGAGGGGCAAGGGCTGGCTGTGCCTGCCCCTCCAATGCTGCTGCTGCAAGGGTATTCCATTAAAGGAATCCAGGGGCTCACCATGCTCTTGTTTGAACCCCTGTCAAGGGGCTAGGGCCACGCAAGAGCCCCTGGGAGCATCTGGGGAGAGGTGAGGGTCTGGCACCCAGCTCTATTCTCTCCCCAAAAATGTTTTCCCTTACTGGCTTTCGCTGGAATCCAGAAGTCAGTTCTGTCCCTGGGCGGGGACAGATAGTCGTAACCAATGCTAAGCAACCACTCACATTATGTATTTTAATAAAGTTGTGGCCAAAATTATGCCAAAAACCTTAAACAAAAATTCTGTGTGAATTGGCTTGGGGTGGCTTGGGGACCTCGACATGCAAATGCTTCTGGCACAAATTAAACCATTTCAGTGAATAATTTGTTGTCTAGGACAGCTGCCTGGGAGAGGTGGCATAGAGTATTGGCTGGAATGGGCAATGCCCTCTTGACCCTTGCCCATCCTGGCTTGTTTGTGCAAGTTGGGGGGGGGGTAGGCTAACTGGTTGGGTCCAGAAAGGGTGGTTGACACGTCTTTCATGAGGTAATTGTTCCAACTGCCTTGAAGGTGTTTGTCAGTTACCATCAATCTCTAACACCCCCTTTTAGGGGCTCAATAGAATAACAGTGTTTCAGCTGCAAGCAAGTATTGAAGGAAACAATACTTCTAGTCTAGGTTCAGACCTGGGTTTGGCATGGAATCAGCCCTGGTCACCTGATAAATGACCTCCTTCAAGGGAGACATGGGAAAGTTCAACAGGGGTTTTTGATACCATCTGTGGGTATCTGTAACAGTCCCTCTGTATCTCCCTCTTGGACTACTGCACTGCACTCTATGTGGGGCTACCTTTGAAGGTGACCCAGAAACTGCAACTAATCCAGAATGTGGCAGCTAGACTGGTGACTGGGAGTGGCCACCGAGACCATAACACTGGTCCTGAAAGACCTACATTGGCTCCCAGTACGTTTCCGAGCACAACTCAAAGCGTTGGTGCTAACCTTTAAAGTCCTAAACAGCCTCGGCCCAGTATACCTGAAGGAGCTTCTCCACCCCCATTGTTCTGCTCAGACAGCGCCGAGGGCCTTCCGGCGGTCCCCTCACTGTGATGAGTGAGGTTACAGGGAACCAGGCAGAGGGCTTGGTGGTGCCTGCCCTGTGGAACACCCTCCCATCAGATGTCAAGGAAATAAACAACTATGTGATTTTTAGAAGACATTTGAAGACAGCCCTGTTTAGGGAAGTGGCTAGTTGCCCCTATCTGGACAGGAACAGCCTAACTCCTGCTGTTTATGCTCTGGTAACCTCTAGGTTAGATTACTGAAATGTGTTCTATGTAAAGCTGCCTCTGACGACATTTCAGAAACTTCAGCTGGTGCAGAATTCAGTGGCCAGGTTGCTCACCAATCCTCACCCAACTATGTTGGCTGCCAATAAACCAAAGCGCTGGTTTTCACCAATAAAACTTTAAAGAGCTCAAGAACTGCCTCTCTCCCTATGTAGATAGACCAGCCCTGCCATCAACACATCCATGCTTGTTCATTAGCTGAGAAAACCTTCAATCAAATCATATCTCAGCCACAAGCTCACTAGGTGGCTAACTGCAAGCCACTGCCTCAGATTCTTCACCCCTTGGAAAGACAGGAATAATAACAGTTGCCTATCTTAGAGAGTTGTTGTCATGATTACTGCTCCTCTATAAAGGATGCATTTCAAACACATGAAAGTGTTAAGTACAGTGGTACCTCGGGTTACATATGCTTCAGGTTATATACGCTTCAAGTTACACACTCCGCTAATCCAGAAATAGTGCTTCAGGTTAAGAACTTTGCTTCAGGATGAGAACAGAAATCGGGCTCCTGCGGCGCGGCGGCAGCAGGAGGCCCCATTAACTAAAGTGGTGCTTCAGGTTAAGAACAGTTTCAGGTTAAGAACGGACCTCCAGAACGAATTAAGTACTTAACCCGAGGTACCACTGTATTATTCTAATAAATGCTATTAATTGCTATTAATTTAATATCAATAGTATACTTGTCGGCACATTTTGCGAACATTAGTTCTGTGTACTGTTATTCTTTGCCCTACTGGCATATGATAAATTGTTCTATGCCTATCCACCTGAATTACAGATGAACACCACAACTTCCTTTATAGTATTTTGAGGAACTTTGCCCTAGATTGCACCAGTTCTTGGAATAAATGTCAGTGTCGGTGCACATTTCACACACAAAAAAATCAATAATAATAATTAATGTGGTTTACCTAGGTGATTCAGATGTCAACAAATGTCCAATGTGTAGTTAACAATCCCTACATACATAATTTAGCTTTTTTAAAGCTTGTACAAATTATGGACCTGCATATTGTGAAGCATAACCTTTTAAGTTGTTTCAGTGGATTAACACCCGTATTGCTCTGCTTTTCTGTATTGCTGAAATCCACTCTAGAGGAGGCTATTTTCATTACAAAGACTAGGCACAGTGTCCTACAATTATGAGTCCTGTGACGTCAGCACATTCCAACAACTGAAATCAACAATTAAAAAGGAGAGAAGCTTTGCAAAGGAGATGTGAAATGCACAAGCGTTCCTGCTGGTTCAGCTTTCGTAATCTGGTTCAGCTTCCCCAGCACAGACGCTGCAGATCCATTTTTACTGAACACCAGAAGATTAAACATTTTCCAAAAGATTTGCTTAAAATGTAGTTAGTAAGTTCCATTTGATATTTTTTTATATAAAAAAGAAGAAAGAATCAAATACAGATTTAAAGAAATCCATATTCATGTAGTTGTCAATCAGTTAACATCTATAAAGCTGCATGCTAAACTCAACATTATTCTCCCGGGTAATACTTTTAAGTTAAATGCGATCATTTCGCATATATATATATATTATGCAAGACCAACATAGACACAGTCATTTTGCTTTCATGAAATATGAATCCATTCTCTCTAATTCACACACTGTCTGTAGTGTTTATTTTTATTATAAACTTTGAACATAATGTATTTTTTAAAAAATAACCCAAACCTTTAATCATTTCGCTGTAAGAATTCGCTCAATAGAATTTCTCTCTCTCTCTCTCTCCCTCTCTCTCTCTCTCTCTCTCCTTTTAAATTGGGCTTTCTGAACAGGGTTCTTTTGATCTCCTTGACTGCTCTCTATATTGTAAGCCTAATCCTATACTTAAACATTTTCCCCTACATTTCATCAAACACTTTGATTTAAATTTTCCTTAATCTAGCTCGTCATATTAATCTACTCCATGTTGTAATGCATGTCATTGCCTTTCTAGTGGGGGAGGCGGGGAGAGATAAATAAATAAAAATAAAAAATGCTTAATGAAAGGAAGAAGAAGAAAAAGGAGAAGCTACAATACACTTGGAAAATGCTCTGCAACTTAGCATCACTCTCACACAAAAATGAACATTTAAGGCTCCGGCTTTTAAATGCCATCCTAATTAAAGGAACATTCCCTTTTAAATGTGCTCCTTTTTTCTGCATGCAGAAGAGGCCTTATTCAAATGAAGGGGGAGACCTTTCACATACACGAGGCTATAATAGAGAGCTTAGCATAACTTCTACCTGATTTTCAATGCAAATGGCAGAGGAGAAGTTAGTGTGTTGATGCAGATTATGGGTTATCCTTCTCACACACCACAGACTCCTTCACGCTCTGGAAATATTTTGCTTATCAGCGAGAAGCAATGATCAACACCTCACCCTCCCAATCCCAGGGAGGCTTGGAAAGTGAGATCATCAATATTCAGATATAGTCAGATTCTCACAGTTCCAGACTATTAATTTGCTCCTGAACTGGAAGATTTACTGTACGTTTTTGTAATATAAACATTTTACTGCCACATATCAAATATCAGAGCAGAGTGATTAAGAGACCGTTGAACAATAATATGGAGGTGAAAAGAACGTCCTTTATTGCTGCGGATGGGCTTTGATACTCACTTTTATACACTGGGAAAAGGGGGTATCTCAGTGAAATGCACAAATATTTTTTAAAGGAGCACTAAGAAGGTGGCCGTTCTGTTTGCCTCGGCTTGGTTGATTTGCTTTGTCTATGGATTCGACAGTAGCACCCAGTTGTAACAGCAACAACATGCCTGGAAGCCCCAGGTCACAAACGGCTCTATCAAATGCACCGTCCCTTTCATTTCAAATTAATCGAACATTTTCAAAATTAGGCGGAGAAGAGGAAAGCAGAGGCCGAAATTAGCATGAGTGCTCAGAACAGTGCTGAGTGACTGGCAGTAGCCTGATTAAGCAGAACTGTCTTTGCTTGGCAACAAACAGGGCAGAGTGTTCCTCACTGTGAGGGTTTGTCAGCTTATTTTACAGGCAAGATCAAACTGATAGGGACAGCTCTGAATGCTCAGTTGGGGGTGGAGGAGGGTGATGAGAGCAATGTCCTCAACTGATATTGACGCCGCTTTGTTAGTGGAGGTCTTGGGAGTCTTTAGAGTAGGGTTACCAGATGTCCCCGTTTCCCGGGGACAGTCCCCGGATTTGCAAATAAGTCCCTGGGCAAATTCCATCCCCGGAATGTCCCCGGATTTCATCTAATGTCCCCAGGAAATGGAGCAGCGGCAGTCTCAACAGACCAGAGCAGTTGGATCTGGCTGGCTTCAGGAGCTGCTCGGAAAGTCCCCATATGATGGTGGTGCAGGGGCTCTAAGGTGCAGCTTCCGGGCTGCCTCCACCTTCCCTGACCCCAGCAACTAAGCTGTGAAGGGAGGTGCCATCCTGCCTTTCGGAGCAGCCCTCCTTCTCCACCTTCCATGCCTGACCCACCGCACACCGCTTCCCCACCACCACCACCAAAGAACCAACAACTCAAGGGCTGCCCAGGCTCATGAGATAGACGTCTCAGTGGAAGAGGAAACGTGGCAGTTGAGGTCCAGGTGGTAGCCACCCCTCTGCCATCGCTGCAGCATCAATGTCCCAAACGTATACTATTTATTTATTTAAAGTGTCCACGGGTTCATTGAAAAAATCTGGTAACCTTACTTTAGAGGGCAGCAACTCATCCCTTTGTATGATGGACCAACACTCTTCATTGTTGTTTTCAAACCACACTTTTAAAAAAGGGGGTGGGACAATTATGAACGGGGATCCTTAATATTTCCTCTTCTGTAATAGGGAAGCACCATTCATGAAACTGAATCGTCTACTCTATTGTAGTGGTCCAGCAACTGGATTAGTCGCCTTTATAAGAAAGTTAGCACAATCTACCACTAAAGGCTTCACGGGTATAAATCACCTATGTTCTCAGGCACAGGACGCCAATATGTGTATTTATATATGACACACACAATCCAAGATAAGAGATGTAACAGTAACACAGGCTTCTTAGGTTAGGACCAGAGCCAATGGATTCAAGTTACAAGGAAGGAGATTCTGACTAAGCATCAGGAAGAATTTTCTGACACTAAGAGCTGTTCGATAGTGGAACATACTCCCATGAGAGGTGGTAGACTCTCCTTCCTCAGAGGTTAGGGTTGAATGGTGATAGCACCCAACTGAGAGGTGCTGGAACTTAGTTCCAGAGAGTTCTGGCTGAAAAAAGCCCTGGATCTAGTTGAGATTCCCTTGGGGTCCCTTCTAACTCTACAATTCTATGATTCTATGAATTCCTGTTTCTTACTGCTTTTGAAAACATCTTCAGTAGGTCCACTGGGGACCCGATAAAATTGTTTTGGAAGCCACATTTGGTTACCTCATTCTCAACCCGATAACAGAGGTAGGCAACTGGTGGGCTCCGAAGCTCACTCTAGCCAAGAACAGCTTCCTATCTGACCCATATCATAGCCCCAGATTTAGAGGTCACACCATATTATATCATCACATTTTTTTCTGATGCAAAGGGTGTCTTAATCCTCTCCCCACCTCACAAGCAGTAACTACCCTCCCTTATGGATCTCAGTTATAGATTCCTGCTATAATCCAAGAAACAAGCAAGATGAGAGCAAGAAATGTTGAGGGAGGAAGTGCCAGAATCTCTTGTTGCCATTCACCCTTTTTGTCCTGAGTCTCAGCTCACAATCACGTCACATTGTGAGGACTGTACAGCATGCCCTCCAGACATGCTCAACTGAGGGGGGGGGGATCCTAGGTTAAAAACATGTTCTTAATCCTTACATAATCAACTGAATAATCCACTGCAATAAAGAATCAGTTTGATTACTGGTTTATTACAAGTAAAAAATAAATATGTAGTGATTGTTGTTTGCTGGGAATTCTTAAAATTGTTAAAGTGGAAATATCAGGAAGTCCGCAAAGCGTCATCAGCCAATCACCAAATTTCTACTATTTACTGTTAACTCCTGGGCAATTGAGTGCCTTTAGGAAATGCCTAAACTCATGTTTTTCTTTTCAGAGATTTGCTTGCTTGTTAAGTGGTTTCTCTAAAGCAGGGGTTGCCAACATGTAATGGCATCCTATTTTAGATTACAACTCACACTAACCCTAGCTGTTGACCACACTTCCTGAAGCTGATGGGAGTTGTAGTCCACATGATCTAGAAGATGCCATATTGTCCACGCTTTCTCTAAAATGAATGCTGATGTAGGTATTTTAATAAAGGTTATTCATCTAAATAACATCAGCCTGGTTTTGTCTTCTGATCACACTACAGTGTGATGAATAATAATAATAATAATAATAATAATAATAATAATAATAATTTATACCCAGCTCATCTGGCTGAGCTTCCCCAGCCACTCTGGGCGGCTCCCAATCAAGTGTTAAAAACAGTACAGCGTTAAATATTAAAAACTTCCCTGAACAGGACTGCCTTCAGATGTCTTTTAAGATATGATAGCTGCTTATTTCCTTCACATCTGAAGGGAGGGTGTTCCACAGGGTGGGCACCACTACCGAGAAGGCCCTCTGTCTGGTTCCCTGTAACCTCACTTCTCGCAATGAGGGAACCGCCAGAAGGCCCTCGGTGCTGGATCTCAGTGTCCGGGCTGAACGATAGGGGTGGAGACGCTCCTTCAGGTATACAGGACCGAGGCCATTTAGGGCTTTAAAGGTCAGCACCAGCACTTTGAATTGTGCTCGGAAACGTACTGGGATCCAATGCAGATCTCTCAGGACCAATGTTATGTGGTCTTGGCGGCCACTCCCGGTCACCAATGTAGCAGCCACATTCTGGATTAATTGCAGTTTCCGGGTCACCTTCAAAGGTAGCCCCAAGTAGAGCGCATTGCAGTAGTCCAAGCGGGAGATAACTAGAGCATGCACCACTCTGGCGGGTAGGGTCTTAGCCTGAGTACCAGGTGGAGCTGGTAGACAGCTGCCCTGGACACAGAATTAACCTGCGCCTCCATGGACAGCTGTGAATCCAAAATGACTCCAAGGCTGTGCACCTGGTCCTTCAGGGGCACAGTTACCCCATTCAGGACCAGGGAATCCCCCACACCCGCCCACCCCCTGTCCCCCAAAAACAGTACTTCTGTCTTGTCAGGATTCAACCTCAATCTGTTAGCCGCCATCCATCCATCCATCCATCCATCCTCCATCTCTCTGGCAAAAGAAGCCAGGAGTTGACATTCAGTGGCTTTTGCACGTATCTCCTTTTCTACCATGACATTGTCCCTGAACACAACATTCCTTTAGCCACTGGAGTGAGTGGCAACTATTTATGGAAGAATATAAGGGGCTACTGCATTTAGGGACACCATATAAGGATAGTGGCTAAACATGATCTGCCTCTGGTGTGCTGAACCATTGAGAAGCAAGCATATTCTAGCTGTGTAGAACTCACTTCAGTTCTGTTTCTTGGACTCTACAACTCCCATCATGCCTGACCATTGACCATGCTGGCTGGGGCTAATGGATCTGGAATCCAACAAACCCTCTCCTCCTTACAGAGGGGAGGAGTTGTGAGCAGGAGCCGTTCCAGTGCCCTGCCCAGCTGGCTGCCGCGCCACGTCCCCAGGGAGCCAACCAACCAGGTGGAGGCTTGGGGGCGGGGTTTTGCCACTCAAACGTGGCCGCGGCAGCACTTCCCTTTCATTCTGCTGCTGGTTTTTGTCGGAATTTTTTATCCAACTGGCAAATTGGCACCGGCCACTTGGTTTTTCGCCTACCTCGTCCTTCCAGTGATGACCTAAAAGTCACCTAAAAATCATCACAACTTTTAGGTATTGGAGGTTGCGCACTGGAATATGTTTGTGTATTGGAGGGCAGGGTGTGGCCATCGCCTACCCCTCCACTTTATGGGTATTCCGGTAAAGGAATCCGACGGTCGTGGATCCTGTCTGACGCCCTTGCTAGTGGCTAGGGCCATGGCACAACCCCCGGTGACATCAGGGGGAGCTTTCAGTTGTATTTGCATCAACAGGCTCCTCCCACTGGTGGTTAACCCTTGATAGACTCACCCCTCTCTGAGGGGGTGGAGTCACGCTCTGTTGTTTTATCCAATGCCTAAGCCAATACCTCTCACATGCTGTAATCAATAAAGTTGTGGCCTTTTTTAGCCCGTTAATCTAATATACTGTGTCCATGTGTCTTTCTTATCCCCAAGCTGGTGGCGGGTCCTTGAATCACAACATCTGGACTGGAGGACAATGGGATATTTGGCACTGAGAAAACACAACAAAGCACTTTCTCTACCACTGAATTTTAGTCCCTTATTTCTCACATAGTCTTTGGTATTGCTGGGATGATGCCATTTATCTAGCCGGTCATTTAAATTATAGCAGTTAAGTTCCGAGCATACAAATGTATTACCTTCCCCCAAATTTATGAGTTGAGTGGAAGGTTCCGATTTTGGCACATCTTTAAATAGGAACTCCAGGTTTCAATGCAATAAACTCTCTGCTGAACACAAAGGTTATGACAGTATGTATTAATGGCCATGCTAAATACACTTTCCAAACAAGACGAATTATGCAGCAATATTCAGTATACCTGCAAAGGTCAGCAGAGAACTCATCTGGAAGCAGAACCAATAAATTATTTGTGTGATAAAAGCAATGTGTTGCCTAGAACAAAATGCACTGTTTTTTAACTCTGACAATTTATTTTCCTCATAAATAAAACATTAACTGTGGTAAAACAATGTAATGCGCAGGGTACAGAAATAATCTGAATTTTTATTTATTTTTTTGAATGTACTTCTGTAATGGTTTGTAACAGTGAGGAAGTTTAATCAGTAGATGAAGACTAAGAGGTTGCTCCACAGGTAGCAGGAATAAACTATAGCTGCACATGTTCCCCACAAAACATTTCTAACAATAGGCACCAGGGATAGAATAGCGTACAGAATGTTGAACTCACTGGGGAGAATTGGATTCAATTTCTCACTTTCACAACTCTCACCTGACTGCTGTCTCTCAGCCAAACTTACCTCACAGAACTTGATAAAATGGGATGTGTTTATTGCCCCAAATCCTGTAGGAAGGGTGAAACACAAGCATTAGTAATAAATTATTATTATTATTATTATTATTATTATTATTATTATTATTGCTGTAATAATAAATGAGCTTTATTTTTTCCTTTGGTTTTAAACTTTATTATGTTGCTTATTTTGCTCAGCTCTCTCTCTCTCTCTCTCTGCCCATCAGTGTTGACCATGTGTGCGTGTGTGTGTGTGTGTGTGTGTGTCTAAGGTGAAAGGTTGTAGCTTTGCATACAATATATCCCAGGTGTGCCCAGGGAGGGATAGAAAATATGCTTCCTTGAAACCACTGCCCATCAGTGTTGACCATACCAAGCTAATAGATGAATGGCCAAAAAGGCAGCTTTCTAACTTCCTGCATGATTTTCTTACGTTTTATGCGCAAGAGAATAAATATTGTATAAGCATTTGAACACAAAACCCTCGTTATCGTTGGGATGAAAGTTCACTAAAAGTGGAAATGGCTGAGAAACATTCCAATTATTATTATTATTATTATTATTATTATTATTATTATTATTATTATTACCCCACCCATCTGGCTGGGTTTCCCCAGCCACTCTGGGTGGCTTCCAACAGAATATTAAAATATAATAGTCTATGAAACATTAAAAGCTTCCCTTTTAATTTTAATTATTATTAAAATTAGCATTATTAGCACTGGCATACCTTTCAGACCTTCCAGTGAAAATGTAGAAGCCTTGAGGCAGAGCAAGAAGGCACTGTCCTTCTCTCCGCACCATCCATTTATCATACGAATGGAGGAAACAACTGGATGGGTCTATATTCATCAGTGGGTATGGCGGCTGGGTTCTTGGAGACCTAACTGCTAGCTGTTATGCAAATACAGTGGTGCCTCGCTAGACGAAAAGAATCCGTTCCGCGATTCTCTTCGTCTAGCGGTTTTGACAGCTTAGCGGATTAGCGCTACAGCTGTCAAGCGGCTTCTAGCGATCAGCTGTTTTTTTTAAAAATATTTTTATTGATTTTACAGAATACAGAATTATAGAAGAAAAACAGATAGAAGAAAAAAGAATATAAAGGTTTCAAATTTCCATAGACCTTTTGTCAAAACTACTGGACTTCTTAAAAAATTCCGATTTTCCATCGTTTGGTGCGTAGATTCCTAATATCAAAAATTTTTCTCCTTGTGTTTGAATTTCAATCGCCAGAATTCTGCCTTGTTCATCTTTAAATAAAAATTTTGGTGACAGGCTCTCCTTTGCATATATCACCACTCCTCTTTTCTTAACTTTATCCGAGGAAATAAATTCCTGGCCTAACCTTTTATTAATTAACACTTTCCTATGGAGCCTTGTCACATGGGTTTCTTGCAGGCAAATAATGTCCAATTGTTCTTTTTTCAAAATATGAAACACTTTTCTTCTTTTTTCCAGAGAGTTTCCGCCATTTATATTCCAACTAAGTAGTTGCAGAGACATCCTGGATCAATTCGTAAGTCTTACAATGGGGTATCTTGATTTTCCTCCGATCCCGGTGGTGGTAGTACTGGTCCGGCTCCAGGTGTAGGTTCCGGTGGGGGCGGTGGCCAAGAAGCTGCTGCTCCTTTTTGGAGGTCTTCCCCGTGGTCGTGTAGGAACTTCTGCTGATCCTCTGATGTTTTGATTCTTACTTTCCTTCCTTTGTATGTAAATGATAATCCTTGTGGAAACTCCCACCTGTAAGG
Source organism: Podarcis gaigeae (assembly GCF_964106915.1). NCBI lineage: Eukaryota > Metazoa > Chordata > Lepidosauria > Squamata > Lacertidae > Podarcis > Podarcis gaigeae. Next base: position 81,375,579 of record NC_139683.1, on the reverse strand, counting down.
GATTGCGTTGTATCTCAACAATTTTGTCAGTTCTAAATATGAGGCTCTAAGATCCAAAAGCGGTTTGGGTATATCTCTGTAAATTTCAGCCTTTTTACCTTGTATCTCCAAAGATTTTTTAAAATGTAAGCCTAGTATCTTGTCTCTTTCTTCCTTTGATCTCAAAATAACCAAACAGTCTGTGGCCTTGTCTTTCTTTACCGATCTACCCAGTCTGAAAGCCGTCACGATTTTAAAGTCTTTGTCTTCTTCTATTCCCCAGAATTTGGAAAATAAAAGTGTCAAAAATCCCTCCAAATTACCTTCCTCCAATTCTGGGATGGCCCTCAGCCTGAGGTTATTTTCCTTACTTTTCAGTTCCACCATTGACAGGTAGGCTTGCTGTTCCCCTACCCGTCTTTGCAGAGGCCTAACTTCTCCCTTAATCTCATCAACCTTTTTGTACGCTTGCTCTGCTTTTTGATAGGCTTCCTCAGCTAGTTTATGATTTTCAGCTGTTGCTCCTTGCAAATTCTCAATTGCTTGAGTATGCTGAGAAACCTTTTCAGTCAATTTACTAATAGAGGATGTTGCTTGGTCAATTTTTGTTGATTGATTGTCTACTTTTTGGTTCAAAATTGCTAATTGCTCCAAAATTTGTTTCAAAGCTGCTTCAGACCCTCCTGCTGCCATATCTTCTGCAGCAGGCTGTTCGACTTCCACCTCCTGTGCTGTCAGCACAGTTGGAACAGATGATCTACATTGATGGGTTAAGGTTGTTTGAGTTAGTTGGGCAGATTTCTTTTCTTTTTCTTTAGCTTTAGCTGCTCTTGTTTTCCCTGTGCCGCTCATTCCCCAGCAGCCTCTGTTCAAGGTCAAATTGTCTTTTATTCCATGAGAAAGACAAATCCAGAGTGTAAACAATTAACCTCAGAAAGTCCAAACAAAATGTAGTTCCCAGGCCTCTATGTCTCCACAATCCACTGGGGGGGTGACTCACAGTTTCAAGGAAGGGAAGAGTTTTTCCGCCATTAAAGTTCCTATATTCCTTGTGTTGAATCCTTATAGTTCCGAGACAAAAGGGAAGTTCCCAAAGCTTTCTATTTCTTAAAGAAAAGCCACAAGGTAGCAAGGAAGGTGGCAGCAACAATGTTTAAGTGTTGAGACCTCAATACATGTAACAGTTTAAACTCTTGCAACAGTAATCCGCAGTTTGACAGCTCTCTTAAGCACTGGCAGCCCGACGGCTTGGTTGTCCCTTTTAAATCCAAAAACAAAAGTAAAGCAAGAAGAAAGTTCCAAGAACAAATCCCACAGTTTTGAAAGTAGCTTCTCCTTTATCCTTTAAATAAGTCTATAAATGCACAATAGTTCCACTTTTACGATCCCCCTTAATCTCCTCCGCATTCCTCAGAGTCTTTGCTTTGATCTGTTTAGCAAGATTGGGAGGCGGACTTCCTGTTACTCGCCTCCCGTTTTCGGCCAAATTTCCAATTTTTAAATTTTAGATTCAGATTTTGGTACCCCTTACTCACGGGTATGTTACTGCCAATCCGATGTTTTCAAGAAGAAAGGTCGGCGCTCATCGGCAGCTGCGCAGCTTTGCATCCACGGAAAGAGCGATGAACTCACAGTGCCGCTCCCCCTTTCACATTCCGGAGCCCCTTACGTGGTCCCTTCTGCGCTTCTGGGGGGGCTTTGGGCACCCGCCGAGTCCCACGGCCACAGGCTCGCTCTGCCTGCGGTTTTTCTTGATGGGTCTCCGCTTTGCCGCAGCGGACGACCCTTTTCCGCGGAGCCCCTCTTCACAGCGCGAAGAGGACCGCCATTGCCGTTTCGCGTCGCCTCCGGAAGTCCTAGCGATCAGCTGTTAAGCGGCTTAGCGGCTTAAGAAAAGGGCGAAAAAAGCGAAAAAAAACCCACGGGGGGATGCAAGATTTTTTCGTCTTGCGAAGCGACCCCATAGGGGAATTCGTTTTGCGAAGCGCCTCCAAAACGGAAAACTCTTTTGTCTAGCGGGTTTTTTGTCTTGCGAGGCGTTCGTCTTGCGGGGCACCACTGTACCAATCTACAGCGCCGCTTCTGGTGGTGGCATCGTAAGAGCAGCAGGATGTGTTGTGGTCCACAAGTACATTCCCATGCAAAAGAGTCACCCACAGACCAAGAGGCAACTCACAAACCACAAGTGCAACATGAAGGCACACAATGCAGTCACCATCATTATGTACCACATGGACCTCACAACCATGCACAATTTTATTATACCTTATATACCCATTAGGTTAGGCAGGGGAGTTTTACTGAGTCCCTAAAATATTTGAAGTATGCTGTGCAGTAACTTGAAACAGGGCTTTCCATGAGGCTTATCTTTTGGTGCTGACCTTTAAAGCCCTAAACGGCCTCAGTCCAGTATACCTGAAGGAGCGGCTCCACCCCCATCGTTCTGCCCAGACACTGAGGTCCAGTTTTGAGGGCCTTCTGGCGGTTCCCTCGCTGCGAGAAGCCAAGTTACAGGGAACCAGGCAGAGGGCACCAGCCCTGTGGAACGCTATCCCACCAGATGTCAAAGCGAAAAACAACTAGCAGACTTTTAGAAGACATCTGAAGGCAGCCCTGTTTAGGGAAGCTTTTAATGTTTAATAGGTTATTGTATTTTAATATTCTGTTGGAAGCCGCCCAGAGTGGCGAAGCCCAGCCAGATGGATGGGGTATAAATATTATTATTATTATTAAACAGCATCCCTATTCAGGTATGACCAGGGTCTTCTTAATCATATCCGGCGCCTTGGTGCAAAGATCCCTCCAGCGCCCCCCGCTTTCCCAGAGTTGTCGACCCCTTTTTTAGGGCTGGAGGTTTATTGGTTTTTACACATATCTTCCAAACATAACATCCCATCTTATACAGAATAATAATGTATAGTCCTTTGGCTATCACAGCCTAGGACTTCCATCAACCTCGACTAATGGTTTTCTAACTTTCTTTCTGATTTTGCATTTTATTTTGACAGTAATTGCTATAAAATCCAAATCCTAAATAAACTCCTTCTTAGTCGTTTTCGCAATAATTCATATAGTTCTTACAAAACTTCTTGCAACCCTACAAGCGATGTCAATTGATTACAATTGTCTTTCAAATATATCACAAATTTCTTCCAATCTTTCAAGAACGTCTGGTCTTGCTGGTTCCGAATTTTCCCAGTTAATTTCGCCAACTTGGCATGGTCCATCAATTTCATCTGCCACTCTTCTTTTGTTGGTAGTTCTTCTTGCTTCCATTGCTGGGCTAATAGTATTCTTGCTGCAGTTGTCACATACAAAAACATTTTTTTTATCATGCTTGTATATCTCTGTACCTTCTATACCAAGTAAAAGGGCTTCTGGATTTTTTTTGCAAATGTATATTTCAACATTTTTAAAATCTCATTATAAATCATTTCCCATAAGTCCTTTACTTTCTTACATTCCCTCCACATGTGGTAAAAAGTACCTTCTTTTTCCTTACATTTCCAGGATTTGTTATTTGTTTTGTACATTTTTGGTGATTTCACTGGTGTTATACACCATCTGTACATCATTTTCATTATATTTCCTTTAAAGCACTGCAGGCAGTGAAATTTATTTCCTCTTTCCATAATTTCCCCCAATCTTCTAATTGTATATTATGACCAATATCTTAAGCCCAGTATATCAAAACTGATTTAACTCCTTTGTCTTTCAAATGCCATTCCAGAAGAAGAAGAAGAAGAAGAAGAAGAAGAAGAAGAGGAGGAGGAGGAGGAGTTTGGATTTGATATCCCACCTTTCACTCCCCTTCAGGAGTCTCAAAGTGGCTAACATTCTCCTTTCCCTTCTTCCCCCACAACAAACACTCTGTGAGGTGAGTGGGGCTGAGAGACTTCAGAGAAGTGTGACCAGCCCAAGGTCACCCAGCAGCTGCATGTGGAGGAGCGGAGACGCAAACCCGGTTCACCAGATTACGAGTCTACCGCTCTTAACCACTACACCACACTGGCTCTATGTATTACAAAATGTAATAATTTATACATTTTGAATAATATTTTCACTCACACCTCACCCTTTCCTGTATGGATGGAGCATACTGTATGGTGAAGAGGCAGGGAGAACTTCTGTGGAGGAAACAAGTGTTCCAGTGGCCACAAGTTCACTGTCTGGAAGGTCAGTGTGCTGTGAAATTATTTTTCCTCATTATTCCTTAGGGAATACTTTGCAAAAATGAGACCTACATTTATACTGACCAATTACGAGAAGTGGACAGGAGCAGACTGAGGCCATCGGAGGCTGTACCCAAATCAAACCTGGAGGGTGTGTTCTCCAGTCTGGAGGCTGTTGACCAGACCCAACCAGAAGGCCCTATTTCGAGCATTTATACCAGGACAATCAAACCTTGAATCTTCATGTTGTTGTTGTTGTTTAGTCGTGTCCGACTCTTCATGACCCCATGGACCAGAGCACGCCAGGCACTTCTGTCTTCCACTGCCTCCCGCAGTTTGCTCAAACTCATGCTGGTAGCTTCGAGAACGCTGTCCAACCATCTTGTCCTCTGTCGTCCCCTTCTTGTGCCCTCCATCTTTCCCAACATCAGGGTCTTGAATCTTCATACTACTTGCCAATTTGATGGGGTAATGCTGCATATGACTAAGAGGCCTTTAAGGGTTTAGCACACAGAGCCTTACTAAGCCACATCTCAGACTCTGATATTCCTGGCTCAGGCCTTGAAGTCCCTGACGGAGGGCAAACAGATGTGTATCCTGGTATTTTTGCGTCTTTCCAGGAATAAGTGGCTAGGAGTTAACTTCTTTTCTCCGAAAACTACTTGTCGTTTGAAACAAAGATTTCAGTGCATTCACTGACAGTGACATCTTACCCTAAACCAAATGTTTTGATGGAAATGTATTTACTTTAAGAAGTGCAAAGTGAGACAGACTTCAGGAGCCCTCTGTAGGTGGAGTCTGGAAATTTGTTCTTTCACATCTCAGTAGGATCTGAAACAGGGGCGACTGCAATCCAAATAACAGCAGCATCTGCCTTATATTAGTACAAATTTGTTAATAAGCTAGAAATCTGACATGCTTTTTCTAAACTGTTGCAGAGTAGAATATGTGCATCGCCAGGGCCCATACAGTATGTTTCTCCATACAATTCTGTCACTCTCTTTAAAATTAATAGCCCAATCTGCAACCCAGATAATATTTGAAGCCTGGGAATTTTAACTAACTGGGTCCTGGTACACCAGTACTGAACATATTTAGTTGTTATCAGGGATGTCAAGGTGATGTTCAGTCCTGAAATGCACAACTACGGGTGAATAACAGCTTTCAAGCTGATATGTCAGTCTTTGAGGGAGGTATCATATTGCAACATATTTTGTATATTTCCTCCCCACCTTGGAAACTGACCCAGTGGTCAAGCTACTGCTTGAACATTAAATGAAGAATGAATATGCAGACCAATATTCAATGTGGTATCTGCATTGCAGTGTTTTTTTTAACAAAATTTCTAGGCCCCTTGTAAGAAGGCGAGTAGGCCAGGATCTTGTCTGGACACGAAATGGAGAATTGTACCTGAGCATGTGCATTCAAATATTTCAACAATCCATTGAGATATCAAATTAAATAAACCTACAGTTGAACAGAATGCCAAAGAGGGGAGTTAAGCCAAAGGCCTTGCTGTGTTCAGCCAATTATTATTTATGATTGACAGATTTAATCTAATTGATTAATTGTCTAATCAGTTAATCAGCTTCAACCTATTCTGGATGAAGTTGCACCATCCCAAAGGAATAGGTTTGGGCTGCGGTCCTAAATCTAACTCTGTCACTGGAAAGGCAGATGATCTTCATGGCAAAGGGTACGTTTCGCCAGCTCCAGTTTTTGTGCCTTCCTAGACCTCAGTTATCCATGCCCTGGTAATTTGCAGCTTGGGCAGCTGTCAGGGCTAATCCAAGACATTTTGGCACCCGAGGCAGATCTACAATTGGGTCCTGCTTCCGTGCCAGGGAAGAAGAGGTCAGGGAATATCTACATCAGGAACGAGGAAGAAGGAAAGATTGACAGCAGGTACTGCTGCTCAGATAGACTCTGTTGCCTGTAGTGGTTACCTCACCTTGCCTCATGGGTGGACCAGCCTTGAATAAAGATCTACATCTAGATCTGCTGCCCTGGTGGATCCTGCCACCTAGGTAGACTGGCTCTGGCTGACTTTGAAGAGAGCTCAAAAACTTCAGTTAGTGCAAAATACAGCTGTGAAACTGCTGCCTGGGACTCTATGTTGTGAAGACCTCTTACCAATGCTGCAAATTGTACACTGGCTCTCAGATTGTTTCAAGACTCAATCTGAAGTGCTAGAACTTCAGTCTAGGGTGCCTGATGGACCACCTATCTCCATAAGGAAGCTACTCACAGTCATGTTCAGGTTCCCCCAGTATTATTGATTCAGTGAGTTCTGCAACTGGGGAGATGGTTTTTATCAGTGGTGGTGCCCTGATTATGGAATATTCTCCCAAGAGATGCCCACCTGGTTCTTTCCTTGATGTTATTTAGATTACAAAAAAGGGCCTTATTTGCCCAGGCATTTTCAGCTATGAGTGTTTGGATTTTATGTTTCTCTTTTATCTGTTTAAGATGTTATTGGTGTTGTTTTATTGCATTCAAATAAGCTTCTTTCTTTCTATTTTCCCTGTGTTGTTGTATTTTTATATTATTACTCTTGGAATGATTTGGGGAAAAAACGTAAAATCAGTTAATTATTTAAAAAAAAATATATTTGAGTAAAAAAAAAGTGGCCTGAGTTAATCAGGCAGCAGAATGTTAGAAGTGACAATTATTATAACACAAAAGCTGAAGATAGCAAGCACAGTCTTAGAAGAGTCATTCTGCCCTTATCATACAAGTCATAATGCTTTTTTGTAATACCATCTCCTATAGCTACATATGCAATATACCTTTAAAACACATTCTTTCCCTCAATGAATTCTGGACACTGGAGTTTACCCTTCACAAGAATTTTAATTCTCATTAAGCCTCAACAAACTACAGTGCCCAGAATTCTTTGAGTGGGGAGTATGTGTATTGAATGTCATTTATAAGTAGGAAATTCCCGGGGGGGGGGGGAGGCGGAGTTCTTTCATATAGATTTGGTTTTTACTCTTGTGCAAACATATGCAGATTTACTGAATTAATTTAATCTAATAAATACTGCTATGATTAATCAATTAACAGCAAAATCCATTATGTTTCTACTCAGAAGTAAGTCTCACTGAGCTCAGTGAGGTTTACTACCAGATAAGCAGGTATAGGATTGCAGCTTAAGATATCTTTAATCGGGTAAAAGCCATTTTTCCTGCAACTGCGGAATACACTGGAAATGGGAGGTGTAGTATTTGTGAAGCCATGAATGCCTATAGAGAAAGGGGGGTAGGAAATAATATTTACTACTTCATTCAGAGAGAAGTATTTTCAGATGCTTTGAATGCTGCTGTGTTTTCAGCTGTATAAACCAAATTTTGTCAGGAGAGATTAGCCCGAGAAGGCTCCAGAAACGTTACCTTCCAAATATAAATCTAGGGCCTTAAAACTTTTTCTACCTCACATTTTACTCTAAATCTGACTAAAGAACCTATCAAGAGACTTAGCAAATCATCATGTCTTACTGTAAAGTAATTTACGGCTGCATTCGCAGGCAGGCAACAGCAGGCTCAAAACCCATTACAGCCAAAGATAACAACATTAAGTTAATCCTGACAGGCAAAATACTCCAGTCAATACACTCGCAGGTATGGTATGCTGGAATAGCCAACTACAAACAAGTCTGTGGAAGGTCAGTGCCAAAGATTTTTCTGTTTTAAATAAGAAAACGGTTTCAGGCAGGGGGCTGGCTCCCCCGGTGCTAAACCTATTTACTCAAAAGCAAGCCCTATTGATTTTGAAGGAACTGGGCCCAATTTCAGTGTGATACTGGGTTACATAGTGTTGCATGCACCCAGAATCTCAGGCTCTACAAGAACGATGCTGGTACATCAACTAGGTCAGGAGTTGGCAAACTACGTCCCGGGGGCCAGATGTGGCTCACAAGGCTCGTAAATCCCACCCACGGATCCTGCTGCCCGCTCAGTAAGTCCCCATGCTGAGCTAAACCTGCGTTGCGTGGCGTTTCATTGAAAAGAAGCCGCAGACGCCTCGCCGCGCAAGAACTGACTTCCTCAACGCAGGCAAAGCTCCTGCAGCCAATCCGAAGCTGCGGATGCCTCTGGGTGGGCGACGATGCTGGTGCTGCTTTGGATTGGCTGCAGGAACTTCCTGCAGCCAATCTGAAGTCTTGCCACCCACACGATGAGGTAAACCCGGCACAGCCATGGGCGGAGAGGCTGGGGGGCAGGCAGCTAGTCTGGGCTGCGCCATGGGCATTGTGATGCACTGAGATGTGCTCCTGAGCACATGCAGAGTGCATTCCTCCTCCAGGTCTGGAGGCAGCTGCGGGACCAGCTTGCAGGGTATTTATGTTTTTCAAAATATAGTCCGGCCCCCCACAAGGTCTGAGGGACAGCGGACCAGCCCCCTGATGATTGGTTTCAACTAAGGCCAGGGTCTTTTCAGCACTGGCCCCGACGTGGTGGAACGCTCTGTCACAAGAGTCTAGGGCCCTGCGGGACTTGACATCTTTCTGCAGGGCCTGCAGGACAGAGCTTTTCTGCCTGGCCTTTGGCTTGGACGCGGTCTGACCCTTATGTTTCCCTCCCCTTATGGTCTTGATTTATCAGCTACTTTGAGGCTACATTTTAAATTGCATTTTAACCTGTATTTTAAATTGGGGTGTTTTTTTCCCCTTCTCTTTTTCCCCTATTATGTTTTTACTGTGATTTTATTGGTGTTAGCCGCCCTGAGCCCGGCTTTGGCTGGGGAGGGTGGGATATGAATAAAATTTATTATTATTATTATTATTATTATTATTATTATTATTAAGCAGTTTGCTGACCCCTGAACTAAGTGTTCACTCAGAATGAGCATCCCTAATCTGGCTCTAACAGGGACATACCTCAATGGATGCAGAATCTCCTGTTGTTGCTCTACTGCAAATCCCATTTTCCCTTGCCACTAACCATGCTAAGAACTGGAGTACAATACCATATGGTGAGCACCACATTCACTAACCCTAGTGTAGATAAAACTGAGTTGTTAGACAGACCAATCGTCTGACTTAGTATAAGTCAGTTTCCTTTATGATGCTCAAAGGAACAAGAATGCAAATTAACTAGGATGCTAGACCCATGAAATGATTCAGTGTTAGCTTATTTGTTTGCCTTCATTTCTGAGGAAGGATGAGGTAAAAATCCGACTCTGTTTGCATTTGTAGCCAAATCTATCACATCCATGCTTTCCAAAGCAATATGAGAGCTGAAACAATAGCCATCCTTCAAAATTTGCACAACCGAACTTTGCAATGTATTTTCCCAATCAACCAACAAAAACATATACTTTAGGGTAATGTGTGCATGAAACCGAGTAAACTAGTGAGCTAACATATCGAAATGCATTATATTGGGAGAAACTATTTGCAAAAATGTGTACAATACCGGTCAAAACAGCATACAATAATGTGTTTAATAGGAGAAAATAACAGTGAAATGCTATTTTGAGGATCTTTAAAAAAAGAATTCACTAATTGCTGCAGAAGTGCAGAGGACTAAATTTAAGACAGGAAAAATAAGAAACTGAGGGAACTCACAACATGAAGAGATCATGCCATACCTATTTCCAAATACAATGTTTCAAGGTTGCCATTTGGCAGCCCAGTACTACAGATGCACTTTAACTGCTATAGCACAGAATCTCTCCCCCTGTACCTGATAAACAGGGCAGATATGTCTACAACTCGTTGCAAAGCAGCTGAAGATCACCACAAGCATACACAATATGTGATTCCCCCAGTCTTACTTCTAGCCTGCTCACTTTGGCAGATGCCCGCAATTGCCAAGGAAGCTATGGATTTAAAAGTGTGGTGTTTTATCTTATAACTGTGTATCTTAATGGCCTCGGGCTGAACTCCTTACCTTCTCCAGTGCAGGCCTTATAGGGGGAAAACATCCTGGGTAGTGACTCTTGGTGGGTTAATTCAGGTTCCTTACCACCAAAGTCTGTGCTGGTAATCATGGAAGATAGTCTGTTATCTGGATCTCCTCAGGGAGATTTGTTTAGGGTTCCCTGTTAGACTGTATAGTTGGATCCAAACAAACTAAGAATTGTTCCTACATCTTACTCAGAGTACAGTGGTATACCTTGGGTTAAGAATTTACAGTGGTGCCTCGCAAGACGAAAAGAATCCGTTCTGCGAGTCTCTTCGTCTAGCGGTTTTTTCATCTTGCGAAGCAAGCCCATTGACGGATTAGCGGATTAGCGCTATTAGCGGCTTTTAGTGGCTTTTAGCGGCTTATCGGCTTAGCGGATAAGCGGATAAGCGGCTTAGTGGCTTAGAAAAAGGGGGGAGGGGAAAAAACCCGCAGGAACTCGCAAGACATTTTCGTCTTGCGAAGCAAGCCCATAGGAAATTTGTTTTGCGAAGCACCTCCAAAACGGAAAACTCTTTCGTCTAGCAAGTTTTCCGTCTTGCGAGGCATTCGTCTTGTGGGGCACCACTGTAATTCGTTCTGGAGGTCCGTTCTTAACCTAAAATTGTTCTTAACCTGAGGTACCACTTTAGCTCCCACTGCCGCCGCCACGCCACCACCACACAATTTCTGTTCTCATCCTGAAGCAAAGTTCTTAACCCGAGGTACTATTTCTGGGTTAGCGGAGTCTGTAACCAGAAGCGTCTGTAACCTGAAGTGTCTGTAACCCAAGGTACCACTGTACACCCATTTGACTCAGTCAGATACAACCCTGCGTTAGTTGTGCTTAGTTCCTGGTGAAATCAATGGGACTTCAGAAAAATCAAGACAAATCTTTGCATTGATTTCAATGAGATCTAAGTGCAATTTGCTTTGGATCCGACCCCATGTCAAGGTCTGCATGACTCCTTGGGCAGATAATATGAAGGTGACTTTTACTAAATTGGACCATCAATCCCAGTACTGCCTATTTCACAAGAGTCATTTCCCCAAGGTCTCAGGCACAGGTCTTTACCCGAGAACCTTTTTGGTGGAGATTAGCCTGGGACATTCTGCATGCAAAGCAAGTGTCCTCTCATAGAGCCATCCTGGTTCAAGGTCACAGAGGTTACTGTTAAAAGAAGCTCTGACGAGAGAGAGAGGGGGGGAGAGAGAGAGAGAGAGAGAGAGAGAGAGAGAGAGAGAGAGAGAACTCATCTGGTTTGTTCCTTCACCTGAACTATTGAGAATTCAACCCAGTATCGCAGGGATACATATTAAACCAGCAGCTATAAACGCTGCTACATTTAAGAGAGCGTGGTTTCATTTCTGGAACTTTAGTATTGTAATTACACAGATGACTGAGGCTTTGTGATTTTGTTCAGCAGTAGCAAGACGAGGCTTAGTAATGTAGGTACCTTATTTACAGCAAGTGAGAAGTATCAAACTGTGCCTACGATAGAGTGGAGAATTATGACTACAATAATAATTAACATGTTGCTCTGACATGACTCAATTTCTAGGAGAAAGCGGATTCTCCTCAGGGAAGTACAGTCTAGAAGGTTAAGTCAACCATGCGTCATTAAACAAATGCAAGGCACTCGATCAACTGCCAATAATGATACAACTGATGTACAGCCAGAGACAGGACTAAGCTAAGATGTTTCTTTCCCTTCTCGCTACCCCCACTTTTCTTCTATATAGCTTGTGTGGGACCAGAAAAGGAAGGAAGGAAGGAAGGAAGGAAGGAAGGAAGGAAGGGGCACATGGAGATAGAGGGGAAAGATACTGATATAATTATTCAAAGGAAGAGGACTATTAGAATGCAGACTTTCTGAATTGTGGATAGGGAGGTTCTGTGTAAGTGAAAATAAAACCAGTAAAATAGGTAGCCCAGTGGAGAAGGTGTTGGATGGAGACATGGGAGAGACCTGTGATTTTTCTTAACCCCCTTCAGCTATTAATTTACAAGGAGGTGGACTTTTACAGGAATATATAGTCTGAGGGAACTGAGGCAAATAGTAGTGACAAGAGACAACCTAATAATCAAAACAGAAGCTTACAAATTCAGCAGGTCCAGAAGACTTCCACTTGGGAGTTCTCAAACAAATCAAATGCGAAATTGCTGATCTTCGAATAGAAATATATAACTTGTCCCTAAGATCAGCCCTCCTGAGGACTGAAAAGTGGTCAATGTAATACTAATTTTCCAGAGGGAGGGGCAGATCCTGGAAATCACAGGCTGGTTAGCTTAACATATGTCGGGAGGAAACTCATGGAAAGTATTGTTAAAGATAAAATAAGCAAGCATACAGAGGAACAAGCCTTGCTGAAGCAGAACCAGCATGGCTTCTGCAAGGATGAGTCCTGTTTCACTAACCAATTAAAGGTTTTTGAGAATGTCAACAAGCATATAGATGGATATTCCAGTTGACATAGTGTATTTGGGATTTCCAAAAGCTGCCCATAATGTATCCCACTAAAAACTCCCAAGTAAGCTTAGCAGTCATGGAATAAGAACAGAAGTTGCCTTGTGGATAAGGGATTGGTTGTGTAACAGGAAACAGAGACTAATAATAAATGGACAGTTGATGTAAAAAGTAGTCCCTAAGGATCAGTATTGGGACTTGATAAACCATTGGCCTGATTCAGCAAGCTCTTCTTATTTTCATATGTTCTTACCAGTTCAGATTGCAGTTTCCCAATGTAAAATATCTGGAATTAGAACACTAGCACACAGATGCTCTTCTGCTTGTAAATATATTTTTAATGTGGGGAAAGGGAAAACATTCAGAAATGGTATCTTCCACCTTTAGTTTGAAGTGGTTTGATCTATTCTACCACCTCATCCAGAGCCAGAGAAGAATCTGATAGGCTTAAGGTAGCAGGTCAGTGCAAATATGGGCCGAACCTGGCATTTACTGTCTTACCAGACCTCAGTACAGTGGTACCTAGGGTTAAGTACTTAATTCGTTCTGGAGGTCCGTTATAACCTGAAACTGTTCTTAACCTGAAGCACCACTTTAGCTAATGGGACCTCCTGCTGCCGCCGCACCGCCGGAGCATGATTTCTGTTCTCATCCTGAAGCAAAGTTCTTAACCTGAAGCACTATTTCTGGGTTAGCGGAGTCTGTAACCTGAAGCGTATGTAACCCAAGGTACCACTGTATTGACTACCTGACAATATAGTTCAATTGTTCACATTCACAAACCTAATACAAAGCTAGGTCATAATCGCAGTAGGAGAATTACTACTTCAGGTAGCTTTGATTGTAGGGAACAGGGAAGAGATATCTTTAAAAAACTAAACATCTCCATTCTTGTTTTAGGTACCTAGACAGACATGATAAACAAAGCCACCCAAAGACATTTTGCTGCCGGGGCAAAATGCAAGAAGCTTTCCATTTCACATATGGTAATCAAGTGGACTGGAAGTTGAATCTTATTTCAGCTGTGAAGACTGGAAAGCAGGCTAGCTTAGGGGCAAGGATTGATCGCCGAAGAATTGATGCTTTTGAATTATGGTGCTGGAGGAGACTCTTGAGAGTCCCATGGACTGCAAGAAGATCCAACCTATCCATTCTGAAGGAAATCAGCCCTGAGTGCTCACTGGAAAGACAGATCCTGAAGCTGGGGCTCCAATACTTTGGCCACCTCATGAGAAGAGAAGACTCCCTGGAAAAGACCCTGATGTTGGGGAAGATGGAGGGCACAAGGAGAAGGGGACAACAGAGGACGAGATGGTTGGATAGTGTTCTCGAAGCTACCAGCATGAGATTGACCAAACTGCGGGAGGCGGTGGAAGACAGGAGTACCTGGCGTGCTCTGGTCCATGTGGTCACAAAGAGTCGGACACAACTAAACGACTAAAGAACAACAACAACAAAAATCAAACGGACTGGAAGTTGAATCTTATTTCAGCTGTGAAGACTGGACAGCAGGCTAGCTTAGGGGCAAGGACAGGCTGTGTGCTACATGCAGCTCTGTCCTCCAATACCTCAGCACCACTCCATAACCATATACCTCTGCATTTGTTGCATGAAGCAACCATCTCACTCTGCCCAATAGTAGAGCCGGCTAGATAGACAGGCAAGCAAGCAGAATAACTTTTCACCAATTGCTTAAACTTTAAAACAGAAAGTAAGGTTTTGCTATTAAAAGCTGTGTGTGTGTGTGTGTGTGTGTGTGTGTGTGTGTGTGTGTGTGTGTGTGACAGAGAGAGAGAGAGAGAGAGAGAGAGAGAGAGAGCACTTTAAGTTGGTTTCTGTTTATTAAGGCCTCCGTCCTAAGCTCATGAACATCTATGAAAGCTTCAGTGTTGACTTTAATGAGTTTAGAGGGAGACCAATAATGTCTCCTATATTTCTTCTGGAAGTTTCCAAGCAGTTCATATTATCATCATTTTTTGTTGCTCGCAGAAGCAACATGAACTTTGTATATAAGCAAAAGATTAAGGTTCCATGAAGATATAAAAAGAAAAGAAAAAGAAAAGGACAATGTTGCTTTAGCAGACAATTTGTCACATAGCTTTTAAGCTTTACTAGCCCGGAGAGGTATCCAACAACTAAATAGCGAAAGGAAAGTGAATGATTAGCTGGCAGGCCTTCGGGCTACTGAAAGATAGTTTTAGTAGCCTGTCATGAAAATCTGTGGCCTGAGGCTCCAGGGCTACTTTTTATTTCCAAGCCTGTTATTGATTTTGGTATGAAGAAAAATAATTTGGTATTGTTGCTTAAGGTGTCACTGAGGAAAGGGGTGGGGGGGGTGAAAACAGCAGCCCGCTTTCATTTGCGAACTGTTTTTTGTCCATATTTACATTTTATTACAACTGGTCCTGGGATGGTAAATGAAGGCTTTTACTACTTAAAGGTACTACTGTCTTTATAAAACATGGCACCCTAATCGAAAACACAAGTAAACTGAAAATTAAATTTAAAAGCCTATAATTTAGTATCTTCCTTGCCAAGAATGATGACTTTCATTTACGAAGGGAATCCAGAGCCGCTCAGGGTCAGCCTGGTGTGTGTGTGCCATTTTCAGGCCTATTGCAAAGGCTGATGGTGTTGATTAATTTCTAAGGACTCCGCTTTGTCTTCTCCAGCTCACTGAACAACTTCATTTCGGCTGATGAGTTCAAACAGGGGTCAGAACAATCCTCATTTCTGACAATTCCACAAAATGGGAATTAATTTTATGAGTTAGTACCACCACATTCAAAACTAAGCAGAAGAACTATTGGGCCAAGTTAGCATAAGGAGGGGGGTGGGAGGAAATCTGTTTGCTAAGCCCTCATAGGATAACCTAGTTTGATTAAAAAATACAGGTGAATATTTACTTAACCAAGCAGGTGGTGAAATGCCCCACATGATCAAATGCCTACAAACGAATCAGCCAGGGCCCTTATCTTTGGTAAATAGCGGGTGCTTTTTGGTTGCTCTTGATCATTATTTAGCCAACAATCTGGTTGTTATATTAAGTCTGGCAAAGGTATGACACTCAAAAGTTAAAATTCCACAAGACCAAAGAAGTTGCATGTAATAATACATCTTCACAGCTTTAGAGTGAGTTGCAATAATTATCAACATCTTTTCCATGTCACACATTTAGTGACCTTTTACATTTTTCCTGCTGCAAATGGAGGAGACTGAGATCGCGTCAGTTAATTCTGCATTGCACTGAAAACTTCCAAATCCTCATACAGTTTTTAACTATACTATTTTCTTGGAACACCTTCCGCGTAAAAACAAGGAAACACTTTGTTGATGACAGCAATCAAATTCAGATGGAAAGAACCAGCAGAATGGATCAGTACAGCATCCTAACAAGCTGAGAAGAGGCTCAGCTTCATGTTAAGAAGTACTTACATATGCATCACCTTCTGAATTTCTTTCTCCTAAGTGACAATTTGGAACACAGTGTCAGAAAATACAGAAACAGGAATTGGTAACACAAAGAGTTTATTTTCAGTGGTTTTGTCGAACTGAAGTTGCCTTGTTACAGATAGGTAGCCATGTTGGTCTGCCATAGGCAAAACAAAAAAAATTCCTTCCAGTAGCACCTTAAAGACCAACTAAGTCAGTTCTTGGTATGAGCTTTCGTGTGCATGCACACTTTGAAGTTGCCTTGGTCAACCTGGTGGATGATGATTCCCAGTGTGGGACGGGTGGGAAGTGTAATCTAGTTGATTTTCCTGGACCTGTTCATAGTTTTTATTTATTTATTTAATAAATCTGTATACAGCTTTTCAAGAAAAATTCTTGCCAAGGCAATTTATAAGCCTCATATCAAACATACACTAAAATATCATTTAAATCCACAAAAATATCAAAAAAATATTTCAAAGCATAGCTTAAAAACAAGAGGACTAACACCCAAACATCATAATATAAAACTATAAGGATGCAATGAAAATTGGGGATTTCCTATAACTTATATCAAATTAGTTGCTAAAGGCCCATTTTAAAACCTCAAGAGATGTCTATTATCCCATAGAACCACATTTCACAGTTGTGGGACGCCCTTTTCTCCCCCTCAAAACAATAATCACACAGTCTTGTAAGTGGAAAATAATAACATTTGCTCACTCAGAATACTTGTTGAAGAGTAACAGTTACAGTAGCATTGCTCAGGCAGGCTTAAAATGGCAATTCAGTTACAAAGACGTGCTTTAGTTTAATTTAAGATGTTCTTCACATTTCTGGCTTGATGGTGAAGGTGACGGAAGGTGAATGTGCCCAGGCAGGTAGGAGAATATACTTTATATAGCTAAGCCCTCCCCCTGTCAGGGCACTGTGGGAGTGTCTCTCGCAAGAGTCCTCTCTAGCAAACTTAAAGGAAAACTCTCTGAGCTTCAGCTCCTATCGTGTGCCTATCTAGCAAAACATGAATTGTTGGCTTGACTTCATTTTAACTTAACATTGGGCCTTGAAACACAATAGCATTCAGTGCAGCTGGTACAATATATATATGTGTAATAAGTTATGAGCACCTGTCTCAAGCCAGTAGCTGGTTGGCTACTTTTTATGCTATCTGAAGTTTCTGGACCATTTTTTAAAGGAATCCCACATAGATGTGATTACAGTAATCTACATTGTAGAGCGTATTCACACACACATAATAGGAAAGACACAAGAAGAGCAGACCAAAGCCATGGGTTCTGAATAGTAATGTAGTCCGGATATCACTAGTGCATGGAAAGGTGAGGTGAAGTCCATTCTCTCCAGATAAGACCACAGCTGACATACCATCAGAAGCTGGCAGAAAGTGGTTCTGGCTACCACCACTCTCTGAGTCTCCCCTGTTAGGGCTGTGTCCAATTGCATTCATCCTCATCCATCCCAGAATGCCACCGTCACATGCTGGTTCAGAACTTTGACAACCTCCCTTGGATGATTACATGGGAAAGAGAGGTAGAGGTGGCATCCACGTGGCACACGCAGGCAGGCAGGGTCAGAAGTTTCAATAGACGCAGAATGCAGGTGTGAGGTTTCTGACATAAGCTGCCTATCTGGCATTAATGGTTACTGTTACGTGCTGAGTTGAATAGGATCCAAAATGCAGCAGTCTGATTGGTCCTAGAACAATGCAGCAGTCTGATTGGTCCTAGAACAATGCAGCAGTATGATTGGTCAGCAGGAGCCACCCAATCCAGCTCCAGATGGAAGTGAATCCACAACCTGATTGGCTTACAGGAGAATTCCAGAATTAGCCAATCACGTGCAGCCCATTGTGTAAATAATGTATATAAAGCAGATACTGTGGGGAAACAATTCATTCCTCCTCACCACTATGAGCTGAATAAAGAGCATGAAATCCACTCTAGATTCTGAGTATATTTCAGTTACCATTAATGGTAACCACAGTCAGTCAAAATGTACCCTCTGGGTTGTGGTGGTACTGTTCTCATGTCCAGGAGAGTGCTGCTGCACTTACATCCTGCTTGTTGAGTTCCTACAGACATCTGGTTGGCCTCTGTGAGAACAGAATGGTGAGCTGGAGAAGCCCATGGTCAAATCAACAGTTCGTATGTTTAGGTCCATATGGGGCTTTCTCAACCACGTCCCAGATTACAGCCCATTTACTTTGTCCCACTAAATTCACTGAAAATTGAGTCACCTTCTCTGCTCATAGCTACAAGTTCAATTTCTTGGTCATTCTGGGATCAGGAACTTGATTTTATATATGTAGACAAAGACAAAGGGTTTTGTAAGTATAGGCATGGTTCTCGTGCCATTTCTTCCTCCTGTGAGAAGTTATGATTATTCACAAAGGGCAAAATCAATCATTGAAAGTAAAACCACCACTTGCAGTTGCCATAACTTAATTTATGGGCATGACTTCTCCAGAACCAAGACTACTCTTCCAGATTGGACATTTAATTCTTCATATTTATTGTCTCACTTTCTTCATTCAAACCACTTGGCCTTAGACCAAACAGAACACCATTTGTAGTTTCAACCTAGTCTCTCTAGCTTTCCTCTCTTTGACCTTTGAAGAAACACATTCAGTGGGAGAATGTAGAGTTCTCACTAATCTAGTGAGCAATACGTGAGCAATACGTTCAGCCCCAATGGTCACATCGGAAATGCATAATGAGTCACTGGGCCGCAGCTAGCTTTCTTGTCTTTATTTACATTCTATTAGTGACATTTGCATTGCCGGTGAATGGAAGATAGATGTTTCTGAATGTGTGCGTGTGTAAAAACTATTTGTGTAGTCTCTGATGTGAATCCAAATCTTGCTTTTTTAAAGAATGTTTTCTATAGGTGGGCCACAGTTAATTCAGGTTCCAATTTCAACAGACACTGGTTATAAAGTTCTGGGCTTATAACTGCCCTCTTGGAGCGTTGAAAGTTGTATTTTATCTACTTGCGCATTTCCTTTCACACTTTCATGCAGATATAACAAGGTGGAAAACAGCATTTAAAAACAAAATCAACGAACATAAGAACATCATTATAAACATCATTAAGTACTGACTGGATTGAAATTGAAATTCACGTTGCAAATAATAATAATAATAATAATAATAATAATAATAATAATAATAATAATAATATATACCCCGCCCATGTGGCTGGGTTTCCCCAGTCACTCTGGGCGGCTTTCAACAGAATATTAAAACACAATAGTCTATTAAACATTAAAAGCTTCCCTAAACAGGCTTCCCTAAAAAGGCTTGTCCAAACAGGAAAGTCTTCAAAAGACGTCCAGATGGAGGGAAAGGTGATTCCCCACCAAACTCTTGCCAGCAGGGTTCAGTTGCTTGTGAAGGCCAGCTGAACTTCAGGGACACGGGGAACCACCAGAATTGCCCCATCAGAGGATTTCAGTGCCTGAAAGATCAGACGGTCCCTAAAGTACTATAAGGGACACAGGTGGCGCTGTGGGCTAAAGCCTCAGCGCCTAGGACTTGCCGATCAAAAGGTCGGTGGTTTGAATCCCTGCGGCGGGGTGCGCTCCCGCTGCTCGGTCCCAGCGCCTGCCAACCTAGCAGTTCGAAAGCACCTCCGGTGCAAGTAGATAAATAGGGACCGCTTACCAGCGGGAAGGTAAACGGCGTTTCCATGTGCGGCTCTGGCTCGCCAGATGCAGCTTTGTCACGCTGGCCACGTGACCCGGAAGTGTCTCTGGACAGCGCTGGCCCCCGGCCTCTTAAGTGAGATGGGCGCACAACCCCAGAGTCTGTCAAGACTGGCCCGTACGGACAGGGGTACCTTTACCTTAAAGTACTATATGCCCAAGTTGTTTAGGGCTTTGTAAATTAATTTGGATACTCTGAACCTGGACCAGTACCAAATCAGCAACCAATGCAGCTCCCTGAGCAGCAGGATAACATGTTGCCAGTAATCTGCTGCTGTGAGCAGCCTGGGCACTGCATTCTTCACTAGCTGAAGCTTCCAGACCAGATACAAGGGTAGCCCCACACAAATCGCATTACAGTAATCAAGCCTTGAAGTTACCAGTGCATGTACCACGGTGGTCAAGCTATTGGACTCCAGGAATGGTCACAGGTGGTGCACCAGCCAGAGCTAGCAAAAAGTTCTCCTAGATAAAGAGGTCACTCTAGGGACAGAGATGGGACAAGAAGTACCCGAAGACTGTGTACCTGCTCCTTCAGAGGGAGCACCATCCCATCTAGAATTGGCAATGGACCCAAGTCCCAGATACAGGAATCACCCACTCATATCCCACAGGATGTGGTCCCTGAAGAACAACCTGAGAGGTAGGATGGGGAAGCAGAGAAAAGAGCAAGAAAAGTAAGAGATCAAAGGCTCTCAGTGGTCAGTAGCGGCCACTCTACTCCCTTTCCCAGTGTCCCTGAAATTGTCAGAAACTTCAGATCCCCAGGACACATTCCTCCTTGGCCCCAAAGGAAGTGTTCACTACCTTTCATGCATAGTGCCAAAGCCTTGACCTCTACCAGCTGTTGAGATATTGCTCCATATTCCCCCATGGATGATCCATGAGTTGTGGGAGCCTGCTGATACCTCAGAGCTTCTGGGCCTAGGTAGGTTCACTGGCTCACCTGCTTTCGAAGGAACAGAGACACATTTCTGAAGAGGTCAGTCTCCACCGAACTGAAGGCTAGACTCTAGGCACAAGTGTCTTACAGAGAGGCAAATTCCACACCCTCAACATGCCACACACCTGTAGAGCCAGTATGGTGTAGTGGTTAAGAGCGGCAGTCACATAATCTGGGGAACCGGGTTCGTGTCTCCGCTCCTCCACATGCAGCTGCTGGGTGACCTTGGGCCAGTCACACTTCTGTGAAGTCTCTCAGCCCCACTCACCTCACAGAGTGTTTGTTGTGGGGGAGGAAGGGAAAGGAGGTTGTTAGCCGCTTTGAGACTCCTGAAGGGGAGTGAAAGGCGGGATATCAAATCCAAACTCTTCTTCTTCTTCTTCTTCCTAGGGTGGCTTGGCAGTGGAAGGTCTGAGTACCCCTGACATGTTTCTGAACAGCAGCTCCCACTCTAGAAAGCTAATTTTGAAACCTGAAGACACTTTCAAAGCAATTTCCAGTGCAGCAAAGTATTGCTTGGCATTTGGACATACTTCCAGGAATGTGCTATTAATAGCTCTGTTTGAGGTCATATCCAAAGATAAAGTAGCCATCTCAAGAGTTGGAGATGTAACAGACAGAGTCAATGAGCCCATGCGTGTTAAAAGGGTAACGCTGTTTGTGGACAAGCTGGCTAGGCCTCAAACCAAACAAAGTCAGATGTCCTCACTTCCATACTTTTAGCTTTCAAGGCATGGTTGTTGGCTCTCCCCATCTCTCCAGTCTTGGTCCCATCCCTCCTGCTCCCAAGCCAGTGCAGGCATTAAAAATCAGAAGGAGGTGTTCTTCTCAACTGGTAAGCAAAAAAATTGATGTTTGCAGAAGTGAGCATGGGTAGAGCCTCTGTGGATGTGTTTAAAGCTCCCGGGGGGGAGGGCTTAATGTGAGGGGCAAGGGGGTCAAAGGGCAGAGACCTGACCCCATTATTGTCTGCCATTTGGGAAAAGGAAGGGGGGCTGGCTTTTGCAACACAGCCCAGAGCATTCTTGCCTGATCCAGAAACCCATGGCAAATAACTATTTATAATTGTGAACTACCTTTTCCTATCTTTTTGGGGTTAGGGGGTGGAAGAATCGTATCTGGGGAAGCAATCAGAATATAAGGAACAATGCAACTCATTAACCACGTTTCAAAATGTTGAAAGCTAAAAAGCATATCAGCTCCGATATGCAACGTTATCCCCAGTCTGCTCTCTTTGCGAATGTCTCTGGGGTATCTGGTTGGTCAGTGCTAGACACAGCAGACTAGACTATGAATTCTACATGGCGCTTCACAGAGTTCCATAAGCAAACAATAGACAGGTCCTTGCCCGCAAGGAACCTACATTCTAAAATGGGAAAAGGAGGAAGACCACAGAGAGAGGGAGAAGGAAGGAAAGAATGTGAGCAAATACAGTTGCATGTAACTAAGGCTGCAATTCTATGCACACTTGCCCTGGAGAAAGCCCCATTGGACTCAATGGATCTTAAAGGTAAAGGGACCCCTGACCATTAGGTCCAGTCATGACCGACTCTGGGGTTGCAGCACTCATCTCGCTTTATTGGCCGAGGGAGCCGGCGTACAGCTTCCAGGTCATGTGGCCAGCATGACTAAGCCACTTCTGGCAAACCAGAGCAGAGTACGGAAATGCCATTTACCGTATTTTTCGCCCTATAGGGCGCACTGGCCCATAGGACGCACCTCGTTTTTTGGGGGGGGGAATGAATAAAAAAATTATTCCCCCCCCCCCAGCCACGGGGCTGGGGCGGGAGAAGCCTGAGCTTCCCCCGACCCCAGCCCCCAGAAGAGGCTGCTATCCGCAAGGCTTGCGAGCCCGGTGGCAACTCCCGCCGGGCGCGCAAGGCTTGCAGATAGCTTCCTGAAGCCTGGAGAGTGAGAGGGTCGGTGCGCACCGATCCTCTCGCTCTCCAGGCTTCAGCGAAAGCCTGCATTCGCCCCATAGGACGCGCACACATTTCCCCTTCATTTTTGGAGGGGGGAAAGTGCATCCTATAGGGCAAAAAATACGGTACCTTCCCACTAGAGCAGTACCTATTTATCTACTTGCACTTTGACATGCTTTCAAACTGCTAGGTTGGCAGGAGCAGGGACCGAGCAACGGGATTCGAACCGCCCCATTGCGGGGATTCGAACCGCCAACCTTCTGATCAGCAAGTCCTAGGCTCTGTGGTTCAACCCACAGTGCCACCCGCGTCCCCAATGGATCTTACTTCTGTGCAAACTAGTACCCGGAAAGATCAAGGGGGTAAGCCAAAGGGCAGGTGTGAAAGGCAGGGCTTAAGGGCAAACATGTCATTTGGTATATCTGTGTCACAATCTACACAACACAGGCAGCCTGGTTTTTGTTTTAGATTAGATGCAAATTTTCAGGTGGTACCTTGCTTCATCTGGCTAATACTGCCACATTCTGCAAACATTGTCTAATTCCTGCACTCAGTGATATCTTTATCCCAGTACTCCATTTGCAACTATGGCAGTTATTCGTTAACATTCTGTTTTCTTTTTTTCAGGCACAACTAAAAGGAGAAAGTGATGTCAAGGCTTAGGAAACATTTTCCTTCTGAAAACATGTCACAAACTTATCCCAGTGGCTGGCAAGCCTCGATGCACGTGTTGAAACTTCGCCTGACTTCCTCCCGGACAGAGAGGGAAAACCCTGGGGCATGGCTGGTTAGCATCCATCTGTCTTGGAAGACACTGGAGGAGTGTGACTTCAGGGGTGAAGTCAAACTGTTGGAAGGTTGCAGTGCCTACTGTGGCTGCAGAAACTGATATGGGATAGACGACATGTTTTGTTGCAGCTGGGGCAGAAGAAGGCATCTGGTTCTGCTGCAGATGCACCATGGCATTTCTTCCCTCTGTGCTCCTCCCAGTGGTCACTTCTCCTCTGGTCGCAGTCTGTTTCCAGGCACTGCGGTCATTTGCAAGGGTTTCCCACATGGCAGAGTTGATGTTGCCAGCCTTCGTGTCATGTTTGCAGACATCTTTTTAACACAGAGTTGGTCCCAGAGCTACTGCTAGGATAACTGAAATGCCAGCTGTAGGGCAGTGGGGATGGTGTTAGTCTTTGACTTTATTTTGCAAGCTATCTCGATTATTATTTTTTACATGGAAGGCTGGGGGGTCTGTATTGATTTAAAAGATAAACAAATGGGCTACAGCTTCTCCTGGAAGGATCAGGATGTCTCACAGGAAGATGTGACACCCCATGATACTGTCAAGAGCTCGTCCTACACTCGAGTAAGACCCTGGCAGAGACACATGCCTGCCTGGCATGTTCTCACCCTCCTGGTTGATCGTTCGGGAGCTTCAAAAGCTTTCTTCTGCCCGAACATCACAGCGACCGATGCCAACAGACATCGACACACTTAGGGATCCGTAGAGTCTTCGCATCTTGCGTGACAGACCTCAGCAACTCAGCATTTTGGCTAATCTACTTTATTTACATATAAACACACAAGGAGCACTGCAACATGGCTCCCTCTCTCTCTAGCATCAGACAGCAAAGAGAGAAAGAACAAAGGACAATAGTCCCACTTCATGGAACACAGTAACACAAACATCTTGTCTCCATCACTTCCCACTCTGTGGAGTCAAAACATATACCATCCTGTGAAAGACAACAATCCCATGACTGCAATCATGGAGCAGGAATTCTAACAGACACATGCACAGCTTGCTGTGGGAGCTTCAATGTCAGAGTGGAAGAGGCCAATGGTTATGCCCAGATCTCTGCTGCCAGTTGGTGGAGCACCGAAAGATGCAGAGGAAAATGAGTTAAGGCATTTCTGAGGTCTGAAGGTAAGACAAGGAAAGACAACAAACCAAGGGGTGGTATCTCCAGAGAAACACTAGAGGTGACCAGGTCTTGCCTGCTGGGATGGCATGTTCCCAAGCTTTGACAGCCAAATGCTAAATAGCATAGAAAAGCAGAACTCGCTTACGAATGCAGAATAACCACATGACACGGCTTTGTTGTCATTGTCCACCTCTGGATTACATGTGGGAAATTGCATACCTGAAACATTCTCTGGAGGGCCTTTTTGCATGTAGAAAACAAGCACATGAGGGGAAAGACCATGATTCCATTTATCAGGCCCTAGTTACTTTCTTGGGCTCCATGACCACTGCAGATGGTGACAGCAGCCACAAAATTAAAAGACGCCTGCTTTTTGGGAGAAAAGCAATGACAAACCTAGATAGCACCTTAAAAAGCAGAGACATCACCTTGCCAACAAAGGTCCGTATAATTAAAGCTATGGTTTTCCCAATAGTGATGTATGGAAGTTAGAGCTGGACCATAAAGAAGACTGATCGCCAAAGAACTGATGCTTTTGAATTATGGTGCTGGAGGAGACTCTTGAGAGTCCCATGGACTGCAAGAAGATCAAACCTATCCATTCTTCAGGAAATCAGCCCTGAGTGCTCACTGGAAGGACAGATCCTGAAGCTGAGGCTCCAATACTTTGGCCACCTCATGAGAAGAGAAGACTCCCTGGAAAAGACCCTAATGTTGGGAAAGATGGAGGGTACAAGGAGAAGGGGACGACAGAGGATGAGATGGTTGGACAGTGTTCTTGAAGCTACCAGCATGAGTTTGACCAAACTGCAGGAGGCAGTGGAAGACAGGAGTGCCTGGCGTGCTCTGGTCCATGGGGTCATGCAGAGTCGGACATGGCTAAACGACTAAACAACAACAACAAGTTTTCTAAACGCAGGGAGTTCTTCCAAAAGGGACAGCAGTCAGTGCCCCACTTAACAGTCCCAGCAGGGCCATGCCACACAATGACTCCTGACGTGTAGTTGGGATTTCAGCGCTGATAGTGATTGAGTTATGCTGATCATATCCACAAAACAGTCGTCGCCGGCAAAGGAGGCCTGGGACCATCTCCCCTTCTCTTGGCAGTGATCATCATGGCGCCTGACATCAGCCAGATAATGTTAACTCCATTGCTGAAAGGGGATATGAACTATGATCAGAGATACAGCCCCATCAATAGACATCTATTTTCTGCTTTGCCATAAATGTCAGCATCCATAGACTCGCTCACTTATTCAGGGCTCTGCTGAAGGTTAAAAGGCCTAGGAACGATTTTATAAGCCAAGCTTGACACTTATTATTGCCTCTGACCACACACACTAATATAAACTTGGAACTTCATAATAAAAGAAGAAAATAGGTTGCCTTAAAGTCGATATTTTGCACCAGTGACACAAAATAAAATCTCTTGATGTTTGAAAGAAGCAGCTTTCAAAAAAAAAACAAAGGTTCCTAGAAAGGAAAACACTGATGGCATTGAGATTTTTCTTTTCGTGCTTTCCTTTTTGCTTCCCCCTCCGCACACACACTCCAAACGCCACATTCACAACCCGCATTACACTTTTATGATGCACAAAGTGGAGAAACTTTCCAAAATGTCAAGTTTTGAGAAAGATTACTATGAATAATGTATAATGATACAGCTTTGTCAAACTGTTCCATGGTACATACATTTGTAATTTCTTAACACTGAATTTGCGGGGAAGTGACACTAATGTGGTCATGTTGTTCACACTTGTTTACAAATGGAGGCAGTCGGGCTCGGAGATTCACATGCAAGAGTCCAGACACTGACGTGACTTGCCTGAGAGCATTGGCAGGAGGGGGAGGGAAAAGTAGTGTGTCGTGTTAAAAATTCATAAAGAACACTGCTTTTTATTTCAAGAGTAAAAGGAGCAAAAGGTTCTGTGCAGTGCCCAGGGAAACAGAAAGTTCAAATATTGTGAAGTTGCAGGAGCAGATCAGAGCATGGGATTCACAGCTAAAGCCTACAAGGCATTTGGGCGCAGAGAGAGAGAGAGAGAGAGAGAGAGAGAGAGAGAGAGAGAGAGAGAGAGAATGGGGTGAGACAACTAAGGAAGAACCCAACAAGAGCCAATTTGCTGAGCTTTCTTCGGTTTGCAAAATGAGTAATGTATGGGGGGGTATCTAAAAGAGCTATCACAGGAGATAGCTGAAATCTGAAAGTTAGAAAATAAACAACTGGGACCAGCAGCAAAGCACTGCATTGTGGAACCAGCCAGCCATGTCCTTTCCTAGGAAACTCCACTCCATTCCCCATTCCCCCTTTTCTGTTTACCACCCAAAAGATTATACCCCGCCCCCACCCTGGATCCACCCGTTCTCATTTCCTATACTTCTGCAAACTTTGGGATTTCCCCCAGCTAAGGATGGGGGAGATATCTGTTCAGTTCGCAATGTAAGCCTACCTAATTCACATTTCCCGAACTAGAATGCAAACTGAAATGCAACTATCCTTTGAAATTTGCACTTCTCTGAATTTTTGCAACACAGTTCTCAAACCATAAGAAATGCATACAGAGATGCATACGTTAGGCAGATTAGTGAAAATAACATTATAAATGATATATATATATATATATATATATATATATTTGCTTTCGTAGATTTTCACGGGTACAGGAATGCAGGTTTTGGTGTCCTCGGGTGTCTTCCCGTGTAAAAGTTGGGGTGTCTAGGCGACGTTTCGACGAGGTCTCACTCGTCATCTTCAGGCTGGTGCTTTCGGCTTCTTGTTACTGGAACAGAGCGGGATCTCAATGTTTGAGTTCCTATAAATACTGTAGAGGGGGTGTGGTGTCTAGCCTCCAATGTTCTGGGCATTGTTCCAGTAACAAGAAGCCGAAAGCACCAGCCTGAAGATGACGAGTGAGACCTCGTCGAAACGTCGCCTAGACACCCCAACTTTTACACGGGAAGACACCCGAGGACACCAAAACCTGCATATATATATATATATATATATGGGAATTGCTTGCAAAAAGCACGTGTAAAGCAAAACTGTGTGCAAAATGTGTATGTGGTCAAGATTCACTGGAGCAGAATATCACTATAATTTTATGTCACTGTTGAAAGAATTGCACTGGCTGTCAAACAGCTACCAGGCTAAGTTCCAGGTGCTGGCACTGGTATACAAACCCCTATAGAGCTTGTCTTCAGGATACTAGAAATACAATCTTACTTCTTATAAGCCCAACAAATCACTGTGCTTCACAGGATAAGGCATCCTGCATATTCCATCCCCTCAGGAGGCCTCATTCCATACGATGCCTTTAGTGTGGTGGCACCTTTGGAAACGCCCTCCTGTCAACAAACCAAATAAGTGCCTTTTTTCAGTGTTTGCCAAAAAAAAAACAACCCAACGCTCTTTCTTTTTCAACAAGCCTTTTAATTGTATATTTTTATCCCAATTATGTATTGGTCTTGAAATTGTTTTTTGTTAATGTTTTGACACCTAATGTTTTTGTTGGTAAATTCCTTTTTGGCAATTTATGGGAAACAATTCCTAAATGAAATAAATAAGATAACATGTAGGAAGCTTGATGCAGACTTCTAAGGCAAAGGAATTGGACTCTCAGCTGGGAGGCAACATGAGAGAAGGCAATGGGCAGGGGTGCCAACAGGATTTTCTGAGCCAATGACAATGTATATGGAGGGACCCGCTTCACACACACCCCTTCACAAAAAGAGCACAAATTCACATGAAATCTGTATGCACTTTGTATGCAAATCTGTGGGATGGAGGACTGAGAAAATTAAAACCTGGGTGCTGCCTGCAACTAAAAAGATGTCTTACAGACAGAATGTCAACAGGTGACGCTGATTGTTCTACTTCCATACTAGAAAAGGCTTAACCTGCTGCATTTCTGTCTGTTTTGTTGTTGTTGTCGTCGTTTAGTCATGTCCGACTCTTCGTGACCCCATGGACCAGAACACACCAGGCACTCCTGTCTTCCACTGCCTCCCACAGTTTGGTCAAACTCATGTTGGTAGCTTCGAGAACACTGTTCAACCATCTCGTCCTCTGTTGTGCCCTTCTCTTTGTGCCCTCCATCTTTCCAAACATCAGGGTCTTTTCCAGGGAGTCTTCTCTTCTCATGAGGTGGCCAAAGTATTGGAGCCTCAGCTTCATGATCTGTCCTTCCAGTGAGCACTCAGGGCTGATTTCCTTAAGAATGGTGGATAGGTTTGATCTTCTTGCAGTCCATGGGACTCTCAGGAGTCTCCTCCAGCACCATAATTCAAAAGCATCAATTCTTCGGCGATCAGCCTTCTTTATGGTCCAGCTCTCACTTCCATACATCACTACTGGGAAAACCATAGCTTTAACTATACGGACCTTTGTTGGCAAGTTGATGTCTCTGCTTTTTAAGATGCTGTCTAGGTTTGTCATTGCTTTTCTCCCAAGAAGCAGGCGTCTCCTCAAGGGCCAACCCTAATCTATGCTAACAACAACAACAACAACAACAGTCCCTTCTGAAACTTTAGAGTAGGGTTGGCATAAGGAAGGCCTTTAACAGTTATGTAGGTCTTTCATCAATTGATGGTAGGAAGGTAATAATACATTCAGTGCAATAAGAGGTGGATATTTTCGCTGGGGTGGGGAGAGTCAAAGAGATTTAAAATTTACACTTCACAGCAGCCAAGGTTCAGGTGTCCATGCTTGGATAAATTTGGATTAAATTGTTTAAAAGCAAGCAATCTGTTCCAAGAGCATTTGTTGTGGTTATTAATTTATACCTCATAAAAACTACAAGAATGTTTCCATCACGGATCAAACTACCACCCTTTAACAGGAATATACCAATTAAAGTGTTACACCAGCAGCAACAATCCACCCACAAGAGTTGCCCTATTTTCTCCCACGATTGGGAAAGCGATAAATCTTCCCCTCTCCTTCCCAAACAGTTGCTACAAATGCCACCCCTCCCAATGCATTTCCACAACAATAAATAAAGCAAGCAGGCCAAGAGACTGGATGACAACACTGAACCAGTGGCGTAGCATGGGGGGTGCAGGGGGGCCGGCCGCACCAGGCGCAACATCTGGGGGTTAGGGTTAGGGGGCGCAAATTATTTGCCTTGCCCCGGGTGCTGACAACCCACGCTACGCCAGTGCACTGAACTGCACAGCAGGGTAGCCATATTCAGTCCTTCTCCTACCCTACAATATGAGTGTAATATCCTTGTAGGGTTGACATAACCGAAGTTGTCTCAACCCTTCTCTGTTTCCTGCCACACCCTGCTATACAGATCTGTAGTTGTATCTGCAAAGTCATTTTTAACTGTGTGCATATGCAAATAAAATAACATGAGTTGCAGTATGAACTAGTTAGTATCTTAGCTGTTTACCTTTTGCTTTGGTGTGGGCAGACTGTTGCCTAATCAACCACTACACTAATGTCCTAGATTTCTGCATTATTTTCTCTGGGTAACAAACACTTATCTAACTGGGGGAGGGGGGAGGTTCAACGTGAAGAAGGTGGTTCCTTCAAAATGGACCAGGCAGTCCTTATCCACTAGAAAAACCCACTCTAGAAAAATTCTAGAGTTCATTCTGAAGCTGTTTTGGTGTCTTTCCTGCCATCTAGTGACACAGATGGCAGGGAAGACTCCAAAACAGTTTCAGAATGAGCCAGGAATTCCCTTCTCCATTGTCTGGAGAAGGAACCTCCTCACGGGTCATTTTATAGCCATTTTTTTGGGGGGGGGAGGTCTTCCCTTTGGGCTTCTACAACTCTAAATGTCTCTAAAGCACTCATCAATTGCAGCTGTGGCTTCAGTCATTGGCTAAAAACATGGAAAGATGGAAACAGGCTCATTTGTCACAAAGCAAATACTTTGAAAGGTGCCTGCTCATCTAGCTTCACAACTGTCTTTCTAAAGGGGCTAGAGATATTTAAAAATAAAATAAAATGGAACACTCAAACTCTGGGTTCCCGGCTTGCTTTGAAAGATTCATACAATCTGAAGAGAAACCAGAGAATGTTGTGGGCCCAGTATAATAGCACACCATTCACCTCCTTTCTTAGTGGCCATGCCAGATTCTGTAATAGCCTATGAAAAACCTTCTCCCTCAGAGATCGTGTCCATTTTAAAATACAGTGGACACTCATGCATGACCACTGAAACCCAGAAGTAACCCGTTCTGGTACTTCCAGGTTTTGGCGTGTCCATAAGCCAAAGAACCGCAACCAGGAGCGTCTGTAACCCAAGGTATGACTGTAACATGATTTTAATTTGGCGTAATTATTTAACAAGACTGCTTGGGTTATTAGCCACTAATCCTCATACACAGTCTCCATTTTTATTTAAATAAATTAATACAATTACCTTCTACACAATTTTCAGGTGCTATCGGCTTACCCATGCACCACAGAAAGCTAGCTTTATCTCACTTTTCTGTGCCAATCGATGCTATGTTTTGTGAAATTAAAAACTGAGGCTGGCTTGCACCATAGAGTGTCGCATTTGGTGGGCTTTTGGTGAGTTTCGTCAGCGCTTGCCAACAAATCGTGACCAAGCACTTTGGGCAAGCTATTCCAAGTGCTTCAGCTAATAGGTTTTTAAATATACCAACGCCTACATCACTCCCCGCCCCCCCTGCCCCCCGCTTTGTGTTACCTTTATCTGGTCTGTTACATGTGGTTTTTCAATGGCACCTTCATTCTAAAGCTCTCTCCGTGAATAATTTGACACCTCTGCCCTGGGTATCCATCACATCACTTTCATATCACCTGGAATGAAAACCTGACTTGACTCAAGTAAAAAAAAAAAGGTGGGGGAGAGAAATCATGTTTTATTGTTTGGAGTCGGCCTTTCCTGGCATGTAATGCTTTCAACAGCCCTTCCATAAACTCTTTGTTTCCACTCTGTATGCATAAAAGCCTCTGTCTGTACCTTCCTAAAGACTACCTAGACTATTTTCTTTGGCTGCCTCATGTTTTCATTGAGTTATCCAATTATGCCTAGAGCTTTTTCCCAGAGTTGTTACACTTAATTTAGAACCCACCAATGCATGAGATTAGTTCAAATGATTCTTTCAAATGGGCATTACCTTGCTTTTGTCAACAATGAATATGATCTGGCAGGGAGAAGGCCGTTCACCTGGCTCCATCAGGCCCCTGTGGAACTAACTAACACTCTCTCTCTCTCTCTCCTGTGTCCTCACAGAAACTGGCACCCTTCTCCGGA
Organism: Podarcis gaigeae; assembly: GCF_964106915.1. Lineage (NCBI taxonomy): Eukaryota > Metazoa > Chordata > Lepidosauria > Squamata > Lacertidae > Podarcis > Podarcis gaigeae. Next base: position 81,343,903 of record NC_139683.1, on the reverse strand, counting down.
AGATTAATAAAAATAACACCATTTCTTAAATGTATCCTTAGTAGTCCTATTATTTAGTTTCTTTTCACACTGCCACCCTCAGCCAGCTTCCTTTTCGCTCTCAGCCTGTAGCAAAGGACTGTTTGCAATTTTCCATTAAAAGCAAACTGCAGCGTAACCTTCCTTCCCTGCACAAATATATGATTTACCTTCGTGGCCTCTCTGCCACCATCTTCCTATCTTTCACCTTCACAGTTCTTCCATTTGCAAACGGCACACCTTTCCTTTACATTGGCTGTGGGCAGAGTCCAACTCTTTTAGCTCAAGCCATGCAGAAGCGGCTTCCCTTGGAACATTCTTGGAGCCATGCGATCCGCCTTCCATCACAGCCTTACACCAGCTCCACTGCAACACACTCAACATTCCTTCAAAATCTGAGCAGGCTTCCCTCCAGCTTGCAGCCTGAGCCACATCAACTCCTCCTGGGTGCAGCCAACAAGTTGTGATATGAAGCTCTGGCAAACTACGTTCCCTGAGGATCTTTGTACAGTGGTACCTCGGGTTACAGTCGCTTCAGGTTACATACACGTCAGGTTACAGACTCCACTAATGCAGAAATAGTACCTCAGGTTAAGAACTTTGCTTCAGGATGAGAACAGAAATTGTGCTCCGGTGGCGGCAGCAGGAGGGCCCATTAGCTAAAGCGGTGCTTCAGGTTAAGAACAGTTTCAGGTTAAGAACGGACCTCCGGAACCAATTAAGTACATAACTAGAGGTACCACTGTACTGGGAAACACTTGTTGTAAGAGCTTGCCATATTGTTTCTGACATCGTTAGGAGCACCAGGATTTGGGGAAATTTTAGGTGCATTAAGTTGCAGTTGTGTTCCACTGGTTTCAGTGGAACCTCTCTACTAGGAAGCATCTTAATATTTCAGCCTTTCAGTCTAGCTCAACTTGTCCAAAATAAAACACCTACTTGCTAGACATTGGGAAAATTCAACAATTCCATATTGGTGTGTCATTATTTGAAACATATGAAATCACATGGGGGGGGGGACTGAGGTGGTATATTAAAAGATATGGAAATTATTGGGGGATTATTGGGCTGTTCCTGTTTTATTTTTATTTTTATTATGTAATTATGTCTTTATATTATGATTTTATTTTGAGAACCACCCTGAGACCTGTGGGAATGGGGCAGTATAAAAATGTAATAAATAATAAAATAAAATAAAAGTTATATAAAACTATTTTTTCCCTGGTGGGACTCAAGGCGGCTAACCAATAAAAACAAGAACTGCATTAAAATATGATTCAACATTGATAGAATTTATATACATATAACAAATCTGTTTAGATACATATAACAAATCTGTTTAGAATGTATCAATAATCACAATTAAAACAGCATGGCACCAGACCTTTCATTAAATGCAGTCAGCTCCCCAAACCCTTTTCTGCTCTGGGAGCCTTAGGTTAAAAAGTGGTATATAAATAAACCATTGTCATGTGGGTAGCTCAGTCAGTAGAGCAGGTAAACCACAGAGCCTAGGACTCGCCAATCAGAAGGTCGGCGGTTCGAACCCCCGCAACGGGGTGAGCTCCCGTTGCTCAGTCCCTGCTCCTGCCAACTTAGCAGTTCGAAAGCACAGCAAAGTGCAAGTAGATAAATAGGTACCCCTCCAGTGGGAAGGTAAACGGCGTTTCCGTGCGCTGCTCTGGTTCGCCAGAAGTGGCTTAGTCATGCTGGCCACATGACCCAGAAGCTATACTCCGGCTCCCTCGGCCAATAAAGCGAGATGAGCGCCACAACCCCAGAGTCCGTCACGACTGTACCTAATGGTCAGGGGTCCCTTTACCTTTACCTAGCCAACCTTTTTATACCTACTACCCACCATCTTTCTTGAGGGTAAAATTTTCTTACCACCCACCAGTGCTGGATGGAAGGGGGATTCAGCTTGTGCCGTAGAAACCCCTACCGCCCACCTAGAATCCTGAAACGCCCATTAGTGGGTGGTAGGGACCAGGTGGACAACCCCTGCAGTAGAGCATCAGACTCCTAATCTGAAGGTTGTGGGTTCAAGCCTCACGTTGGGCAAAATATTCCTGCACTGCAGGTGGTTGGACTAGATGAGTCTATGAGTCATATCAATGAAATGGAAAAGTCCAAACTTTCAGTCTACCATGAAGGCAAGCCACATCAAGGAAACAGGACCCTGGGATGGACCATGCAGATAAAAGAAGTGATGTTATGAAAATAAAACTGGCTCAGTGCACAATGGCTTCCATCAACTTCAGCAGAACAAAGCAGTTGGCCTACAGGTGGATAGACAGTTGAGTAGAGCTGGCTGCTCATCTGACAAACTGGAGTCTTTTGGAGTAGGGAGAAAAATTGCTTTCCTCTCCATTTGTGCTTCTTTCCTTTTCCTTGCCTATAACAGGGGCTGTTCACACACGGGTGCTGTACCCATAGTCAATGCAACAGGATGGAGGGCAGAAGTTGTTTCATCCTCCTTGACATGGGAATCCATCAAGAGGGACCCCTTCCCCTCCTGAATCTCTGCAGCGTATAGCATGATACAGTGGTACCTCGGGTTACAGACGCTTCAGGTTACAGACTCCACTAACCCAGAAATAGTACCTCGGGTTAAGAACTTTGCTTCAGGATGGGAACAGAAATCGTGCAGCGGCAGCACAGCAGCAGCAGGAGGCCCCATTAGCTAAAGTGGTGCTTCAGGTTAAGAACAGTTTCAGGTTAAGAACAGACCTCCGGAACAAATTAAGTTCTTAAACCGAGGTACCACTGTACTCATCATAAGGACAAATAGTTTGTTAATATAAGAAGCGTGGCAGTTTAGGAAACATCCAGATTCAACCCAGACCTCAAAAACCACACACACACACACTGAAGTTGGGTGAAGTGACACTTTTGATATTTCATTCTGCCAGCTCCCTCACTTGAAGGGGGCTCCTCTTTTAAAAGTTAAAATTTCCTGTGATCTTCAAAGGTGCCTGAAACTCTAGCCATAAGGTGTCCCTCTGCTAAAGGAAGTCAGCTCGACTTATCAAATCTATTTTTGAGTCCTGCTCTGTGTTAAGTGCCCGTTCCTTAAGATTTGCCGGGTCTGCAAGCTTTTACTATCAGCGTATTTATTTCACCTTCTAAATGAAATCCAATTTGAAGCTATTAATATTAATGCACTGAGATAATTCTGATGATGAATTAATAAAACACTTGGCCTCTCAATATGCTGTTTGCTCTTACCGTTTAATGATGCTCTTAACTGGGAGGAGGAGGTGGAGGCAGAGATAGAGTCGGCTCCACTAGGAGCCTGAAAATTAGAAGCCTCTTCATTGTTTTAGCTTGCTACTTTAATGGCAATCGATGGCATTGATTTTAGACTAGAAAAGTATTTACTAAATCTTTACCATGTGCTACAATCCCTATTTAGATTCCTGAAGTATCGTCGGGATGTTACACCTGCTTAAAGTATTTTAATTGCCTGCAAATAGCAGGGTCGGGAATATGAAATAGTTTTTTTAAAAAACCGCTTTCAAATCTTTCTCATTTGTTACTTTTCTCATCAATGAAATGTCGTTGTTGGTTTTTAAAAAAAAAAAATCCCAAAGCTATAAATGGTGGCATTATTAAACTGCCCGAGTGGTAGATACTCTTTTCCTCCCTGAAGACATCATTCTTCTTTAAGAAAAAGCAGGTGCCATGGGTAGTCTCATTATTTTACAAGAACAATCCCAAGCCGCTAAACCATTTGGCTGAGATAAGTCTAATTCGCCCACTTTATACTCCTGAATTACAGACTTGCTTGAAGATATGGGCCTGAATAACATGTGTGACTTTCCAACGTTTATCTTATATTGCAGTCAAAAGAAACAGCAAAACAACAGCAGACTGCTAGTTAAAGTGTGTGTGTGTGTGTGTGTGTGTGTGTGTGTGTGTTTGTGCAGTGCTTTTTTCAAAAAAAAAAGTTTAGGGGTACTCTCATTTTCCTACTCATTTTGAAATACTGCCCCTCAATGATGCGAAACTCAGATTCACAAAAGGTTTAGGGGTATGCGTACCCCTGATTCCCCCCAGAAAAAGCACCATGTGTGTGTGTGTGTGCGTGTGTATATTACATGTACAGTCAGTCGACCACGATTGACAGGTAGATCCCTGGGTGATCGTGGTCATTCATGGTTAATCGCAGGACCGTATAGGATCGCCGGATAGGGGAAAAAAAGGGGTATTGATTAATCCCCTGCCTGCCCCTCACTGTTTTTCTCTGTCACTGCGTATTGGGGCACATAGCTGCTGTCTTAGATCCAAGAGGCACCTGTAGTGCTTGTTACATAAGGTAAAGGTAAAGGGACCCCTGACCATTAGGTCCAGTCGTGGCCGACTCTGGGGTTGCGGAGCTCATCTTGCTTTATTGACCGAGGGAGTTGGCTTACAGCTTCTGGGTCATGTGGCCAGCATGACTAAGCTGCTTCTGGCGAACCAGAGCTGTGCACAGAAATGCCGTTTACCTTCCCGCTGGAGTGGTGCCTATTTATCTACTTGACGTGCTTTCGAACTGCTAGGTTGGCAGGAGCTGGGACCAAGCAACGGGAGCTCACCCCATCACGGGGATTCAAACCGCCAACCTTCTGATCGGCAAGCCCAAGAGGCTCAGTGGTTTAGACCACAGTGCCACCCGCTCCTTCTGTCTACACAGAGGAAATGTCAGCAGGTATACAAAGCTACGTGAACGTGTTTTTGTATCTTTGTTTTGGAGAGAGATTGTGCCATGTGAGGTAGTACTATCACCTCTTGCCCTCACATTACTAGTCCCAGAGCTTCCATGACAATCTCTCCTTCTCACTTCCTCATGGGACCCTGTTGAACTCTGGACCTTTGCATTGTCCTGCCCCATCCCTTTGCCTTACCTTACCCTGCCCAGGCTATGACACCAGCAGTGCAGTGTGATTGACCTGGGATACTTGGGAGAAAAGCAATGACAAACCTAGACAGCATCTTAAAAAGCAGAGACATCACTTTGCCGACAAAGGTCTGTATAGTTAAAGCTATGGTTTTCCCAGTAGTGATGTATGTGAGAGCTGGACCATAAAGAGGGCTGATCGCCAGAGAATTGATGCTTGTGAATTATGGTGCTGGAGGAGACTCTTGAGAGTCCCATGGACTGCAAGAAGATCAAACCTATCCATTCTGAAGGAAATCAGCCCTGAGTGCTCACTGGAAGGACAGATCCTGAAGCTGAGGCTCCAATACTTTGGCCACCTCATGAGAAGAGAAGACTCCCTGGAAAAGACCCTGATGTTGGGAAAGATGGAGGGCACAAGGAGAAGGGCACAACAGAGGATGAGATAGTTAGACAGTGTTCTTGAAGCTACAAACATCATCATCATCATAATTTTTTTAAAAAAAATTATACCCCGCCCTTCCCAGGTCAAAAACACGAGTTTGACCATGCTGCAGGAGGCAGTGGAAGACAGGAGTGTCTGGCGTGCTCTGGTCCATGGGGTCATGAAGAGTCGGACACGACTAAAACACTAAACAACAATGATGGACCAATCTTCCTTTGGTGTCTGTCAAGGGCTGCAGAAATTCAGAGGTTGCCACAATGTTTGCCTGGAAGGCCAAGCACGTTGCTATGTATGACAGCTGCCAAATGTCTGCCAACTTCTCTGGTTTTACAGGAACAAATGCAGGAAGCACCAAACCTCAGGTGGGACAAGCTGTGTTTGCAGTGATGGGTCACTAATTGTGCAGGCAGGCCCAGTGTTCATTGTCCTTTGATTAACAGGTTTTCTGCCTCCCTTGTGAAGTCCCCCCCCCCCGCACAAGAGCTGTTGTTGTGAAGAGGAAGTAGGAGTGTGCCATGAGATTGAAATATCTGCACAATAAATTACAAGGCAGCCTACCCAATGTGACACACGCCTTGCAATCTAAACATCTCAAACCAACTCCCATCTGGTGATTACATTAAAAATCCCATCGATACCGGTCAGGATAATCTGCTTCAAGCTTCTGGAGGAACTGAAAAAAATTAAGCTAAATCCAGCATTTCTAAGTTCTTAAATACACACACACACACACACACACACACACACACAACCTGCTTGTCATCGCTTTGGCCACCAAACCTTTGTATATAATGAAAATAGGATGCTATTGCTTATTCCGAGGTGACCAATATTCAAATAAAAGTTGAAATTTAAAGTAACTAATGGTTTTAATCAAAAGTGGGTCACATTTTTTTTTTTATAAAATTTTTATTGGGTTTTTACATTTTATAAAGACACACACACACAAAAAGACAAAGACAACACATATACAATTTCATACCCTTACTTTCTTTACCCTCTTTCCTTGGCTTCCCCCCACCCCCTCTTCATACATCCCAATTCCAATAATTATTTCAGCAAGTTCTTGTCTTTCATCTTAAACATATTGTTATTATTTTTAAAACTTAACTCTTTTTACTTATAAACATTTAACTTTTCAATTTCCAATTCTCTTATAATCATTAAATCCTTTTTCTAAGGTCGACCTAACTTCCCTTCCACGAATTTCTCCCTTTATTATATTAATTATAGGTCACATTGGCCAAATACAAAAGTCATAAAATTTTGAAATTCTATTCTCCCCTCCCTCCCTACCCCGGTTTCCATCCCTTCCCAATCAAATGTCCAAAAACAGTTCCTAGCCCGGATTCCTCACATCCGAGGCCTTCAATTCTCTGTCAGTCTCTCTCTGCCAATTTTGTTGGTAGTCCTTTTTGTTGGTCCTCAGGTCTCGAAGAAGTTCTGTCACAGTCACATCAAATTTTCTTCCATCCAAAATGTTTAAAAGCAATTGCTGCAAAAGATCAGCTGCTCTCCCATACTCAAAAAGGAAATCTCGATCATATTTCTTTATTCTTTTGAATTCCAGTGTTCCAAGTACTCCAGGGACTTCCTTCTTCATCTTTCTCATCTTTCGCAGATTTGTAATCCAGAGATCTTCTTCCTTATTTTCTGACAATATAGGCTTTTGGTTGGTATTTATTTGGTTGGCATTTTCCACCTGAACTATCTCCACTCCTTCTTTCCTCTCCATCCATTCCAAAAATATCTCTTCTGGTTCAGCTGCAGATTTTTTGTCAGTCAAATCCTTTGTGCACTCAGCAGAGTTGTTTGTTTTAGAGTTCAAGGTCATAAGTTCTTTGTTCATAGCCGTACTCTGCTCTTGCAGAATTCCCACGAGAAAGAACATTTTTTCTATTTCTGCCAGTAATTTTCCCTCTGCAGCCATTGTAATGTCTCTAGTTCCCCCTAGGGGGATTCCAATTGCTTAATAGTCCTTTTCCAACAATCCGTTACTTTATTATTTATTACTACTTTGTTTCCAACCACCTCAATTCAAATGTAACACCTTTAGTTCAGAGAGTTATTAAATAGCAAAATTCTTAGCTTTAACCGCCCGTTTGACAGCTCCTTTGACAGCTGTCAAACTCCTTATTCTTTTTCCTCCGGCACCCACACAGGATGCTCCTGGGTTCGGGGGGGGGGATTACACAAAAAGTTCCAAAATTCCTCCCTTTCTCTCCAGCACAAAGACTTCTCCTGTCAAATTCATGGAAAGATCTTTTATCTGACAAAACAACAATCTCTCCACCTTAGTTCTCCGATCCTTGCTTTAGATCGTTTGTAGATAGGGGGGTGCGGACTTCCCTTTAGCACATCCCCCGGTCGTGCCGAATTCAAAGGTGAAAATTTTACAGTCCAAATTCCATTCTACTCACGGGTTGTTTATTTTCCAGTCCAAATTTTGGGAAGAAAGTCAGCGCTCTCCGGCCATGGCTCGCGGCTTCACTCCACTGAAGTTGCGGTCTACTCACAGCACCACGCCACTCTCCGTACTCTCTCCGTAGCCTTTAAAAAGGCTCTTCGTGGGTCGGGGAGGGCGCTTAAGGTGCCCACCGAGTCACCAAGTCCGCAGGCTTCCGCGCCTGCGGTTTCTAAGGGTCCCCGCATCGCCGGCGCGGCAGGACCCGTCCTCAGCAGAGCCGATTCCCTCCGGAGCTCGGAGGGAATCCGCCATTCACCGATCGCGCTAACCCGGAAGTCCTCCAAAAGTGGGTCACATTTGTTAGTAACAAAAAGGCTGTTTGTCCCCATCTGTCTTGTACTGGCGCTGATTTGCTGAGATGAAGCGCGTCGGCATGGAATGTTCATAAATAGCATAACTGCAAAGAACGAAAATGTCAGAAACACTTGCAATCCAGGAATTCAAAAGTTGCTGTTTGGGTTGATTTTAAAACCTCACACAGGCCCTAGGAGTGGGACTGGCTTTGGGAGAACGGGGAAGAGGACCTGCAATGTGTACAAGCTACAGAACAGAGAGGCCAAAACAATGTGAAGGAAGAAGTCACAGTGAACACAGTGAGATTTGCTTCTATGTATCACATGGAACTGAAGAAAGGAGGCGTCACAATGAAAGTAGTTCAAGGGCAAAGCTCACCAGAGCCTAGAGTCAGGAGTGGTAGCGCACTACTGGTAGGGTGGAATAATAATAATAATAATAATAATAATAATAATAATAATATTTTATTTGTACTCCACCCATCTGGCTGAGTTTCCCCAGCCACTCTGGGCGGCTTCCAACAAAGACCAAAAATACACTAAAATGTCACACATTAAAAACTTCCCTGAATAGGGCTGCCTGGAAGTTAATAGGCAAGAGGGGTCTGGGCAGTGGTGGAGGAAGGGGGGGTGCGGTGGGTGCGGGACACCCCAGGTGTCATCACTGAGGGGGTGATAAAATGGCAAAAAAAATGTGTTTTTAGAATAAAATAAAATTGGGCTCATGACACTTTTTTTGAAAAAATAATATTATTTAAAACAAGTTTAATAACTTTGTCTGAAAATTACCGTAGTTTTCCATGTATAAGACGATGCTTTTTTATTATAAAATAATGTTAAAACTTGGGGATTGTCATATACATGGATAGTGCAGAAGGGGGACGGGCATTTGGTTGCAGCCGTGAGCAAGAGATCGCCAGCGGTAATTGGGAGGGTTATGGGTGGCTGCGGCAAGGGCTGCTTCAGATTGGCTGCTGCTGCGGCAACAACTGTGGGCAACCCCACCAAAAAAAAAAAAGCTTAACAACTCTGGGCAATCTCCCCCCATTTCCTTAATTTGGAGTCCCTCAAAATAGGGGTTGTCTTATACACGGAGTGGGGTGTTATCCACAGAAAAATATGGTAATTAACCTCAACAAGTCAACATTATATGTATTGAAACTTCTTGGTGCAGTCAACAGACACAACAAAACGTGGCTGAACTCAACGCTGTGTGGTGGAGAGCGTATGGATAAGGAAGGAGAGCGGGTGTTTCTTTCTGCCGATTTGACAAAGTCTGTCTCTGCAGTTTGTACTCGAGCGAGACATAAACAACTGGTGACTCATCATCACATAACCCACAACCAATGCTATCCGCTGCCATGCCAGTTGGTCACCCCATGTCATTCTGTTGAGTTAAAGGTAAAGGTAAAGGGACCCCTGACCATTAGGTCCAGTCGTGGACGACTCGGGGGTTGCGGTGCTCATCTCGCTTTATTGGCCGAGGGAGCCGGCGTTTAGCTTCTGGGTCATGAGGCCAGCATGACTAAGCCGCTTCTGGAGAACCAGAGCAGTGCACAGAAACGCCGTTTACCTTCCCGCCGGAGTGGTACCTATTAATCTACTTGCACTTTGACGTGCTTTCAAACTGCTAGGTTGACAGGAGCAGGGACCGAGCAACGGAAGCTCACCCCGTTGCGGGGATTCGAACCGCCGACCTTCTGATCGGCAAGTTCTAGGCTCTGTGGTTTAACCCACAGCGCCACCCACGTCCCTTTCTGTTGTGCATTATTACTGAAGCTGATAAGTGCCATACTGAATGTATTTTTGTTACATTTTTTAGTTCATTGATTCCTTGTGATCATCCTCTTCTCTACGATACTGAGTTTGGGAAGTAACGCAAACGTTATGATGCATGCTCTTTGTTTGTATTTGTATGTTAAGCCAAAGCTGCAAAATAGCGGAATAAAGTAAAAAATTTCACTCATAAGAAATTCCCAACACAAAAAAAGGTTTTAAGTAAATAAACCCGAAAATAACACTTATTTTTCCTTCTTTTAATAATTTCATTGTGTCAGGGAGCAGACAAGAAATTTTCCACACTCGGGTACCACCTGACCTTGCTATGCCACTGAGTCTGGAGCAAAAGACAGCAATCCTCCCTCCCTCCCATCACATCACTGCAATAGTGATTGATGCAGGAGGCAGAGCCACACAGCTCCTTTCCTGAAACTGCATTGGTGCAGCTTAGCTGGTTGGGACTGAAGTGGCACAGGGTGAAAGTAATGTGGGTACATGGACATGAATGCTCTGTCCCAAGAGACTAGGGCCCTGCGGGACCTGACATCTTTCCGCAGGGCCTGCAAGACAGAGCTGTTCCACCAGGCCTTTGGCCAAGGCACAGTCTGACACCCTCCTTCGGTAATCCTCATAGAACTCTAGCCCAATGGTTGCCATTAATTTGATTTTGAATTGATTTTAGAACGAATTGATTTTAGAACACATTTCAATTAATTGATTGTGATTTTATGTAAACTGCTTTACTTTTATTGTTGTTAAATGCTCTAAGCCCGGCTTTGGCTGGGGAGGGCGGGATATAAATAAAATTTTATTATTTATTATTTTATTATTATTATGATAACCAGGTTTACTCCACCTGCACAGCCCTGACCTCACCACCACACAGCTAAATAACACCAGCTCCAGTGTCTGATGAGTTTGAGGGTGTGTGCGCGCACCACATTCATCATGGGCATTGTTGAGTTTTAGAGGTTGACTGCCAATTAAAGATGGAAAAGTTTGCATTTACATCATGCTCACTTTCCAAAAGGAAACGAAGACCAAACACGGCCAATTTTCACAATTCGCAACTTTCTGAATTTTCAAATGCACTTCTCCAGCCAAATAATCTGTACAGAAATGCATACACTTGGATAAATGACTATTATTAAAAAAATATTTTTTATTATTAAAAATAATAATAATTAAGAATGCATTATATCTGGGGGAAATGGCTATGCAAAACTATGCATATTTGGCAAAGTTGCATGCAGAAGTGAATATATGTATTAGGACTGTATATTGTTTTAAATGTTTGTTTTGCTATTGGGATTGTAGTTCCATTTGTGTTTCTCAAGCTGGTCTCTGACCATAATAAATTTCATGTTCATGTTCATATGTAGTAGGAGAAATTAGCATTAAAATGCTGGTGAATATTCATGAGGGTTTTGTTTTTTTTTAAAGCAAACTGATGTGGAAAAGTGCAAGTCTGAAATTAATATTGGAAAAATGAGAAATTAAGAACCTGAAAATGACCTATTTGCCCATCTGCGCAACTTGGCCAGAAAAAGGTTTAGCCACTCTGACCTAAATCTAGCAGTGCCATTGTGGACCACTGGGCTGAACTTCACTGCATGTAATGCGTTGAAGGAAAATGTAATGAAAATGATATACAGATGGTACATGACCCCAGTTAAACTTGCCAAAATATACCATTTGTCTGATAACAAATACTGGAAATGTAAAGGAAATGAAGGAACATTCTTTCACCTCTGGTGGACTTGCCCTAAAGTGAAGGCCTTCTGGGAAATGATATATAATGAGTTGAAAAAGGTATTTAAGTATACCTTCACTAAGAAACCAGAGGCTTTCCTCCTGGGTATTGTCGACCAGAAGGTGCTAAAGAAGGACCGAACACTTTTTATGTATGCAACAACGGCAGCAAGGATACTCATCGCTAAGAATTGAAAAACACAAGATCTACCCACACTGGAAGAGTGGCAGATGGAGCTGATGGACTATATGCAACTGGCGGAGATGGCTGGCAGAATCCGAGACCTGGGAGAAGAAAGGATTGAAGAAGATTGGAAGAAATTTAAGATTTATTTACAAAAATATTGTAATTTGGTTGAATGTTAAGAAGGATGCTTGATCATAAATAATTGGCCACCACTAAACTAGATTGGAATTTGATGATAAGTGAGATTAAGGAAAACATAAACCTTTCAGAGAATTGCTAGACTATACTTAAATGAGTGGATATAAGATTGCAAACAAGATGATAATTTGCTTGAAAAAAACTTTTTAACGATGTAAGTGGGAGCAGGAGACGTGAGGAAGTCCAAACAAGTTATGAAATTTTGTTATGATATAAGTAATGTTGTTTATTATCTATGTATTTCTTTTATTAAAAAAAATCTTAATAAATATTTATATATATATATAAAAAATCTAGCAGTGCCATTAAGTGTGGTAATGAAGGGGCATTCTTCCAGGTGTGGTTTCTGCTTGTCTCTGCTTCCTGAGTTAATCAATGGGGAGATTTCAGGTAATCATGCGCAGGGCCATAGCTAGGTGGTGGTAAGGTGGGCCTCCGCCAGGGGGACAAGCAATGGGGAGGCAGTGGCGTAGCGTGGGGGTGCAGGGGGGCCGGCCACACCGGGCGCAACATCTGGGGGTTAGCTTTAGGGGGCGCAAATCCACGGGTTAGGGGGCGCAAATCCATGGGTTAGGGGGTGCAAATTACTTGCCTTGCCCCGGGTGCTGACAACCCACGCTACGCCACTGGGGGGGGCAAAATCAGCTAAAAATATGTCCATAAATATACATATCAATTGTTGCCCCATAAGAAATGGTTTAAAATAGAGGGGGAATTGAATGGGGTGGAAGGGGGTTCGGGTTGGAGGAGAGGCGGGAAGAAGAGTTCATTTGTCCATGGCTAGAGGACGCAATCTGGACGGTTCTGTCACGGGCGCAAGATCATCTAGCTACGGCTCTGATCATGGATCACACTGATGTCACTCATGGCAAGTGAAGGCAACTAAGAGAAAGAGCCAGTGAGGGCAATGTAAATAAGCAAACTTTTTTTTGCAATGCATGCATGCATGAAATGATAAAAATCGTTGGGGAACAGAGGTGTGTCATTAGCACTGCCAAGAATATTTGCAAAAATACCTGCGTAGGGTTGCCCCTGCCGCAAAGTACAATAAACTTTTTAAGAAGCCCTGCCACAGTGTTCGTGGTTATGTAACTTTGTTTGAGAATCAGTTTTGTCTTGTTTCTGTTAGATCTAGTTTTATGCCTTACCAAAAAAGAAAAGGTGGAGGAGGTTTAAGTAAGCATCCTCACGGCGCAACACTGCTGGCACTGATGTGTATAAAAGTCTTCCTCTCTGCTTTTAAGGTGATGAAAAGGACAACTCGATCGTGTCGAAATCAGAAGAATCTGATATGATGTCAAAGCCTTTGGCAAAACATAGATTGACTTAATTCTTTCAATAATGAACTTTGGTCTTCAGCATTTAACAACCACAAGAGGGAGAAACCCAATATAAAAGAGAAAATCTCCTTGTTCAGGTTATCTTGACTCTGCTGCAGGCAAAACGTAGAAATATTTTTTTTAATCGAGATTCTTGGCAGCAGCCCTTTCCCAAATGCCAGTATCCATCACTGATGACTGGATCAATAGCTATGTTTTGGCCCCAGTCTCCTGCGAGAGATGGCATGCCATCACTGACAGACAAATATCACAGTTAAGCAAAGTATCCAGCCAGACCTAGTAACATTTTTATTGATTTTTGTTGTGCAAATAATGTCTTTTTGGGCTGAATAAATGGCTTTGAGCCAAACAGTCATTGTTTATGATTCCAAAATGCAATAAAAGGACAGGAAATATATTATAGCCAATGTCTCAAGGCACACAACATAATCATCCTTTGGTGGTGAAAAACTATCCGGCTGAACCCTTGAGTGCATATTTATCCATGCTTAAAGGTACCTGTAGGACTTGCAAATCTTACACCAACCGTCCTGTTAGGAAACAGATGGTATTGCCCTTTAACCTCCCGAATCATGACCAGGGGGAAAAAGTATGGAAAAAATAAGCACTATATTTCTTCAATCAATACAAAGAAAACACTTTATTATATTCCCTTTAAATGAAATTTCAGACTTCCTGGAGTTGCATTAATATGCTTTCAAATAGCATGCCCAGACTTTTTTTCAAATACAAGAGAGTGGTAAACTATTTCCAACCAGCAATTTTATTTAATTTTATTTTAAGCAGCCTAAAGTTTAACTACTACAAAGAACAGCACTGCCTCCTCCTCCTCCAGCCATCATATATATATATATATATATATATATATATATATATATATATACGCACACACATACTCACACACACACACACACACACACACACACACACCAAAACAAAATCTACCTTGAGGACCTTACAGTCTAAGGCAGGAATGGAGCCCTCCAGATGTTGCTAGACTCCAACTCCCGTCAGCCCCAACCAACAGTTGGGGATGATGGGAGTTGTAGTCTGAGAATATATGGAGGACCACAGGTCTCTCATTCTTGGTCTAAAGTAGGAGTGGGGAACATCTGGCCCACAGACTGAATTAGGCCCACTTGACCCATGAGGTCATTTTAGCCAAGTCACACTGATGCCCAGTCAACCTTCTAAGCAAACAGGAAGCCAACACACTTCCTTTAATTCCCACCATTCAGCCCTTCATCTCCAGCCTAGGGTTTGTTGCCCAAACTTGGGTCTCCAGCTATTTTTGGACTACAATTCCCATCATTCCTGAGCACTGGTCCTACTAACTAGGGGTGGTGGAATTGTAGTCCAAAATCATCTGGAGATTCAAGTTTGGGAATCCCTGGTCTAGGGCAAGGGATTTTTGTTTGTTTGTTTGTTTTTTGTATATAAAAACTGAAAACACACTCCAGCCCTGTTTGTTTCAATGGGAAAGTTAAACTGGAGATTGAACCTCACCTTTAAAAAACAATAAAACTTCAAAGTACTTACTTTTTATGAGATTATACAAAGTGTGGTTTCTTTAATTTTTGCATTGCTTATTAAAAACATTGGCTGATATCCAACACTAGTCATTCTTTGTGTAATAGACCCTCTGAAATCAGGTCACTACTCATGAAAAAAGAGACTAGTAAATGTTAATAATAATTAATATTAATTATAATATAATATCATCATCATCATTGGGTCTACTCTGAGCATGACATAACATTGACATCCCAAACCCATTGTGTTCAGGTTTATGCCATTTCCCCTGTATTAACAGTTGTCAGCACAAATGATTCATAAAAGTGAGAAATCTCGATATGACAGTGAATGGGAGAAGGGGGGGTATATGTGGAATAAATGCAGATCCTCTTGGAACAGTGTTGTGAAAATGCAAACCATAAGCTGCTTGAGAAATATTTTATATCTGTCAATTAAGAAGAAATAAACAGCATTAAGCTAGTCGTCTTAAAAGGCTAGTAAAAGGATTTCCCCATAATTCCACACTCTGATTTGTGTGAGGAAAATATCAATAATTCAAACACCTTTCAGAAAAATCAGGAATATTTATTCTCCTCCCTGAAAAGTGTCCGTTCAGCTACAGGAATGTGCCACAGCAGTGATGGGCTGGCTCAGATTCTGATGCTCTCTTGAATGCCAGGAGCATTAAAATTAACTTTCTACTGATAGCTCTGCTGAACAGACTCTTGTTGTTTTAAAATATTCTTTATGAGCAGTAAATAAAGGCAGCACCTGAAAAAAAGTTAAAAGCTAGAAATTGAAAGGATTTGTGGAAAGCCTATTGCTTCATTTCCAGCAGCAACACAGAGAAATTAAATTCAGAGCAATAATACTTAAGTCAATGAATAAGGCCAGGTTCACTGAGAGCAATATTAGCTCTTTAAATATAATGCAATGAGTGTTAAGTGTAAATGAAGAAGGGGGAGGAAAAGCTTAATTGGACGTTTAATGTATCTAATTTTAAGAAATATATAATTGTGTATCAATATTTGATTCCAGGGCAGTACACAATATTAAAATAAAAAGACAAACACTATGCCAGATCCCTCTATCAAGAGGACAGACGACACCCTACGTTTCTAGACCTCATGCCATGAAAGGTAAGGTTGAAAGCATGAGGACAATTACTACTGGAATTTCAGGAACCAGAGGGGTGGCTTAAAAAGTGTCCCAGTGGTTGGCAGTGGCATAACATGGGGGCCCAGTGGGGCAGTGACTCCAGGAGCAAAACCTCTGATAAAATCAGGGCTGTCTTAAGCAAATCTGGCGCCATGGTGCAAAGATCCCTCAGGCGACCCCCCCATTTCCCAGAGTTGTTGTTGACCTTTTCCCAAGCCTCTACGGGAATCGCTCTCCTACCACGGAGGCTTGGCAGGCAACTGCACGCCCACCAGCCCTATGGTTGACAGGGCACAGCTGGTGGGCGTACAGGGAAAGGGGAGGCCGCTGGCAAAGCCACGCAGCTCCCCCACTTGCTGGGGCGCCCCTGAGAGCCCAGTGCCCTGGCACAACGCGCCAGCAAGCCCAATAGGAAAGTCGGCTCTGGATAAGATATAAAATAAAATGAAAATACAATATTCAAAATATTTTAATAGAAATACTGCCCGGGCAGAGGCTTACACTCAAACAGAAGTTCATGTTACATTGGTATACATTACAGTGGTACCTCGGGTTAAGTACTTAATTCGTTCCGGAGGTCCGTTCGTAACCTGAAACTGTTCTTAACCTGAAGCACCACATTAGCTAATGGGGCCTCCTGCTGCTGCTGCTGCGCCGCTGGAGCACAATTTCTGTTCTCATCCTGAAGCAAAGTTCTTAACCTGAACCACTATTTCTGGGTTAGCGGGGTCTGTAACCTGAAGCGTATGTAACCCAAGGTACCACTGTATATCATCATCATCATCATCATCACTGTTGTTGTTACTCAAACCATTTCACATACATTATCTCAGTAATTTTCACAATAAGGAAATTTTGCCCATGGCATGACTATTTTCCGCCTTCCCATTTCGACTCTCTGGCACCCTATCTACATAACCTAGCGATTCTAAAACACAGACACACTTTTACTCTTGCAAGATTGAATGTATTGCCCTCGGCTGTACTTGAGGGACGATTCCAACAGATTCCACACGAGAAACGCTTATGTCCCTGTGGAGATGGCAGTACCGAATCGGTGGTGCATGCTCTTCTGGCTTGTACTCTTTATAAAGACTTGAGGAATGAGGTCATCACCCCTCTTCTATTGTCCATTCTGGGTTGCCCAACCACTGCCACAGTGTCCTTTCTCTTGGCAGATCCAGATGAGCAGGTGACAGCAAAGGCTGCAAGGTTTTTAGCTGGGGCAATTAGAATAAGATCCACTATTTCAAAACCCTAAAATGTATTTTATATAATCGACTTTTTACTTGTATTTCTATTCTTTGTATATTGTATTGTTGTTCTGTTGCTATGGCTGATGGCTGACACAAATAAAGATTCGTTCATTCACACATACATTATCTCAGTAATTTTCACAACGAGCCTGCAAGGTAGATCAGCATTATTGTCTCCTCATTAATATTGGCCTCTATATTACAGATAAAAGGCAGAAGCAGAGAAAGTATTCCCTATGGTCATTCTGTAAAATCATAGTTCATCTGGTATTTAAAAGAACAGAAATAACAAAATTTCAGTTGTAGCAAATGAGATGAATCTTTTTTCCTGCAGCAGAAAGAGGGCTTAGTGTCTGAGCATGAGGAGAAAACATATGTATAGATTTGGAGCATCATTCGTGGGGAATTCTTCTATGCGTGGCCTCTCTGAAGTAAGGGAGAGCTATGGAAGAGTGAGCCACACAGCACACTGGAAACAACGTGTGCATTTTGTCATAGGTGTGTTATGTTCATGTGAGCACCGTATTTTTTGTTCCATAAGACACACTTTTCCCCTCTTAAAATCTAAGGGGAAATGTCTGTGCATCTTATGGAGCGAATGTGTGGTCCCTGGGGCTGGGGGGGGGGGACCCTGGCTTCCCTTGCAAGGCACGACAAGCTCTGGGAGCAGCGGGAAGGCTGCACACAGCCTTTCTGCTGCTCCCCGACCTGCTCTTTGGGGCTGGCGGTGGCTTTCCCGAGGCTGGCGGTGAGGGAAGCTTGGCTTTCCCCACCGCCAGCCCCACAAGCGAAAAGAACCTGAGGCTATCTGGAGAGCGAGAGGGGTCGGTGCGCACTGACCCCTCTCGCTCTCCAGGCTTCAAAGATAGCCGCCTGAAGCCTGAAGGCTTCAGGTTCTTTTCGCTGAAGGGTAGGTGCCCCTTCAGCTAAGGCACAGCGCCCCTTGAGCTAAGCGGGAGAAGAAATGGAAGGGGTTCCGTTTCTCCTGCTGCTTCGCTGAAGGGGCGCTGCGCAGAGAGGGGGAGAATTTTTTTCCCTTGTTCTCCCCCTCTAAAACAAGGTGCGTCTACTTTTGAATTGGCAAAGAAAGGAGGAAGATATCAAAGAAATTACAGTAAAATGGGAGAGGGACCTGGGACATACGATAAAACCCAATATTTGGAATGAATTATGGACTAAAAATATATAATTCACGGCTTCCTTATAAGGGAAAATCTTATGGAAATGTACTATAGGTGGTACCTGACCCCTGTAAAACTTGCTAAAATAAATCAATCAAACCATAACAAGTGCTGGCGATGTAAGGAACAGATAGGAACATACTACCATATGTGGTGGTCCTGTCTAGAGATACAAAGATTTTGGAACATGATTTATGAAGAGATAAAGAGATTGATAAAAACTACATTTAGCAAGAAACCGGAAGAATTTTTACTAGGAATGGTTTCAGATAATATTCCCAATAACAAAACTAGGCTATTTATGTACGCAACGTCAGCAGCAAGGGTTATAGTGGCAAAACACTGGAAAGATAAAAATACACCCACTAAAGAGGAATGGGTAGTCAAATTGTGCGAGTACTTGGAGCTCGCAAAGCTGACAGATGCAATAAGAGATAAACCTAAAAAATTGGTGAAAGAAGAATGGGAATGTTTAAATAATTATTTAGGGGACAAGAGCTCAGCAAGAAAGATATGGCTATGTTCAGAATGATGCTGCACAGAGAAATGTTCCCTGATACCAAGATGAGGGATTCCTTTGGAATGCAGATAGAGACAATTGATAAGAATAACGATCTGTTGTGAGCTCGACGGAAGTGTACAATAGATGAGCCTTCCTGCTTTGGCTCATCTTCCTTTTTCTTTTTCTTTTTTTCCCCTATTTTTCTTTTTTCTTTTCTTTTATCTTTTCCATAGTTGCTTATGTTCTGTGTCATGTACTTTGATATTTTTTGTAGTTTTAAAAGTTTTTTTCCCATTACTATTAAGGAATTTTCCTTTGTAATTTTGGTTGTCTATATTTAAATGTACCTGTTTAAAGCAAAATAAAAGTTTAATTAAAAAAAATAAAAAAAATAAAACAAGGTGCGTCCTATGGTCGGGTGCGTCCTATAGAGCGAAAAATACGGTATATAGCTGATTCCTGCAATCCTTCCACCGAAATACACACACACACCCCAGCACAGTCTTCAGAGAGCATGCATGATGGTAGTCAAATGTGCAGGGACAGTCGCTGTGCATAACACATTTTCAGGCAGCTGACCATATGATGTCTAATGCCCAAGCTAGCTCTGAAAGAAAACCTAGAGGCTTTGCTATTAAACATCCCCAGCTCTGAAAATTGCCTTTTCTCCAAAGTTGAAATGGAGGGGGTTGTTTCTAAAGTCTGCTGTTTCCCTTTGCTCTCTCTCATATTTCTGCTTTTATTTATTTCCCCTTTTTCCCCTTTAGGGGCCCAGGTACAGATGTCAGAAGGAAAACAGAAAAGCTGCCACTTTAGATGATGGGAAACCTTTCTATAAGCCTTAACCCACCAGACTGTTGGGGCTGTGACATGAAGATAATAAAGAGATGATTGCTACAGAACAAAATCACTTTTTCTAACTAAAGGAGAGTTGAATAGACTTTTTTCCTCCCTTTATAAACCTGCTACTATGGCAAGGTATTTTCCCCTGAGTGCAAGCAATGCTCCTGTTATCTCTCAGGTCAGATCCTCTGCCCCACCTTCTCCATCTTCAAGAAGGCAGATGGCAAAACAAAGACTCAGGTACAGATTGCAGCCACAGACAGACTGATGGGTCTGTTATGTTTTGAAAGTCAGTGACAGTCGTGGGCAATGTGGATGGCTTCAGACAAAAGATGGAGACTCTGCACAGCATTTATAGGCTGCTTTTGCAAACACTCAAAGTGGCATATATATTAAAAAAAAACAAAATGGTAAAATGGTAAAACAGAACAGCAGGTAATAATGGTTAAAAAAAAAAAACCCAGCAACTGCCTGCAAACTACTCAGTCACCGAAATAAATAAAAGGCCTGTGGAAAACTGCAAAAGCTCTTTCAGTTGTGTGTTCAGACCCAGAGACCTCCCCCCTAAAGACACATTTGACTCAAATTTTAGTTTTGGTTTTTGGCAGAATTTAGGACACAACTTTATTCATTACAGAAAAGTGAGTGGTTGCATAGGCTCCAGTTCGACTAGCTCCCTGCACCCTTTCAGACAGCACTGACCCAGAGCTATATCATAGGTCAGCCAAGGGTGAACACCTGAGGCAGGTGAAAAGCCTGGGAGCAGACTCTGTTCACTTCCCAGATGCTCCCTGGGACTCAGGCATGGGCACAACCCCCTTTTGGGGGTTGACCAAACCAAGTTGAGTCCCTGGATTCCTTTAACAGAATACCCTTCACATAGGGATGGCGAGACTGTTCTCCCATCCCTATCACCTGAACCAGTGCCTATCCGCAACCTTACAAGTTGTGACGAAATGCTACGTGGCAGGCAAAACCCAAATGGCCACAGCCAATCAGCCAAGTGGAGAAAATTCTTGCTGTGTCCCTATCCCAACGACAGACAACAGACGACACATGACAGCATAGCAAGGTCAGTCACAAAATTCCCTAAAATTAGGGAGAGGTGGGTGGATGTTCCGATGCACGAGCCAAAAGAGGAAGCTCTGGGACACGTGCATGGGTTTATATAGGTCCCTCGATCTGTTTAGACTGCACCCCATTGGCCAGATTAAACTCAGCAATGAGGGACCTATCAATTGGGTGTTGTGGCTATCCAATAGACCCACCCACAACCAGGAGGTCAGTCTCCAGGTCTTACCACAACATGTGCCCTCTTTTAGGGAGGACATGATCTACCAGCATTTGAAAAAGGCACAATGCATCCTTTCCTTTAGGGTGATGGAAAGAAAATGAAAGTAGGTGATGGGGGGATAGACAGCACCCAGGAAAAACATTACCACTCATGTAACACCCCCCATACATGCCAGTGCACCCACAGCTGAGTAACATGGGGCTTTATATTGGATTTCCTTCCCTTACTGGAGTATCTGTGGATTATCAATATCCAGTTTTAGAGGGGTAGGGGAGTGCAGGCTGCCACTTGGATAAGGAGGGTGTTGTGTGGATTTTGCCGAAAAAGGAAATAAAAACAGCTTCAAATCTAAGTTGATCTCCAGTGTGGATGAGCCCTAAATTGTGCTCCTATTTTGACTGCAGTCAGGCGTGGGCCAAGACACATTGTCACAGGAAGGGGTCTGAATGATGCTCCCACATCCTGGTTAAAAGCAAATACAGTGGTGCCTCACAAGACGAAAATAATCCGTTCCGCGAGTCTCTTCGTCTAGCGGTTTTTTGGTCTTGTGAAGCAACCCTATTAGCGGCTTAGCGGCTATTAAAGGTTTAGCGGCTTAGCGGCTAAAAGGCTATTAGTGTCTCAGCAGCTTAGAAAAAGGGGGGGGAAAGCAAAAAAAATCGCAAGACACGCAAGACGTTTTTGTCTTGCGAAGCAAGCCCATAGGGAAATTCGTCTTGCGAAGCGCATCGAAAAACGGAAAACCCTTTCGTCTAGCGGGTTTTTCGTCTTGCGAGGCATTCGTCTTGCGGAGCACCACTGTAGTAAATGTCAACTTACCATCCTTAGATGCCACATCAATATATGGTACTGCCAGATGAGTGTTTATTACGGGATGGGAAATCTTCAGGCATGCACATTTTTCATGTAACATCGTTGGCATCATAATGCCTTGCCTGTTTGGGGCTTTGTTTGTTTTTGTCTTGTTTTCCTATTTAATGTGGATATGCCCTTCCTGGAAGAAATCCAATGAGTTAAAAAAAAATCAGCTTGCTGCCAATTATCTGTTTCCAATATTTGAATGACCCATTTGCAATATTAAACTTCCACCTGGAAGTGCTCACTTCTTATACCTATGGATCTCTATGATCTGGGAAGGATGTCTCTCTTCCCAAATTGAAGGGGAGTTCCAAAGGGTGATCCCAACAAGGAAACTCAAGGATATTGCTTGCTGGAATCTGGGTTGCTATTTGGAGGAAAGTCCTTATTGGTTTCAGTTTCACTTTGATTAGAACTAGGGCAATGGTGGCCAAACTCGGCCTTCCAGATGTTTTGAGGCTACAACTCCTATCATCCCTAGCTAACAGAACCAGTGGTCAGGGATGATGGGAACTGTAGTCCCAAAACATCTGGAGGGCCAAGTTTGGCCACCACTGGACTAGGTGTTAGGGGTGGCCTTTGTAGAAAGTTGCAACCCCAAATCCTCTGCCACGATATGTATTCAACATGTGTAATGTAACTCCATTGCCTGGTGAACTTCCCCATCCCTGGCAGTGGCAGCTAGTGAAATGGAGGACTGGTGGGGAAATTCACAAGGTGATGGCTTCACAGTACATCAATGATTTGCAGTATTAAAATTGACGGGATTGAGGATGAAGAAGCAAGCATTACACTCTGTGCATTTAAAGCACATTGCACCCACCAAGAATACTGGGAAAGGTAGTTTGTTAAGAGTGCTGGGAGCTGTAACTTTGAGGGGTAAACTACAGGTTCCAGGATTCGGGGAGGGGTGGGACTATGCACTGAATGTGGTCACAGGGTTGCTACATTTTAACAGCCATTGCATCCTGGTCATTCTACCTAGTCTTGGCTTTATTTCCAAACTTTGTATTTAGAATCTGCATTTAGGGACAACTGAGCTTTTGCTTTTTGAATGCTGGCCATTGGCCATCACAATAAAGATTTTATTTGATTTATGGTCAGTTGAAATGCATGTCAATGACAGGTTTTGGACTCTAGCAAAATGTTTAACCAACGGCTCATCTATGAGTACTGCATATGCAAAACCTGAGAAGGTATATTTCCTCCCCCAACACACCCCAAGTCTGGAAAAAGTATGTGGCACTGGGAAGAGAAGAGAGGATTGGGGAGAGGAGGAGAACGAATGCTCAGCCAAACTATTTGCAACAATATTGTCATAGTAACCTATTCCTTGTGGAGTGTGATTATAGGAACCGGGTAGCTAGCAAAGCAGTAGCGAGGGGTTTTTCCTTCTTCTTCCAGGGTTATCTGGCTTTGAAAGGATCATGTTCAAACCCTGAAGAGATAAAAGCGAGACTATACAGAATGTAAGCTGGACCGTTAAGCATTTCCATATGACAAACTTCTCTCGAGAGATCTGACCTGCCTGTAGATTCCCCAGTTTACAGATCTGAAGGAACCAGACCCACCCGCTCCTGCCCTAAAGAGAGGAAACTGACTCTGACTTGCTTTTGAAAACTCATTTAGAATTCTCTCTAGAAAGATGCCCCCAATAAGAAAAGAATATATATCCATAAAAACTCAAAAGGGGGGGATAAAGAAAAAACCACACACACACAAACACACACCATCGATGGAGGTTTTTAAGAAAACTTCTCTTTAGATGCAACTATAAAGAGAATACTGTATGTAGACATTTTTGAGAGAAGTTGCTGCCCTCTATAGAAGGTGCTTCTGTTTCTCTTTTGGCCGGTAATATCCACAGGCGTCAATTATTTTGTACATGGTTGATGATATACAAGCAGCTCCCGGTGTCTGCTTGGTTTGGATATCTCATGTGAAGTGCGTGCAAAAATGATAGATTAATTGGGGACTTCATTTGCCAGATCACCTATATAGAGTATGCAGCCTTATTTTTTCACTCTTGATTTCACAAATCCTTTTACAGTGGTACCTCGGGTTAAGTACTTAATTCGTTCCAGAGGTCCGTACTTAACCTGAAACTGTTCTTAACCTGAAGCACCACGTTAGCTAATGGGGCCTCCTGCTGCTGCTTTGCCACCGGAGCACAATTTCTGTTCTCATCCCGAAGCAAAGTTCTTAACCTGAAGCACTATTTCTGGGTTAGCGGAGTCTGTAACCTGAAGTGTATGTAACCTGAAGCATATGTAACCCGAGGTACCACTGTATACACTAAAAGAGTTAATCATATCAAAGTGAAAATCAGTTAATTACCTTTGTTTGGGCTTCCTCACAGAAAGCCCATCTCTCACATAGGTCAGGTTCCTATTCCTTGATGGTTTAGTAGAAGAATCTGAGAAGAGAGAATTATTGCACTGGGGTGGGGACCAATTTGCTTTCTGTTGGAACAGAAACGGATTCCCCACAATTCTCACCTGCGAATGTTGATGCTGTTCATATCTGACAGTATTTAATGTGCAACGGTCGATAACTTGTGTGTTTCAACTTTGGATCTCGCCAGAATAAAAACAGTGAAGAGATTCCAATAAGCCCAAAGCACTCAGATTTCAACAACTGAGAGAAAATCTTCACATTGAAATTCACACTGTTGTATATTGTCAATTTATTCGCCTTTCTAATAGCAAACCCAGGTGGTGAGTGCCAACACAGATGGATCCAAAACAGAACTGCTGAGAAACAAAAGAGGGAGGTACAAGCATGCTTGGGGAAATCCTGAGGTTTGCAGAAGCACATATGTGTGCACGCACACACACAAAACTTTAAAAACTAAGTAGGCCTATCAATGGGGAACTTGAGGTCTACCCAACTTCCATGACTCTGTTTAACCTTCCTTGACTCAAACTTCAGAGCCATTGAAAATTAGTCTTGCTCCCCAGTTGGGTTTCTAAAGAAGTACCATATCCCAAGTCAAAGTAATAGCCGAGCTAAGCCAGCATTGCCTTACCAGGCAGCCTCCATAAGGGCTCAGATTCAAGTCTTTCCTAGCCCAGCCACCTGATATCTTTCAGCTCAACATATCAGGGATTGAACCTGAGACCCAAACCTTATATATATGCAGAGCACGTGCTGCACTGTTGAGTTGTGATCCCTTCCGTTCTCCTCCCTGAAGGTTCACTAATTAAAAGGTTCACAAATTTGAGGAGTGCCAATTATGTGCAGCTAACATTAGCTCAGCTGTGGACCAAAGTGGGGCCTGCCTATACCCTGTGGGCCTATTCAACAGTCACACAGTTGTGTGCTAGCAAAAAGGGGGGGGGATGACTGCTGATAACAGCCGTAGTCATCCGTTTGATGAATCCCCCATGTATTTCCCAATTGCTTTCTGTGCTGCAGAAAGAACAGAAGCTACTCTGGCAGAGCGTTGATGAGAAAATGTGATTCCACTTGACCATTCACTCCCCACGAAGAGCTGAGGATTGAAGTACGTTCGCCAGCATGGTGGCTGCTGACTGTTTTGACAATCTTCCCCATGCACTGCAAATGGTGGAACAGTTAGGTAATTTTAGATTCTAGGCTTAATGGTTTTATAGCTGTCTCCAACCCCCAGTTCCCTTTGGGTGGCAATGTATATTATTCATTTACTTCAGAATGTGGTAAGCCTAGCCAGCATCATTTAGGGGCTTCTGATCATTCTGCTGAATGAAGCCCTGGACTTCTGAATAGAGCCCTAGCAGGGGTACCAAGTGTTTTTAGCCCTCCATTATTAAATGTACAGTACAGATAGGACCTTAAAATTCATATTTTTAAGTGTGTCCTAGGTAAGGGCCAGAGTCTATTCTGTGTTCTTTTGTAGAAACCATTCACACCCTAGTTGCTAGGTATATTGGCTGGGGCAGCCCAGCCAGATGGGCGGGATATACGTATTATTATTATTATCAGTGCTTTTTTCCTTTAAAATGTTTAGGGGTACTCTCATTTTGACTCAAGAAAATCACTATTTTATAGTTCTAATCAGGGAAAATAAATACAGTAAATGGACAAAAGTACAAAGAACATGCATTACCTCTTATTTCACAGCTGACAGCTCACAGTAACTTCCACATTGGCATGAGGCATGAGGTTGTGTGCACTAACATCTTCTCGACTCTCATCAGTAAAACGCCACACATCCACATTCTACACTGCTTCACACATTAAACGCTCGCTTCCGTCTGAGTCTCAGGAAACACCAGGAAAGGAAAGGAAGCTGCCATCAGAGGTGGTAGCAACGAAACTGACCAATCACCATGCTAGATTCCAACTCCTACTTCACACATTAAACGCTCGCTTCTGTCTGAGACTCAGAAAACACCGTAACAGGAAATGAGGATGCCATCGGGGGGTAGCAACGGAACTGACGATTCACTGTGCTAGAGAAGAAACTAATTTTTTTAAAAGTTGTTTAGGGGTGTGCGTACCCCCAGAAAAAAAGCACTGATGTTGATGATTTCACATACGCAGATGTACAATACTAGCCCAATACATTGTGCTGCCTGATGAAGTGGAGCCCAAAAGGTACTCCCCCACTCACAAGTTAGGGCCAACAAAGGAGCTTTCAAAGATGTCTTGCTATACCATTCAGAAACAATGCCCACTTCCACACAGCTCCAACAACGATGCCCCAAAGCAGATCTCTGCGCCCCACAGCATGGCAGCGCTTCCCCTGCATAGGCATCATGCCATCATTACTTTATGGTTCTCAGCTGAATGTGTGAACAGAAAAACACTCCTGCACTTCAAGTGAGCTAGACGTTCTCTCTCTGTGGCGTAGTGGCTGTTCGCACATGCAAGTTGCTGTTTGCCCTTGCAGTCTCCAAGTGTTAAACATGCATGTGTGGACAAGCTTTCAGTCCTTTGCTTTTCTAATCCTACCTGTGCTAAACTACCCCTTCTTTCTTGCAGCCATTGCGGACTCTGTTCGTATTCAGTCTGGAAATCTCATGCTATTTCTTACTATCCATCCAATCTGAATTGCTTTATCTACACTTTGGAAGACCTGTCTAATTTGTTAAATTAGCAGGTCCGTTTAAATGATCTGAAGGTAATATTTAAATCCTCTAGTAGCAAAATATGACTTATATCTTCTATCTCTCAGTATTTAATATTGCAGTAGGGAGGGGAGGGGGAACACACAGTACTCACTTTGTGTTTTATCGCCAGCTACTCAGTCAAAGTAGAATTCATAACAGATAGAGACAAATCATCTGATGGCAGAGGTTAAAAGAAACCTGTTACTATGACTACAGATAGGGTCAGATAACAAAATGAACAGCTACTTTTGATCTTCAAAAAACCCTTTTTCCTTTGCTCTCTCCTCTGTTATCTGGACCACTCCATCAAACACCTAGCAGATAACAGAGTTGAAAACCCAATCGACCTTCAAGGAAGACCAGACAAGTTGGAAAGTCTGTGTAAAGGTTACTCTTACAGTGGAAGGGCCTGTGATGACATTTTTGTATATGTGTATGGGCCTGTGTATTTATGAATTTAACTAAAGCAACAGGCTGCAGTTCAAAAGGGGTTACCGGTGTGCTTAATGTCAGTCCAGAAATGCTCTCTTGACAACTGCACACGTTTAAAGAAAATAAAAGCCCAAATAAAAAGTGCAGAAAGGGGGAAATCTGCAATAAGCCATGTGGATATCTCAGGCATTATTATTATTATTATTATTATTATTATTATTATCATCATCATTATTTTAGCTTATTGGTCCATTGGAGGGAACTCTAAAAGACACACAGGGCATTTCATTAAAATGTCACAAAATACTTAGCAAGCTTTTGAATTCTCCAGAGCTCTTCTTAAAGCAAAATTTTAAGGGGGCAGAGGAAGGAGAGAAACAGGGCACAATGCTGATGCCCCAAAGACTGTGATTTATCTTAAGATGAGTACTGACTTGGGTTACAACCTACTTCTTCAGCTTCAGTAGTGGAAATTAGGAAAAAGGGAAGCAAGATACTTGCCCATCTGAAGAAATAAGCTGCAACCTATAAAAAAACTTCTGCTGCATTAAAGCTTAGCTGGAAGAGGTGTTACTGAATTCATACTGTGTCTGGCATGCTGTTTACATGCGTAGGACAGGGACTGTCCTCAAGCACAGCTGTTTAGTGGGCTGGGACCCCTGACCATTAGGTCCAGTTGTGACCACCTCTGGGGTTGCGGCGTTCATCTCACTTTATTGGCCGAGGGAGCCGGTGTACAGCTTCCAGGTCATGTGGCCAGCATGACTAAGCCGCTTCTGGAGAACCAGAGCAACGGAAACGCCGTTTACATTCCCGCCAGAATGGTACCTATTTATCTACTTGCACTTTGACGTGCTTTCGAACTGCTAGGTTGGCAGGAGCAGGGACCGAGCAACGGGAGCTCACCCCGTCACGGGGATTCGAACCACCGACCTTCTGATCAGCAAGTCCTAGGCTCTGTGGTTTAACCCACAGTGCCACCTGTGTCCTTAGCGGGCTGAGGGAAATGCAATTTATGTGGGTATGATGGCAAGCAGGGAGGGTTATTCCCACTCACCAACCTACCCATGAAAATCATGCTTCTACTGTGATGAAGAGAATTCAGTGAAATTCAGTGGTGAGGGTGCAGCTGGGGCACCCAATTCAGGCAGCATGTCCTCTGAATTGATGTACATGACATGTAAGCAATAAAAGGGATGTTCCAAAGAGTTCATCATTCACATTTCTACAGCGTTGGACACCGCTACATTGGGTACCAAAATGGGGGAAGCAGAATCAGCTGAGAGAAAAAGGCAATGGCGGCACACAAAGAGCTCTTTGAAAAACCCCATCCTTTAAAATTCACTAAATCCAGATTGAATGAACTTCTGACTCATTCACCCCATCCCAAACTTACTGAAAGTCAAAATACTTGATCCACATCTACAGGAGAATGCTGAGTGTGTTCTAATGTAGATTTTTTATTCACATACATTCCCCATGAGAACCGAGTGCGCACACTAGACTAAACCTCAAAACTCTCCACAAGGACATGTCCCTTTGCAGAAAAGCAAATGTGAAAAGTGTTTCCTGAAGGGTAGAAACCACAGTGACATACTATTGTGCAGCAACAGTATTGTCAAGTACTAGTGTCATTGCATGTCAGCTAGCAACAACTGTGAAATCAAACATTAAAATCAAATATTCAGTGTCAAATGCAGAAACTTAAATATTTGGCAAATATCCCGTCATTAATAATAATAATTTATTATTTATACCCCGCCCATCTAGCTGAGTTTCCCCAGCCACTCTGGGGGAAACTCAGAGAATATCTCAATAATATTTGACACCGACATTTGAAAAAGAGGATTTGGGCGAGTAAATCAGTTTTGGTTCTGTATGGTACCAGGGAAAGTTCAGTATATGGTCTTGCAGTTTTTATTCATAGTGGGAACATAGCAGCTTCTTTAATGCAATTAATACAAATTTGATTATTGAAGCAGCTGTAGTATATGTCAAAACACCTAGTCCCACTCGTACTTGAAAATGATCCATCAGATGAGATTACCTTTCAGAACTGCCACATCAGCTTGAAAGTCAAATACAAAATCCTATTGCATTGCCAACGAGTAGCAATTGCTATATGTGCCTTTTTAGCAAGATGAAAATGTTTCAGCAGAAAGCGTACTGGGTGTCAATACCTGGGAAGGAAATAAATGTTAAAACAAGCTAAATAATTGTCTAACAGTACTTGTACTAATGACCTTAAACTTCTACTATGCTAATTTTTCCTCTGCGCTTTTAATTACAGATCAATAATACTTTGCTGTTGACATTTAAAAATGCTGAACCGCACAGAGAAACACTGGCTGGATGGAAATATACAATGTGGGGCGGAATTTGCCAAATCAATAAACTTTGCCATTTAACAAACAATTGTGTGTATAGCAGTGACCAAGATTAGCAAGCATAAAAGATCACACTTCAGCTCCTTAATTATTCTTTAATAACATTAAGCCTTACATCATTGGCAAAGTTATGTTGCTGTGAAACCCAATAGCTTCCTTTGTTTATATACAGCATCTCCTTCAAAAGGTTTAGGGGAGCCGTATCTCTGCACACTAAAATAAGAACTTTATCATGCAGAGCTTTCAATGATCAGACATTTAGAAATCACGAAAGAGAATACATGGTGATCTATTTATTAAGGGCATGATCCAGCCAAAGGTAAGATGTTTTAAGCTTGGCGCTTTCAGAGGTGACAGCGCTATAGGATATGCTTAGAATAATCTCACTTCCACTACACATTTGTTTAAATCAGTATTTAATAGTCACCTCCTTAAAGCCACTTGCAGAAAGACCCAAAGGAGGATGATGTCACAAAACCAATTCAGAGTGAGATATTGAGGGACACAGGGGTGGTTGCCCCGGGCACAAATTTGGTTGGGGTGCAAAATTTCAACACCTGGTGCTGCCTCAATATAGCTTCATGCTTCTATCACAGGGCTCCGTTGAAAATGGCCTCTCCATGCAGACAAGGAAGTGACTTCTAGATAACGGAACAACTCTTCTTTTCTTATCTCTGTGGCTGCAATCTCATGAGTGATGTGGACAACGCCAGGCAGTTGAATGTGCATGTGTACTCCATATGTTTCTCTCTCACCCTGCCCCGGGCACAGGTAACCCATGCTACACCACTGGAGTGAGGGCAGTGCTTCCTCCCATCACTCTGTCAAAGAGAACCCTACTTTGCAACCACCCTGCTTGGCTGGAATGCGTCCTTGAACTCTGACCATGCTTCTTGCATCCCTGTATGGATGACAGAGAAGAGTGTGTGGGTGTGTATTAAAGGTAAAATTTACATTCATAGCCCCACCCACTTTCATCTCTGGCCCCACCCAGCATGTGGTCCCCAGAAGAGAATGTGGCCATTGATCTGAAGGAAAAGTGATGTGCGCACACTGTTTCAGTTCACTCTTCTTTCTTAGAGCATGGCTCAGTTTACAGCATGTACTGGAGAGTGGGACTCATGCGCCATGTTTAAATTCGTTATAGCATTCTGGCCAAGGTAGGTTGTTCATTTGAATTACAGATGTGAGAAATGCAAATAACAGTTTGTGTCATTTATGAAAACAGCCTAAGTTTACACCATTGTGCATCATCACTGTACTAAATAGAAAGCCTAGATTATATATGGATTTATGTACTACCTATCATTACTGTAGGTAAACAAAGAATTGATACTCCAGTTCCTTGAAGCAAATTCATTTAAAGCCGTGTTATATATAAACTTTGATTTCATAATGTAAGCAAGAAAGTGATGTGTTTCTATTAAACATTGAAAGTGTTCTGTGGATGGAATTGCAAGAATATAATTCAATTTAGTACCAGTAATTTGTGTAAATAAATGTCTAATATGAAAGAATCACTGCAGGCAGAAATTAGTCATGTTAAATTTTTATGACACTTATCAAAGGAGCAAAAGAGGCTATGTTCCTAGTTTGTTAAAAAAAAATTAAAATAGCAAGCCTTGTTCTTTGATGATTTTCATATGAATTTTTTATCTTCCATTTTAAAGGTACAACTCTGCTGTACACACACTTTAGACTACACACATGGGCTGAATTTAAACTTTTCTACTAAATTATTAAGCTCAGCTCCAGTGCGCTATAAGGCGAACTATTTAGAAAGCTCTGGCTTATAGAAGATTGTAGGGAAAGGGTAGTTCAGAAGGAGGGATATTATTGTCTAGAATCATGGGGGGGGGGGGGTATCATTATGGATATATTACAAGAAGAATACAGGAACCTGACTTCCAGCCTAGTTTGGGGCCCATCTGCACTAATTATTTAAAGCAGTATCATACTACTTTAACCAGCTATGACTTCCCCCAAAGAATCCTGGGAACTGTAGTTTGTTAAGCTTGAGGGGGCTCTTAGGAGACCCCTCTTTCCTTCACAAAGTTACAATTCCCAGAGTTTCTGGGAAGAGGGATTGATTGTTAACAGTGGCGTAGCGTGGGGGTGCAGGGGGGGCCGGCCGCACCGGGCGCAACATCTGGGGGGGGTGCGCTCGAGACTAAAATCCACGGGTTAGGGGGCGCAAATTATTTGCCTTGCAACCCACGTGCTGACAACCCACGCTACGCCTCTGATCGTTAAACCACTCTGGGACGGAGTCTATCAGACCTCCATGTACGTACAGTGGTGCCCCGCAAGACGAATGCCTCGCAAAACGAAAAATGCGCAAGACGAAAGGGTTTTTCGGTTTTTGCGTCGCTTCGCTAGACGAATTTCCCTATGGGCTCGCTTCGCAAGACAAAACGTCTTGCGAGTTCTTGTGAGTTTGTTTCCTTTTTCTTAAAGCCGCTAAGCCGTTAATAGCCGCTAAGCCGCTAATAGCCGTGCTTCGCAAAACGAAAAAAACGCAAGACGAAGAGACACGTGGAACGGATTAATTTCGTCTTGCGAGGCACCATTGTACAATCCTTTCATCTGGGGCAATACCTGAACGTCAGTCTTGCTTTCAGAACAATGGCAACAGCAAGCAGGTTCTGGTGGCCAGGATTCTCTGGGGGGCGGTTTAGATTATGTCACTCTTTTGCATCTTGAGAATGCAGAACAAAGAGCCTTGAGTCTGATCTTGATCTGGGTCACCTGAAATTCAGTCCCATTTCTCCCCTGTGAGCTTTGACAAGTCACACTTTCAGGTGCAACATTAATTCATAGTCTCATACTATGATAGAGTTGGCAGGGACCCTTGGGGAAACCCCTAGGAATATGCACCTTTGGAGATATACCAGTGTCGGAGTTCTGACTGCGGCTGGGCCAGGACATCAGAAGAGCCAGTAGCTGTGGAGAAGGAGGCTCTGGCATTGAATCTCCCTCTCTGATGTTGAAGGGTTAGATCTATCCTGTGGCTGCTGGGTTGTCTTCAAGGCACCTTAGGATTCCACCATTTACGAAGGTCCCACTTTACGAATGTTTGCTTTGTGAAAATTCACAACGAATTAGTACCCAAACCTTGCCATACACCATACACAACACAGATATACAGATAGCATTATTATTATTTTTTTTACTTCTATTTGCATTTTGCTGCTTGACTGAGGAAGGGAAGGAGAGCAATTGAACAAATCAGAGAGTATTTGTAATGGCTTTTCCCAGGGTTTTTGGCTTGGGGGGGGTCAAATTACCTTATTTGGGAATGCATTAGAAATTTTCCCATAGGAATGAATGGAAATTATTGACACATTATGCAAACACTCATCTAAAAATGATTTCCATGGAATGCATTGTCTGTAGTAAGTGGGACCTGTGTGTAGTAAAATATGCCCTAGAGTGTTTCAGGTCGGGGGGGGGCAGTTTCCAAACAGCAGCTCCACTATCCCACTCAGTGTGGTCTCCTGATTTTGAAATGAAGAGCTCTAAGGGATATGGGGGGGAATGGGAGAGTGTCAAAAATTCCACGGAGCTACCACAAATCTCTTGGGTCAGCCCTAAGCAGCCCTTTGAATGTTTACTTCCTCAAGAGATGTACACAAACGTGTCACCTAGCCCTGGCCTATGAAACTGCAAATGAGATTATAAAACTGTCCTTCAGTAAGACTGCTTCAGCCTTCATCATGCATTATGGAATGCTCCCACATAACCTTAGTGCTTTTAAAATAATAGTTGTTATTGTTGGATTGATTTTGAAGAGTAGGAGAGGGTATTTTATATAGTAATTATCCTTCCTCTTGCTCACCTGTGTGAGAATGCAAATGCCTACCGGTATTTTAGCAGAGTTTGGAAATCACCATCTGTGCACAACTTGTCTCTAGAAGCTATTAGAACAAGGTTGCATAACCTTCTAGAACAAATATGATATTCAATATGATATCTGATGTTTAAGGCAGACTTGGATTATCGTCTCCTGTTTAATGTTTGCCTCTTAACAAAGAAATCACTCTCAGACTGTTTAGTAAACAATAAGAATACAAGGTTTACTCACAGCAAAGTCTTGTCAGGATTCAACAGTTACAGTGATGAAAATCATGCAGGTAATAATCCTTCAATGATACAAATATCCATAGTCCATTTCAAAATGGAGATTCATCTCTGGAGGAGAGAGTTTGTAGTGACTGGAAGAAGTAAAAATTAAAATTCCATTGTTCCCCTTCCCAACACAAAGTTTTAGAAGATATGACATCACAGAGTCTGCTATTCATGATCATTTAGCAATCATACATTTGTGATTGGGCTGTAGATCTTCCCACAGTTATCGCCATCACCATGTTGGACTGAAGAGTTTTGCTCAGTGTTAAGCATGACACGCTACTGTGCTATACTACATGTAGTATGTACTACATGTAGCATGTAGTATCTTATTTTATTTTGTTTTATTATTTTTTGGTGAGGAAGTGTCCAGTCACAAAACTGCCACCTGTAGTTAGTGGCCTACCCAGCAGGCTTGTTCTTAGAGAAAACACAGCGAAATGCAAAGTGCTGTTCTGTCTGTCGTAAATAAGCATGGGTTTTCTGCTTTTCTCTTCATGCATTCTCCAAAGCTCGCTGCTGATATTTGGAGCGGCCCCCACCCCACCCCGAGTCTTCCTGCACCTCCTGCAGTTGTGCTCTGTGAATGTAACGGATGGTTTTTTGCATGTCTGTTTAATTTTCAGAAAATTGTCCCATTGCCTCCAAATTGCAAGTGTGAGGAAATCCAGCTGTCAATTCCCATTAAACGGAGCTGAGTTGTCTATCGTTAATTCAGTTGTCTTTCACAGTCTGGCTGCTCAAGCTAAAGAACTCTTTAAAAAACCAGATTTATGATGGATGCCATCTGGCCTGATAGAAGGAAACAGATATCGATTTTTAATATTTTCTCCAAACTTGTTTACTCTGGGATAATACAGCAGCTGTGTGGCGGCTTGTCTCAGAGTGGAAAGGATTATTACCCCTGCCTTTTGATGAGATAAATTACCAAGAATGACTTGAATGGCTAAAGGGTATACTTTGATGTTCTGTCGCTTCATTTACCCTTATGACTAAATGATTATTGATTTTATATTTTTAAGCTCTTGAAACGTGAAAATAAGTTGGTCGAGAAGCCTAGCTGTGTTAGTTTTATTAATTTATTTCTGCAGGGCATAATTCACTTTGGACCAGGTTGTGAAGGTTTTTGGGTTCATGACCGACTCCAGATACAGTTGCAAAGAAATGGCTTATTTATATAGTCATTGCAAGTAGTTCCAAAATCAATACAGTCTGGGATTGGATGATTAAACCTAGTCCCTTTGTGGGATTCATTCCTGTAGCTACCTCTGAAATGATCTTGAGTCTCAAACAGATTCATGTGATCCAGTCTTACAAATAGCAAGTTTGTTCAAGTTGAAATATTATTATTTTTTTGGCTCATCTTTTTTTTCCATTTTCCTTTTTTTAATCTACTCTGCTCATTCAGTGACATTTTAACAGCCGGGAGAGAGAAAGGGGGAAAGAAGAAGAAGAAGAAACACAGTTGATTGACTACTTCAATGAAATCGCTAATCTGCATTCAAAGAGTCGCCTCCAAAGACTACTTAGATTTTCCATGGATAGATTTAACTACTGCTTTGATCAGTTAGTCCCAGTATGCAGTGGATTTAGGTCTCTGTACTTATGTAGACAGCAGGAATCCAAGGTGTACACTAAACCTTTAAATAGTTTTCACAGTTCAAAACAGCTGTTTGCCTTTGGAGTACAGCAGACACCTACCTTTCCCTGTGAAGTACTGCCTTTTCTGTCATCATCACTTAACACATTGGAGCTATTTAATGTTTGTCTGAAATGGGGCCTCATGTCAATCTACTGAAGTATTTTGTAGACAGAACAAGTGCAGAAATGTTACGCCAAAAAAAAACCACAAACCCACCCTCACCATTAAGTTTCCCCTTTGTTTGTGTGTCTTCACTGTATATAAAAAGATCTCTGCAATTTCAGAGTTAAAATACTTTTACATTTAATTTTTTAGGGGCAGGGGGGGAAATACCATTTTTTAAAAGTGCCCTTGGCCTTTGCTTTAAAATAAATCAATGTGAGACACTACATGGCATGTATTGAGCATGATCTGGTTGAAATTCTTCCAAGATCCATTGGAGAGCTAGGGAACTGCTGAAATCTCTCCAGTAGAAAGGAGTGGGGGGATTTAAACGCACTTAGAATTGAATGGGTGGTGTGGAATGTGTTGATATTTTGCTGACAAGGCAATTTTGTGCCCCTTTCTTGGTACTTTGAAAATGTCAAAGCTGAGAGGAGGGAGGGAGCCTCCGAGCAGCCCTGACCTTGAAACAAATTGACAATAACACATGATCTGTTTTGACCTATTGACCTTATTATTATTATTATTATTATTATTATTAATTCCTTGGTTGGTATTTTTTTTATTGGTAGTGTTATTAGCATTAAAGGTAAAGGGACCCCTGACCATTAGATCCAGTCATGGCCGACTCTGGGGTTGCGGCGCTCATCTCGCTTTATTGGCCGAGGGAGCCGGCGTACAGCTTCCGGGTCATGTGGCCAGCATGACTAAGCCGCTTCTGGTGAACCAGAGCAGCGCATGGAAATGCCGTTTACCTTCCTGCTGGAGCGGTACCTATTTATCTACTTGCACTTTTGACGTGCCTTCGAACTGCTAGGTGGGCAGGAGGTGGGACTGAGCAACGGGAGCTCACCCCATCGTGGGGAACCGCCAACCTTCTGATCAGCAAGTCCTAGGCTCTGTGGTTTAACCCACAGCACCACCCGCGTCCCTTGTTACTAGCATTAGTATTTAATTAATTTCTATACTATTTAATGACACAGTAGGATTCTAAGTGG
This sequence comes from Podarcis gaigeae, assembly GCF_964106915.1. Taxonomy (NCBI): domain Eukaryota; kingdom Metazoa; phylum Chordata; class Lepidosauria; order Squamata; family Lacertidae; genus Podarcis; species Podarcis gaigeae. Next base: position 81,307,093 of record NC_139683.1, on the reverse strand, counting down.
CTTCCCACTTGAGGAAAACTAGGTGGGCAAGCAAATCTGAATGTCTCCCTGACATTTCACAGATCCAAGGCTGTGTGCCCGTTACTGCCTGAAAACTCAGGTAGGTCACTCTTTTTCTCAAATCGGATTAAAGCTTGTCCTGGTGGTGGGGGGCACATCAAAATGTCGTAAGAAACAAAAAGATGGTTACAAGATATATATGTAGTGCTAGATAGTATCCATTAGGGCTGGTATAATAAATAACAACAACAACAACAACAACAACAACAACAATAATAATAATAATAATAATAATAATAATAATAATTTATTTGTACCCCACCCATCTGGCTGGGTTTCCCCAGCCACTCTGGGCAGCTTCCAACAAAGATTAAAAATACATTAAAATGTCACTGTGCTGGTCCCGGGGGTAAGGTACCGTGGGCGTAAGCAGAGTCCACACAAAGAGGGGCGAGGTCCGAGGCGGAGAGCCGGGCAGGGAACAGGAATGCTGGAACAGGAGACCGAGCAGGGAACAGGAACACCAGATGATCAGGAACAGGAGGCCGAGCAGGGAACAGGAGCACCAGATGGTCAGGAACAGGAGGCCGAGCAGGGGTCAGGAACACAGGAAGGTCCGAAGCCAACAACGACGTTGCTCCCGCAACCTGGGACCGGGCTGACTAGGCTTTTATCCTCTTCTAAGGCCGGGGGGCGGTCCCGGCCCCCAGGAGCCCCGCCTCCTCTGGCCTTAAGGCGAGCACTCCTCCTGGGAGCAACCAGTTCCCTTCGCCTCTCTGCCCTAAGCTTCTGCAGATCAGGAGAGGCCGAAGGGTTACTGGGCCCTGGAGGAGCCTCACCTGACGCCACTGAGTCCTCAAGCACCTCTGGGGCCAGAAGGGTTTCACCTGGGGCCAGCTCCTGGTGCTCTGCCACAGGTGCAGGCTCTTCAGCATCTAGGCCTTGCCCCAGTTCAGCCGGCCCTAGAGGCGGGGACTCCTGTGCAGGCTGGGATTCCTCTGGTTCATCCTCTGAATCGGAATCCCAGGCCATCACAGTCACACATTAAAAACTTCCCTAGTACGGCAGAAGGCGGGGAAACTGACAGCAGGTAGGACAGGAGATGGGAAATGTTTAAGAGATACTTACAAAAATATAACAGTGACATATTATCTATGGTAGTGTTTGAATGACCCTTGTGTACATAAAATATTAAGAAACAAAGGAAAATCGGTACTCTAGGTTGTAAGAAAGTATTAGAAAGTATATTAAATATAAGGTAATAATTATAAGTACTTTCAAAATCACAAATGTCAACTATAACAGGAAATGTTGGGAAGTCTATATTTATTTTACTTCAGTTTGTTGTTGCTGTTTTATTTTATTTTATGTACCATTATATGGTTTTACCTTAGCTGATATCTAAGTGGAATTAGGTCAAATTAACATTCTAAGTTAAACTAATTTAAGACTATATATATATATATATATTGTATGTATGTATGTGTATGTGTGAAGTTAAATCTGTAATGACATTAATGAATTTCAATAAAGAATTTTTTCATCCAAAAAAAAAGGAAAAAGGAGGAAACTGACCGGGAGTGCAACCCCATAGACTGGCTGCAAGTAGAAAGGCAGGCAGGTGGAGCACATGGAAGTTGGTGGGCCAGTGCCCCGTTTGCTCAAATGGACTGGCTTCCACTGTCACTTCCCAAACAAAGCAGTGAGAGTGTCAGGAATGAGCCAGCTCCCAGAGACGGCATGCAGCCAACTGCGGAAAGCAGCCAGGAACAGGGAGACTTAGATGTGAGACAGGCAGGGGAGAGCCAGCAGCTGCAGGCTTTGGCTCTTCCTGACCTTGACGAGGAAGCTGATAAGGCAGTAACGGAGTGCAGGCTAGAACACAACCAAAGCTCACCGGAAGCACAAAAAGGCGCACAGAGTCTCAAAGGCAGCCTCTCAGACCAGGAAGAAGTTGGAGCTGACCCACTAAGTCCTAAGAGTCGACGAATGGGAGGGTTGCTAGACAGGAAGCAAAACAAGAGCCATAAGTTCAATATCTTCTGTAAATCCCAGAAGGACTCTTTCGAAGGGTCATCTTGAGTAATGATGCTGGAGGCTTTGTTCAAGCCGTCCGGAGTTATCTGTGTGTTTTTGCAATAAATCCTCCTTTTAATTATCTGCACTTACTGTGTTATCAAGCTGGGATCCTGGAGTCCTGACAGAGAGCATACTGGATGCAGACTTAACATCCTAAGTCAAAGGATCTGTGGTGAGCTTGACTCTTAGAAGGCAATGACTCTAAAGTCTAGGAAGGTTACAGAACAAAGGAAGGACTGTCGGAACAGAAGCTTTGTAAGCAAAAAGTGCCAGGTTCTGTTGTCATCATCTCCAGCTAGGGATGAGAAAGACTCCTGTCTGAAACCCTGGAGAACCACTGCTGTTGGGTGTAGTAAAGGGAGAGGGAATGTGGTTAAGGATGGTGGAGTCTTAGTCCAGCAACATCTTAAGGGCTACATGTTCCCCAAATGTGCTGCAGACATTACTGAGGTAGATGGGCAAAAGGCCTGACTCAAAACAAACTTCCAATGTTCCTAAATTGAGGCAGACCACTGCAAGCTTCCAGTGTCCGCCTCCTTTCCTCCTGCACTGATGGTGCCCCCTACAGCACAGGTGGTGGTTTCTAACAGCTTCGGCTGTGGTTGGGTTTGCCGTAGTTGGTGTCGTGTTTGAAGACCATGTGTCAAGCCCTCTGCTCCTCCAAAATCTTTGCTTCCAGGTGCTATAAGAAAGCTGCAGAGATAGCGCAGGATAGTGCACACCCCAGAAATGATCTCTTTCAGCTTCTGCCTTCTGGAAGAAGGTACAGGGTTATGAAGACTAGGACTAACTGCCTGAGAAACAGTTTCTATCCAAATGTGATTTTGGTTTTAAACGCAGTGTAAGGAGTCTCTATGGGAGTATATTGTATTTTAAAAATGGGGTATCAGAGTTTTTAGGGGGTTAACCAGGTCGGGATAGCTGGGATAGCAGGCTTGTTGGTTTTTAATGTCTAATGTAGTTTTTTTTTTCAATTTCATTGTTCTGTATGGGACAATGACAATAAACATTGTCATAAAATCAACCCCTGATCAAAAGCACCCTCAGTGTCCTGTAAATTAGCAGTATTTCTAGTCAGCCTGACATTAAACATTTACCTCAGAAAAATCACCGCTTTTTATAAGCAAGCAGAACAACTATTTACTCAGGATTATATCCTTTTGTAGCAACTTGAAGTCAATACCACTCCTGGCGATGATGCTTTCATGTTTTTGTTGTATGTGCTTAATTTTAGGTGGGGGGGCAGGGGGAGCTGGAATTCAAAGCATCACTTTATACTTCTCCGGAGCATTCTCTGAATTCAAGAACACCACTTGATAATTCTGTAGCACTTATTAATTTCTCTCATGTCTGACTAACTCCTTAACTATTCTTCTTCTGAGTCTCTTAAGCCATATAACTAAACATTTAGAAATTGTTTTTAACAAATAATAGATTCCTCTGGTAGCTAAAGCATCATGTTTCTAAAACATGCTGACATTTCCTGAAATTAAATCAAATGGAATTTTTGTTTAATTTTCAAATTACTCAGATTAATGGTCAGGTATATATATATCACAAGTAGTTGCCTATCTGTTATGAAACACAGCGACAGCATACTTTACAGAGCTTTAAAAAAATAGGTGTAAAACACTTTCTTTAGCCATGCGCAATGTATAATTAATGTGTAGTAAATTATACAGCTGGGCTTAAGGCTTGTTTAAATGCATTGAATTTGAAATCTAGTGCAGAAATAAACTAACTTTTGGATCAGTGTAATGTAATATGTTGATCCATTTTACAGGGTGGTGGCAGTAGTGATTATTTAATTAATCACCTTTTGACGATTATTCACACCGATCCAAATCAAGGTCTCCATTAAAACCAAAGAATGGCTTCATTACAAATGACCCATAAAAGTGTCAACTGCTGGCAGCAGAGACAACTAATTTCCTTCCCCTTTAAAACCATTAGGTCGAAGGATGGGGGGTGGGGGGAGTGATGAAGTGCATAATAGTGTGATTACAGAGAAAAATGTAAACAGTAAATTTGACAGCCATGTTGGAGAGCCTAGCAGATAAAAGGAATAAATTGTACATTTCATGCCTTCAGAAGCTCTTAATTTTCAAATGAAAGAGGAAAAGATAAATTATATAAAAGTTTTTTTAAAAATAAATAAAAAAACACTCAGAATTTGGCCGTTTGAGTTTGGGGAAGCTGCTGGAATTATTTATCATTTGTTTTGTTTATTGTTTGTATTGATTAGTTGCTTCATAACAGGTTCTCTATGCAGCACACAGTTGAAATGGAATAAAAACAGAATTTAAAATGTTATCGCGATGCAAGCAAGAAATCAACGGCAAAATCCAAAGCCGGCATTCCAGTAGGAAACAACAACCGGCGCAAAATTGTTGAGTACATGAAGTGTGCAAAATCATCACCAGGTGAAATGTGAGCAAACACCAAGCATCATCAGAGACTGCAGCTGCAATCCTACAGCTGGTGAGGGAAATCCCTTTCTATTGACAACAGTGGGAAGAAAATTAACAGGGTAGGAGCTGGCATAAATCTCTCCCCATTGAGGGAAGGGTATCAGGGGGCTGAAAAGGCTGTGGCTCCTTCAGAACTGTGTGTTTTCCTGGTGCATCCCCATTGCTATCGCTTCCTGGGAGGGAAGTCCAGCCTTTCTGACAGTGTGTTTGCACCATGCCAAACAAGCTAATATGAAGCCCTACCAAAAGCGGTCGATTGGGACTGAGATGCTCACTAGACCTGTGTGTGAGAGAGAGAGAGAGGGAGGGAGGGAGAGAGAGATGAAGAAGCAGCCACATGCCCCTTCCCTCCAGCGCACATGCAACAAAATATATCATGCAGGGACATTGAGGCACATGATGCACCCAACCATGTTGTTGTTTAGTCGTTTAGTTGTGTCCGACTCTTTGTGACCCCATGGACCAGAGCATGCCAGGCACTCCTGTCTTCCACTGCCTCCCGCAGTTTGGTCAAACTCATGCTGGTAGCTTCGATCTTTCCCAACATCAGGGTCTCTTCCAGGGAGTCTTCTCTTCTCATGAGGCGGCCAAAGTATTGGAGTCTCAGCTTCAGAATCTTTTCTTCCAGTGAGCACTCAGGGCTGATTTCCTTGCACCCAACCATATGCCTAATCAACAGCCTGGCTGGGAGCTGTTGACCTTGCATCTCCTTGACATAGCAGCATCTCCAAAAGAAAAATAAAGTTGCACCCGGTTTGCGCTACTTTCAGACCTCAGGTGTCTTGAGCCAACCCTGGAACTGGACAATTCTAAGCCACATTGATTTTCATGAAATAATTAAATGTACCCTTACCTCCATCCCTTTGAAATCAATGAGATTTCCCAGTGCTTAATTTTGGCTGAATTAAGTCCAGTCATCTTTTCAAGAGAAGGAAAAAAAAAAAGAGGGGGATAGAATCAAACTGGTATACCAGCTTTTTCTTTCCCCTGTGAAAACCAATATACAGTGGTACCTCGGGTTACATACGCTTCAGGTTACATGCGCTTCAGGTTACAGACTCCACTAACCCAGAAATAGTACCTTGGGTTAAGAACTTTGCTTCAGGATTTAAATAAACGTTCACATTATTAGAATTAGAAAATGGTGAAATATTATGGTGTATTTACTTATATTTTTATGTTTTTAGGCTTGATGTTATGTTATTAATAACTTTTTCTGTTAGGAGATAGAAAAGTGGGTGAAATAAGAAACAAACCAGAAGCGGAAGTTAGGGGAAGCCCTGGAGGGGAGAGAGGGAGGAATATATAGTAAATGTTATGAATTTTGAGATGTATGTAATGAATGAAAAAGAAAAATGAATAAAATTAATTTTAAAAAGGAACTTTGCTTCAGGATGAGAACAGAAATTGCGCCGCCGCAGTGTGGCAGCAGCGGGAAGCCCCATTAGCTAAAGTGATTAAGAACAGTTTCAGGTTAAGAACGGACCTCCAGAACGAATTAAGTTCATAACCCGAGGTACCTTTTTGTTTTTCAAAAGGATACTGAAGTCCTTTCCCACACACACTTGTTTGTTGAGTCTACTTGTCATTCTTTCTTTGATATTCATTTGTTTTAAAACCTTGTGCCCACAGTTGGATTAGTTATTGTAAAAAGGAATAACCCCCAAAGTTCAAGTGCTTCTTCTGAAAACAAATAGCTATTGACTTTCATTAGGAGATCTGTGATGTTATCTAACCCCGCAAAGGCATTCGAGGTATGCAGTTTACATTGTATCTCCTGATTGTATAATCATTATTGATTTTCCTTGTGTGTAGTACCTATGTCAAACAACCTAATATATTTAAATGGTGATTATTTTAGCCATCTATCTATTATTAGATAAGATCAAAGGCAGTTAAGCTTGCCGTAGATTGTGATAAGATAGACGCTGGGTCTCTAGCCCACCACGTACTGCTTCTGTGCAAGCTCCAACTTTCTGCAAACCCCACTGACATGAAGAGAGATTTAGAAGCAGTAAGGTTAGGTGGATTGTGTTATTGCACAACTCCAGGTACCATTATACCTGGAGATGGAAACTTGAAGCAGGCAAATGTGAATTCCAAGTTGCAGCAGGTGTACTGCTCTGTTGACTAGCAAAGACAAACCCAAACCAGATTTCCAACATTTATACCAGGCTAGGCCAATCCACAGGAACGCGGGTGGCACTGTGGGTTAAACCACAGATCCTAGGACTTGCTGATCAGAAGGTCGGCGGTTCGAATGCCCGCGACGGGGTGAGCTCCTGTTGCTTGGTCCCTGCTCCTGCCAACCTAGCAGTTCGAAAGCACGTCAAAGTGCAAGTAGATAAATAGGTACCACTCTGGCGGGAAGGTAAACAGCATTTCCGTGCGCTGCTCTGGTTTGCCAAAAGTGGCTTAGTCATGCTGGCCACATGACCCGGAAGCTATACGCCGGCTCCCTCGGCCAGTAAAGCAAGATGAGCGCCGCAACCCCAGAGTCGGTCATGACTGGACCTAATGGTCAGGGGTCCTTCACCTTTAGACCAATCCACAGTCTTCATGTTGTCTGCCGATGTTCTCTGCCCGACAAAGTTTTCGAGCAGCATGATGCATGTGCTCTCTAGGGGCTCATCCAGACTTCCTTTTGTGCCACGCTTTCCAGACATAGCTCCACACTTTAAAACTCTGTGTAAGAGGGTTTTTGCTTTGTCCAGCACTTTCCCTGGGAAACCCACATTTTAGTGCTAAATCGGAACAACCAGAAACTCACAGAAAACCCAATTGCCATTTGCTTTGATGCAGCAGTAAAACATGGGTTTTCCGGGAGAAAGCACCGGGATAAACAAAGCAAAAGAAAACTCAGACACAGAACTTTAAAGTCCAGGCCTGTGCTTTCAAACACACCACAGAAGGAAGCCTGGATGAGCCCTAAGCAAGACCCCAACCTCAGATTTTGCTTCAAGTCTCTTGAGTTATTGACCGAGGGCTCATACATACAAAAACAATATGCACGGCTTTCTTCCATAGGGCAGGGGTGAGCATCTAGGCTAGTCCTACTCACGGTAGTCCCATTGAAATAAATGGACCTAAAGTTGGCATGTTCATTCATATCCATGGGTCTACTCTTGTGGGCATGTTGAGGATAGTAGGAGAGGATATATTGATTAAATTTTATACTTCCTCACTCACGCTAGTGAGCTTGTAGCAGAGCACATTCCCTTGTACATTGCTGGAAGCTAGTTAATAGATTCATTAGAACCATTTGAGTTAAGCAATCCAGTCTGGCTTGTCCAAATTGGATTGTTCCTGGTAAATCCCCTTTAGTTTCCTCTTAAAAACAATGATGAGTCTTCTTTTAAAAGTAATGATAAGGTTTACTTACATCCAGTTCACAGTATGGTCCTGAAGGAAGGCTTTAGCTTGTAGTTACAGTTACAGAGAACTGTGTGGGTTCAACCTCTGTGAGGGATGAGCCCATGTGCTGCTAGCTGAGAGCCAGCAGACGACAAAAGGCAAGATGGAATAAGGCAAAAAAGGAAAAGTGGCTGCGTGACCAGCCCTTTTATAGGATCTGTCAGGGTCACGCCCATCTACCTGGTCACAGGGGGAGGATGCTCCAGACCAGGTGTGACAGGAAGTCCTCCTGGCTGCAGCAACATTCCCCTGTGTGTCCACTCTGGACAAACAGGAAATGTTGTCTTTGACTGCTTCAGTAATGTTACAACCCACAACTCTGAGTAGGACCAGCATTGGATACAGAACTTTGATGGTTTAAAACAAGAAACTAGACGACTATCATCTGGAGCCAGGTGCAACCTTATTCAGGAAGGGGGGAAAAGCTTTGTGTTGTTATTGAGAGTCACAATGAAAGCTAGAAGAAGAAGAAGAAGAAGAAGAAGAAGAAGAAGAAGAAGAAGAAGAAGAAGAAGAAGAAGAGGAGGAGGAGGAGGAGGAGGAGTTGGAGTTTGGATTTGATATCCTGCTTTATCACTACCCAAAGGAGTCTCAAAGCGGCTAACATTCTCCTTTCCCTTCCTCCCCCACAACAAACACTCTGTGAGGTGAGTGGGGCTGAGACTTCAAGAAGTGTGACTAGCCCAAGGTCACCCAGCAGCTGCATGTGGAGGAGCGGAGACGCGAACCCAGTTCCCCAGATTACGAGTCCACTGCTCTTAAGCACTACACCACACTGGCTCCTAGACCTTGACCTTGGTGGTGGGGATGTTTAGCTTCTGAGAGAGAGAAAGACTGGCCCTACCGCAAGCCCTTTCTACGTGAGATAGTTGCTTATGGGAAGTCCTTGCTGGGTTTCTATTGTAAATCGCCAATCTACACATGGCCTGCCCCTGCTGTTGGGAACCACACAAATTTGAGCCAATTCAGCCCATGTAAGCAGGAAACACAGGGTGCAAGGAAACATTCTGAAATTGCATCAGCTGAAGGATGTGGGCTTTTGTTATAGCAGAGATGGAGAAATTGTGGCTGCTCTGAATGTTGTTGGACTCTGACTCCCACTAGCCCAAGCCAGCATGACCAACGATGAGGGAATAATGGAAGCTGTAGTCCTGCGTCAACTGGAGAGCCACCGGTTCCTCAGCCCTGATCTGTAGTCTGAAGTTCAGCAGAAGACCCTGCTATTGACCAGGCATTAGCAGAAGGAGAGGCTGTGCATATTTACTCCAGGCCTGGCCAATCCAGAGGCTTTATACCATCTGCCTGTCAATGGTGCTGCCATGGTACATCTCTAACACCTTTCTGCAACACCCAATCAATATATAGCTTACTTGGCTAGGCCTAAGCTGCAGATCCTGAGGTTTATGGTTCACACCCCGGAGTCCCTGATGTGCCCTTATAATATTTGCACCAATGGCTGCGCCTATTGTATGCAAACGTGCAGTTCATAGTTTTAATCATTAAACTTTCTGAGGCATGTTGTGATTTCTGTTCTAAAGAATAAAATATGACAGATGGATGGGGGGGAGGAACCCATTTGAGAAAAAAAGGCATTGGAGTTATGTAAATGTAACACAATTAGATGAATTGCTTCTCAAAGACCCTGGGAAATCATTCTATATACTGCACTTCTTGTTCCCTTACAAGTTCTTCTGAAGAAAACTCAAAATGGATTTAGAAAGCACTGTGATTTCCCAGAGGATATAATCACTGTTAATCCCACGAGTACCATTTCAACAAAATAACTCACCCCCAAGCAGCCAGTGGTTTCTTGGGCTAATCTCAGGAGCGGGGTAGTTATCGCATTTTATTAGTGATCAAACAGTATTCTACTTATACTACAGTCAGAAAGTAACTAATCTGATGCATTAATTTAATATAAAAGACAAGGATACTTTATATGTCTATATATTTTGGGGAAAACTTCCTTATTTGAACTAGCATAATTTGATTAGAATGCATGTTAGTCAAAATAGACAGCCTCATTTGTACTAAGTGAAATACTTGAGCATAATGTAATGGGTAATGGTGCCCACAAAATGATGAGAATCAGTAGTGAAACCTGGACAATGGGTGGGTAGGTCTTTCTATACTGTGAATAGTGGCAGAAGGGCAGTCTCAAATCGCCCACAAGTCCAGTGCATCTCCCTAGACTCTTATAGGGTTGAACCACAGCTGCAATGAACATCCAGAAAAATTCAGCAAATTTTCAATTTTTTGCTTTATATGCCAAAATCTGACCACCCCGCAACACACAAATTGCCATGTGAGTTCCAGAAATGAAATTGACATCAACATTTGACATTTGCCAACTTAATAAAGTTCTTAGAACATTTGCTGATAAATAATAACTGTGTTCTTTGGGGCACTAACACCAAACTCAGCTTTTTCTCCTCGTCCCCTCTCCCCGCTGCAGTCTGCTTAATATCCAGCCTGGGGGGAAAGTTCTGGAAAACACTATTTTGTGATTTCCATCCAATAGCTGGCCGTCCTCTCCCCAAGCCCCATCACCTCCTCAGTCCCCTCTCCTGTTCTCCTGAGTTGTTTACCTCCTTTCAGCTGAGCAACCCTGGTGGAAAAGACCCAAGGGACGGAAGCCCATCAGATGATTAGTGGGAAATCACAGAAAGGACCAGGTCATTTGAAGGACTGCATCCTCCTATATGAACCTGCCCAAATTTGGATTCAAGTCACAGCGTTAAGAGGGCAGGGGAAAGCGGTGTGGGACTGCCCCAGATGAAGATCTGAAAGAGAGCCCCTTCTCTATTACGGACCTATCTGCACTATGCTTATAAACTAGTGTCAAAACTTTTAAAACTTCCCAGAAAGAATCCTGTGAAGTGTTGTTCGTTCAGGGTGCTGAGAGAGTTATTAGGAGACCCCTATTTCCCTTACAGGGATGCAGGTGGCGCTGTGGGTTAAACCACAGAGCCTAGGGCTTGCCGATCAGAAGGTCGGTGGTTCAAATCCCCACGACAGGGTGAGCTCCCGTTGCTCAGTCCCTGCTCCTGCCAACCTAGCAGTTCAAAAGCACATCAAGCGCAAGTAGATAAATAGGTACCGCTCTGGCGGGAAGGTAAACGGCGTTTCCGTGTGCTGCTCTGGTTCACCAGAAGCGGCTTAGTCATGCTGTTTGCCAGCTCCCTCGGCCAATAAAGCAGGATGAGTGCCGCAACCCCAGAGTCATCCACGACTGGACCTAATGGTCAGGGGTCCCTTTACCTTTACCTTTATTTCCCTTACAGAGCTACGATTCTCATGGTGGTTTTACAGCCAATTCCTGTTCACAGGGCAGTATATAAATATTATTATTATTATTATTATTATTATTATTATTATTATTATTATTATTAACAACTCTAGGAACAAACTACAGTTCCCAGGGTTCTTTGGGAGAAGCAGTGACTTTAAAGTGGTATAATACTGCTTAAAATGGATAGTGCAGAGGGGCCTGTCTCACCAACAACCGAGGTGCATTTGACACAAGAAATGACCTCAGTGCCTTTGCCTATTCTTAGTAACATTCTACTGAGGGAGGCCCATTTACCGTATTTTTCGCTCTATAAGACGCACCAGACCACAAGACACACCTAGTTTTTGGAGGAGGAAAACAAGAAAAAAAATATTATGAATCTCAGAAGCCAGAACAGCAAGAGGGATCGCTGCGCAGCGAAAGCAGCAATTCCTCTTGCTGTTCTGGCTTCTGAGATACTGCGCAGCCTGCATTCACTCCATAAGACGCACACACATTTCCCCTTACTTTTTAGGAGGGAAAAAGTGTGTCTTATAGAGCAAAAAATACGGTAAGTCCCTTCTGGTTTAAATAGGACTTCAGCCTGCTAAGGTGATTCTTCTTCCCCCCCTTGTTTCTTTATTTAGAACAGGGTCTGCTGATGATGATAATGATTTTAGTGTTTAGTTTTTAACCTGCTGTTGCTTTATTTACTGCTTATTATTTGTTTTTTGTTTTGGTTTTATTCAATAATTACTGCTTTTGTATATTATTATTGAGAGCTACCTTGGGTGCCCAGTACAGAAAGGCAGGGTATAAATTTAAATAAATAAGTAATCTGTCGGATATGTCAAACATTGGTTGCTCTTGCATGTCAGCTGTCAGATACTGCCAAAGGTTGACTGTCATATGTCAGTCCCTGTCAGATCTTGACTGCTCCGGCGCATCATTTTAGAGATGTTGTCAAATACTAAGCATTTCTGCAAAATCAGATGCCAAATGCTAATGCTAATCCTGCTGAGTAGCAAATATTTGCACATATTCAGAAAATCTGCCCCCTCAAAATTTGCAGAGAATAATGTCTTGGGCTGCAGATTCATTTTCACTTGGTAATGCATTCAGAGACAACAGCTGCCCTAATTTAGAATGAACTTCACTGGACAATTTGTGTATGCTAAACTTTTTTTTCAGGAAGCATTTTGCATTTTTTTTTCCAGATAGCAGAAATGTTTGTGGTTATATTCAGTACTGCTACAAAACAGGAGGAAAAATATGGAGGAAAATCAGATTGCGGTACATAAATAAACTGGGTTATCTGAGAATTCTTTGTGGGTTTGAAATGTGCTCTAAATACGTGCATTAAAATATTATAAGTTTTGTGCAAATTGGATGGTTCAGAAGATCCTTTCATCAAAGTTTATAATTAATGTTGGGGCATTTTTTAAAAAATCAGGCTTCTTCCTTTGCATAGCATGGCGGATGGAAGGAGGGGCTTCTTTTTTCACATTCCCCGATTCCACCCCCACCCCTGTGATGACAACAGTGATGGCCATCACAAAAGATAAGAAGGCTGTACGACCTGTGCCGCTCCTGTCAGAAGCCTGTAACATTATTGTCAAATACATTGTGGCAATGCAATGGGGCAACTATGATAAAAAGTGGAACTTTAACATGTTTCCTCCATATGAAAGATGTGCAAACCATTGGGCTTGTCCCCAAGGTTCCTGGGATATACATCTTGATGCTCATTTCCCTACATGCATTTTTGTACAGGCAGCAACCATTTTACATCTGTCCAATTGACTGCGCACACACCCATCGCTGTGGACCCAGAAATGGCCAGGAAAGGGGGCATAAGAGGGGCAGGGTAGGGGCAAGGCAGGCTTATGCACTCTGCCAATGCACACAGAGGCCAGAAATGCAAGCCCTGTGCAAATGGGGAGTTGCCTGTACTCATTTGGGGATTGCAGAATCTGGGAGGGGCGTGCATGTGTTGAAGGACAGCTGCCTTTTGGTTTGGAGGTTGTTTGGGGTTGTGCAAATTAAGCAGTTTCACAATGAAAATGCAAGCTGGATTGAAATTTTCTCCTAACCCTATTGCAGGGTTACCGACTCATTTTTGTGCAGAAGCATCAACCATCAATCTATGAGGAATATGTTGTTGTTGTTGTTATTTAGTCGTTTAGTCGTGTCCGGCTCTTTGTGACCCCATGGACCCCACGGCATGCCAGGCACTCCTGTCTTCCACTGCCTCCCACAGTTTGGTCAAACTCATGCTGGTAGCTTCGAGAACACTGCCCAACCATCTCATCCTCTGTCGTCCCCTTCTCCTTGTGCCCTCCATCTTTCCCAACATCAGGGTCTTTTCCAGGGAGTCTTCTCTTCTCATGAGGTGGCCAAAGTATTGGAGCCTCAGCTTCAGGATCTGTCCTTCCAGTGAGCACTCAGGGCTGATTTTCCTTAAGAATGGATAGGTTTGGTGTTCTTGCAGTCCGTGGGACTCTCAAGAGTCTCCTCCAGCACCATAATTCAAAAGCATCAATTTTCGGCATTCAGCCCTCTTTATGGTCCAGCTCCCACTACCACATATCAGCTTTAACTATATGGACCTTTGTTGGCAAGGTGCTGTCTCTGCTAAACTTGTCCAAAAGAGCAACATAAAACAGCCTAAATTCCTTCAATCAGCAAAATGCTTTATAATCTAAGTTGGTCTGGATTTAGATATATGCGGAGCTCCCCATTTAAATGCGTTCAGGAAGTGTGTGACCATGTTTACGTGAGCCTGAAACATCATAAAGACATCACTGAAACATCACTAAAAGGGTGGGGCAGGGCAGAACAGAGATGTTTGGAGGCCTTTCCAATGGGTTTTAAAAAGGTAAAGGTACCCCTGCCCGTACGGGCCAGTCTTACCAGACTCTATGGTTGTGCGCTCATCTCACTCTATAGGCCAGCACTGTCCGCAGACACTTCCGGGTCACGTGGCCAGCGTGACAAGCTGAATCTGGCGAGCCAGCACAGCACACGGAACGCCGTTTACCTTCCCGCTAGTAAGCGGTCCCTATTTATCTACTTGCACCCGGGGGTGCTTTCGAACTGCTAGGTTAGCAGGCGCTGGGACCGAGCGACGGGAGCGCACCCCGTCGTGGGGATTCGAACCGCTGACCTTTCGATCGGCAAGTCCTAGGCGCTGAGGCTTTTACCCACAGCGCCACCTGCGTCCCAATGGGTTTTAGTTATATGCAATTTCACCGATGTACGGAGTGCCTCAGAACATAACCCATGCATAAATGGGGGGCTGCCTGTATTGCCTTAGGAAGCCATTTATTGAGGTGGATCCAGGCTTAGTGATGCTTTGAGTGAACCTATTGAAAATCAATGGGACTTCAGCTAGTTGTGACATAAGAACCCAATTGTTTTTTTAAAAAAAATACCACCCTTCATCTGATGATCACAGGGTAGTTTACAATATAACAACGACAACAACAACAACAACAACAACAACAACAACAACAACAACAATAATAATAATAATAATAATAATAATAATAATAATAATATATTTATACCCCGCCCATCCAGCTGGGCTTCCCCAGCCACTCTGGGCGGCTTCCAACAAAATATTAAAATAGCATAATGCATCAAACATTAAAAGCTTCCCTAAACAGGGCTGCCTTCAGATGTCTTCTAAAAGTCTGGTAGTTGTTGTTCTCTTTGACATCTGGTGGGAGGGTGTTCCACAGGGTGGGCACCGCTACCGAGAAGGCCCTCTGCCTGGTTCCCTGTAACTTGACTTCTCGCAGTGAGGGAACTGCCAGAAGGCCCTCGGCGTTGGACCTCAGTGTCTGGGTAGAACGATGGGGGTGGAGACGCTCCTTCAGATACAGCGGTACCTCGGGTTAAATACTTAATTCATTGTGGAGGTCCATTCTTAACCTGAAACTGTTCTTAACCTGAAGCACTACTTTAGCTAATGGGGCCTCCTGCTGCTGCCGCACCACCGGAGCACGATTTCTGTTCTCATCCTGAAGCAAAGTTCTTAACCCAAGGTACTATTTCTGGGTTAGCTGAGTCTATAACCTGAAGCATATGTAACCTGAAGTGTATGTAACCCGAGGTACCCCTGTATACTGGACCAAGGCCATTTAGGGATTTAAAGGTCAGCACAAACACTTTGAAATGTGCTTGGAAACATAATACAATAACATTAACCTCCTTCACACAATTTAAGTGGTCATAAAGTGTTTAATTAGCCAAAGGCCTGGGAGAAGAGGAATGTATTGCTTGATGCCTAAAGATATGCAATGAAGGCACCAGGCGAGTCTCCCTAGGGAGAGCATTCCACAAGTGGGGAGGCACCACAGAAAAGGCCCCTTCTTGTGGGTCTACTCTGCTCTAAGCATATCTAAGTCTCAATCCAATCCATGCTTGACATCATTATTCATCTTGAGCCACTGAACACTTTCTGCCATTCACCCTGACATCCTGCCAGTCTGCTGCACCGTTCCATTGATTTGTCTTCTTTATTCTTTATTGTATCTTTGTATTGAATTCTGTACCATCCCCAATTATATTTCTCTGGAACTTTGCCTTTTGAACTGTCTCAAGCTAGCTTCCCCTCACCTTCACAGGGCAGGTAGCCAGTTCCCTGCATTGTATTTCTTAAGAACACGAAGTAGGAAGGGGAGCTGAATGGGAATCATAACATCACGTTGGCCCTGTGTCAATATTTCTCAGAAGTGTTTCACAGATGCCTGAAGCACAAACTAGAATCTAGTTAAGTCAGGATTCTCTGGGGGAAACCATATGCTTTAAATGTACTTTAAAGGTATGATGTAGATTATGTAAAATGGTACCAATGAGAGCTCTCCTCATAGGACTAACATTAGCTTAGGGAGATTGTCAAGGTGGGATGGGGAAGGAAGAGGTGGATGTACCATAGTTCTTGTTAGAATTTGAAGGTGGGAGTGATACTTTTCATTATTTTTAAATATATATAATAAAGATACAACTTCAAGAGAAGTTGTATCTTTAACATCGTGTCTAGTTTGGCCCTGTGGGGTCCTCCTGTACAGCACAAAGGATAACTGTTGCATAGAAATCTGGGGAGTCCTGATGACTGCAACCAAATGGATCTATAGATCTGGTCTTCTTGTTTTTTTATCTATAATATCTTTTTATTTGTGTTTCTATTTTATTTAAGATTAAATTCCACTTGACTTTTAAGCATCCCATCTCTCTCTCTCTCTCTCTCTCTCTCTCTCTCTCTCTCGGCTTATTTTTAGAGCCCTGTGCCTTTCCTTCATCTTCCTGTCTGGCTGCTACTCCTCAGTCTGGAGAATTTTCATGCAAGTCATCCTCTGCCTCCCTTAAAAGCTTGTTTGACATGAAGACTGGGGGTAATCTGTGCAGTGTTTGTTGACTTAAAGACATTCCAGCACTCCAGGAATTTAGATGCATTTGTTTCCAGGTCCAAGTGACTTATCTAATTAGCTGTCTTAACTTAGTGAGATTTCCCCCCTTTTGAAATCATGCACTTATTGCTGGAACGGAGACCACCAAGCAACCATGGAACTGCCTTGGTGGAGGAGACAAATGGCCATCCTGGTCTAGCACTGAGCTTCAAACAGCGGAACAGCCCCCTCTAGGAATCTCACAATTATTTGTTGTTGTTGTTTAGTCATTTAGTCGTGTCTACCTCTTCGTGACCCCATGGACCAGAGCATGCCAGGTACTCCTGTCTTCCACTGCCTCCCACAGTTTGGTCAAACTGATACTGGTAGCTTCGAGAGCACTGTCCAACCATCTCATCCTCTGTCGTCCCCTTCTCCTTGTGCCCTCCATCTTTCCCAACATCAGGGTCTTTTCCAGGAGTCTTCTCTTCTCATGAGGTGGCCAAGGTATTTGAGTCTCAGCTTCAGGATCTGTCCTTCCAGTGAGTACTCAGGGCTGATTTCCTTCAGAATGGATCGGTTTGATCTTCTTGCAGTCCATGGGACTCTCAAGAGTATCCTCCAGCGCCATAATTCAAAAGCATCAATTCTTCGGCAATCAGCCTTCTTTATGGTCCAGCTCTCACTTCCATACATCACTACTGGGAAAACCATAGCTTTTACTATATGGACCTTTGTTGGTAATGATTACATGTAGACAATGGTCACCCCTGGAGCCCAGCATCTGATGAACTCAGAGACACATATACCGTTGCTTGCATACACTGATGTTTTTTTCAGCTGCTGCAGCTAACATTCATAGAACCATCCTACATACATTTGTTCAGTCTTTTTCTTCAGTGGTGGAGGGGGCTCTCCTTGTGGCAATGAGTTCCATATGTAAATCGGAGTGAATAAGTACTTTCTTTTGTCTGTTCTGAACCAAGTGGTGTTGCAGAGCAGAGGTGTGAAGCACCACTATTTTTTTCACATCAAAGGCAATGATGTTCTCCCTTTGGGGTCACCCTTTTCCAATCATCCTCATGCCAAATAAGTAACACTTTATCAGAGAGGAACCCACCATATAAACTAAGCAGAGGAAGAGGTAGGTTGCATTAGCATGGATGGCTAAGAATTAAACTGTCATGTTTTATTTTGGTCGGGGGGGAGAGTGAAGTCCCTTTACCATGACTAACAAAAACTGGGTTGGGGTATTGTTTAGTGAGTTTCATTGGGGATTTTTTATTTGTTGTTACTGATATCAATTTTTTGTACATTAATTTTTCATCTTATAATAATTTCGGTTTGAAATAGTAGTTGTGTACTTTTTGATGTGTTTGATTTATTGTTGATTATTGCCTTTGTTATGTTTGTAATTATGTGATATTTTCATGTTGTAAGCCGACTTGAGCATGGTTTTAACTATGGAAAAGTGGAATGCAAATTAGATGGTGATGGTGATGTCACAAAAGAGTGAGCAAAGTTTTGAATTCACCAGATCTCAACAGGCTGGATATGTGAAGCAAAGTGGGATGGAAAAGTGAGACAAAAGCTGGCCATAATGTCCATATTTATTTATCTTTTTTAAAAAATAATGTTTGTTGCCTAGATGTGGTAGGGGTGTGGCCATGGAGATTGGCATGAAAAATGCCTCCATTTTAGGATTTACCACTACACCACTGACAAGGGTTGTGTTTGAGAGCAGACCCACAGAAACTAATGGCCCAAGGTTGTTGTGTCCATTAACTTCAATGGCTCTACTCTGAGTAGGACTAGCAATAAACCACCCATACCACTGCCTATTGCCCATCAGTTTCACTGGGTGATTCCCAAATCCTATTACGGGAGAAGGAGGAGGGGAACCTCTACTATATCAGTTGCATTATAGCTCAAACTCAAAGTGAATGTATAGCTTGAGGGAATGCATGAACCCTCCATAAGCTATCCTCTTTACCATACTGCAGTGATCTAAAACTGATGTGTTGAGACCCACAATTAGCACCACCATTTGTTGTGTATAGACTGTGTGTGTGTGTGTGTGTGTGTTGCCTTTTATGAGAGAGGGAGATGACACACTTATGAGGCAAGGCAAGGTGACCACCTCAGGTGGCAGGATCCACAGGGACAGCGGATCTGGCCTCCAAGGTATGTATTGCCAACCACTACTACAGGCATGGGCAAACTTGGCCCTCCAGCTGTTTTGGGACTACAACTCCCATCATCCCTAGCTAACAGGACCAGTGGTCAGGGATGATGGAAGTTGCAGTCCCAAAACAGCTGGAGGGCCAAGTTTGCCCATGCCTGCACTACTACCACAACGACAGAGATGGCTGTGGCATGATCCTTGGAGGCTGAATCTGCCACCTCCTTGGCAACACACACCCCTCCCCAATGCCATCTCTGCAGAGGCCTCTTTGCAAGAAGATCTCCCCAACCCTTCTTTATTCTGCCCCTCACCCCACCATCACCCTTGTCCCCGATGCAAATCTTCACTCAACCATAGGCGCCGACTCCATAATTTAAGAAAATTATTAGTTATATTATGCTCTGTAAAATCACAAAATTATGTTGGTATTTTTTATTTTCCTTGTTTGACTATAGTTACCTTTTAAAATACATTCAGTAATGAGTTAAAACAAAGCCACTCCCGATCTAGAGAGGGGGTGGGGTTGCGGGCTCTCGACCCATCAACAATCTCGCGGGGCTGGCGTCAGCCCCGGAGAAGCGGGGATTCCCCCTAGCTCATTAATATTCACCGCCCACGGCGGCAGCCAATCAGCTGCCGCAAAGGGCGGGCCCTCACAGGTTCACTTAAGGTCGGGGCAGCCCGGGGTTCGCCCCTTTTGTTCCCCCAGCAGCAGCAGTTTGGATGTCTTGGGCCCCCCCCCCAATATTTTTTATAAGTCGGTATGGGCCCCCGCCCCCCCAATATTTTTTATAAGTCGGCGCCCCTGCACTCAACCCTTCTTTCCACGGTGGGAGAGGAGACGCCATGTTGTCGTTCGCCTCAGGTGTCAAAATGTCTTGGGCCTCCAAACAGCAGGAAAGAGAGAGAATGAGAAAAACAATTTGCTCTCCTCCACACTGTAGGCAGTTATTCTGAGTAGCCCCAAGTCTGAAAAAGTGGGAGGCTTGTGGTGAGTTTTGGAACCACAATGGAGAGATAAAAGATTTGGATTATTATAAAAGATGCAGGAGGAAATGAATAACAATATGACCCACAACAGGGAGGAGGGAAGTCCAGGCGATTCTTCAGAATCTTGTTTCTATGTTGTATGTTGGATTTATTGTTTAGTCGTGTCCGACTCTTCGTGACCCCATGGACCAGAGCACGCCAGGCCCTCCTGTCTTCCACTGCCTCCCACAGTTTGATCAAACTCATGCTGGTAGCTTCAAGAACACTGTCCAACCATCTCGTCTGTCGTCCCCTTCTCCTTGTGCCCTCCATCTTTCCCAACATCAGGGTCTTTTCCAGGGAGTCTTCTCTTCTCATGAGGTGGCCAAAGTATTGGAGCCTCAGCTTCAGGATCTGTCCTTCCAGTGAGCACTCAGGGCTGATTTCCTTAAGAATGGATAGGTTTGATCTATGTTGGATATGTGACTGTAAAATTGTAATATGAAAAACCAAATCAATAATTTAATTTTATTTTTTTAATGTGCCAAATGACTAGTCTGTGAGCATTCCTGGAATCATCTTACAGAAGTGGAAAGGGACGAGAAGACCAAAGCTGGAGTACTGAATCCCATGACCCTTCAGCATGCTGGCTGGGACTGATGGGAGTTGGTGTCCCAAAACATCCAGAGAGGCACAGATTCCTCCCCACCCTCATCACCCTGACATAGGAGCCAACTCCTAGGGGCCATGGAGGCTTCAGCCCCCACAATAAAATATTTGAGGAGGCTGAGGCTTCACAAAGTTGATGGGCATTGCCATTCAAATGGTGTGTGTGCACTGCATCATGTAATTGATTGTGTGGGGTGGGGTTTACGTGCACCCCCACAATATTTTATTCAAGTTGGCACCCCTGGGTACTGAACAGAGACCCAACCTGCAACAGCAGCATCTGTCACTGCCATAGGATATGTATTTCTGCCCCATCCCTGCATCAAAGTAATATTGGGTCATTTAATCAGATGCAGAGACAGCGCAGAATTACCAGCCCTTGGCGGAAGCACAGTCAGACTTGTGCAGAAACCCCAAGGAGTGACGATATTCTTATACCTACTCTACCCAAGGCAGCACACACACCATACTCTTAACACACATGGCTTCTCCCAAAAATCATCACTGAGCTACAATTCCTAGCACCTTTAAGAAACTATAGCTCCCGGGATTTTGGTGAGAAGCCATGCACTTTAAAGGTTTTAAAGTAAAACTTTGGAAAACGAAGTGAGCATTTTAAAAATCCATGAAGGGCTGGAGTACACCTGAGGTTGGGCCCAAAACATCTTATTCTGTGAAGTGCTCTGAGATCTTATGATGAAGGGTAGTATATAAATTTAATAAATAAATAATAATAATTTTGACACCAGGGGCAAACCACAAGATGGTGTCCCATCCCACCCACATCAGGGAAGAAGGGGAAACATTGGGAACAAAGATCTACATCAGGAACAAGGTAGGAGGAGATCAGCCGAGCCTCCTCTTCGCCTGAAAGGCTGCTGTGGAGCCGACATTAGGGGGCGCTGCTGAGCAAGAGGAACATCCAGCCTCAAAGGAGCATACAGCAGTGGCAGCAGCAGCAAGCGAAGCATTCCTTGGAGGTCAGATCTGCTGCCCCTGTGGAACATGCCTCCTGAGGTGGCTAACTCACCTTGCCTCATGGACGAGGAATCAGCAATTTGGGAACACTGGTCTAACGGTGCTTTTGGTGAAGTCACCTTAAACGAACTTTATGTTCCATCCAGAGGCTCTTTTGATGGGGTGCAATGACCCTTTTAGGGACGCGGGTGGCGCTGTGGGTTAAACCACAAAGCCTAGGACTTGCCGATCAGAAGGTCAGCGGTTTGAATCCCATCGATGGGGTGAGCTCCCTTGCTCGGTCCCTGCTCCTGCCAACCTAGGTTCGAATGCACGTCAAAGTGCAAGTAGATAAATAGGTACCACTCCAGCGGGAAGGTAAACAGCGTTTTGTGCGCTGCTCTAGTTCGCCAGAAGCGGCTTAGTCATACTGGCCACATGACCCGGAAGCTGTACGTCGGCTCCCTCGGCCAATAAAGCGAGATGAGCGCAGCAACCCCAGAGTGGTCACGACTGGACTTAATGGTCAGGGGTCCCTTTACCTTTACCTTTAATGACCCTTTTGAGGCATCTCCCCCTAGGTGTTTTTGGTAATAATAATAATAATAATAATCCCCTGCATATCGCCAAATCGGCAGCCGTCGCTCCCTGGCTTGGCGAAGCGAGCGCACAGGCGCGCTCTGCGCTCCCGCGTGCGCGCCTTCTGCGGAAAAGGCACAAAGCAGGTGATCAGCTGCTCTCTAGTGTTAAGAGCGGTAATAAAACCGATCGGCTGGGGAGGAGGCACCCCTGTCGATTCCGGGTCTCTCATCCCGACCGCAGAACCCGGCGCTTCCGCAGCTCCACTTTCAACGTCCTGGTTCCCGTCGATTCTCTCCGCCAGCAAATGCTCAGGAACTCTACCGCCCGAGGAAGGCAAAAGTCCCCGCTCTTCCTCTTTGCCCCGACTCAACCGAGTACCCAGTTCAGAAATCGGGCTTTCTATTCTTTTCTGAGAGGGGCGTCCAAGTGGTTTTTACGCGCAGCAGAAAAGAGGAGGTGCGGCCCAGAAAGAGAGAGAAAATGAACGATTGCAAGCTCGAATGCAGCACAACAAAAGTGGGAAGAATTGAACTTCCTCCCGTGAACGAGAGAAGGCGCCCTCCATATTCCTTGCCTACAGAACGCCGCTAGTTACTGCGGAAAGTTTCCGAGATACAGTGGTACCTCAGGTTAAGTACTTAATTCGTTCCGGAGGTCCGTACTTAACCTGAAACTGTTCTTAACCTGAAGCTCCACTTTAGCTAATGGGGCCTCCTGCTGCCGCCGCGCCGCCGAGCCCGATTTCGGTTCTTATCCTGAAGCAAAGTTCTTAACCTGAAGCACTATTTCTGGGTTTGCAGAGTCTGTAACCTGAAGCGTATGTAACCCGAGGTACCACTGTATTGTCTTTCTAGTGTCTTTCTTTCCAAAGTGACAAAAACATAAAATAAAAAGCAAAGGATGGAGTCAAGGTGCGGTCTCTGAGACATTTTTTTTTTTAAGTAGGAGCTGTTTTGCAAAGTTATCAAGGTAGATTAAATCTCTACGAGGTTCCACACATGCACACCGCCCCAGTTGTTACTGTTGTTGCTGCTGCTGTTATAACAACAACAACAGCAACAACTTTTCCTTTTCAAACACTCCTGGGGATAGAATGTCTCCTCTGCTTGGGATTTGCGCGCTGACCTTGCGAGTTTGGAATCGCTGCTCTGATACAGTTTCCTTCCTCCTGCTGCAAAAAGAACCGTGAGCGCGATCCCGCTCCATTCAAGCGCTTCAAAGGCCACGACGGGAAGGTCAGGGCAGTGCTTAATTCTGCGATCCTATGGACACTTGCTAAGGAAAGGCATCCACCTCTCTTTGTGAGGTATAGAAGTTCTTTCGCCTTCCAGATTCCTTCCATTACTTCCAACACCGCTTTCCATTGCTTTATGGGTGATTCCAGCCTTTGACTGAGAGGCTGTGATTTCTATTGTTTCTTTATATTAAGCCGCAAATGGGACTGGTTTCTCGAGATGATCCAGAATGATGTCCCATCCACTTTCTAAACGGGAGGGAGGGAAGGGAAGGCACAACCCAGCCAATTCTGAGTACGTTTCGTGTCCTCGTTGATTCCTGTGCAAGAGCAAAACACGTGTCTGAATGTTCCTCATTTAAATCAATGGGGATTCCGCGTTTCCTCTGGGTTATTAGTTTAAATTTCGGCTGTTCAGTTCACTCCTCCGGCGATCTTAGCCTACCCGGCTTGAACTACTCACCGGGGGTGAGTATTTAGGATTGGGGAGCTGAGAGAGAGTGAGATTTCTGACACAGGGTCGAATTAGCTTATCAAGATTCAGAAGGGGCGTGAAAGTCGTGGAGGCTGACAACAATATCTCACTTTTAACTAATGTAGAAGAAAAAGAATGAGGAGGAACCACTTATAGTCCTGATCCGATCTTTGCTCGCCCTGAAATTCCTTGAGAGTCACCCGATGAAACGGATCGATCATCGGTACTATGGCGTAGAGGAACAGGCAAAAGGAGGAAGCTCTGTGGAATTCGCTCCCACGAGATCTACTGTGACCATTGAGGCTAGGGTTTCCACGCCTTGTGGAACCAAAACTTGTGGCCATGATCACTAAATCGAGCCCCCACCTTCAGAGACAGCGCACGCCCTCCGCTGAGGAGAAAGGCTTCTTGCGCTGTTTCCTAGCTGCTTGGGAGTGCGGGTTTCTGGCCGCAATGCCGTGCGCATTTGCTCCGGGTGCCTGGCTGAAATTCTAGGCGCGTTTAACTCTGCAATCCTATATACGCCCACTCAGAAGTAAATCCCATTGAGTTCCATAGGGCTTATAGGGATGATAGTGGTTTTTAATTTGGGAGTGAATAAACCCATTAGGGCTTTTTTCCCGTCCAAGGAACGTTCCAGATAAATGGATATAGGATTGCAGCCTTACTGGGGGGGGGGGTAAGGTCCATTGAGTTCCTGGAATATCCTGGCAGTTTGTCCAGTAATGTTCAGTCATATTACCCACTCCAAGCCTTGGAATAAATAAGCCTGCTTTTACGATGGTAGATGAAAAGGCAGGCTCTTGCTCGCACAGAGGCTTGGAAAGGGCAGCGTGCCCAGCACAATGCAACTTAGTCTCCCAGTTCTTAAACCTAACGCAGCCAAATGCATCCAGTCACTGAGTACCCCTGGGAGTGTGGGGAGAGGGGATGCTGGATCGGGGAGAGAGCGAGGGGATCCAGAAGTATGTCCCTGGACAGCAGCAACCGGGGGATATTTTCCCCGTTTGTTTTGCTCGGCTGCGACGCTGGGGCAGGCGCAGTCTATCTGAGCTTTTGGTTTTAACAAAGTTCAGGATCCGGAGTTAGCTGGTGGGGTGTAGAATTGAGGGTCTGCTCTAAAAGCTTAGACAGGAGGGCCGATGCGGGCACTGAGAAGCTTTGTGACTGGTTGCCAGCCTGGCTGGGTCTCGGAGGCCTGGAAAGTCAGAATCAGGCCAACCCGTACCCTCCCACACTCCCCCTGGGCTTCCTCCTCGGAGCGCCTCTTTTTATCCAAACAACACTGTCCCTCGTCTCCCATGAGTCAAGTTACCGCCAGAGCCAAAGCCCTCCCCAAAATTCCGTCCTCCGAATTTTTTCACCGGTTTCCTTTTGGAACCGGAGGCTCCGTTTGACTTGTCCCTTTCCAGACCGATCAAACCTTTGAAAGCAAAATCCTGAACGTCCCAATTCAGCCGATGGCCGAGGGTGTCAGTGCTCACACACAGCCACCCGCAAATTTCTGGGAAAATAGGCGACCCCGACGGCACAAAACCCAAGGTAAGCTCCGCTACGTTTATAGGCAATTGCTGCCGCCTACTTAAACTGATTGTCTCGTTCACACGTGCATCTCAACATCCTGGGGCTGTCTACATCACTGGAGTTCTCTTGACGACTGGCATGCTGCATGCGTGAACTAATTGCACTGGAAAAAGTTGTGCCTAAAAATTATCTCTCGCCATAGCTATGGAGGCCTGTTCACACGTGCAAACTGTCAACTGATGGGCACTGGGGTGCATGGAAAAGCTACCACAGAATTCACACGAGGGACTAGTGTTACCTGTTGAAGTTGACACAGCTGGTTGCCAGTTACCAAGCCTTGTGCATACGTGCTTGTGTGTGCAAGCCTTAAATTACTGGAAACACCTGAGCTTCCATTAAAATAAAGTGTGCATTACTAAGATCCATGCAATCCATCCAAACTCCAGTTATTTCCCCATCAACAGACCCACAACCCGAAGCTAGACATGACTGCATCCTTTTGGAGGCTACTTCAAATGATTTCGCAATATAAGTGCCTACCTTGCAAGGCTGCTGGAACGATTACCGAACTCCAGTTGTTGGAAACGCGTTGAGTGCTTAGTGAATGCAATTCGCGTTGCACTCCACACAGACCCCGCAAAGAAGCATTTGCCCTCCTCCCCTTATATGTCAGATCGCATTCTCAGGAGCACCTGTTCCATTATTGTAAGGCATTTTAAAGAAATTCGATTAAATGCTATGAACATATACTTGATCCTTTTGTGCTCTTCAATCTTGAATACCTCCAAGATCAGGCCTTTAAACCTTTACCCGAATGAATCTTGCCCTCTGCCCCGACTGACACCTCTTTTCAGCCAGCCGCTACACTGATTATATTATAGGCCAAACCTAAATCTTTTGTAAGTGCAATTGCCTTTCAGGGAAAAGGCTTCCAGGTAAGTGTGTTTATGAACTTTACTCACAGGTAAGTGTGCCTAAGATTTGCTCAAAAGTAACATTCGCTTTTCCTCAATAAGTGCGTTTAAGGCAGGACTGCACGATGAAGACGCTTTGAAATGTAGTTTGTTGCTGGAGCAGCTAACGCGGTGCAGTCCGGATGCTGATTCACTCTCATTAATTCTCATTAACTCTCAACCTGCCTGATCATTGGAATGACTGGGAGTTAGAGTCCAATAGCAACTGAAGGGCGCCACGTTGGCAACCGCTGCCCTGATACCAGCGCACCCTGGTGCCAAAGAGCGATCCCCCCTTATACTTCGCACAAACTGGGTTGAGGATCGGATGTGACAGAGGGTTCATTGGCTGGGTGGAACCACCAGTTCAAAGAGCAGGCAGACGGATCTCCCTACCGCAAGTACTTTCGGAGTCTGGACTTTAAGCCGCAGCCGCTCAGAAGCAAGTCGCATCGATTTCCCTGAGACTGTCTTCCCGTTAAGCACGTCTGAGCTTGCATCGTTAAATCCCATTGATCCCAGTGGCAGAGAGTTTAAATAAGTCCCCTTCCCGAAATCAAGAGGATTTGAAAAGCCTTTATCCTGGGCAGGATCCTGTCCATGCACCTTCGGTGGCTATAAAGTTTCAGTCACAGGGAATGGGCTGGGGGTGGGAGAGCCGAAAATGACACCCCTTTACACACACACACACACACACACACAAACTTCCACGCTAGACCTTTATCGAGAAATAATGGATTGCTCTTTCTTCGCCGCTAGTTAACCGCACCTTGAGAGAAAAGTTGTTATTCAGCGAAATCAGATGCGATTTGCACTTAGGGCCAAGGAGGCTCTGTTAATAAATAAGCATTCAGACAACAACAAGAATCCGCCTAGAAACGGCGAAGCGTCGACGCAGGCGTTTTCATATTGCTCATTTATTATCAGTAATAAGCGCGCGTAAGACAGCCCTGCTGCGTAACAATGCGGGGTGCGCGATTTTGAAAAGAAATGAGAAAAGGCGCGGGGGGGTAGTAGTTGGGCAGTGGGAAATGGAAACCTCGGAGAGTCCCGGGGGGGGGGGGAGTCAGCCATTCAGGAGCAGGCGATCCCCCCAAAGCGTGGAGAGCTGGAGACAGGGATCCAGGAGTTCTCATTTCATGGCATAAACAGACCAAACTCCAGGAGAAAAGGCGAGCGAGCCTTCAGAAACGTACAAAACGTCCCATTTCTAGCTAAACGCTCCGGATAGTTCCTTGGCGGTGTCAAATTAGGAGGGATCTCTTTGTCACACAGACTGTATTATGTTTCGCTCTTGGAAATGCATGACAGCAATGTGGTGTTGCTTTTTTTGAAGCCATACAAAAATTATGCAAATCGACCCAAAAGCAAGGGCTCCCCTTTTGAAATGGTAATGCGCTATTCATTAATCACTTATTGGAAAACGAGCCGCTCTTTCCCCCGCCCTTCAGCCGTCCCTCTTTTTATTATTGTTTTGTATGGAAAGCAACATTGTATATTCGGAGGAAAAGCAAAAGGTGGAAACACTATATCTAAAAAAAAAGATAATAGATATAATATTTTGCGCTTTGTCATTTTTCTCGCAATTGTAATTTTATTTTCTTTCTTAACACAGCCACTTCGGAGGAAATCCTGCACAAATCTTCCAAAGATTTGCCTTCCCGGATCCTGAACGGCGTGCGCAAGACTCTTATCGCAGGCGCATTATTCTGAAAGTAAATCCCACCGATATCAACGGGACTTAATTCTAAGTAATGGACTCTTTGGGTCAGGGAGAGACCGAGCCCCGAGAGAGCATACTGCCTCCTTGGCACCTACATGCGAGAGGGGAAAACAGACGTTTTGGAGCCCACCCAATAAGAATGAATGCGAAGTCTCAACTTTGACTGGCGCGTACCCGCAATCCCCCCCCGCGCTTATTTCTAATTGTAACATCCAGCAGTTTAATGCACAAGCACCCCAGCAAACATGCACCAATAACGGGGGTGGAGATATCTCCCCCATAGCCTCTTTCCGACTAGAAACGTGTCCCTGGTTACAGCTAGAATTCCGTGCGCGCCTTCCAACGCGCCTTTCCTCGGGTCTCCAGCGCCGCAAAAGGAAGCGGCTCTTCTAACATTTCAAAAAAAGGGGGGGTCGAGGGAAGCCACGTTTCGTCGCTTCTCCGATTTTGACGGGGAGGAAAGTCATCTCGGGGGGCTTGCTGACGTTCTAATTAATTTCGCCTTCCCAAATTGCCAGCTGCTTCGAGAGTAAGAAGGATGGGGGGGGGGAGGCGCGCGTTAGGCTGCAGTCCGTACCCAACACAGGAGGCTGTTAGCGCCTCTGCTCCAAACCCCTTTCCCTGCAGGTAAGTCCCCAACTGGATTTCGAGGTGATTTCAAATCACTTGCCAGTTAGAGGAGGAAATTGCCAATTGTGGGCGATTGCATTGGCATTTCTAGAATCACCCGCTACTGATTATTTGCAATTCTACCCTAAAGATACCCGCATCTTGTGGCGGACTTTTAAGCCACTCGCGGCTGCTTGATGAAAGTGGTCACTGAGATCAGGATTCCCATCCACCCGCCCAAATATACGAATATTTGACCCTTGCGGAAAGGGTCCGCAAGGCAGATTTCCCCCTTTTGCGCATAAAGGTTAAGCGCACGTTGGCACAGGGCTGGCTGGCGGGGACTGGGATGAGTATGGGTGGTGCGGGGAAGACCTGATTGCTGAAGCGGCTGTCTCTAGCACCCTCAGTCGGGCTCTTGGCCCAGAAAGCGCAGTCATCACTCTACACTTCCAAAGAGCGTAGATTCAGTTCTCACCAAGCGATATTGTCCGCGATCACTTCTAATTCCACGTGTCCTTCTTCTGAATTTGAACCCCACACCTTGACCCCACCCCCACCCGCCTGCTGACAGCAAGTTGTTGCTTCGAAACAGATTCGACTTCCGAATCAGACCGCCATCTGGCAAACTGGGCAAAAGCGCGTCAACGCGGCTTATACGCGCAGAGACATTTCAGATGTTTCTGTTTTTCCTGCATGGAATCATTTATGGATCTGATTAGCATTTTTGCTTTACATACCACGGCTCTCGTTAATGCCTCGAGAGCATGGCCCCTAAATCTTAATTGTTTGGGTAGGGGATGCAGGGTTGCAGTAAGAAAATGGATATATAGCAAGGCCTTTAGACGAGCGCTCCAGGCGCAGGACCCTCGCCTTTGCAGATTGGGGTGTAGATTATAGCATTTTCAACTGGACTTTGGACCATACAGAAAGGAGGACAAGTAATGAAGCAGCCCTCCCCCAGTGGATCTGAAGCAAGCTCTTCATCCACAGGATATTAACCAAGGTGTGAATGTATTCTAGAAATTAACTGGGAGGTGGCTGCCCCAAATGCTTCCTGGTGAGCATTTTGAGAAAAAGGACCTTGGTGCGTTCGGCCCTCCACCCAGAAGTGCGAAGGTCTTAAGAGCTGGGGAAAATACACTGGGGAGTGTGTTTTAAGCAAGTAGTTTATATACAATTAAATGCCACTTTAATCGTGAGTGGTGGACAGACTAATGGCACAATCCTTGTTTTTATTTTCCACTGGGGTGGCGGGGATGCTGCTACCTGCAAATGGGTCTGCTCCAATTTGACCTCTCCCACCCCACGAACCAGCACGCCGGAGTCAGCTTTCTCGTGCCAAGCGGGGCTTCTGCTGTTCACCGCCAGATCCTAAACGCGTCTCCTTGCATTCCACGCAGCCGGCCCTTTTCTGCGCGTTTACTTGGCACTCGGCCCCACTTACAGGCCGCGATCTTGCTGACACGGGAGAGCGCGTCCCCACGGAGCCATTCGGGGTTTCCTTCCGACTCCAGGCTGCCCAGATTTTTAAGATCGCGCCTTGCAAACCGCTTCATCCGCCCTCCCCCTGGGCGCGTCTCTTCGGAATCCCCGAGGAAGCCAGCGGGCATAGGATCGCAACTCTCTTCCTTGACGCACGGAGAGGCACGATCCGCCCGGGGCTGCGCTAGTCCGAAGCCGGAAGGCGCGCATGCTCGTTAGCGAGACCCGCGCCTCGTGCCTGCAAGGAACACCTCGGAAGCCTCCCGGCCTCCCTCCCTCGGCGCAGCTCTGCGACCACGTGACGCTATATAACCTCCAGGCCCGGCCGGCGGGCAGGAGGAGGTGGGGAGCACGAGGCAAGGACGCCTTTGGTCGCTCGGCGCCCGGCCAGCTTCTTCAGCCGCAGCCACAGCGCGCCATCCTCGCGCGCGCTCTCTCTCCTCCTCCCTTCAGGCGCCGAGCGCGAGGGGCGGGGCTTCATTCCATATTCTCTCGCTGGCCGGGAGTCCCGCCCAAGTTCTTCCTTCCTTCCTTCGGTGGGTAAGAAGCCGGGCGAGGGGCGTGTCCTCCTCCGTATGCAAATGAGCCGCCGTGACGGACAGCTCGCCTTGCCAATGCCCCGGCGAAACTCCTCTCCTCACAAAACTCCTCGCCTCACAGACTCCCTTATGCCCGCGCCAAAAGCTGGTCGCGCCGGGCGCCGGGGGGGAAAGCTCGCCTCGCTCGCCTCACGGGGGGCGGCTCGCGAGCGCGCCGACCAGACGAGCCGCCGGGGCTGGCCGGCCGTCACGGCGGCCGCTTGCCTGGCGGAGCCTGGTCGAGGCTGCTTTTGCCTCACGCGCGCTCTGAGCCTCGGCCGCCCCTTCCCCGCCCGGGCTTGGGAAGACGCCTCCTCCTGCTGCTGCTCCTCCGCCTCCATTTTCCCGCGCGCTCCTCTTGCCCAGATGCCCGCCGCCTCCTCCTCCTCTTGCGGGTGACTTCTGCGTGGGAAAGCAGGAGCGCGGGCGAGCGCGCGAGGCGGCGGCGGCGGCGGGCGCGCGCGCGCTCCCGGGACGTGCGAGAGGCTTTCCCTCAGCCTCGCGCCGAGCTCTCCTTTTGGCTCGCGCTCCTCCCGCCTATGGAGGGGACGCTGTGAGCTCCTCAGCGGCTGCAGCGAGCGGCGGCGGCGGCGCCGGTAGCT
The DNA here is from genome assembly GCF_964106915.1 of Podarcis gaigeae. Classification (NCBI taxonomy): domain Eukaryota; kingdom Metazoa; phylum Chordata; class Lepidosauria; order Squamata; family Lacertidae; genus Podarcis; species Podarcis gaigeae. The sequence goes on along the minus strand of NC_139683.1, from coordinate 81,275,920 downwards.
GAAGCGCCCGCAGTCGTCCTCCGCTCGCCTCAGCCCAGGCCCCTTCCTCGCTCTCGCTCGCTCGCTGCCCGTGGGCCAGCCATGTCTTACCCTCAGGGCTACCTCTACCAGCCCCCGGGCTCGCTGGCGCTCTACTCGTGCCCGGCTTACGGGGCGTCGGCGCTAGCGGCGCCCCGGAGCGAAGAGCTGGCCAGGTCGTCTTCGGGCTCGGCGTTCAGCCCTTACCCCGGATCCGCCGCCTTCACCGCCCAAGCGGCAGCCACCGGCTTCAGCAGCCCGCTCCAGTACTCCACCGACCCGGCCACGGGATTCCCCTCCTACATGGTGGGTAACGGACCGGACAGCCCGCCGCCGGCGCCAGCCGCCTCCATCTTCATCCTCCTCCATCGCTTCCCCGAGGCTGCCCGGGCTAGGCTGGGGGGTCGTGGGGATGCAGCCCGCCCGACACGCCGGCCAACCCGCGTTAGGCACACACACGGAAGCGTGCTTCCTCCGAGGCAGCCTCGCTGCGCTTCTCTCCACTTTCCTCCTTCGCTTTCCCCTCTTTCGTTGCTTCGCTTCTTTATTATCCATCTTCTCATTCCTCCCTCCCTCCCCCTTTCCATCCTTCTTTCCCTCGCCGATTTATTTCCTTTATTCTTTTCTCCTCGCTCACTTTCATTTTCTGACATCCGTATCCTCCCCCACTTTTTCCTTCGATCTCTTTAGCGCTTCTCTCATATATATATTTAGAAATCTATGTGATTTACCGGGGCGGGGGGAGGCTTTCGACCGATGGAAAGGAGCCCAAGCTGAAACTCGATTAAAGGTGTTGTTTACTTATTTTTATTTTTATTTATTTGTTGCTGGGGGAGAGAAGAGAGAGGGCTCCTCTTCGGACGGATTTCCACCTCCAACTCGCGCTTGCTTCCGAGCACGTCTGTGCTGGCGATCGCGCGTGTTTTTGCAGCTATTGCAAACCGGCGAAGGATTAAAGCTAGCGGAGCCAATTGGTCCTGGGAAAGTGGGGCAAAGGGTTCGTTTTGTTTCACTACACAAGAGATATCAGATCGAGCGCCTTTGGCTGGAGTCGTCTCTCCCTCTCCTTCCCCCCCCCCCCCAACCTTTTCTCCCAGCCTGGCGATCTTTATTTAGGATAATGGGAGCCGATCTCAAACGCTCCTCTGTTTGACTTTCTCGTGGCAGAAGAAAAGCAGTCGCAAGTTGCCAAGCCTTATTGTTCCCGGGCTATTTAGGAACATTAGGTACATTCGGAGCGCTGTGTTTAGCTTGGTTTCCTGGACCGACTCCGAAAGTTATCAAGTTGGCTCAACTAATTCCTCTCTCTCTCCCCCCCCCCCCTTCTCTTCTCTCTCCTCACCCTCGTATTATGCAGACTTTAAATCAGCGCAATTTAAACGTTTAAAGGGCGAATTAAAATGCTAATTATATCGCATTTGACCAATTCGAAACGGTGCATATCTTCTGGTTTGCAAATTGGATTTGCAATGCATTAGCGAAGTGAATTGCTAAGTGGGGGGCTTTGTTGTCTCTCTCTTTCTCTCTCCTCTCTCTCTTTCTCTCTCTCCTCTCTCTCTTTCTCTCTCTCTTTCCTGTATGGCAACAGAGGAAATATCGTTGCAACCATGTGTGGAGGCGGAGGAGGAGGAGGAGAGAGGAAAAGTAGAAAGCTATCATTTTAAGAAACTACCTGTAGGGCCTTTGGAGGGAGAAAATAAAAATGTCTGCGTTGAATTGCAATAAACTGCAACGAAGACATCAGCAGTTTTCAGAGGGAAGAAGGGATTCGAATGCCCTCTGGATACTTTATTTTTTTTTTTCCTTGAGTAATAATAATGCAGGAGTGCTCGGCACTACAATTAAGAAATAATAACATTGTTCGCTAGAGTTGATTGCATTACATTAGTTTAAAATGTAATAGTCGCTCCCGTGGCGTTGCCTGCTAGCTGGTGGCTGCCAGCTCTTCCGAAATGCCTAACGCCCTTGCTTTTGTGCTTGGCAGGGCTCCCCTTACGATGCCCACGCGACGGGCATGAGCGGGGCCATCAGCTACCACCCTTACGGTAGCCCAGCCTACCCCTACCAGCTGAACGACCCCGCTTACCGCAAGAACGCCACGCGGGACGCCACGGCCACGCTGAAGGCCTGGCTGCAGGAGCACCGCAAGAACCCCTACCCGACCAAAGGCGAGAAGATCATGCTGGCCATCATCACCAAGATGACCCTCACCCAGGTCTCCACCTGGTTCGCCAACGCCAGGAGGAGGCTCAAGAAGGAGAACAAGATGACCTGGGCGCCGCGCAACAAGAGCGAGGACGAGGACGAGGACCTGGACGCCGGCGGCGGCGGGATCCGCGGCAAGGAAGAGGAGGCGCTGCCGTCGGACAAAGGCCGCGACAGCAACGAGACGTCGGCCGAGGATGAAGGTGAGGGAGGAACAGGCTGGTTTCGTGGGGCAGGGAGGCAGATCATGGGCCTGCAGCCCGACCCGGTGCAGGTCTACCTCGGAGTTCAGTGGGGCTTACTCGGAGGTAAGTGTGTGTTGTGTGCACGCGCGCGCGCGCGCGGGATTATTCCAGGCTGGAGGGGCAGCTTCCCCGCATTGCATTGCATTGCAGTGCATTGCATTGCGCGCATCTTCCACATTCGTCCCCTGAGACTCCTGCCGCCCCTGCACTTTCTCTTTTAAAGACAGGGGGAAACGCCATTCCCTGCGAAGCAAGCGCCGCGGAGCGGAGTGAAGCTTGCCTCCCCGTAGGCGCTTGCCCCGGGAAAAGGCCGTGTAAACCGCGGTAGTTATCCCGCTTCCAGATAAACAGGCTTGAAGGATCTCAAGCCTTCGGAGCGCTTTAGGGACGGACATTGTCTCGGGCAGTGCTTGCAGCGCCGTTGGAAAGGCGGTGAGGATGAGGATTATTTGTAGCAGAAGCACACGACCGGGGAGCAGAGGAGGCTGAAGGCCGCTTCTCAATAAAATGTGGGGGGTGTTTTTTTTGGGGGGGGAGTAAGCCCTGCCCCACATAAGCGATCACAAGTAGCGGGGCCCGCACACCATTTGACTGGCAATGTCCATCATCTTTGGGCGGGCCGAGCCCACTCAAATATTTTATTGGGGAGGGGGCTTCGAAGGGACCTTGGCACCTAGGACTTGGCTCCTATCTCAAGCTTGTGCCTTATGCCGACACCTGAACCCAGGGCCGGGCCGTCCGATCCACCTATGGTGGAAGCTAAGAGGCCCTCAAGAGGCCTATGGATCCGAGGAGATTTCGCAGGAGATCATCTCTGGGGGGGCCTGGAGTGGGGAGCAGGACATGCTCCGATTGTTTGCCACCTGTTTTGGGGGTGGCGGGGAGCCTGAGGTTTAGGAGACGGGGTGCTGCGCTCTCCTCCTCCCGCTGCTGCAGCCGGTGCCTCCGCCTGGTTTCCTTGACGGTTCCCCTGGTTCTCTGCCGCAGGGATCAGCTTGCAGGTGGACTCGCTCACCGACCACTCCTGCTCGGCCGAATCGGACGGCGAGAAGGCCCCTTGCGGCGCCGGGGACCCGCTCTGCGAGTCCGGCTCGGAGTGCAAGGACAAGTACGAGGAGATCGACGAGGACGAAGACGACGTGGAGGAGGAAGATGAGGACGACGACGAGGAGGAGGACGACGACGAGGCAGCGGCGGACAGGGGTCTCCCCTCCAAGCCCGTCACCTCCTCCCCTCTCACCGGGGTGGAAGCCCCTCTGCTGGGTCACCCGCATGCCGAGGACTCCGCGCGCAACGCCAACAAAGCCGCTTTGGATGCTCGCATGGCCCCGACGGCGGCTTCGCAAACCACGCCGGCCAGCAAGCCCAAGCTGTGGTCGCTGGCGGAAATCGCCACCTCGGACCTTAAACACCCTCAGCACCCTCAGCACCACCACCCGCACCACCCGCACCACCCGCACAACCTGGGCCAGAGCTGCCAGCCGTCGGTGCCGCCCTCTTCCACCCCACACAGCGCTGCCTACTCGCCCTCCTCTCTCCTGGGGAGGCATATTTATTACACCTCGCCTTTTTATAGCAACTACACAAACTATGGGAACTTCAACGCCCTCCAGGGTCAGGGCATCCTGAGGTACAACTCAGCCACGGTGGCCTCCAGCGAGGGGCTAAGTCAGACGGTCTTAAGCAGCGGCGGCGGAGGCGGCAGTAGCTCGCTGCACAAGCAGGGCTCGGAGAACTCTTTGAAAACCATCGCGAGCCACCTAGAACAACATTACAAGCCTTCCAATCCAGACTCCAAAAAAGGTAAGTGTTTCCTGGCTAGGTTTTCTTTTCTACTAAGGATTAATGTGGGGTGCAAATTTACCCTACCCCCCCCCAAAAAAAATCACAATAAGGTGGGTGCTACAAGCAAGAAGGCAATGGTGGTTTCTGACAGTCCAGGTACAAAACTGCAATCCAGGTCACAGTTCTTCTGCTTGGAATTCCATAGATTTTAATTTTGTTGCTGTTGTTGTCGTCAAAGCAGCCCTTTTGTGTGGGATTGCAGCCCGAAGCTGTGGTCAGGCCTCTGAAGAAGAGGATCTAACAGAAAACGCTGAGATTTGCCTTCCAGTTATGAATGTGATTAGGAGCATAATGTATATAAATTGCTCCGTGTAATTAAAATGCCTCTAAAATCACCAAAACTCCTTGAACTGTATATAATCTGAAAATATTTGCAGAAAGTTTATTCATTGTTTTTGTTGCTAAGAGAGGAGAAATAATACCAAGGGTGAATATTGTTTCGGCAATATTCCCAAGCAAAAAAAAAGAGAACAGTTTCAGTTTTGGGAGAGAGAGGAAAAACAGTACAGTGTGGAGCAGAGAGAAGTCTGATAGCTTGTGCCTAAGTATTTTTACTCGGAAGTAACACCCCCCCCCCCAGTAGAATGGGACCGAATCTAAAGGCAATTCATTTAGGAGTGTAGCTTCAGTTGTCTGTCTCCTTCAAAGTTCCATTATTGGTCTGAGACATTGCTACAAGTTATGCTAAATTTAAAACAAGTAATTAAGAATGCTGGCCCTTCAAACGAGTTAACTCCCAGATCCGTTGAGAAATGCCAGCTCAAGAAAAGGCCTTCCAAGGGCTGTGCTGGGGTTTTGTGCAAGAGGGAGCTAGGCTGTGCCCAGAGTGTATAATCTAGTTAGCCAGCTGTGTCCTGTGACTAACTGACGCTTCTATTTTGACAGACCCCACTGAAGTGTGCACAGTAGGACTACAACCATACCTATAGAAGTGCAATCACACAGCAGCCAGGCAAGTAAGTGAGACCAGCTCCTTTTCTCCTTCTTTCTCCTTCTATTCTGTTACACCGCTTAGGAGGATCATTTGGCGTCAGCTCCAGAAACATATTGCTCAGCCTGCAAATTTGCTTAATGTTAATTTCTTGCTCCATTACCAAAAGAGCATTATTACAAAGAAAAGCCTATTGCATTTTCACCTTTCCTTTTTTTGTTCTTGGAGAAATCAGTTCAATTATTTCACACAAGCCTTTTGCTTTTTTTAAAAAAAATGAAAGTTGTGTATTTTCAATAAATATTTAAATCACAGTATTATTATTCCCCCCCCCCAATTATTATTGGCAAATTGAAACTGCAATAGACTGGGAACTCCTCCTACATAAGGCCCCGTCAAAATATATGGGCGGATAGTTGTGTGTTCCCCTTGGAAGCCAGCCAGAATTCATCTCATTGTCCCTCTGTACTATTTGAAATGTATATCAGCACGCCAAATAAAAGAACATGATTGCACTGATTCAATGCTTCGGGTGCTGTACAGAAGATTTCCCTGCTCAAATGCACCTTAAGGCATCTTTATAAATACGCAATTCTAATAGTTGTGCATCAAAATAAAGAGTGATTTTATTTAGCATGCTTATATACATTTCAAACAGCAGAGAAGGAAAATGAGAGGAGTCCTGGCTGGGTTCCAAGGAGAACATAGTGTCTGCATGAATTGCCTGTGTTTCCCCATTTATTTCCAAATCACTGCTACAGTTAGGATTAAAGAATATCTTGTGGCCAACCATTTCCCACCCCCACAGGGAAAAAAAAAGGCAGAACAGAACCCAAGCCTAATCCTCCTATGCTGAAAAGAAAAGAAAAAGCGTTTTAGTTTGCCTTCCATTTTTAACACTCCGCGTGTAACTGAAAGATTGTGGATGATTTGGTGTTTTCCTTGGTCCACAGGTAGGTGTCACAATTGCTTTGAGAAAAGTCAACAAGCCATCATCTCTCCCCAAGCTAATCTATCTATCTCTAACAAAATTCTAAATCTGGATCACATCTTGTGCCACTGTATAAAAGAAGACCACAGAGCACTATTAAATCTACAGACTCTCTCTAATTGTTAAACCAGAATTTTGCTGGACATTATGTGAGTTTACTGGTATAGTCTAGTTCTCCCCAATGTATATGTGACTTAAAAAGAAAGAATGAAAGAAAGAAAGAAAGAAAGAAAGAAAGAAAGAAAGAAAGAAAGAAAGAAAGAAGCAAATCTGTTTTTTCTCAGGATATCTCGAATTGATCAGCTTATTGCCACGGTATATATATATATATCTATATATATCTATATTCTGTAGGTGTGATAGGATTTATTGTACAAACACTTTGTAAAAGAGACATACAGTAGCAATTAATTAAATAAACCATGACTGAAGAACTTGAGTACTTACAAAGTGGAAACAAATTTGATATTTATTTTTGTAATGATATGAGAGCTTCTAGTAATTTATGCAAGTTGTATTGCAACGGAATCCCAACTCTTTTGTAAATAAATTATGCCTGGTTTTTATTTGAGACATTGATGGTTATACAATCCCTCGTTGTTTAACGAGAATTCTTTACTAATTTATATCTTTAATTGTAAATAAAAACAGATTAGTCTACAATAAGGTGGTGGCCTTTTTTTTGTTCATTTTTAGTATTTATTTTTTTTGTAATTCATGATAATTTATAAAATATCACTGTTACAGTTGCCTAAGGTAACTTCTTAAATATTTAAAATATATTTAGCATTGTGGCTAATTAAACCTGTTGAACGTATATATTGCAGGACAATAAAAACCTTCAGAGTGAATCTGTTGCACTGGACTATATACAATTTACATTTTTAAAAGATTACTATTGTACATCCTGTTGTATTTAGTGCTAGCATTCTTAATTCAAAATGCCATGTTTACTTGCACTGTAAATGAAGATTTGTGTTTCATTTTTATCAAGAGATACAAAACACTTGAAAGTAAAAAGAAAAAAAGGAAAATATCCCACCTCTTAAAAAAATATATCTATAATGTGGTAATCACTTAAGAGATTCACCATTAGGTTAAAAAAATAGCTAAACCATCACTTCAATCCCTCCCCCCCCCCCCACGAATAATGAGAATTCCCTTATAATATAATTTCAATAAGGAGACAAACAACCATTTATTTTCTCCCTCAAAGATAAATTGAGTGAATATAACTTACGGTTATAAAACAAGAATAATAGCTTCTTAGATTGCCCTTTAATCAATCATACACTTATTTTTCAAGAGGCTCATCTATTTTATTCCATGATTAATAATGTTCCAGCGTGAGAGCATTATTAGATCCCAGCAGGGGACATCCTGGGCGCTTTTAGCTACTTTGGAATGGTCAGTTGGGGTTCATTACGGGCTGATATTGAACAATTTATAAAATCTTGTCTAAACATCTGCCAGCTCAGATAGGCCGATGTGTCTGAAGATGGGAAATTGCTCGACCAGTTGATATTGACAAACGGGGCTCTCTCCAGTGGCTTTTTGTTCGCTGAAAATTAGTGGCCTCCTGCTCAGGGGCTTGTTAGAAAGGGCATTTGAAAGTGATCTTAGATACTTCAGGGTTCAGCCTGGGGAATGTTAACTGGATAAAGAGTGGAATCTGCGTGCATGTCTGTGGTGTAATTACAGAAGGTTACCTACAGCTTATGTTGTTACCAGAATGTATTTGCTTATCATCATCATCAACAACAACAACATCATCCTCATCACCTTCCCCCTAAGTAAACAAAGTAGCCTAACCAAAAGACAGGTCTCGGGCAGGTGGCTGCCGTGTGTGTGTGTGTAGAAAGCAACATTTAAAATAATAATAATAATAATAATTTTAAAATATTCATACTCTACGTTGCAATCCTAAAATCACCCAATTGTTAAAGTTTTCACTGATGTCACCAGAACTGAGTTCAAAGTAAATATTTTGGGACAATATTTTAGCACAGGCTTGGATGGTGGTCCAGCAATAATGGAGTCTATTTATCTGAGTGATTCGGGCCTCCCCCATTCCCACCCCCAGAGCTATTCTCAATTCGGTCTAGACTTCCAACCCATTCCTAAAGTGTTTCTTCTTTACAGCCATTCTAACATAAACCAGCGTCTTCCCATCTATACTTTTAATTTCTTTGTTTAGGATTATAAGATCCTTTCTATGTGACATTTCAAATTTCTCAGTGCAGAATGTTAAGAGGATCAGCAGAGGCGGGCAGTTCTCCTGTTCAAGCCTCACTTGAAACGAACCACGCTTTTCCATTAGATTTCCCCGCGAGTCCTCTTGCCCACGTCCCGTTCATTTCGTTGGGGCGTGCGCAGGAGAACTTCCCTGGCGAATGGTGCTCTCAGCAACTGGCAGATATTTCTATCCCTGGCCGCAGCAGGCTTCAAACGAAGCTGTGGAATTTGTTGTGTTTTGGCTTTATAACGGTAACTTGTGGGTTTAATACAATTTTGTATTTAAATACTACCCAGCGTAATTTTTATATGTGATATATATTTTTTCAGGCTAAAGCTCTTTTGAGGGAATATAGTGCCTTCGGGCAGATGGGCGATATAGATGCCAACAATTCCATCGTATCTGTCAGATTATTATTCTAAAGGAGAAAAGTGTAAAATTATCCCGCGCTCCCTTTCGCGGCGACCTTTGAATGGGAGCTTCCTGCTCCCATAGCGTGGATATTCTCTCTCTCTCTCTCTCTCTCTCTCTCTCTCTCTCTCTCTCCTCCCTTCCTCGCCTTATTATACACCAGGTTCTCTGTTGGATAACATGTACATTTCAATTGGTTTTATATTTTATTTTATTTTATTTTGAAAATCCATTCTGTGGCAGAGATTAGGAAAGCTAACGACTCTCCTTTGATGTTTATACGCCCAAAGAATTATCTAAGATTTCCATAATTTACTCACCCCTTGCTAGAATTTAGACCTGGGATTTCTTTTTCTGGAAGGAAAAGTCGAAAGACTTTGGGCAGCTGGCTTTGAAACATTTCCCTCTTTGCCTGTCAGATCCAACGGTTTTGGTATAATCTACTTCACATTCACACACACACACACACACACCACACACACACACACACAGAGAGAGAGAGAGAGAGAGAGAGAGAGAGAGAGAGAAATTTGAATTACTATCTCTTTGCAATGGATTCAATCTCCACCGCCTCGCCCAAATCTAACCGATTTATTAAATAGCAATTAAGGTGCATCCATCGGGAAGTTCTCCTGCGCAAGCCCCCCACTGTGATGAGCTGAAACGATATCGCGTTAGATATTAAAAGGTATAAATGAACGGGAAGCCCTCATTGGCTGAAGGCGAGTAAAATCTTGCGCATGCCCCATTCATTTAAGCGGAAGTTTGGCGCCCTTTAAAGCTCCTCTGCAAGGTCTTGCTGGAACATTACGAAATGGAAGCTTGTGCAGGAGAGCTTCCAGCTGAATTCTGCGCTAAGATAAACGAAAGGAGAGCTAAACTGTCATACCTACTGAAGAGTAAACAACAGAAACAGAGTAATGTAAATCCAAAAGGAAATCGTGCAGATACTGGCCTGCTGTTCTTGGTGGTGCACATGCTATTGAAAACCCATTGAGTCCCCTTCCTTGGATGATGATGATGATGATGATTATTATTATTATTACTATTATTATCAGTAACAGATTCAAACCCCAAACAAACATTTCCCCTCCTGTTTCTCTCGCTGCGACCCTTCCCAACTTTTCCAACTCGCCCAGTTTTCAGTTTGCGCTTCCTACTTGCGCGCAAGTAGGCCTGATCCAACCGGGCTCCTCTTAATGTGCTTGCATGAAACTGTAGCAGTCGTGGTAGCCTTTGCTTCGCGAAATGCGATCTTGCCTGGCAGGTAAAAGGTCTACACCTACACACACCCACACACACCCGCCTTACATCACCAGGACTCGGAGAAAGGCTCAGACTTGGCAAGCTGCGGTCCAGTAAGGGGGAGATATGATATAACACCCCCCCCTCGCCCCATCTCTGTACTGCTCCTTCCTTTCCTGCCTACAAATGTCAGCAGTTGCTGGCAAGAAGGGAGGGCTTGTTTGCCTTGCAGTGAGGCGGGCGGGGGCAAGAACTGGAGGGCAGGACGCGTCTTCCTCCGCTCGCCTTTCACTTCCTTGGTCAGACGTCGTTTGCTTGTTTTTGTTTGCTTTGTGTTGACTTGCTTGTTTATTTCAAAGGAGACCGAGAGGGATTTGCTCCCGCGGGCAAGCTCACGATTGCAGGGGCAGAGCTAAATTCAACGTCTGTACACAGGGCTGCGCGCATGGCGTGCATTCAAAGGGCATGCACACACGCACACACCCCAATAATTCTGGGAACTGTAGTCTGTTCAGGGTGCTGGTCTTTGCAACTTTGCGAGGGGCAAACTACAGCTGCCTGGGTTCTTGGGGCGCGTGTGCTTTAAATGCGCTGTAAATGTCTGGTGTGCAGGCAGCCTTGCACCAGCAAGCGGTCTGTAGCCATCAAGCCTCTGGGAGCCTTTTCGGTATCTGGGGCTTCTCGCCCGGAAACCTGTCCGCAAATCGCTCGCTCGTTTACTGGAGGATAGACTGCCGTTCAGTTCAATGGGACTCGCAGACTTGACCTTGCGCGCGTTTACGCGAACGCGAAGTCCTATGGGGTTGCTTCTAGCGAATGTGCAAACCGATAAGTTTGCAAACGCCCACGATATCAGCTTTGAAAGCTGGTGGATCGCGCCGCTGGGGATTTTCAAAGATGCATTGTTAGCAGCATGCAAGGCCAGCCGTCGCAGGAGGTTAAATCGGTGTCGCCTCTTTATTTCCCAGCCATGCCTCCACCTCGCACAGAGAGAGAGAGAGACTGCAGGCCACCAGGGCTTTTCGCCTCTGGGGAGGGATCCCTAAACTGAAGTGGGGGCGTTCCTCTTCGGCCGCGCTGAGCCAAGCTCAAAGCGGAACACAAGTCCTTAACAAATACATGAGAAACGTCACAGCTAATAGCCGGGCGTCAGAAAAGGGAAGCCGAAATCCAATTAACAGCTCAAGGCTTTGCTGCTTATTAACAATAAGGATTAAGGCTGCAATCTTATGTACACTTACCCGGGAGTAAGTCCCGCTGCACCAAGTGGGACTTATTTCCGAGTAAACATGCCAAGGAAGCGGCTACCTATTTGCCCACACTTTCGCCACCCTATCGAAGGATGCTCACTGAATGAACACGTAATTTATTTTGGGTGGGTGGGACGTGTTGAAAGCACGCGTCCGCCGTCCCCACGAAGAGCTGGCGGCGGGGAGAAGGAAGCGGGGAACTGGAGCGAAACAGAAGAAGAATCCGAATCAGATTCTGAAATAGGAAAGAGTGAAGCGAGGCAAGAATTTGGAAACACCTTTAGAGCTTCTCATCTGACGGAACTCCTCCGACTGAGCAAAATGCACACATAACGTCAGGACGCGCCCGCACAACCCCGCCGTTAAAAATAATACAATAAATCAAAGCAATGGCATTCTCGAAGCTTGGAAGCTTTTCTCTGTTTTGAAGCCTCGCCATGCGCGCGATTCATGATTTTGCATCACTTTTCCCCCTTAAGGCTTAACCAGATGTGCCAGGAGTGCGGGGGTGTGTGGCTACGTGCCCGACAGCAAGCAAAACCGCCCCCCCCATCGTTGCTCTCCAACGGTATTCACTTCTCAGTGACGCAATTGCACCCTATCCTTGGCTGCCGTTCAAATCTATGGGAACTTTGCCCTTGAGACGAGGGCGAAGAGAACCATCCCACGAGGATTTCAGCGGCGTTGGGTGCTATATAGGAGAGCTTTTATTATATATATTGTGCGCCGCGAGCTACCTGCTTCTTCTAACAGGCCCAAATCCTGCCCCCCCTCACCATCCCTTCATTTGCAGGCAGCTTCTTGGGGGCGGGGGGGGGGCAGCTGAACCAGTGCGCCCCACTCTCCCTGTAAGGCCTCCAATCGGGGGAAGGCTTGTATATTAAACAGAAACCGAACAAACGACATGAACATAGGAAAACAGTTTCCTATGAAACGTGGCAGTACAGCTCCCTTCCTTTTTAAAGGCGTCTGTGCGTGCAAGAGCGAATGTAAGCGAGCCTTGCGTCTTAACTTCCCGTTAAATAAAGCGCTAAATCTAATAGCAAAAGTCAAAATACCTGCCCAGCCCGGTGGCTAAAGTGTGACCCTCCAGCTGGCGTTGGTTCCAGCTCCCATAAGCCTGAACCAGCATGACCAATGGTCAGAGGCGATGGGAGCTGCAGTCCAGAACCGTCTGGATAGCCACGGGCCTAGGGAGGCACCCAGCTTTTCAGTTCCCCAGAGCGAGAGAGATCCCGCCTGAAACCAAGTTCCCCATGCCAAGGGAAATGTTTGTGATCATATTGACAGGGAATTCCCCCCCCCCACCTCCGCCCCGCTTCCTTAAAAGAAATAGCCATATGCGCATCCAAAGGAGAATAAACTGACATTTCATTGTGTAGAACATCCGATCAATTATTAATCGTTAGCGTCAACAATGGGGTTATAATTACTTTCGGTTACTTAAAGGCATATTTATTTATTTTTCCTCTCCGTCTCTCTGATCTGGTAATTAGCTAATCCTCTCGTGTAATGGATTCCGAGCTGATTTCATTAGGATGTCATCGCGGCCCTCCGTCCCCTCCCTCCTCCGGGCAGGTCCTTCCGGCGGCTCGGCGTGGCTGAAGGCGGCGCCCCCGCCAAAGACAGTCTTCTTCATCGGGTCGTTTTCTTTCTCCCTGCCTAGAGAGCGAGTTAGTCCTGGGAAGAGAGAAACGGCTTCAAAGCGGATCGCGGCCGGAGCCGAGAGAACTCCCCCGAAGGAGCTGAGGAGAGCGCCTCCCGTCTTCCTCTTCCTTCTCCCGAGGGAGAAGATGGTTGCTTTTGAAAAACAATATATTATCATTGTTATTTAAAGTTCTCAACTTCCGAAGCTGGATTCTGAAACTGGACGAGAAGCAACAGGGCCGTGGAGACCTACCTATTTGGAGCGACAAGCCTGAGGGCATCGAGGGGCGCGCGCTTTGTCTAAGACGCGCAGACAGATCCTGTGCCTGTTTACTCGGAAGCCAAACCCCCTCCGAGCTCAATGGATTCAACAACATTTACTCTCGAGTAAGCTGCGCAGGACATGCCTTCCGGCAGGAGTGACTTAAAAGGCAGAATGTAAAATTAAAGAACTTTATTTGAAACTGAAGAGATAAACGATTCTGCTTTCAGGCTTGAACCCCATCCTCCAAAAAATGGGTGAGAGGTGTTAAAAGGAAACGCCCCAGGTCTGAGCACCCCAAGGTCGAGATTTTTGGCGTTATTTTTTTAAGTGCGTGTGTTGAACGTTGCTTTGAAAATAATCCAGCCATTCATTGTTCAAAACAAGGACTCGCCCTTCTTGATTTTTTTTTAAAAGATAAAACCATTAAAGAGCCATTCCTCTCTGTTCGCGGACTTTTGACGATCTGATGACATTTTTTTTCAGATCTCCCTAGGAGAGTTTCACTACGCGGGGCGGCGAGGTGGGAAAATCTCTTCTGGGAACAAACACACCTTTTGTAAACGGAGCTTTTTCAGTTCAGATCTCAATTCACCACTTTTAATACCCCCTTTTAAACAGCGTGAGTTCTGGACAGGTCACTACTCTCTCTTAGCACATTACAAAGCGAATATGTCTGTGCCACGTTCACACTTGACATCTTTGGGGGCGTCCACCTCCAGCTCACTTCAGGAGCGAAAAGGCATTCGCCTTTCGCCCTTGAGTAACGCACAAGATCGCGAGGAGAAATGAGAGAATAGACGCAGTGCCTTTATATATGGAAAGGCACGGGTCAATAAATAAAGAGACGATGCAGATTGCACAGATCTATATATAAACTGCGTCGAAGGCTACCTCGCGACGCGAGAAAGAGAGAGAACAGAAATCGACTGTGGCTGATGGACTCTTCCCTTCCCAAAAACGCAATAGCAGCAAAATCGCAAAGGGGAAAAAATGCAAGTCCCCCCCATTAATTCAGCCTGACAGCTCTGTCGCCCCCGCCTCTCCCTGCCTCTTCCTCCACCAATGAAAGCCTCTTTTCAGAAGGGTATGTTTTAATTTGTCACATCAAGGCAATAAAAGGCAGCAATATATACTTAACCAGTTAACATCGTAATAACAGGTTTAAAAGGAGCAATTAAATGGTCGAGAGTCGTGCGTTTGCTCCCCCCACCCCCACCCCACTTTCTCTAAGCATTATTATTGCCACATCAACCAACTTCGCCCTATTGTCTCACTTCGCTCAGCTCCCTCCGGCCCTGCGAGTTTTATGGCGAAGTCTTTGTTGAGTAATCGACGTCTTTTACGCAAGCAGAGAGGGAGGTCTGCGCTTAAGCCAAAAGGGCCCCAGTAGATCGCCGCAGAGTTTCTCCCGACCCGCCTCCCAGGACAAAACAGCTTACAGTATTTTAAAAGCTGTCTTTGGACTTGCTTACACAGGTAAGCGGGGTATTAGGATCACATTCTAAATAATAAACGAAGCCCAACTGAACCACTTCGGAGCAGACTGGGGCTGGATTGCGCTGCCTTTCAATTCTATGCGCCGCCTTGGGCCGCGTTCAAGGCGGCCTATAGAAGAACAATGAAGCCGAACAAATCCATCGTGTCCAACGATCCGTATCTCAAAAATACGGATCCACATACAAATATTGGCAACCTGAAACTAAAAATGCAACAAAATACACTCCAACAGCTCATCTGAGGGGAAAAAAGCAAGTTTGCCTCGCATCTCCTCGTCACTTTCTCTAGATATGTAGTGATATCCATGTTAATCGTTAGTAACCTAATTGACTTAATTCCAAAATCTGGGTAGCGGCAAAGAGAAGGTTGGTAGACAAAGAAGCGCTTATTCCCGGGCCTTTCCCGAGAAACAGGAGCCGTCTTCTTTAGGGTTAACGTCAGGCACCAGGCCTCGCTTCGTGGTGGGTTTGGGGTTTTTGGCCTTTCGCTGGCCAGGTGAAGGCTCTCCTGTTTCCCTCCTCGCGCTGCCAGCTTCAAATGGCAAAATAATAAGGCCCAGGGCACAGGCAGGCGGGTTTCTTGAGCGGATAACTCCTGTTGGAATGAATGAGGAGGCGGAGGGGGCACCGTTTTAGCATTTCATTTGCAAATACAAGGCAAGGTCCAGCTAACGTGGAGCACTAATAAATTCAACCGAGAGACATAGTGCAACTCTATCAAGCCTTGTCAAAAGCAAGGCGCACGGACTTCCAGGGCTCAGTCCCAACCTCAGATAATATAGGACTTCAGCCTTAAGAAGACATCGAAATCGAAGGGCAATGCCACTCCAAAGGAGACCCGCGCAAGAAAACTTCCCAGTGGATCGTGCCCGTATAGTGCTTACCTCGAGCCTTTCAATTTTAGTTTTTTTAAAAAAGAGGAAAAGTGTCATATATACTAACTCAGTCATACAAACACTTACAGTATTTTTCCCCATATAAGAAACGTGGGAGAGGCCTCACAGATTATCTCAGCGACCGAAGCAGCATGAGAAAAGGACCCTCCGTCTCCCAACTCTCACCCACCTGCTTTCACAGAACCACATAGTTGGAAGGGACCACGAGGGTCATCTAGTCCGACCCTCTTGCCCAACGTGGGGATCCAACATGCCACCCTGAGATTAAGAATCTCATGCTATACTAACTGGGCTGTCCGCTTACTCAGGTGGAGGAGACCAGTGGGCCAAGCGAACTGCAACCAGGCGCTGCTTGCTGCAAAACAAGACCGTTTCCTTGGGTTAAATAATGCGCGTGTCCGGTTCGGTGCAAGGGGGTGCTACGATGCAGCGCAGCCTTAACCAGGCTGATACGGTGGGAAACTCTCAGGTAAGTGTGCCTTGGGGGACACCGCTATTACAGGCCCGACACCCTCGTTCCACACCCCATGGCAATAATCTGGCCAAGTTCTCGTAGCGGCCTGGTTAGCAAAAGTTGGGAGTGTGCTGGATAGCCCTAAATAAAAAGGAGCTCCCTAGAGGAGCCTGCGGGGTGGGGGCAGGATCAGGTTAGAAGAATATATACAGTGGTACCTCGGGTTACAGATGCTTCAGGTTACAGACTCCGCTAACCCAGAAATAGTACCTCGGGTTAAGAACTTTGCTTCAGGATGAGAACAGAAATCGTGCTCCGGCGGCGCAGCGGCAGCAGGAGGCCCCATTAGGTAAAGTGGTGCTTCAGGTTAAGAACAGTTTCAGGTTAAGAACGGACCTCCAGAACGAATTAAGTTCTTAACCCGAGGTACCACTGTAGTTCCGAAAGAAAAGGAAGGCTCAGCTGTCTTTAAGCTGGGCAGGATTTTCGCCGGCTCTCTGTCTAGACGGCAGGGGAGCCTTGGGGCGGAAGGGAGCAACCCTAGAGGCACAGTGGGTCAGTGCGCCCGGTTCCTTCGAGTCCACGCTACCCAGGGACTCGATTCCTGCATTGCAGGGGGTTGGACTAGATGATCCCCGGGATCCCTCCATGATTCTAAGTGCCCACAGCCCAGCCCACCTGCAAGCAGCCCTGTTTACAAAGTCCTCGCCATGCTTTTGCGGGAGAAGTGTAGCGGCGCCGCCTCCTCCTCTCATTAGCTCTCCCAACAATGCCTCCCGGATGAGACAGGCCGGGAGTGGGCCTGCGACTCTGAGATTTGCAGATCTTCCCTTTCCCTCTCTGCCCTTTCCCTTTTTCTCCCGCCTGCACATTACATTTCAGTCATGCTTTGCAGCAGAACACGATATCCCCAAAGAACCCGAAGAAGAGACAGAGAGAGGGAGGGAGGGAGGGAGAGAGATACCCTGACAGCAACCATTAGTTAAGAAAAACCCTCGCGCAAGAGTATCAGCTAATTAAGATTCTGTTTAGCAATCCTGGAAGGAATGTTAATGTTTCCCTCGGAAGGAGCGAGGAGGGAGGGAATGCAGTGGAAGGGGAGGGATAAACCCAAAACACCCCCAGCACCACCACCTAGCCCTGTTTTCTGAAGAGGAATGCTGATGCAGGGTGATAACATCACTTGCTTGTGTCCAAGGTCTGCCCAAGCCTGTTAGAAAGCCATTATCTCAAATTACTCCTGTACTTCATTCGCTCCCTCTCCCTCTCTGGTTTGGGGCTGAGCGAGCTTCCCTCGGCGTTGCAGCCGTGCCTGGAGCCTGGCAAAAGCCAATACTCTCTGAGGGAGATGAAGTCTGAATCGAGCTTCTCTCTTTTTTCGCTTGGAACTGCTCTTGGCCTGTCCCCAAATCCTTGGGCAAATATAGCCCTCAATCGCTGCAAGCCCGATTAGGATCTCTCCGCTGGCGTCTGGGCCCCGTGTCCCCTGGGGACTCAGCTGACCCCTTTGAAGCCCCTTCCTCTCTTGCTTACAGCGAAGTTGACATGATTAACTGGGGGTTTTTACAAGGCGAAGTTCGTTAGCTCCCAACACTCAACACCTTAGAGGGGTGGAGAAACAGGGGGGAGAATAAAAGGAAAATATACCCTGAGTTGACCTGCTGCACATTTAGTTCCCTTGGGGCCTATTCAGAGGAAGGTGGGGAACCAGGTAGGTGGCTGTACCACTTTGTACTGTGTGCGTTTGTGACTTGAAGGAATGCACCTCTGCATAAAATGTTTCTGTGCACAGAAAGGCCTCTCCTACCCTTGCAATAGGCAGCCATTCTCTGAACAAGACATTTTGTGACATAGGGAGAAACATTCAGAGGTATGAAGTGCGAGCTGAAGTGGTACTACTCAGACACAGGTTGTTCACCTCCAAGAGAACCAGGCCTTTGACATGATCTAGCCAAAATAAAGCAACTTTAATAGACTTGATGTTAATCTCCCGCTTGGACTACTGCAATGCGCTCTACGTGGGGCTACCTTTGAAGGTGACCCGGAAACTGCAATTAATCCAGGATGCGGTAGCTAGACTGGTGACTGGGACTGGCCGCCGGGACCACATAACACCAGTCCTGAGAGATCTGCATTGGCTCCCAGTATGTTTCTGAACACAATTCAAAGTGTTGGTGCTGACCTTTAAAGCCCTAAACGGCCTCAGTCCAGTATACCTGAAGGAGCGTTTCCACCCCCATCGTTCAGCCCGGACACTGAGCTCCAGCGCCGAGGGCCTTCTGGTGGTTCCCTCATTGCGAGAAGTGAGGTTACAGGGAACCAGACAGAGGGCCTTCTTGGTAGTGGCGCCCACCCTGTGGAACACCTTCCCTTCAGATGTGAAGGAAATAAGCAGCTATCCTATCTTTAAAAGACATCTGAAGGCAGCCCTGTTTAGGGAAGTTTTTAATATTTAATGCTGTACTGTTTTTAACATTTGATTGGGAGCCGCCCAGAGTGGCTGGGGAAACTCAGCCAGATGGGCAGGGTATAAATAAATTATTATTATTATTATTATTATTATTATTATTATGGTGAAGTCCTTGCTCACCTCCCAGATCAAGGAGACGGAAATCACTTAACACTGACCAGCATACCGCTCTAACTTTCTACCCTGGACACCTGGAGAAACCTGGTGCACTCTTTTAGCTTGGATGCCTTTTTATTGTTGTGGAGCTTATTGATGATTTCTTCCAGGTTGCAATGAGAAGAATAGGAACTTCAAAGCCCTTACCAAGCCAGCATGCTTGGCCCCAAATTGTAGGTGGTGGACTGAGGCTGAAAGACAGTGGTTTGACTCAGGCAACCTGGCCGATTTTGAGCCGGCTCACCAATATGAGGAGGAGGAGAAGTTTTGGATTTGATATCCCGCTTTATCACTAACCTAAGGAGTCTCAAAGTGGCTAACATTCTCCTTTCCCTTCCTCCCCACAACAAACACTCTGTAAGGTGAGTGGTGCTGAGAGACTCCAGAGAAGTGTGACTAGCCCAAGGTCACCCAGCAGCTGCATGTAGAGGAGTGGGGACGCGAACCCGGTTCACCAGATTACGAGTCCACCGCTCTTAACCACTACACCATGGGGGACTAGAACTTCAGATACAGCAGAGAGAGGACTGCATTCCTTCAGAATGGATCTATGAGAGACTGCATGCCAATGATGGGCAGTGCCAAAGCCAGCAGGGTTTGGGGCCAGCGCCCAAAGTGGACAATGTACCACCTCCTCTCTCTTTTTCTGCCGCTTTCTTTCTCATTTCTCTGTGCTTTGACAACCATGTGTAATTAGGCCATTGGGCCACAGTCTACATCTAGGGTAGCCAAAATGGTGCCCCTGAAATGTTGTTAGACCACAGCTCCTGTCATCCCAAATCAGCATGACCAGTGGACATAGATGATGGAAGCTGTTGTCCTATGACAGCTGCTGGCTTGAAGACTCTTTGGATGCTCAGAGAGGGAAAGAAGAAAGCACCAGAGATGGTGCTGAAGAGGACAAGGTGAAGATGATGACAAGAATAAATCAGTGTGCACTGGAAACCAGCCACCAATGTTTTAGAAGAAAAGCCTCTTTGGGTGAAATAGTTGGCACCTTTTTTGCTTTCAGTAAATCCTTGAAGTTCCCTTATTTATTTATTCAGCTGGCCCTGAATGAGTTTGTGGCTGAAAATGGTTCATAAGCCAGTGATTTTCCTACTCATAGATTCACGACCATATTCTTGACCATATATTCTAGAGTTGTAGGGGCTACATTTTGTAACCAGACCATGAAACCAATACCTCCAATGGTGAGGTGACTAATGCGTGTATGGGGAGAAATTCTTTGAATGGCAGTTTATGAACGGACTTACAACCACAGACAGGCTGGCTGAATCCAAGTGTTTGGATCTCTATTTGTTTCTCAAAAAGCCAGTTCATTCCTGCTGAAACCAATAAAACAAGAGACAAGTATTGTAGAATATATGAATCACATTGTGGAGTGGCCTGATTGACGGCTGTGCTGCAAAGTTAGCTGAGTTACAAAAGCTGTGAGACAGCAGAGAACCACTCTTGATGAATTCATTGATTTGCAACCACTGAACCTGCAACTGCTACATCAGAAGAATTAGAGGACAGTAAACGAGCCACTCAGAAACTCCCAGATATGTTTCTTCTTTCCTCCAAGGAGGGATTATAACATGGACATGCAGGGAAGCCAGGACAATTTGAGCTTGGGGCTTACGTTATCTTGGCATCGTGGCTCTGTGCTTTGGATAGTCTCCACAGAACGCTGCTTGGAATTTGTGATATTGCATGGGGAGTGCCAATGGCTCCAGTTCAAGTTCCAGATTTGAAACTCAGGGCTGGCCCTACCGAAAGGCAGAGTGAGGCAACTGCCTCAGGCAGCCAGTGCCAGATTATTGCAGAGCAGTGGAGAGGTGTTGGACAACAGTGTGTGTCCTATGCAGACTATTCTGTGTTTTTTTTTTATAAATATTTTTATTAACAATTTTTTGTTTTAATCACAATGCCAATAAAACAATACAATATCACATCTCTTTAACATAGATCTTTTCACTTCTTTGGACTCCCTCGCATCTCCCGCTCCTGCGTTCCTGGTTATAATTTTATTCAGCAAATTTATCCCCTTACTTTTTATTCATCATAACTAATTTTCCAATGTTATACCTCTAAATTTGACTATCGCTTTATTCAAATCTTAACAGGTTTAGATATAACCAACATATTCCAAAATTTTTATCATTTCTTAAATTTATCTTATCTTCCTAATTCACTTCCTTAAACTCAATGGTGCCAAGTTGTTTATACTCTAGCATCCTTCTTAACATTCATACAATTTGCAATATTTTTGTAAATAAATCTTAAATTTCTTCCAATCTTCTTCCACCGTCTCCTCTCCCAGGTCTCGGATTCTGCCGGTCATCTCAGCCAGTTCCATGTAGTCTATCAGTTGCATCTGCCACTCTTCCAGTGTGGGTAGAGCTTGTGTCTTCCAATGCCTGGCGACAAGTATCCGTGCTGCTGTTGTTGCATACATAAAAAATGTTCGATCCTTCTTTAACACACTCTGGCCGACAATACCCAAAAGAAAGGCCTCTGGTTTCTTAGGGAAGGTATACTTAAATACCTTTTTCAACTCATTATATATCATTTCCCAGAAAGCCTTCACTCTAGGGCAAGTCCACCAGAGGTGAAAGAATGTTCCTTCAATTTCCTTACACTTCCAACATTTGTTATCAGACAGGTGGTATATTTTTGCAAGTTTGACTGGGGTCAAATACCATCTATATATCATTTTCATAACATTTTCTCTATGCAGACTGTTCTGTACGCCTTAAGCTAATCTCTCTTCTTGCCTTCAGGCCCAGTAGAGGACACCTCCTCAGCACCAATGTTTAAAATGTCCAATCAGCACCTGTAAGGGGAGTGGGTTCTAACTTGTCCTTTGCCGCAAGCATCAAAATGTGTTTAGCTGCTTCTCTTTGCATATGCAGAACATTTCAATGGTAAGGATATGGGAACAAGACTAAACAGAAAGAAATGAGGTCCCTATCTTGGACATATTCAGGATTAAAGTTTTAAAAAGACAGTATCTCTAACATACTGTATTCTTGATATGCTTATCTTTTTATACCTCATAACCTTAGTGGACTTGAAAAATGAAAGTCAACCCCACTCGCTTTTAAACAAAGGTTTGTGGCTTTCACAATATCAGTTTTTCTAATAACAAATTCAGGTGGTCAAGTGCCTATCACTTAAGCATATAATCAATATATTTTAGTTTTAGAAGTTCATGGAGGGTATGCACCATAACAAAGCCCCTCAAACCTCTGTAAAGAATAATATCAAATCACTTCACAGATGGTTGCTTCCACATTAGGGTTTTTGAAGCAATGCATTTTTATTTTTGCAATCAGCTGGAAGCAGAAGCAAATATAGTTCTGTATTATCCAGCAGTTCTTGTTGACATGGTCAAGATCCTAATAATATATTTGTTCAGAAGTGGTAGTAGTCTGACTGCTCCCTGCAATTGAACCTTTCCTTATTTCCCTTAAGTAGCCAATTAGCTGCTTTCAGTTCCATGGGCCAATGGTATGCTTGAATTACAGAAGAAGTGCTCTGCTGGATCAGAACAAAAGTATATCCATCCCACCTTCCCGTTTCCCGTAGTGACCTTCCAGATGGCTCAAGGAAACCCACAAACATGGTAGTAGTATCAGTAACTGGCATTCAGTGGCATAAGGCCTGTGAACTTGGAAGTTGATTGGCATCTGTCTATCTTGGGAGGCAATGGAAGAGTGTGCCATTGGGGGTGAAGTCAAATCACTGGAGAATTACAGTGCCTGCAGTGGCTGTAGAGAATGATACAGAAGAGACATGTTTTGTTGCAGCTGGGGCAGAAGCAGGCATCCGTTTATGCATGGCATTTCTCTCTCTGCTCTCCTCCCAGTGGTCATTCCTCCTCTTCCACTTTGGTCACAATTGCTTCTTCGGAGTACAGAAAAGTTTCCAACCATGCCGACGACTTGACACTCATAAAGCTGTAACAGAGGAGTGACAGCTCATATAAGTAGCTTGAAAAACTGTATTGCGATTTCATAATAGCACAAACAACCACGGTGTTCTTAATTGTGCTTGGAATTGGCCTTTATTTCTAACAAGAGCAAAGCTTCTAATCTTATCTCAGAACACATCTCTTCTGCCTGAACCCACCCCTTATCTCTACTCCCCAATTGCCAGTAGCCTTGCCGGTTACATTTATCCGATGCTTGATCTTCCAGCTGTGCTAGGAAAGCTCTCTTTGCCTGGGGTGGGTCAGGCACAGCTGCCGCGAACTGAAGGAGCCCCTCAGATTCTCCACTCCAGAACTATTTAAAAGTGGCTTGGCACTGATGTAGATTCAGGTGTTATGCTGTGAACAAGACTTCACTTTCTGCTACCATCACATCCTCCCCACTTCTTAAATATTTATCCTGGCTCCTTGTCATACATCACTTCAAGTTTAAGCTTCATGCTGCCAGATTTAAACCTCTCCACCTCTGTGCTCCCGATCTAGATTTTCTCTGATGTCTCCTCTGACACCTTTCCTTGCTCCTCTGGTTCTGCATGTGCTTATCTACTCTCAGACACCCTCTAGCTCACTCTCTGTCTCTCATTTGCATCTCTGGGTGCTTCCAGACAGGTGTCTCGTGTGTGATCACGGTTCCTCATGCTTGCAAGGTTTTTGCAGTATCCACAAAATGTCGTTGGCATAAAAAAGCCAATCTGTACCTCCACCACCCTTTAATAAGGATTCACCATTTCTGGGGGTGGTGAATCTGGTAAGTAAAGTAAGCCATGTTACTAACTACCCATTTAAAGGTAAAGAGACCCCTGACCATTAGGTACAGTCGTGGACGACTCTGAGGTTCCATGCTCATCTCGCTTTATTGGCCAAGGGAGCTGGTGTACAGCTTGCAGGTCATGTGGCCAGCATGACAAAGCCGCTTCTGGCGAACCAGAGCAGCACATGGAAACACTGTTTACCTTCCCGCCAGAGTGGTACCTATTTATCTACTTGCACTTTGACGTGCTTTTGAACTGCTAGGTTGGCAGAAGCAGGGACCGAGCAACAGGAGCTCACCCTCTCGAGGGGATTCGAACCGCTGACCTTCTGATCGGCAAGTCCTAGGCTCTGTGGTTTAACTCACAGCGCTACCGGTGTCCCAGAACTACCCATTTATGATACTTCAATTACTTATTTACAAATTCAGCCTCCAGCTGGAAGTCACGTTCCTTCCTTCTCCTATGATGCTCACCCTTGTAGCAGCATCCTCCCCCTCTCCTTTTGTCAAGCTTCCCTGTTCCTTTTCCTTTCCATTTTTTCATTTTCTCCACTTTCCTTCTTAAAATGAAGCCTTTACTTCACTGCCCCAGCTTCATTTTGCCTGCTTCTGTGCTCCCATCTGATTCTCCCCATTACTCAGCATCAGTATCTGATCGCCCTGCTCCTCTATCTTTGTCTTGCCTATCTGATATAGATTGTAAGCTCTTTGGGTAAGAACTGTATCAGTTTTATGCCCTTTACAAAGATAGCCTTGCCACAGTTATACATGCTCTGGTATAACCAGGTTGGATTACTGCAATGGGTTGCTCAGAAACTTCAGTTGATGTGGAATGCAGCAGCTGTTAACTGCAAGTGGCCAAACTGAACATATTCTGCAAGGGTTTAAAAATTTCCACTGTCTTCCAGTGTGTGCTTGGACTCAATTCAAAGTGCTGGTTCTGACAAAGCTGTTAGCTATAAAGCCCTTAATGTTTTTTGATCAGGGAATCTGAAGGATCATTTTCTCCCCGCATGCCCACCCCCTCCTGCCATGCTTTGTGGCTTCTCTCTGCATGTCCACAGAGGTAGGTTGTTGTTTAGTCGTTTAGTCGTGTCCGACTCTTCGTGACCCCATGGACCAGAGGACGCCAGGCACTTCTGTCTTCCACTGCCTCCAGCACTTTGGTCAAACTCATGCTGGTAGCTTTGAGAACACTGTCCCACCACCTCGTCCTCTGTTGTCTCCTTCTCCTTGTGCCCTCCATCTTTCCCAACATCAGGGTCTTTTCCAGGGAGTCTTCTCTTCTCATGAGCCATGGTATTCCCAGTAGTGATGTATGGAAGTGAGAGTTGGACCATAAAGGAGGCTGATTGCCGAAGAATTGATGCTTTTGAATTATGGTGCTGGAGGAGACTCTTGAGAGTCCCATGGACTGCAAGAAGATCAAACCTTTCCATTCTGAAGGAAATCAGCCCTGAGTGCTCACTGGAAGGACAGATCATGAAGCTGAGGCTCCAATACTTTGGCCACCTCATGAGAAGAGAAGACTCCCTGGAAAAGACCCTGAGGTTGGGAAAGATGGAGGGCACAAGGAGAAGGGGACAACAGAGGACGAGATGGTTGGACAGTGTTCTTGAAGCTACCAGCATGAGTTTGACCAAACTGCGGGAGGCAGTGGAAGACAGGAGTGCCTGGCGTGCTCTGGTCCATGGGGTCACAAAGAGTCGGACATGACTAAACGACTAAACAACAACAACAATAAGCTGTTCTGAGCTAGAATTCCTCCTAACTCACTGAGCTGGCCTGTGGCCCATTAGCTGCCAGCTTCTCCTACCTGATCCCTGGCAACAGTTGTGTCCAGTGGAGAAAAAAACCCGTTCACTAAACACTAGGCTCCAATTTGCACACAGCGATTAAGCAAACCAAATGCCGTCGTTCTGAAAATGCTAGCAAAAATGTTATTAATACAGCGAATTTTGAGAGGTGATTAAATGATTTAAATCTGAAATGTACTCCTTCAGAAATTCCTCAGAAACCATGGGAATCAGGTATGCTGTGCAGATACTTGTGAAATTCAGCTATAATTAATGCTAAACTGGAAAAAGCGACCCATCGTCCTTGGGTATTTTCTGGCATTCCCACCTGCTGGCTGTTCCCCTCTCCCGTCATTCAAAATATCTCTGTTAAGCTGAAATCTCCTGATTTGGATACCCTCCTCCTCCTTAAGTCTCATGCTGCTTTCTGCATAGGCTTTAATATCCCATGATTTACCTTAGAAGGCCTTGCCCCTTTGCTTGCATGTCAAGACCCCCCCAAAAAAAACCACCCCCAAATGAAGACACAATAGACACAGATTTTAGTTTAAGGTTTTTGGCATTCAATTTTGGCCACAACTTTATGGATTACAGCATGTGAGTGATTGCTTAGGCATTGGTTCCAGACGACCTGAACCTGCACGGTGGCAGGAACAGGACTGACACTGGGCACCACCATTTGTCGGTAAGGGAAACCCCCCTGGGGGAGCGAGAACTCCTTCAATCTCACAGTTCACCCCAGATGCTCCCAGGGGCTCTGGCATGGCCCTAGCTCCTTGACAGGGTTCAGAAAAAACAAGGCAAGCCCCTGGATTGCTTTAATGGAATTCCCTAGCAGCAGCAGTAATGGAGGGGCAGGCACAGCCAACCATGCCCCCTCCCCAAAACATTGAACCAAATGCCTAACCGCCAACCTTACAAAGTTGTGACGATTTGCTACACGGTAGGCAAAAACCAAGTGGCACCAGCCAATCAGCCAAATGGCAAAATTCCTACCGGGCCCCTGCTCCAAAACAGACAACCCCTTGACAGGCATAGCAAGGCCATAAGAACAACGCTAAATATAGGGAGAGGAGGGTGGGTGATTCACTGCACGTCGCAAGAAAGTGAAACTCTCCAGCGACGTCCAGCAGCTTAAATAGCCTCTCAGCAGCCAATAGCCAACCCAACTGAACAAATTTCTGCCCCAGCAACAGAGGGGCAACCAATGGGGTGTTGTGGCCATCCAAATGGTCCCACCCCACAACAGGGAGACAGTTTCTGGTGATCTCACTGCAACACATGCCCTCCATGATGGAGGACCCGACTTCCAACCATGACCATATTATATGACCTGATTCCTGGCCACTTCATTGAAGTTGCTTCCCCCCATGCCTCCCCCATCACTGTCACATGCTCCTTGTACATCCCTCTTTCTCATAGGGTCTTCTCACCAGCTCTGTGCACTTCACAGTGCTATCCTTTGGCAGTGGTGGGCTGAAAATTTCTTCTGTGTCCCCCCCCCCAACCCATTCTCTTGCTAATCAGCAGCTCAAAGAGGTCCTACTGACAATGACAGTAGATGCTCCCTCTGCAGGGAGTTAAAGTTAATGGAAGCCTTACAGTATTTAGGCTGACTAGACATTAAGTATGGTAGTCTTTGGAGGAGCTGGCTGGCTGATCAAAAGGCTATAACCTTATTCTGTAGCCTTTGTGAGGCTAGAGGGACAGAGTTCCTGCAGGGTTGTGTCCTCTGGCTGAGAAGGTCCTGGAGCATCTCTCTTTAAGGAATTAGACTGAACCTCAAGAGCCTTTCACTGTGCATTACAAAGTCCCTGTCTCATGGGTCGTGGTAGATTGTGCCTCTGAACACAAAGTGAAAATGGGAATGGTCCCAGCTTTAAACATTTATGCCCCCAATGCAGTTTCAGCCATTCCTTCATCGTATATGACTAGTGCCCCCAGACAGGGAGGGACATCTTCATAAACACATTCAAAGCATCTATGGCGGTGATGGATAAGCTACACCTGTGAGCTACATCCGGTTTCACACCTGCATCAGCAGTCCACAGATTTTCCTTGCTGGGCCAGGGCATTCTTGCCCAACAAGCATAGAAAGCACATTAAACCACCACAAAAGTGGGAAATTTAGCTAAGTTCCTGATTCTGAAATATAGATGCGAAGCATGTCATCTGTGCGACTGAAATAATGGCTGCTTCTCTTCCTTATCATTTTGTAACACCATATTGTGAAAAAGAAGATGTAAGTATCAACATTTTTGGGGGATGACAGTGGCTTGGAAATAACTCCTTGGCAACCAGATGCTGGCTTGAAGCTTTTTCCTTTGGAAGACTTTGTGTCACATGGTGCTTCCCTGGAGTGAGTCTCCAGGGTTTGGAATTCATTTCATTAGAATGCTGGAGAAGGTTTTTGACAGCAAACCCAATTGAATTAGACACAAGTTCATTTGCACAGATTTCTGAGGCCAGGAACAGAAAATAGAGGAAGCAGCATTTATCCTGTAGTTGGTTTGTTAAAAATGTTTAAATAATTGCAATAGTGTTTTTTTTAAAAAAAAAAGTAGAAGGACCAAGGCTGCAATTATTCTGTACGCACCTGACTGGGAGCAAGTCCAATTGAATATAATGGATCTTACCTCTGAGCAGAATGCATAGGTTTGTACTGTAAAACTGCAATTCTGTGCAAACTTACTTGGGAGCCAGGATGGAAGGCAATTTTTTGGGTGTAACTTTTTAAACATGAATTTGCACTTTCCAAAACAATTCACCAACTAAAACACACCCTTCAAAATTTGCGCTCCTCCTGATTTTGTGATTCAGTTCTCTAATCAAAAACATGTATATAAGGGAAAAGTGCATTAAAATGTGTATATATGTGAAAATAACGTAAAAACGCATGTATTAGGATAAATACGCATGAAAATGCATATGACTTTTCAAGTATACCCTTTTTCTTTAAAGAATTGCAAACTGATGAAGAAGTCACATGAATCCATCTTTACCTAGGAGTAAATGCCATTGAACACAGCAGAACATATTCTACTCAAAGAGTAGGGTTGCTCTGCATTTTTGAATAAGCCGATTGTAAAGCCATGTGACACTTTCTGAGACTTGCCTGCCTTCTGGGGCAACTGTCTTTCAGCAAATCCACACAGGAATATTAGTCTTTTTGCATTTAATCACCAAATACTAACAATGAACTATTCACTTCATTAAAGGCGCTCAGAAATTCTGGCCAGCTGTTCCATGCCACTTGGCTGAGGACAAGGTGGAGAAAGATGAGCAATCCAATCCTCCGTTGCATCCAGTGTGTAATTTTGCCACACAATTAGATTTTCATCATTTGATTGCTAAACTAGAATCAGAACCCAAGATGGCCCTTTCGATGGTTCCTGGGCTTAAATTCTGACACATTTCCATTCACGTTGTTAATACCAGAGATTTTGGGAACAGTTTCCAATGAGTTATTTAAAAGTATTTTCCTGTATAGTCATCACTTGAATGGAAAAAGGCATTATTCATGTTGAATTAGGACTGAACTCAAACATTATTATTTTTTTTGCAGATATTTCTGGCTGTGGCAAAACTTAAACTCCTTTCACTAGTGCTGTGCAAATAAGGTGACCACGGGATGCGGGTGGTGCTGTGGGTTAAACCACAGAGCCTAGGACCTGCCGATCAGAAGGTCGGCGGTTCGAATCCCCGCAACGGGGTGAGCTCCTGTTGCTCGGTCCCTGCTCCTGCCAACCTAGCAGTTCAAAAGCACGTCAAAGTACAAGTAGATAAATAGGTACTGCTCCGGCGGGAAGGTAAACGGCATTTCCGTGCGCTGCTCTGGTTTGCCAGAAGCGGCTTAGTCATGCTGGCCACATGACCTGGAAGCTGTACGCTGGTTTCCTTGGCCAATAAAGCGAGATGAGCGCCGCAACCCCAGAGTCGGTCACGACTGGACCTAATGGTCAGGGGTCCCTTTACCTTTACCTTTAACTAAGGTTGCTGTGCAAATGAGGTGACCACCAGATGACTGAAATGCTTGAAATCTGCAACATGGTGATTTCTCCCCACCCATCCACACAGTATGAGCTTGGGATTTTAATATTCAAATAAGGCAGACAGCAGAGGACTGGTCTGCTAGTACCCAATGCATCTGCAGGTTCTTCTCCAGGTCCTAGGTTTCCCAGACACCATCTGTTACATTCTCTTCTGTTCATTCTTTCTGATGATACTTGTAGAGTAGTTTAGGAAAAGGAAGTGTTCAGCCAACAGCTGCATTCACTTCTAGACATCTGGAACTTTATTACAGCGGATGGTAGAACGTGACCAGGTGCCGCCTGTGATCGCCAATAGCTTGTCAATGCTCTGATCTTCAGAAACCTGCATCCCATATGTGCCTTCCACTGCAAGTGGACCAATAAGAGAAACCTTGGCTCATACAGACCAGGTTTTTGATTTTTTTTAAAAAAAAGCATCTAGCATGTTTTAATCTTCTGGCATAGCATAAAGGCATCACTGCATGCAAGCCATGTTGCTATTAACAGAAAGAATCCCGCTTCACTTTTAGTACATTTGATCTTAGAAGTCCCCTAGAGATAAAAAGACTTATTCAGCACAAGTGATTGAAGGATGCTTCCCATTTAAGAAGCAGAAAATTCTTTGGTTTTCCTGTAGTTTGTCCCATATTTAAAACTTTTGCAAAGTGTTGTTGTTTTTTAAATGCATGACATCTGCTTTGGTTGAAAGCAGTATTCATGGCCTGGACTTTGCTTTATCATTATTGATGTATCGTTTAACAACATAGTTTGTATTTTTTAATAACTTGGGGAAAAGTTGGAGCAAAAGGGGCAGACAGTGTTTTGCAAGCTCTGCAAACAGAACGAGGCAGCAGCAAACATATATGTTGGAATGGATCGCAGGAGATCTTCCATAAAACTGGTTAATGAGGGGTGCTTTAACATGGCTGAGCAGATGGGATAGAAGTCCTGAACTTTTCTCCCAGAAGCAACTCATCCTCAGCTGATTTTCTCCTAGTGGGACTTCAAGGCCAGAAGTCACCCCTGTGAGGAGAAAAATAGGAGAATATACAATAGAGCAGGTGAGTAGCAAGTAGTCACACACTGCTTGGCAGTGCAGGGGGTGGGCAAATTGCCACCCTAGGACCACTGTGGCTCAAAAGCGCTATGCAAGTGATTGTCACAGAGCAAGCCAGGCATTAAACCACACAGTTCAGAGTTGGAGTTAATTCTTTATTAGCAAAAACACGATCTTCACAGCCTTGGCTGAGTGTCAGGCCTAATGAGCAGAGAAGCTCATTCCCTGTGGGACTCAGTTGCCAAGACAAAAGTTCCCTGCCTGTCTACGTATCCTCCTCTCCAGGGCTTCCCAAAGGCGATTGGAGACTGTGCCTGAGTGCAGCCAATCTCTCCTTGGCCAGAAGAGACATGAAGACATGGAGAAGGGCAGCTTGTCTCAGCAGGAAGGGGTGGGGGCACTTGTGACTCTTCCCCAGTTTGACAATCTCTGCATCTTTACCACCCTCCTCAAACTTGCCAGCTTCAGTTCCCGATTAGGGACTTCTCTCTGCCACAGACTCCTGTCCTATTCAACTTTTATCCTAGGGTTGGGTTCTCCACCAACAAACCTACATTCATGGTCATCGCAAGGTAGTTAAAGATAGTAGCAAGAATAGTTAGGCCTGTGGGACAAAGCAGTGATGCATGTTCTCACTTAATTCGTTGTCCTCCATGAGATCTTAATCGCATGGAGTGGGATAGGGAGGTACTGCATTGTGCTGGTCCCGGGGAGGGTTGCCGTGTGGCGTGGTCTGAGTCCGGGCCTGGGTTGAGGGTCTGGAGGCTGTCCAACAAGGGCGAAGTGGGGTCCAAGGCAAGGAGCCGGGCGTAGTCAGGAATTCCAGAAGAGCAGGTCAGGGTGCTGGCAGGAACACGTTTCCAGTGATGTTGCTCCCGCAACCTGGGACTGGGCTGACTGGCCTTTATCTCCTCTGAGGCCTGGGGCGGTCCCAGCCCACAGGTGACTCTCCTCCCCTGGCCTTAAGGATAGTACTACTCCTGAGAGAACTTAGTTCCCTCCGCCTCTCTGCCCTGAGCCTCTGCAGCTCAGGAGAGGCTGGAGGGTTACTGGACCCAGAGACAGCCTCATCTTCCCCTGACAGGGCTGGGAGAGGAGCACCTGCAGGCAATGGGTCCTCCATCACCTCTGGAGCCAGAGCGGATTCAGCTGGTGTCTGCTCCTGAGGATCCGGCACAGGTGAGGGCCCTTCAGGTTCAAGCCCCTGCCCTGGCTCAGCCGGACCTGGAGGCAGGGACTCCTGTGCAGGCTGGGATTCTTCCGGTTCAATAATAATAATAATAATAATAATAATATCTTTATTGTCATTGCCCCCTCTCAGGGACAACGAAATTACTTGGCTGCTCCATCCACCCAGATAGGGCACTCCACTCAAAATCAGAACAACTATAAAAACACTAATTAAAACAATATAATATAACACAGCAAGGAAGATTAGATGACTTTCAAAGTCCAGGCTTCCCATTCAGGGCCGAGATCGCTCTGGAGAAGAAGCTGTTCTTGAGACGGCTCGTTCTTGTCATCATCGTCCTGTATCTCCATCCCGACGGCAGGAGCTCGAAGAGACAGTGACCAGGATGCGATGGATCTTTTGCTATGTCCAGCGCCTTCCTATGGCACCTTGTGGCATAAATCTGCTCTAAGGTGGAGAGTGGGCAGCCAACAATGCTCTCTGCTGCCCTAACAACTCTGCACAACCCCATCCTGTCCTGGGTAGTACAGCTTCCGTACCACACACATAAGCCATAAGTGAGCACGCTCTCAATGGCACAGTGATAGAAGGCAAGCAGCAGTTTCTGCGGAAGATGGTTTTTCCTTAGGATTCTTAAAAAGTACAGTCTCTGCTGTGCCTTCTTCACAAGCCCCCTTGTGTTGACACTCCAGGCCTCTGAATCAGATTCCCAGGCCATCACATGCATGCTGAGTTGAGAGGACCATGCTGCACATGTCTAGACTTCCCTTGAGATGTGGAATTCTGATTGCACTGAGCTCCACATCACTGGGAAAGACTTTCTGCACACAACAGGCTCCCTTCTACAGATGTGGTATGGCCAACCTGTGAACAGCAGGGGGCAGGGCCAGGGCCAGTGGGACAAATCCCATTTATAAATGTTTATGGTTCTGTGAAGGATAACACATGAAGGGGCACAGAACCCCAGGACAAATATGGGGGATGGCAATCAGCTGCAAGCGAGAGAGGGAACAGGACTTCAGCTCCCATTGACAATGGTCAGGAGCGATATTGGGTACAATATACAATTTTCATCATGGGAAAAGTTATGGAGGGAAGATTTAAAATGTACCGCATGCTGTACATTGAAGGAGAATTATATGAGAATGATGTTTCATTTGGTACCTAACTCCTACTAAAATAGCAAAAATGTATAGAAGTGCTACAAATATTTGCTGGAAGTGCAAAGAGAAGGAAGGCACATTCCACCATATGTGGTGGACGTGCAAGATGACAAAAGCATATTGGGAAATGATTTATAATGAGTTGAAGAAAATGTTTAAAATAACCTTTGTTGGAAAAACCAGAAGCTTTCTTATTAGGAATTTTAGGTCTAGAACTACAAAAGGAACAGAAAAGACTGTTTATGTACGCTACAACAGCTGCATGGATGCTGTTGGCCCAGAAATGGAAGGAAGATAAAGTACCTACCAAAGAAGAATGGTTAACGAAGATGATGGACTATGCTGAAATGGCAAAAGTGACGGGGAAGATCAGAAACCAAGAAGATGATAAGTTTAATAAAGAATGGGGGAAATTTATAAGTTACTTAAAAGAACACTGTAAACAATTAAAAACATTGGCAGGATTTTAAAAACACTTGCAATGTAACAAGAACTATGGTAAGGACTGAGTGTTAAGGAAACATGGAGAACAATATACGATGCAGTTGGAAAAGAATAACTGCGGGACCCATGAAGGGGTGGAGGGAAGTCAAGGGATTCAGAGAATCCTATGTGTATTTGATTATGATTTACATGTGATTCTAATTGTAAAACTGAATAAAAACATTTTTTTTAAAGGCAATGGTCAGGAGCTGTAGTCCAACAGCTTCTGAAGGGGGACCATTTCCCCCAGAAACGAACCAGATGCTGAACCAGATAGATTCTTGGCCTGATCCAGTGAGGCTATTCTTCTGTTCTGACATTCACATGTTACACCCAGGGCCGGATTTAGGTTTGATGAGGCCCTAAGCTACTGAAGGTAATGGGGGCCTTTATATGTCCAGCTGTCCTTTGTCAACAACAAATTGTCACTGTTTTTTGTGTTTAGTATATGCTATATGATAATTTATGGACCAAATAGGTATCAAAAGCCATGTGCACATAACAAAATATGTATTTAATCAAAGTAATTGTTGAACTGAAATACAATTAAGAAGAAGTATATTGGAGGGGGGAGCAAAAGAGTGGGACCCTAAGCTATAGCTTGTTTAGCTTATACGTAAATCCGGCACTGGCTACACCACATTAGACCCAAGAGGAAATAACCACTGTCATCCAGGGTATAGCATACTGCACACAGGAAGTAGAACTGAACAAAGCCTATCACCAGTGCAGGATGCTGCTGCTATAGTGCTGATTGGGGCACCTATCAGAGACCACAAAACACAGATCCTGAACCATCTTCATTGGCTCCCTGTTGCCTTCCAGGCTAAATTTAAGGTGTTCATATTGACCCAGGAAGTTTTAAACAGCAGGTTCCCCTTCCTTGAGTTATAAGCTCTGCTGGCAAGCTTTCAGGGGCTGTCAAGCCAAGGCGTTTGGAGGAGTATCTTTCCCTGTATTAGCCTTCCTGGATTATAAGATCTGGAGGGGAGGCCCTTCCAATGGACCCATCACCAGGAGAACCTCATTGCATGGTGTCACAGGATAGGGGCTTCTCAGTGGTGGCACCCTAGTTGTGGAATGCTCTTCCTCCAGAAGTATGATAGATGCTGACACTGCTGACTCCACCCTCTCTGCTTACAGTATGATTGCTCACTACTTTAATTGATCACATTTTGAAGTTGATTTTTAAAAATCCTATACAGTTTGCTTACTATTATGTATCCTTGCTTTTAAAAAATAATATTGTAACCATCCTGCATTCATTTGCATGGGGTGGGTTTAAAATGCTCAACAACAACAACAACAACAACAACAACAACAACAAGGCAGAACGATGGGGTTGGAGACGCTCCTTCAGGTATACTGGACTGAGGCCAATTAGGGCTTTAAAGGTCAGCACCAACACTTTGAATTGTGCTCGGAAACATACTGGGAGCCAATGCAGATCTTTCAAGACCAGTGTTACACGGTCTCGGCGGCTACTCCCAGTCACCAGTCTAGCTGCCGCATTCTGGATTAGTTGTGGTTTCCAGGTCACCTTCAAGGGTAGCCCCACACAGAGCACATTGCAGTAATCTAAGCGAGAGATAACTAGAGCATGCACTACTCTGGCAAGACAGTCTGCGGGCAGGTAGGGTCTCTGCCTGCGTACCAGATGGAGCTGGTAAACTGCTGCCCTGGACACAGAATTGACCTGCACCTCCATGGACAGCTCTGAGTCCAAAATGACTCCCAGGCTGCAGATATGGTCCTTCAGGGGCACAGTTACCACATTCAGGACCAGGGAGTCCTCCACACCTGCCCACCTCCTGTTCCCCAAAAACAGTACTTCTGTCTTGTCAGGATCCAACCTCAATCTGTTAGCCGCCATCCATCCTCCAACTGCCTCCTGACACTCACACAGGTCCTTCACTGCCTTCACTGGTTCTGATTTGAAAGAGAGGTAGAGCTGGGTATCATCTGCATACTGATGAACACCCAGCCCAAACCCCCTGATGATCTCTCCCAGCGGCTGCATGTAGATGTTGAAAAGCATGGGGGAGAGGACAGAACCCTGAGGCACCCCACAAGTGAGAGCCCAGAGATCTGAACACTCATCCCCCACCACCACTTTCTGAACATGGCCCAGGAGGAAGGAGATGTGCCAGAGATGTGCTGCTTTGGACAAATTATAGTGTTGCTAAGCATGCAGCTGACTCAGACAAGCAAACCAAGTTGTATTCTGCGGGGGGAAAGAAATGACTTAAAAAAAAAATCTCAGCTGAAGAAAATCTCTTCCAACCCCCACATATTTCAGCAGATCAGATGAAGCAGAAAGCTAGGATAAAGGCTTTCTGAGGACTGCTTCATACACACGTTTACATCACATGTGTACATCACTTGACATCCCAACACTGAAAGTACCATATTTTTTGCTCTATAAGACTCACCAGACCATAGGATGCACTGTGTTTTAGAGGGGGAGAACAGGGGGGGAATTCTCCCCCTCTCTGCACAGTGCCCCTTCAGCGAAGCGGTAGGAGAAACAGAGCCCCTTCTATTTCTCCTCCCGCTTAGCTGAAGGGGCGCTGCGCAGAGAGCGAAAACTGTGTGGGAACTCCCGCTGCGCTCCGGGGGCTTCAGGCGGCTTCAGCAAAAGCAACGTGAAGCCTCCGGAGCACGGGGGGAGCTCTCCCTCTGCACTTCGGAGGCTTCGAGTTGCTATCGCTGAATCCAAGGAGCCTACATTTGCTCCATAAGATGCACACACATTTCCCCTTAAATTTTGAAGGGGAAAAAGCGCGTCCTATAGAGCAAAAAATATGGTCCTGTCAGAAGCAAGGGCAAGTTGATCCCAGTCACAGGCTGAAGAGTCAGGGACCAGTGGGGAGTTACATCCCTCCTGAAAATGCTTTGCTTCAGTGAAGCCTTTGGCTCCTTTTAGTCATTTTCACCCCCAGCTGAAATGAAGCTTCATATTGTTCCTTTTCCTGCTGTTTTTTTCCTGTTCTGTGAGCATTTATAAGCTCCTCAGGACTGGAATATGTCTTTTTCCTCCTGCTATGTCCACTGAGGGCTCTGAATAAATAAAGGTAAAGGGACCCCTGAACATTAAGTCCAGTCGCAGATGACTCTGGGGGTTGCGGCGCTCATCTCGCTTTATTGGCCGAGGAAACCAGCGTACAACTTCCGGGTCATGTGGCCAGCACACATGGCGAACCAGAGCAGCACATGGAAACACTGTTTACCTTCCTGCCGGAGCAGTACCTATTTATCTACTTGCACTTTGACGTGCTTTTGAACTGCTAGGTTGGCAGGAGCAGGGAGCGAGCAACGGGAGCTCACCCCGTCGCGGGGATTCAAACCGCTGACCTTCTGATCGGCAAGTCCTAGGCTCTGTGGTTTAACCCACAGCGCCACTCGCATCCTGAATAAATAAATAATAGTCAATAACAATGAATAATAATAAACTGTGTCAATAAGCCCACCTTTCAAAGTCCACCCCATTCCAATTTCTGGCAATAGTAAGTTCTGACTCTTTAGAGGCGGGTGGGGAACCTTTAAACCTCCAGGTGCTGCTAAACGACAAGTCCCATCATCCATAGCAAGGTTAGCCAATGTTCAGGAGTGATGGAAGTTGTAGTTCAAGAACATCTGGAGGGCCAAAGGTTCTCCACACTTGGTTTAGAGGAGGACCAAAATCTAAGATCCTAGGGTAGCAAAAGATATGACTTTGGAAGATCACTACAGATTATGGCTGTGTATGCACCATTTGTGATGGCAAAGTAGGAACTAGGTACCAGGGAACACAGGTCGACTTACTTATTCACAGAGATACCCTGCATACATTTTCAAAGCAATAACTTTGGGGGGTTGGTCTCATGGGGATTTGAAGGAGCCTTGTAGCGAACAGTGGCGTAGCGTGGGGGGTGCAGGGGGGCCCGGCCGCACCGGGCGCAACATCTGGGGGTTAGGGTTAGGGGCGCAAATCCACGGGTTAGGGGGCTCAAATTACTTGCCTTGCCCCGGGTGCTGACAACCCACGCTACGCCACTGGTAGGGAATCAAATAGTTAAAACATTTTCTTCTGATCTCCAACCTAAATTTATTAACGGAAGAATTTATAGCCACTGGCTCTTGTACTTGTACTTTAACCTCAAAGACTCTTCCCCTTCATTGTGTTAACCTACAAGGCGGCAAGACAAAAGCAGTTGGCTGAAGCCTTTAAAGAGAAAAATGTGTCATTTTAATGATTCCAAAAGTGAAACTGCTCTGGGGCAAAATGTCCGTGGAACTATTTAAGAGGCTCCAGGCTCATCAGGCTCCTAATATCACCGTTTGACACATTTGAACAGGCACTTTGACTAGAATAATCACTACTGCTGCCTATAACAAAGATAAGAAATTAGTTGTTTGCTTAAACTTAAAAGGATTTCATCACGAAAATGGAAGCTACCAGATGTATGGACAGGGCATAAATATGCCAGGTGTTGTACTGGGCTGTTGAAGTTGCATAGTAGTGTATTATTACATAGATTTATGGCACAACACTCTGTGAAGGCAGGCAGCGGCAGAACTTCTTGACTAGGGAGCCTTTTTTCTCCACTTAGGTAAAGATAACCAAAAGAGACTGTATATTTTATATTGCTGAAAGTGCAGGCTAATAAACCAGGTGATGAGTCCTATGGTATTTCCTTTATCCCACAGTTTCCCAAAGTTTAAATATGTGGGGTGCAGGTTTATCTATATTTTTCTGAATGAAAACAGGAAGGGCATCTAATTCTTAACACTCAGAAAGAGGGATCCATTAAAAAAAAAAAAAAACTTGGATCAGCTCCCAGAGCAATGGACAAGTATTCTCTATGTTCACATCCAGGAAATGTGCTGCAAAAATGGCGTCTGGGCGGATTTTTGCTGAATCGGCAAAATGTCCAGGAAAACCTGTATGTATGGCAAGTAGGGTTCCCCCTCCACCCCATACTGAAAATATCCCCCAAAAGCCCTAAACTACTTTTTGGGGGGAGATGTCCCCCCCCACCAAATTCAACTTTGACCAAGAAAGAAAGAAAGAAAGAAAGAAAGAAAGAAAGAAAGAAAGAAAGAAAGAACAAGCTCAACAACTTGCAACCCTAGGCATACTCCATTCCATATTGTCTCCTGCCACCCGACTTTGCTCTGCCCTTCTGAGGATGGGATTGACTGTGTTCTCTGGGCAATGGGGATGCTTTTGGGATTCCCAAACACATAGTACTGGCTACATCAGAGAATGCCTAAAAATGACCCTTCTGTGCTGCTACAGAGTCCTTCCTGGTCTCTGTAACTTGTATTGTGAGATACCACCATGCAATGTTTCCCTGCTCCACAAATATGTGGAATGAGGACAGGAAAGTGCACAGCATAAAGGTAAAGGTAAAGGGACCCCTGACCATTAGGTCCAGTCATGACCGACTCTGGGGTTGCGGTGCTCATCTCGCTTTATTGGCTGAGGGAGCCGGCGTACAGCTTCCGGGTCATGTGGCCAGCCTGTCTAAGCTGCTTCTGGCGAACCAGAGCAGCGCACAGAAACACTATTTACCTTTCTGCTAGAGTGGTACCTATTTATCTACTTGCACTTTGACCTGCTTTCGAACTGCTAGGTTGGCGGGAGCAGGGACCGAGCAACGGGAGCTCACCCCGTCGCGGGGATTCGAACCGCAACCTTCTGATCAGCAAGCCCTAGGCTCTGTGGTTTAACCCACAGCACCATGACTCAAAGACTGTGCCAGTTACAGAAGCTACAGAAGAGGGGAAGAATACAACAGGGGAATGTCACCTTTTGGCAACGAAAGCCTCTCAACCCCTCTGCCAGTTCCTCCCTCATATGCTTATTCTGGGACCCCGTCTTTTGACAAGCTTTTCTGCTGTCTCACTGTCTGCATGGGTATCGGTTGGTGCCATTTTTACTCTTACACTTGCTACCAATATGGCTTTAAGCAGTGTTTGAAATTTATTTCAGAAATAAATCAGTCCATTCTTTGGTTTGGATTTCCATGGCTTTGCCTGTAAAATTCAATATTGCAAATGTTTCTGGATCATCTTATTATGGCTCAGTTTCTTCCAGCGTTTGGAATTCACGCCACAAATTACAGCTTCTGGGAATGTGGGTTCTATGCAGTATCCTGACTATGAAGGCTGCTTAAACCACTGCTCAGCTGTGCTGATCTTTCCCATGTGATTATTCCTCCCACTGACCCATGGATGTCTTGAATGGCAGCTCTGCTTACAGTCTTTCTCTGCAGTGAACTTCTGAACTCCTCCCAACATCTGGAAACTTGCTGAGATGCCTTCTGTTAAGGCTTTTCATTGGTCTACTTGGTTGGGATGTATCTTATCCTGTAGCATCAGTATACTGGGGTGAAAAGGAGCTACCAGAGGTGGAAGGGAGTGGGAGATTATGTCCTCATGTTGACTTCAATGTAGTCAGTCAGAATTAAAGAGATCTAACCTTTACTTTTACCCAGAGCTGAAATAAATCTGCAGCCAACAGATCCAGCTCTGCTGTCACCGCTTCCAGTGCAGTTTTCGCAAAAAGGCAAAATATCGCAGAGTATCAGACCAAAAGCCATGCCAAAATGATGTCTCTGGATAAAAAGTCCCCACTTTGCTGCTTGCAAGAGATAAAACAAAGAATGTATGCTGGGGAATAGTAGCACACATGTTTTCCTGACTGAATTCTTCCTAAAGAATGGCATTCATTTGCATATTGCTAATGGGCACACCCCATAATTTCAGCACACAAAATAGATGGAAATTTAATAACAGAGACCTGCTGTGATGTCTCGTGTTAGTAATAATTACTTACACTGCAGAACATTTACTAACATGCTATAAAGCATTATGATAATTAAAATAAATATACATGCCAAACCCATCAAAAGCCTTCGTGCAGCAGGAAGAATTTGCACCTGCACAACGCCAGAAGTAAACAATCCTCCCCACACATATCTGTTGTCATTCACAGTGCTTGAAGGGGGTGTTGTAACTCTTAGCGATCAGCCTTGATATAGTCATAAGCGGCTTTGTCACCTTGTGAGTGAGACTTTCTTGGCAAGGCCTGTAGCTCAGTGGTAGCAAATCATGTCTTCTGCAACCAAAAGCTCTCAGGTGTGACCACCTGGCATCTCTAGGTAGGGCTGGGAAAGACCTCAATCCAGAGCTCTGGAAAGCCACTGCTTTGCTGTGTGGACAAGCTTTCCCCAATATGATGTGCTTCAGATCTGCAACTCCCATCAACTTCAGTCAACATGGCAAATGTTCAAGGTTGGTGGGAAGCTTTCTGGAGTTCTGGAGGCCACCAGCTTGTGGAAAGCTAGTGTCAACAAAGCTGAGCTAGGACCAATGACATGAAGCAGATTCCTAGGCTCCAAATTTTGTTATGTTTTATTATAGCAATTTTAAAGGAAAAGTGTAGTTCACTTACGTATTTTTCTTTCTTGATGTGATCTTGGGAGTGTTTTGATGGTTCTATATAATGTTTAGCCTGTAATAATACTGTATGGCCCTAGCTGACTGGCTTCCTCCTTTTAAATGGATTGTGAAGTCATTGGCGATAGAACAGCTCTCTATCTGCATCAGAGTTGGTGCACCTGGACCAGAGTCTAGCCCAGTCCCAAACAATTCACTGGTGCAACCATCATGCCTTTCAAAGGCTACCAATGCCTATGAAAATGAGCATGGAGCTTAGTTAACTGATCCCATAAATTTGTAGAATATGAAAAGCAATTGAAAGGATTGGGCAGTGATTCACTGATGTATATGAGCAGTGAGGGAAGGAGGCCATATCTTGAGATATGGCCAGGTGTCACTAAAAACAGCTGCCATTGCAACTTCCTGCAGCTCAGGGTAGTAAAGAATGTATCTCCATATTTAAAATATTTGCAACCTGCCTTTCATTGCGCAGCAATATCAGAATGGGGTGCATTTGAGATTTAATTGAATACATAGTGGTGTGTGTCTGAGTGTGTAAAAGATAGGCATGCATTAATACCCAGTAAATGTCTTAGCAAAGAAATATGTATTTGAAGCTCAGGGGTCAGCAAACCTTTTCAGCAGGGGGTCAGTCCACTGTCCCTCAGACCTTGTGGGGGGCTGGACTATACAGTGGTGCCTCGCAAGACGAAATTAATCCGTTCCGCGAGTCTCTTCGTCTTGCGGTTTTTTTGTCTTGCGAAGCACGGCTATTAGCGGCTTAGCGGCTATTAACGGCTTAGCAGCTTTAAGAAAAAGGAAACAAACTCGCAAGAACTCGCAAGACGTTTCATCTTGTGAAGCGAGCCCATAGGGAAAATCGTCTTGCGGAACGACTCCAAAAACGGAAAACTCTCTCGTCTTGCGCGTTTTTCGTCTTGCGAGGCATTCGTCTTGCAAGGTACCACTGTATTTTGAAAGAAGAAGAAAAAAGGATGAATTCCTATGGCCCACAAATAACCCAGAGATGCATTTTAAATAAAAGCACACATTCTACTCATGTAAAAACACCAGGCAAGCCCCACAAATAACCCAGAGATGCATTTTAAATAAAAGGAAACATTCACTCATGTAAAAACATGCTGATTCCTGAACTGTCCATGGGCCGGATTAAGAAGGCGATTGGGCCGGATCCAGGCCCCGGGCCTTAGTTTGCCTACCCACCAGTTTTTCAGAGGTGAGAATGCAGCGATGGAGTGCCACAACTGAGAAGGCCCTTCCACAAATTGCTTCATAGGGGGTTTAAGCTGGCTCCAACACTCCCAAGTAGAGCCTTTAGATATCGTAATCACCACTTAAGTGAAATAAATCTATCTATCTGTTTACTGCAGATTATACACTGTGGGGGAGGAAGGGGAGGAGGATGAGGGTGGTACAAAGGCCATTCTTTTATAATGTGAAAATTGCAAGGTGACTTGAAAAATGCTTGTGATTTGGGTGGAGAACCTACAATCTTCCAGATGTTGCTGGACTACGCATTCCATCAAACTTGACCATTGCCCATGTTGTAATCCAATAATATCTGAAGGGAGACAGGTTTCCCACTACTGGGCAAAGAGACTAAGCAATAAATCAGGAAATCCTCGGCATGAATCTTGCCTCTGTCATGGACTTTGGCAAGCCACTTGTTCTCAGCCATTCATATATGCAATTTGGGGATAATAAATTATGCTCACCTGCCTAGGCTTGCTGCAAACCAGAGATGGGGAACTTGTGGCCTTCCAGAGGTCATTGGACCACCACTGCCACCATGCCTGGCCACTGGACATGCTGGCTCAGGGTGATGGGAGTTGGAATGCAACAACTTCGTGAGGGCTACAGGTTCCCTGTGCTGTTTTAAGCATTGTAGCACAGGAAGAGAATGTACATGAAAACTTCTGAGCTTCTAAATGCTGAATGGGAGAGCTGGGAATAACAAATGGAGTGCAGACTGGAATAATTTGTTGTTGTTGTTTAGTCGTGTTTGACTCTTCATGACCCCATGGACCAGAGCACGCCAGGCACTCCTATCTTCCACTGCATCCCGCAGTTTGGTCAGACTCGTGTTTGTAGCTTCAAGAACGCTGTCTAACCATCTTGTCCTCTGTCGTTCCCTTCTCCTTGTGCCCTCCATCTTTCCCAGCATCAGGGTCTTTTCCAGGGAGTCTTCTCTTCTCATGAGGTGGCCAAAGTATTGGAGCCTCAGCTTCTGGATCTGTCCTTACAGTGAGCACTCAGGGCTGATTTCCTTCAGAATGGAGAGGTTTGATCTTCTTGCTGTCCATGGGACTCTCAAGAGTCTCCTCCAGCACCATAATTCAAAAGCATCAATTCTTCGGTGATCAGCCTTCTTTATGGTCCAGCTCTCACTTCCATACATCACTACTGGGAAAACCATAGCTTTAACTATACAGACTGGAATAATAGATTGTGATAATGTTAGTATTACCTATTATTTACCAACAATTCCTGGCAAAGATTTTACACTTACAATTATGGTAAACGGTAACATGAAATCACAGCGTTGTCCCTCTATCTTCACAAATATGTTCACACTTTGATGTCCAGATGTCTTTCTTTTGTGTTTAGCCTCAGAAACAGCATCTGGAAGAGCCCCCCCTTTAAAAAAAGATACAATTGTACCCTGAAGTAAGAATGACTTAATTAAAAATATGACACTCATAAACACTAATTAATGCTGCCTTTGCTTGTATATGCATTCTCTCTTTTTCGAAAGGAGGGAAATTGACCAATTTAAGTTGCTGGGAGAGGCCTGTGTGGTAACTGTAAAAGAGGCCCACAGCGTAAAATAAATCCTCAACTGCTGTTATGATAAAATATTATCTCTTAAGTAAGAGG
This sequence comes from Podarcis gaigeae, assembly GCF_964106915.1. NCBI lineage: Eukaryota > Metazoa > Chordata > Lepidosauria > Squamata > Lacertidae > Podarcis > Podarcis gaigeae. The sequence goes on along the minus strand of NC_139683.1, from coordinate 81,232,381 downwards.
TAAAAAGAATTACAGCCACACGTTTTTACACAGGCACTGTGGACTTAAAATCTGCTCTGTAGTTCTGGGGTGGAAGGTTGAACTGATTATTCCAGCTTCTTGGGAATTGCCGTTTTCATGTTTGCTTTTTAAACAGCAAGTCACTGGATCTTCTGGTTGCAGGAATACACTTCTTTGTGGGCATTGCCAGGAAAGACCCCCCCCCCCAAGCCAGAGAAGTGCCTGGATCAGCTTTCCAGTGGTTGGGGGCAAGGCTTTAATGCCCAGAGCAGCTTATTCCCCTTCATACGAAATAGATCAAATTCTGCAGGGTGGTAAAAAGTGTAGAATGAGTTATGCAGAAAAAGGAAATGAGAACATTCTCGCACGTATTTTCAGTTTGCACAGTCCAAACGTGTTGCAGAATTCGGCTTTTCGTGGTGCGAGCTTTGCTTGTGTGCAAAAATGTAATATTATCTCTTTAGCGAAAAGTACACACAGCCCTGATTTAAACCTGTAAAGTGACTGTGAGCTGTTTACCCAACAGGTACAACCCAGCAGGAGTCTTTTTGCTGAACAAACCCTACTGAAGTAAACAGGAGGCACTCAAGAGAAAGTGCTTTTCCCCAGTTACCCTCCATTTCAAGGGGTTTCCAAAGGACACACTCCGAATGGGCAGAGGCTCATTTTGTTGTTGTTTAGTCGTTTAGTCATGTCCGGCTCTTCGTGACCCCGTGGACCAGAGCACGGCCGGCACTCCTTTCTTCCACTGCCTCCCGCAGTTTGGTCAAACTCATGCTGGTAGCTTCGAGAACACTGTCCCACCATCTCGTCCTCCGTCATCCCCTTGTCATTCCCAACATCAGGGTCTTTTCCAGGGAGTCTCTTCTCATGAGGTGGCCAAAGTCTTGGAGCCTCAGCTTCAGGATCTGTCCTTCCAGTGAGCACTCAGGGCTGATTTCCTTCAGAATGGATAGGTTTGATCTTCTTGCAGTCCAAGAAGATCTCAAGAGTCTCCTCCAGCACCAGAATTCAAAAGCATCAATTCTTCGGCGATCAGCCCTCTTTATGGTCCAGCTCTCACTTCCATACATCACTACTGGGAAAACCATAGCTTTAACTATACGGACCTTTGTTGGCAAGCTGATGTCTCTGCTTTTTGCAAGTCCACGATTTCTTGTACAATATGTCTTCAGTGCCATAAAACCACTCTTTCCACTGTCCATTATTTTAATTTGTCAGCTGTATTTTTACACGGCATTGGACTGATTTCTCAACTTGTATCTCAATTTTAGTATTAAAGACAGGTTTAAGTCAGGGGAAAAAATGCACCCTTTGAACACAGCTTTCTATTTTCCAATGGTGGGAATATTAAAGTAAGGTGCTGGATGTATTTTGATAAGATTCTCTCTGTTTGGTATCGGCCAAGCAGAGACCTTCTTAGCGCCTTTCATTTGTGATCTTTTAAAACTGTCAGACGGGAATGATTTTCAGTCACTTCAGTCTGAAGTGGATTTAAAATTCTGTCCCAAAGGTGGTAGATTAATAGATTCAAAAGGCAAAGTATTAATCTAATGCACTGATCTGTCTCCCAGCCCATAATTTATAGCATAACTGTCACGAGATTATGGCAGTTCTCCAATGAAACAAAGTACTTACATTTGATTTTGCAATAATAAAGCATTTCACTGACCATTACAATTGCTACTTTAATACATAATCTTCTGCGTTCTGTGAGGTAGGGAGGCAAGTACCAGAGGGACTTTTAAAGACTTAAAGGGCATGTAATGGTTCACAGTGCTTATATTGGACATATTTGGGTTTGACTTTAATTATGAGAAGTAAATCCAACTGTTGGGTGAAAGAGCCTTTGGCTTTTAAGACTATCTTTCAGGAGGCAGTCTATGCTCTGAAGGCAAATGCCATCATGACGACTGAGAGCCAGTCATTCTACACTTTCCACAGTGTGACAAGGTGGATTTCTGGGTGAGATGTGGCAGTATAAAAAAACAAAAACAAAATATGTATTTCTGCACATAGTAAACTCTCAGAGACTGAGCAGTGAATCTGAAGTATACCGTTTTCTGTCTGAACTCCCTGGATGGCGTTATGCAAGGCATCTCTTCCTCTCCCCCTCCCTCTCCTTCTCTCTCTCTCTCTCTCTCTCTCTCTCTTTTTAAAAAAATAATTTTTATTGAATGATTTTATGTTACAAAAAACAATACAGCCATACTACCACTAAATATAATTAAGAAATAAAAATTACATACATCGATATTTAGTTTGTTATTTGTTATTCACCGTCTTATTTCTTCCCAAACATTGCATACAACAACACACACATGTGCAGACACCGACACACCCACACCTGCACACAAAATGATAATAATGAAAGTAAATATTTTTTCCCCTTTTATCTTCCAAAATCTTTTCTTCAACTTTGACTTCCTGTCAAGTCCCTTTGCATATGTTTTATCTTACATTTGAATGCACACAAAACAATAAACCTTTCTATATAATTTTGCTAATACATTCTGAAAACATAATAAATCCTTAATTGTTGTCCACCTCCTTTTAGTTCCTTTATCACTCGAATGCTAGCACGGAGTCAAAACTATTATTGCATTTTTGAACATATCTCCCTCTCCTTCTCTCTCTGTGTGTTTTACCCTTATCTGCAATTGGCGGGGCCATTTTTAGTCGTACCATTGCTCACTGCTGAACCCCAGATCCTTTTTCCAGACTGTGGACCCCATTCTCCCTTTTACATGCACAGATGCATACATCTTTGCTTACAGCCAGGTCTTAAACCTTCAGTCGTGCAAGCCATGCCTGACAACCATGACTAAGGGAAGCCCTCAACCCAACCTCACCTCAGGTAAGTGTTCCATTTTTCTGAAATCTTATCACCTGCCTGGGATATATGACAATTAGCTAAACTGAAGGAGCACCACTTCAACAGACAAATGTCACCCAACCGTGTAAAGTGGGCAAAAAAGAGAAGAATCAGAGCCGATAAGGGTCTCCCCCCCAAATTCCTACTCAGCCCCTGGAAAAAAGACGACTAGCCTGTAGGCCCATACTGCAAAAGGGTGGGGGAAATCAACCTCACAGGCCATGACATTACCCCCTAGGGAGATATCTCTCCTTTTCTTGCAGCGAGGAGGGGTATGGAAAATCCCTCCCCCCCCCAAAGGCAGGGGTGGCAGTATTTGGGCACATGCCAAGCCATTTGAAGTCCCTTTAGCTTCATTTATTTTCATGGGAAAGTTAGAGCACATGTTGACTCAAAGGTCATCCCCCAATGAATTCAGCGGGCTCATTCCTCAGGCAAGTGGGTATAGGACTGCAGCCCTAAGCATGTTTTATTTATATTCAGTGCTTTTTTTTCTGGAGGGACGCAGGGGTACGCATACCCCTAAACATTTTGCGAATCTAAGTTTGACCTCATTGAGGGGCAGTATTTCAATATGAGTAGGATAATGAGAGTACCCATAAATATTTTTTTTAAGGGGAAAAAAGAGCACTGTTTATATTATACATACAGTGTTACCTTGGGTTACATATGCTTCAGGTTACATACGCTTCAGGTTACAGACTCCGCTAACCCAGAAATAGTGCTTCAGGTTAAGAACTTCAGGATGAGAACAGAAATTGTGCTCCGGTGGCACAGCAGCAGCAGGAGGTCCCATTAGCTAAAGTGGTGCTTCAGGTTAAGAACAGTTTCAGGTTACGTACGGACCTCCGGAACGAATTAAGTACTTAACCCGAGGTACCGCTGTAAAAGGTAAAGGTAAAGGTACCCCTGCCCATACTGGCCAGTCGTGTCTGACTCTAGGGTTGTGCGCCCATCTCACTTAAGAGGCCGGGGGCCAGCGCTGTCCGAAGACACTTCCGGGTCACGTGGCCAGCGTGACAAGCTGCATCTGGCGAGCCAGCGCAGCACACGGAAACACCGTTTACCTTCCCGCTAGTAAGCGGTCCCTATTTATTTACTTGCACCCGGGGGTGCTTTCGAACTGCTAGATTGGCAGGCGCTGGGACTGAACGACTGGAGCGCACCCCGCCACGTCGATTCGAACCGCCGACCATGCGATCGGCAAGTCCTAGGCGCTGAGGTTTTACCCACAGCGCCACCCGTGTCCCGAGGTACCACTGTACTTACATTTGAATCAACCATGCCTATTTGCCTTTCTCTTTGCTAACTGTTGCACAATGCTTTGGGGAATCATATTCAAACCAGAGAAGAATGAATAAATAACTAAAACATCCCCTCCCTTCAAAGCTGCCTTCAACTTTTGCTCTTTTCTGAAATGCCTCTGTGCACCTGTGAAGACCTGCCCTTCCCTAAAGGAATGAGCCCCTGACTAGCTGGGAGGCTCCGGGAGGTGCATGTGTGCAGAAATGTCCACAAGATAAAGTGGGCAACATTTCTGCAAGACCTCCTCATGCACCTGCCTCCCCATTCTTCCCTTACACGATCAGATGCATTTTATTATTTCCACCCACTATAAACACAACTGCGTGGCTATTTCCCCTTTAGCAAGTGTAAGGGAGGCAAAGGGAAAAAAAATTAAAAAACCAAAAAGTAAACAGATTGTATAACAAAGTGTTCTGTAGCTGTCAGCGAGGGCTTTGGAAATAAAACATTTCCCTCCCAACTCACAATCGGCTGACAATCGGCACATAATGAATAATAGCTCTTGGGGACCAGCAGCAAAATATGTGTGGGAAAACTTTAATTAAAAGCTTGTCAGTACAATTTTACCTGGGTGACATCATCTGACTGAAATCTCACTGCTGGGCTTTGTTGTCTGTTGAATCACAGGTAGTAGGCTTGTTTTGCTGACAGCAAACAATTCAAAAAGTACTTTGGAACACTGGGGGGAAAGAGGTTTAGCTGCCAGCAGAATACAAGCCATTTGCTAGGGTTTAATTTTCTAATTAGCAGCTGCAGAAGGCGGCCCATGCTTACCTTCACTCTGCAAAGATCAGAGTGACAACTGAATCTGGGTAGCTGCCCTTCATGGGGGAGGCATCTTGGTTAATACACTGAAGAAGAAGAAGAGTTTGGATTTGATATCCCGCCTTTCACTCCCTTTAAGGAGTCTCAAAGCGGCTAACATTCTCCTTTTCCTTCCTCCCCCACAACAAACACTCTGTGAGGTGAGTGGGGCTGAGAGACTTCAAAGAAGTGTGACTGGCCCAAGGTCACCCAGCAGCTGCATGTGGAGGAGTGGAGACGCGAACCCGGTTCCCCAGATTATGAGACTACCGCTCTTAACCACTACACCACACTGGCTGCCCCGATATTAAGGACTTCTGTCAGGCCCAGCCTGCATTGCCAATAGCCAGGGACAGTGCCGGATTTACGTATAAGCTAAACAAGCTATAACCTAGGGCCCCACTCTCTTGGGGGCCCCCCAAAAATTTAAAGGGAAAAAAAACTGGATGTACATTTCCAAAATATAACATAAAATAAAACCTACATACAGCAACAGTGTTTTGTTGTGTGTAGGCTCCTATGATCTAAGTAATGGGCCCCGCCTGCTAGCCTGCTCCCTAAAATGTCACTGGTTTGCTCATTTCTAAACGGCTTCGGTCCAGTATACCTGAAGGAGTGTCTCCACCCCCATCGTTCTGCCCAGACACTGAGGTCCAGCTCTGAGGGCCTTGTGGCGGTTCCCTCACTGTGAGAAGCCAAGTTACAGGGAAACAGGCAGAGGGCCTTCTCGGTAGTGGCACCCACTCTGTGGAACGCCCTCCCACCAGATGTCAAACAGAAGAACAACTACCAGACTTTTAGAAGACATCTGAAGGTAGGTCAGTGATAGAGCACCAACTTTGCATCTGGCTCCCTGTCTGAAACCCTGGAAAGCCACTGCTAGAAAATACCACATTGAGCTTGATGGAGACGGGTGACTTCACAATCGCCCATAGGTAAAAGGTAAAGGTACCCCTGCCCGTACGGGCCAGTCTTGACAGACTCTGGGGTTGTGCGCCCATCTCACTTAAGAGGCCAGGGGCCAGCGCTGTCTGGAGACACTTCCGGGTCACGTGGCCAGCGTGACATCGCTGCTCTGGCAAGCCAGAGCTGCACACGGAAACGCCGTTTACCTTCCCGCTAGTAAGCGGTCCCTATTTATCTACTTGCACCCAGGGGTGCTTTCGAACTGCTAGGTTGGCAGGCGCTGGGACCGAGCAACGGGAGCGCACCCCGCTGCGGGGATTCGAACCGCCGACCTTTCGATCGGCAAGCCCTAGGCGCTGAGGCTTTTACCCACAGCGCCACCCGCGTCCCACAATCGCCCATAGGAGAGAAATAATAAACACATGCACGTGTGTGTGCAATCACTCAAGAAAATGGGGTTGTAGGAAAGATGAAGCACATCTAGAATCAATATGCTTTTATGGGTGTCGTTTAATTAATATTTTAAATTGTCCTTTGTACACTGCTTAGATGTTTTCTATTGAGTAAGTGGTATCTATTTTTTTGTGAAATAAATAAATAATAGAATAAAATTAGAATTGGGACTTGTGACTGAGTCCAGTCGATCCATTACTTGGTGCATCTGAAAGAGTGAGCCCTGAAAGAATGCCACTGAGCATGTACAGAGTTGATGTCCTTAACCCCTTGCAAGCCTCAGGAAGTCTGTACCTAGAATGATGGGGAACACTCAGCCCCAAACTCAAAGTTAGCTATGTGAACTCAAATAAAAAACATAACAACAACTTAAAACCTGGCCATTGTACAAGTCATTTGTAGTAATTAATGGTGATGCTGAGCAATTAAAAGCTGATTAACTGATTCCCAGCTTGATCCAAGTTAGCAAGTAGCTTTCCATGAACTCTTAAGGGTGTGGGAAAGTGTGGGCGGAACCTCATCAAACCTGTTGAGAGCAGGTTCCCATTGATCTTAGTTATCTTTGGAGCAGTTTCTTTGCTTTCCTTGTGTGTAGTTTCAGGCTTCAGATACTGTGTGGTCCTGAACACTTTGCTTTCAAGATACAGAGAACCTTGAAGATGATTGCGGTGTGAACATCAAAGACGACAAGGTGTTTTGAATGCAAATAATATGAAGACAGTGAGGAGGAAATGTCGTAGCTTATTCTTCACAGCAGGTTTACACAACAGAGCCAAAAATTAGAAATAATAAAATTATTATTATTATTATTATTATTATTGAAAGGAGATGAATTCCCACGTTACAAAATTCAGATTTTGATATTGAAAATTCAAGACTCAAAATTCAACAACATTATTTAAGAACCATAATTTGACATTTTAAGTTTTACAACTTTTTGCTAAACGAGGCTATATGAATGAATGACGTTAATATATAATGTATCAATTCAACTGCAAAAATTTAGCTTTTAGATACTCTCCACTACTGATTGCTGGTGTATTTCTGTTATGGGATACTGTCTAATGTCTGTCTAATGAGTACCAATTCTTAAATATTTCCAAATATTCACCCCTTTATCCATTGAATTTTATGAACGAAAGGAGAGAAGAGAATTCAGGTCTCCTTGCTTCAGGCCAACACTAAGCTGGTGTTTATAGAAAATGAAATTCTATGATAAGCAAATCAAATACATACACATAAACTAATGCTCTCTTGGGGACGAGGGGTTAACAAATTCCATTGTTGAGTGCAGTTGTATCATTCATAACCATGACTACCACTTTTCCTGTCCCATATCCTCTTTATCTTTTTGGCAAGACCCACCAGACGAATCCTGAAATTCTGCTTTTCTCCTGCTGGTCCTGCAACATTAAATATGATCTATGGCAACTAGTATTCCTCACGGCTTTCTCAAGTTTTCTTTCCTTGAATCAGCTGAGGAATCCATTGACTCTGGAATTTGCTAACACGAGAAGCAGAAGTTTCCTCACGGGGTTGGCTTCCTGTTAGGATGGAGCAATTCAGATGGAAAGACTCTCACTTGCCCTCCATATCTGTTTTTTTCCCCCTCCTTTGGGGAAATTTCACCCGTGTTCCTATCTTGTCGGACGTGGGCTCTTGCATCATTATTAACGAGCTGGAATTTGGGAAGAAAACAAGCTCGTGAGCTAGCTGGTAGTAAATCTGAAGAGCGAAGGAATAGAAAATGGAAAACAAGATCCGGCGATTTGTTTGAATAAGACAAGATTGGTTTCAGTCAAGATTGCTGGACCCCATCTGGAAGAGGGCTCTGGTAATGTCAGCACTACATGCTACAGTGCAGACAGTCAGGAATGGAAGGGCAAAAGCTCAGTGGTAGAACATAACCTTTTCATGCAAAAGGTCTTGGGTTCAATTCCGGACATCTCTAGGTAGGTTTGGGGAAGACACATCTCTGAAACCTTGGAGAGCCATTGTCAGTTAGTGTTCAGTACTAATCCTGCTAGATCCCTGGTCTAGCAGGCGGCTTGTTAAATACCGGTAGATGGGAGAAATCTCATGCGTGTATCTTTCATTGTTTTGGGGTACTGTTTTTGGGGGACAGGAGATGGGCTGGTCTGGAGGACTCCCTGGTCCTGAATGGGGTAACTGTGCCCCTGAAGGACCAGGTGCGCAGCCTGGGAGTCATTTTGGACTCACAACTGTCCATGGAGGCGCAGGTCAATTCTGTATCCAGGGCAGCTGTCTACCAACTCCACCTGGTACGCAGGCTGAGGCCCTACCTGCCCACGGACTGTCTCGCCAGAGTGGTGCATGCTCTAGTTATCTCCCGCTTGGATTACTGCAATGTGCTCTACGTGGGGCTACCTTTGAAGGTGACTCGGAAACTACAACTAATCCAGAATGCAGCAGCTAGACTGGTGACTGGGGGCGGCTGCCGAGACCACATAACACCGGTCTTGAAAGACCTACATTGGCTTCCAGTACGTTTCCGAGCACAATTCGAAGTGCTGGTGTTGACCTTTAAAGCCCTAAATGGCCTCGGCCCAGTATACCTGAAGGAGCGTCTCCACTCCCATCATTCTGCCCAGACGCTGAGGTCCAGCGCCGAGGGCCTTCTGGTGGTTCCCTCATTGCGAGAAGTAAAACTACAGGGAACCAGGCAGAGGGCCTTCTCGGTAGTGGTGCCCACCCTGTGGAACGCCCTCCCATCAGATGACAAAGCGATAAATAACTACCTGACATTCAGAAGACATCTTAAAGCAGCCCTGTTCAGGGAAGTTTTTAATCTGTGATATTTTAGTGTATTTTTTGTTTCTATGGAAGCCGCCCAGAGTGGCTGGGGAAACCCAGCCAGATGGGCGGGGTACAAATAATAAATTATTATTATTATTATTATTATTATTATTATTATTATTATTACTATTACTATTATTATTATTATTATTATTATTATTATTATTATTATCACAGTGATTGCTAATTTCTACAGTTAGTATAGGTGCTGAGCTTTTCATTCATACCCCTCTGGGGCTTCACATCAACAACTTTCACCTTGCCTCCTGAATGATTGCTTATGCAATAAAGTAAATACATTAAAACCACAGGCCAAGAGCTCTTGTGAGAGGAGACTTAAAGCTGAGATTCTCAGGAAATGAAATTATGCAGCCAAGGTGATGTTGGGGCATTTCTGCAGAACCGTATACGGTGGTACCTTGGGTTAAGTACTTAATTCGTTCTGGAGGTCCGTTCTTAATCTGAAACTGTTCTTAACCTGAAGCACCACTTTAGCTAATGGGGCCTCCTGCTGCCTCTGCAGAACATGATTTCTGTTCTCATCCTGAAGCAAAGTTCTTAACCCGAGGTACTATTTCTGGGTTAGTGGAGTCTGTAACCTGAAGCATATGTAACCTGAAGCATATGTAACCCTAGGTACCACTGTAGTAGAACCACAAAGCCCTACCTATTGTCACTATCAAGGAACACCCAGACACATATGGGACCCTTTTAAAGATCCAATTCCACAGTGATTTCTCTATGCAGTTGGTGAGGTCACACTGCTCAATCTTGAACAGCTTTTCAGGTGTTGATAACCACATGCTGAATTTCCAAAAATGAAAGGCTTTTTCATGCTGATATTGGGCTTCTTGATTAATTACATTTATTCAAAGTCAAGCTGTTTGCCCCCCCCCCTGTATTTTCTCATGGAGAAGAAGTTTTTTGGACAGGAAAGATATTTAAGTTCACATTTCTAGCTCTACTGCTCATGTGGCATTTGATCACGGGGATGTTATGTTCCTACTAGGCTCAGTCAAGGCATGCATTTTTGCCATGCCCTTGAATGCGTTAAAAGGGTTGGAGTCAAGTATAGTAGATGCTTGCAGAGAAAAAGAAGAGACCAAGGTCTAAAAGGAGTTGAGTTATACAGTCATAAGAAAGTGGAGGGGGACAAAGAAGATTACGAAGGTGGGAGAGGATCCTCCAGCAAATAATAGCTATTCCTTGTAGTAGGCAATGTTTGCGGAAGAAAGAATAATGCAGCTGTCCATTAAGTCAGCTTTCCCCAATCTGGTGCCCTCAAGTTTTTATTTGGACTCCATCTCCCATCAGCCCCTGTAAGCATAGTCAATGGTCAGGGATGATGGGAGTTGTAGTCCAAAACATCTTGGGGATTATCCTTTTGGGGAATACCGTAATGCATTAAGGAATATAGGCAAAGTGGATGGTAGTTGATCCTCATTCTTGGCTCCTAAGAGCAAACCCCTGGATTTATATAAGCAGGCTTTACTTTAAAGCTGCACACAGCTACAAAGAAACCACACGGAGAGGCCCCGTTATTTAGCACAGCTCATTTTTGGTGAAAGAAACTAAGGAACAGCATTTGAGCAATAGAAACGATTTCAACAATCTGGGAAGGAAGTGATGAACAGGTGAACCAGATAATAAAAGACGTGGTTTAGGCGGTGGAAGTCTTTTAAAATATTTTAACTAAGATTTGTATTTTGTAATGTGTGTAGGTACAAATTTGGTATTATTTTTTATGGAAAGTATTTTTCTTCTTTCTTTCTTTCTTTATCTTTTTCTATAGTCTTCGTTTGGCAAATATGTAAATAATTATGTCTATATGGTTATGTTTGAAATTTGATTTGATAGTCTTGTATTATTCAATAAAATTTAAAAAGGGGGGAGGGGAAGAAATGATTTCAACAATCTGTACTAGCTCCCTGGGATTCAGAACACTTGATCAATGTTGCAGGTTATATTTCTGAAGTTGAAAACCAGGGACCAGATTTAAACTCATTCAGACAGGTCCTCTCCTCACTAGTTTGTCACATTTTACATGGTCTTAATAAAGGTACCATTGACCGGGGTGGTCAGCATGGTGCCTGTGGGTGGACATATGCCTGCAGAGACCTTCCCTAGCACTCACTGCTGAAATTAGGCAGGAGAGAAGCAGAGTCTTGTAGCCAAGAAAACACATCCACCTGCTGGAAACTCTTACTCATATGGTTCTTAAATGTAAACTATATGCTGATCTCCACCAGCAATTCCTAGAGCAACTCTGCATCCCCAAATGGAAACTAGAGTTGGAGGTCATACAGTACACTTTCTACTATTGGGGAATGACCAGGAGCTCACCAAGTTAGTGGCCAAATATCTTTATCTGGTATTCTGTCGTTGAAACACATTGCAGACGACTGATCTCCCTGGAGACCTAGAGATGTGACAATAGTCTGCTCTGCCTCTCCTTTTTTAGGGGGGTAAATGTTTTGTGCCATGGGGGAAGCGATAACTCTGTACTGTTATAACAAAAAAAAATTCCTTCCAGTAGCACCTTAAAGACCAACTAAGTTAGTTCTTGGTATGAGCTTTCGTGTGCATGCACACAAAAGCTCATACCAAGAACTAACTTAGTTGGTCTTTAAGGTGCTACTGGAAGGATTTTTTTTTGTTTTGACTATGGCAGACCAACACGGCTACCTATCTGTATCTGTACTGTTATGTTATGGATGTTTGTATGTGATGACAATAAAAAGGTTTGATGATGATGATGAACAAAACACACCTGTGCTTAATTCCAGTGTCTGTGCGGCTCTCACAAAATTTTCTTCAGTTTGCAAATCTGCCCCTGGTCTCCCAAAAGCTGGCGACTTCTGCATTATTCTCTTGTGATTTCCAATTATTTCTAATGGTTCAATGTGGCTATCTTTTGCACATTCTTGATTCACTTATTTCATGTTTTCATTTTCCATTCCATCTCCTCCAGTCCTTTCACAGGTTGGATAAACAGCTGGTAGAATTATGAGGTGATAGAGTGGCTTGTGTTGTTTCAGACTGTCAGTGGGAGACAGCATTTTTAAAGGCTCTGGTGTGCTCACATAAAATTAATCCCTGCAAGTAGAATGCCAGCCCATCAAGGTTCCTACCTGACATTTTTCTTGCTTGCCTAATTTTCTAGATACAGGGATTTTTTCTTTTTACATGGAGGGCCATCTGCCTCTGAAGGAGTGCAGTTCATTCTATCACCTCATTCTGGCCCATGCATGAATCCAGCCTCATTTCTCTTCGCCTTCTGCCTCCTTCAGCTTCAAAAGGCTCATGCAACTTGAAAGATGGGCATGGTCACCCCATATAGGGGGAAATGAGACTGCAGTGTCCCTGACCATAGCTGTCAACTTACAGATTTGAAAATAAGGCACCAGCAGCCTCAAAAATAAGGGATCAGCAGCCAAAATAAGGGATTTTCCGGGCACAGGTATGTTCAACTTCTGAGCCCCTCCGAGCCAAAGGCAGAAAGCCCAGCCAGCAGCCAAACGAAGCCTCAAGCGGTGGTTCCCACAGCGCAGCAACCCGGCAAAGGGGATGCAGCAAGGAAAACCACCGTCACCTCTCTGCTGGGAAGCGCTGAGCAAAGGTAGGTTCCCAGGCAACGCGGCCGATTTGATCGGCACAAGGCATGCAAGCTCCACCCCCCAGTCGTTCTTAGACTCCTTATTGGGTGAGCAATGCAGCCAAGCAACACAGTTGGAGCCTCCCTCCTCCCTGGCCGGCAGGAAAGGAGGGAGAGAAGCTGCTTCCTTTGAAACCCGGGAAATTTAAGGGACATCATCAATAAGGGACAGCAGCGGGACACGATGCTGGGATAAGGGAGTTTCCTGCCAAATAAGGGATGGTTGACAGCTATGTCCCTGACCCTGACCTCTGTGCATAGACTGGGTTTTGCAGACAGAGATTATGGTCATATAAACTGTGAACGCGAATATTATCAAAACGGTAGAGAAAAATGGAAATAGGTTTAGAAAATATTTATTGGAACTCCTTCCCCATTTATGCTGGAATGGGTTTAGAGCAAGAGCGAGACCAAGATGTGGCACAATAAGATATTTGCAATGCTGTGAATGGGGTGGAGAGATTTTATAGAGGGAGTTATAATTCCTTCACCTTTAAGCCTCGTTCTTTGCCCAATAAGTGTGGTGCACCTTTTCCCAGAGGCGTTGTGGCCCAAAGGTAAAGGTAAAGGGACCCCTGACCATTAGGTCCAGTCGTGGCCAACTCTGGGGTTGCGGCGTTCATCTCACTTTATTGGCCGAGGGGGCTGGCGTACAGCTTCCAGGTCATGTGGCCAGCATGACTAAGCCGCTTCTGGCGAACCAGAGCAGCGCATGGAAACACCATTTACCTTCCTGCTGGAGCGGTACCTATTAATCTACTTTGACGTGCTTTCAAACTGCTAGGTGGGCAGGAGCTGGGACCGAGCAACAGGAGCTCACCCCGTTGTGGGGATTCGAACTGCCGACCTTCTGATCAGCAAGTCCTAGGCTCTGTGGTTTAACCCACAGTGCCACCCCAGGATCTTGTCTGTGCGATGGGCTCATGAAAAAAAGTATAGGGGCCTGTGGGGAGGATTGACCAAAGCACCCCAAGCTTCGGTTGGGGTATCTGCCTGGTTGGATTCTGCACCCTGGTTGCCCAGTGAGACCCTGCTTGCTTGGCTTGCACCATGCAAGGTTCAACACTGGTTGGCTCCCATGGGACAGGTTTGGGGCGGTCTAAACCCGGTGGACCCATTCCACCAATGTGGAATTGGTGGACTGATGAACTGATCCTTGGACCCAATGCCATACCAACCCATACCTTGTCTGCTGGTTTGATTTGGTCTGATTTCACCCCATCACTGTTGTGTGGTCTGGTTGTTTTGTTGTTCTTGTGGGTCACACAATGCTCCTGTCTGGGCAATACCAGACCTTCGGATTACTCACTGAACTTGTTTGATAGTGGTTTCAGGAATGCTAAACGAAGTACTTCTGTTGTGCAATTAATTTATGGAGCAAACTAAAACCAGTTTAGGCAAGTCACTCTGGATTTGTAAGTTTAGTATGTACATATATTTTTAAAGTTATCGAGTTTATCTATTTTTTAATATAATTTTATGATCAAATTTTAATTTTATTACGCCTGCTGTTTTTGAAGTCTTTATCGCCCTCCCATGAATATTGTATGCAATTTTATGTAAACCGCGTAAGACAGATTTTGTTGAGTGCTATATTTTGTTGTTGTTGTTTAGTCATTTAGTTGTGTCTGACTCTTCGTGACCCCATGGACCAGAGCACGCCAGGCACTCCTGTCTTCCTCTGCTTCCCGCAGTTTGGTCAAACTCATGTTCATAGCTTTGAGAACACTGTCCAACCATCTCTGTCGTCCCCTTCTCCTTGTGCCCTCAATCTTTCCCAACATTAGGTTCTTTTCCAGGGAGTCTTCTCTTCTCATGAGGTGGCCAAAGTATTGGAGCCTCAGCTTCATGATCTGTCCTTCCAGTGAGCACTCAGGGCTGATTTCCTTCAGAATGGATAGGTTTGATCTTCTTGCAGTCCATGGGACTTTCAAGAGTCTCCTCCAGCACCATAATTCAGAAGCATCAATTCTTCAGTGATCAGTCTTCTTTATGGTCCAGCTCTCAATTCCATACATCACTACTTGGAAAACCATAGCTTTAACTATACAGACCTTTGTCAGCAAGGTGATGTCTCTGCTTTTTAAGATGCTGTCTAGGTTTGTCATTGCTAAATAAAATAACTAACTAAACAAACAGACATTCCCAGGACTTTTTCTGAAGGCATACGCTAAAACCACCTTGCTGGAGCTGAGCAAAATCTGGACGTACTCGGTGTCTTGATGGGAGACCACTTGGGAATCTTTTGCAAGCTCTCTTGAGTTCCATCGTGGAAGAAAGGTGGGGCAAAAATGTAATCAATAAATATGATGTGATTGTGCTGGCCTAGATAGCTTTCTGGAAGGATTGGTCAAATGGCTATTAACCATGACAACTAAATGGAATCTCCAATCTCAGAGGCAGTTTTTGTCTGAACCTCAAATGCTGTGTTTTCGATGGGCGAAAGGGGCAACAGAATGCTGGACCAGAGTCTTGATGTAAACTGTAAAGTGCATTGCAAGCTAATGATTTCTTATAGTTTCACTTT
Source organism: Podarcis gaigeae (assembly GCF_964106915.1). Classification (NCBI taxonomy): domain Eukaryota; kingdom Metazoa; phylum Chordata; class Lepidosauria; order Squamata; family Lacertidae; genus Podarcis; species Podarcis gaigeae. The sequence goes on along the minus strand of NC_139683.1, from coordinate 81,217,039 downwards.
CTCTTTTTTAAAAAAAAAATCTGTTTTCTGCAAGCCTATGTCTATTTAAAATGCAGGTATTTATTGGAAGGCTTTACCTGCTCCTTATAGAAGAGCAAGCAGCATGGAAATGCCACGCTCCTAATTCTGCCCACGGATGTCTTTGTATTTTTTTATTATTATTATAAAAAGATATAAACAATGCATTGAATGTGCAACATATGGCTGTCAAAAGAAGGTCTCATGCATCAAAAGCTTTTACACAACTATTTACTCTGCTATGCACTGGAAATTGAGGGGGTTACCATGGCAACTGTCACAGCAAATTCAATTTTCCTCTCCAGTGCTGAACACTTAAAAATCAAGCATTTCCCTCTGATCATTAATACCACATTCATCCTTTCAAGTTACAATAGGCCAGTTGTATGGCATGGCTATGGGTTATTCCACTGCTCGGGTTTGTTTGTGGCTGTGCCTTTGGAGATGGTCCAGCAGAGTGGAAAACAATCGCCCATTAACCAAGAGTTGTGTATCAACAAGAACAACAGACCCAGTCCCAAGTCTGTTGACTTGCAACCAATGGTTGGTTCTCAGCCCTCGGATAAGGCAGTGGCTGTCAAATTGCTCTGATGAGCCAACTCACCCTTGAAAGGGAGGTGAAATCAGTTGGTCTTCCATGCTGTTGTTGTTGTTGTTTAGTCGTTTAGTCGTGTCCGACTCTTCGTGACCCCATGGACCAGAGCACGCCAGGCACTCCTGTCTTCCACTGCCTCACGCAGTTTGGTCAGACTCATGTTTGTAGCTTTGAGAACACTGTCCAACCATCTCGTCCTCTGTCGTCCCCTTCTCCTTGTGCCCTCCATCTTTCCCAACATCAGGGTCTTTTCCAGGTAGTCTTCTCTTCTCATGAGGTGGCCAAAGTATTGGAGCCTCAGCTTCAGGATCTGTCCTTCCAGTGAGCATTCAGGGCTGATTTCCTTCAGAATGGAGAGGTTTGATCTTCTTGCAGTCCATGGGACTCTCAAGAGTCTCCTCCAGCACCATAATTCAAAAGCATCAATTATTTGGCGATCAGCCTTCTTTATGGTCCAGCTCTCATTTCCATACATCACTACTGGGAAAACCATGGCTTTAACTATACGGTCTTCCATGTAGATATGCCTTTTCCTTATTTATTTGTTTAAGCAGTTTCTAAACCATTTAATATTTCAGAAATCTGCTCGCACAATTATTTAGTGGAATACTGCCTACACTTGCAAAGCCCTAGAAACAATGAGTTATACCACTGCAGACAAAGCCCTACCTATTGAGCGCCACTGCCTTCTCGGCAATGTGAAGTGCATTTCTTGTACACAGGGTATTTACACGATCCATATCACCTGTGACAATTCCTCATTGCTGCAAATTAGTCATAAACTTTGAAAATAACACCTGGGAGAGAATTCTCCATCAAACTTGTTTAACCTTCTATTTTTTATTTATCCCCCCCCCCCCCAGTGTCAGAGTGGAATTTATGATGTTGAAAGACTTGGAGCACCTGGCCTGTGATTTTTATCAAGTACATAAGCAACACCCTAAAGGCATTTGGTGTGGAGAACAGTTACAACAAGAACAGCCATTCATTAGGAGAAGGCGCTTTTCTTCTTTTTGCTTTTTGTTCTTCTGGGTAGGTTTAATTCCAAAAGGCATATCATTCTGGACTGTAAGTCATTTCTGACAAAATCAGTACTTAAGGCATTAGCTAAACTGCTTTGTTAAACACTTATAATTTCTCTCCTGGCTCTGCAGGCATCTACAACATACCGGTTGCTCATCATTTTAACAGCCCTGTCCTATAGATCAGTTTAAGCTGCCGTGGTACAAGTGCTGGCATGCATCGCAGCAGCTGCGGTTGCCCTCAGGTCTGCGTCTGAACCTGGGAACTGTGACTTCTGACCCACAAGCTAGCAAAATCCAAACACTTCTCATGCTACTGGTCTGGACCCGTGCCGATCTCTGCCATGTGAGGGCTGGTTCATACACGGCTGATGATCGAGTCATCCAAATTATCAACATCCAAATTTGCATGTGCAAATGGGCAATCGCAGCCTAAGCATCACAGAGGGATGTTCCATGCCATCTCAGGTGCCTTTCAGTTTGCATACTCACCTGTCAGTCATCGAGTGTGGAGCAATCCACTGATGTGCATGCATGTGTAAGTTAGGTAAAATGTAAAGGGACCCTGACCATTAGGTCCAGTCACGGACGACTCTGGGGTTGCAGCGCTTTACTGGCTGAGGGAGCCAGCGTACAGCTTCCGGGTCATGTGGCCAGCATGACTAAGCTGCTTCTGGTGAAACCAGAGCAGTGCACGGAAATGGCATTAACCTTCCCACTGGAGTGGTACCTATTTATCTACTTGCACTTTGACGTGCTTTCGAACTGCTAGGTTGGCAGGAGCAGGGATGAGCAACAGGAGCTCATCCCCATCGCGGGGATTCAAACCACTGACCTTCTGATCAGCAAGCCCTAGGCTCTATGGTTTAGATCACAGCGCCACCCGCATCGCTTGTGTAGGTTACCCCCCACCAAATATGTGAGCAGAACCTAGCCCCTCATTAGGATTACAGCTTGCCCACATTTTTTTTAACACATTGATGTAGAGATGAAATGAGTATTTGCAGCTGTTCAATATTTGGCCAACTTTCCAGTCTCCCACCAAGTTTTCTTTACTTTGGCAGGCATCAAACATGGAATCTCAGCAGCTGTCAAATACAAAACACCACTGCATGTTTTCTAGCAAATGCTTTCAGATACCGAATCCTGCTGCATGTCACCTATCAAATGCTGTCAAATATTAGCTGTGTTACATGTCAGACCAAAAACACTATGTGAAAATAAATATTGCTGCATGTCAGCTCTTAATGGTCGAATATAAAAAAAACCCAAAAACCTGAAATGAAATATTAAGGTTAAATGCTAAAACGACCTTTTCCAAGAACTTGCTCCCCAAATTGGCAGCAAACAATAAAACATTCAATGATATGTGCTCAGTACATCTAATAGCCTCCCTCCATCTTGATGCCTTGTCATGAGCTTTAATATTGGCAAAATGTCCTCTCAACTGATGGTTCAAGGCCAAGCAGAGGCACAGGGCTGTTCCAGTAATGGAATGTATTCCTTTTGAAAACTCCCCTGTGATTTACAGGTTTATGAAGTCTCTCAATTGGCCTTATGACTTCCTCTCACCAATGAAACAGTGTATACTGCTAGGTGCGTTTTCACCCCTAGTGACTGACTTCAGGGACTGGAGAATACAGATTCCTTATATGAATCTGAATTCAAGTCTGGCTGCAGTCACCACAGTTTCAATCCTGCTCTGCCCAGATTGTTGCTGAAAAGAACATTAGAACATCCCATCAAGCCCAGCACCCTGTTCTTGGACTACTGCAATGCGCTCTACGTGGGGCTACCTTTGAAGGTGACCCGGAAACTACAACTAATCCAGAATGTGGCAGCTAGATTGGTGACTGGGAGCGGCCGCCGAGACCACATAACACCAGTCCTGAAAGACTTACATTGGCTCCTGGTACGTTTCTGAGCACAATTCAAAGTGTTGGTGTTGACCTTTAAAGCCCTAAACAGCCTCGGCCCAGTATACCTGAAGGAGCGTCTCCACCCCCATCATTCTGCCCGGACACTGAGGTCCAGCACTGAGGGCCTTCTGGCGGTTCCCTCACTGCGAGAAGCAAAGCTACAGGGAACCAGGCAGAGGGCCTTCTCGGTAGTGGCGCCCGCCCTGTGGAACGCCCTCCCATCAGATATCAAAGAGATAAACAACTACCTGACATTTAGAAGACATCTGAAGGCAGCCCTGTTCAGGGAAGTTTTTAATGTGTGACATTTTAATGTATTTTTAATCTTTGTTGGAAGCTGTTGTGTATTGAGTCAAAGGATTTTATATCTGTATTATTATTGTCTGTATTGCATTAGGGTAAAGTAACTGCCTTTTGGTTCCAGAGGGTACAGCTACTATTGGTTCATTTAAGCTGCTGTATTTGGATCCTCTGTCTTATTGGTTTCCTCCAAAAGGCAGGACTGTGATTGCCTGATATTGTTCCCTCCAAAATGTATCCTTTCTAGCTTGTTCCCTGTCCCTATAAATGTAGCTCTCCCCTCCTCGAGTCTCAGTCTTGTTTGCTTTAATAAAGAAGTGTTACTAGAGAACTGTCTCCAGCATATTATGTCAAGAGAGCTGAAATCACAAACCCCACGTCACAACAGAAGCCGCCCAGAGTGACTGGGGAAGCCCAGCCAGATGGGCGGGGTGCAAATAATAGGTTGTTGTTGTTGTTGTTGTTGTTGTTGTTGTTGCAATGGCCAACCAGATACTCAAGGGAAGCCTGCAAGCAGGATCTGAGTGAAACAGCACCCTCCCAACTTGCAACTCCCAATAAGTAGTACTCAGAGGCATCATGGCTGGTTAACCATCATAGCTATCCCAGCCACCGATAGCTTTATTCTCCATGAAAAGGTAGGCTTCAATCTGTCGCCTCCATATGGAATTGATTCTGTAGCTCACTTTCAGGGCAAGTCAATTGGCATCTGCCATTGAGATGAATGAGCACATGCAGTCTTTTTGATCACTTAGTTCTTGGAGAGGCTGCCCCCCAGAGAAACCTCCCTATCTGGCTGACTTTCAATGGGTTGGGGCGGGCAGGAGCTGAGTGGTTTCAGTCCGATATATTTTTGCAAAATGTTACATTAGGTTATGCATTCGTTTCAGTATCCATTCCTAACCCCCCTCCCTGAATCTGAAAGAATAGAGAAGGCAATAGGAAAAGGAATGCGTATGTATGAACAAAACCTATTTAAAGATATATTTTTGGAACAGGTTCTTTTATACTTTAGGTACCCATATTGCATCTGGTCGTAAACCTGCTTTCGTTCTGAGCTGGCAAGCACTTCGCTCAAGCTCCAGATTGCTTTTAAGTGGCTGGGTCTTTGCATCATTAAGCAATCATGACGACAATTGGGCATTCTCATTGACAATTAGGCTTCCCATGTTGAGGAACAGATCAGCCAACACCTCCGTATTTTCGTTGGGGATGAAGACTGAAGCTGGAATATGTACACCTGCCTTTGAGAATATCCATCCCCGGTTACCCATGCAGCTGTCTCCCTTCGATGCCCTCTGCCTTTTGTCTACTGTCAAGGTGTAGGGCACAATTCAGGAAAGGCCAAGCACTTCTGGATTAAAAGACTGTTAGGAAATCTCTTCCACTGCAATCAAGGGGACTGAAAAGTGCTGAACTTTGGCTGAATCTTGCTCACAGATTTTAGGTTCCTCGGGGCATGTGCCCTGCATTTCCCCCCTTGCTTATGTTACTTTGCAAAATACCATGTAAATGGATGGTGCTAGACACATCACTTTAATGTGGCATTGCTGATGTTGAGAACAAATTCCTGCCTACTCTCCTCCCAAAGCTTTTCAATATTACGATAGACACTTGGTAGAGTTTTGTTGTAGAGAGCAGAGTGGGATGGTAATCTAACTCTGGAATTCTAATACAGTAGTACCTCGGGTTACAGACACTTCAGGTTACAGACGCTTCAGGTTACAGACTCCGCTAACCCAGAAATAGTACCTGGAGTTAAGAACTTTGCTTCAGGATGAGAACAGAAATTGTGTGGCGGAGGCGCGACAGCAGCAGGAGGCCCCATTAGCTAAAGTGGTGTTTCAGGTTAAGAACAGTTTCAAGTTAAGAACGGACCTCCAGAATGAATTAAGTTCTTAACCCGAGGTACCATTGTATATTAATATTAGGACAATACTTCCAACTGGATAAATAGGTCTTTGCCACAGCTGTCTATTTATTTATTTTTTTAAAAATAATATCTGTTGTTTTAAACTGCTTTTTAATTGTCCTTATTATATTTTGTACTTTGACTATATATAAATATGAAAGGTGACATAATAATCTTAATGCTAATGCTACTAATAATAGGAATGATCCCACTAAAATGAGCTCTTTCTAGGTTTCATTGATTTCATTGGGAGATAGTGAACTTAAAAGTGCTTCAGTTTGACTGGAAATGCTCCCAATATTATTATTATATAGAGTGACAAGAAAGTGCTGTCATCAGCTGGGTGTAGATGTGACTCTGGTGTTGGGCTGCCTGCACTTACTTATCAGCTCTGAATTGAAACAGTTCACACTGCAAGGCAGAAAATGGTTTAAAAGTGTGTGTGTGTGTGTGTGTGTGAGAGAGAGAGAGAGAGAGAGAGAGAGAGAGAGAGAGAGAGTTTGCAAGTGACTAATCTGGGTAGTGTAAGAAAGATGGGTCTCTGTTGTAGATAAATCAACTCATTTTGTTTTCTTCCCATCTGTCCTCCATGTGAGGCTGCCCATATGAACAATTCTGCCTCACGAAACCCCATAGGGATGACATCCATATCGCAGGAAGAACTGTGGCTATACATCACTTTGGTGCCTCAGCTAATTTTGAAATAACCATGGCAGGTGCACTTTTCTTAAAGATTACTTCAAGCCAAATGCCTGGGAAATAAGGGATGATATTCTTTCCTGACCAGCATTATTCATATTCTTCTGAGAGCTTACTGTAGGCTAAATATCACCTGAATTTCAATTTGGTATTTTGACATATAACCAGCAATAGTTATCAGCAACTTTTTTTGAGGGGGGGGCGATATTTCTCAGTAGCTGGGGCTTAGAATCGGTATGAATGGCATTGGCGCTATGCTCAATCAAGTCAATGCTTTTGCTTTGCATAAAAGTTTATTTACTTGCCACCACCCATATCCCAGGAGCTCGGCGTGAGTGTGTGCATATGTGTGTGCACATATACTGCAGGCTCCCCATTTGAAATGAAAATACATCCAACAAGGAAAGGGTCTGAGGAGACTTGAGAAATAAGAGCCTTCAATCTCCTTGAAGGTGATGATGGAAGGAGTTTGGCAGATGTGTGTATTCTAATGATAAGGAGTAGCTAAGGCACATGCATGCAAGCCAAAGACAGTTACCTTGGGCTTGAAAAAGAAGGCTGGTAGTGGAGGAGGAAGAGCTTTGCTATCATCAGAGTAAGATTTTGGGGCAGAAGTCAGTGGTCCTTTTAACTGGATGAAGGGGACTGCCCCCAAGTGCATCAGGGAAGCCTTTTCACATGTCGTCATCTTTCTTCTTCGGCAATCACTCGTAGCCAAGTAAGATTGTCTTCCATAAACACAGTTTTAACAGTGAGTCTGTAAGTGACCGTGGAGGCCAATTCTGGATCCACAAATCCTTCCATAGTGGGGATGTTGGTTTCCAGACGGGAGTTGATCATGGTGAGGGTTTGCCAAGCGTGTCTTCCTCTTAACGCATTTCTCCCTTTTGTCCTGAGTTCGAGTGTCTTCAAAGCCCATGACACCTTTGGTAAAGGCTGTTCTCCAATTGGAGCACTTGCCAGCCAGTGTTTCCCAGTTGTTGGTGTTTATACTACAGTTTTAAAGATTTTCCTTAAGAGAGTCTTTAAACCTCTTTTGTTGACCACCAGCATTACACTTGCCATTTTTAAAGTTCGGAATAGAGTAGTTGCTTTGGAAGACGATAATCAGGCATCTGCACAACAGGACCAGACCAACAAAATTGATGTTGAAGAATCATTGCTTCAACACTGGTGATCTTTGCTTCCTCCAGTGCACTGGCATTAGTTTGCCTGTCTTCCCAAGTGATGTGTAAAAAATTTCGGAGACACCGTTGATGGAATCTTTTGAGGAGTTGGAGATGGTGTTTATAAGTGGTCCATGCTTCACAAGCATACAGTAAGGTTGGTAGTACAATAGCTTTATAAACAAGCATTTTGATTTCCCAGTGAATGTCCTGGTCCTTAAAGACTCTGGACTTCAATCAGGAGAAAGCTCCACTCGCAGAGCTCAGGAGATGCTGAGTTTTGGCATGAATGTTGGCCCTTGTGGGAAGATAACTTCACATGTAAAGGTGCTCCAACCCCCTGGTGTAAACTCAGCATCTAAAATGACTCAACCATACCACTGAGGAAGAGAAAGTGAACAAAGAGAGGTTAAGTACAACGAGCAAAGTAAGTGGGACAAGTCTGTATGGAATGCAGAAGGGTAAAGGAATCCAATGCAAGGAACAGCACTGAGGACACATCCAATCAAAGCGAGGGAATAAAATGATGAAGGTAGTAGGGCTACGCGGCAAATCAGAATTGAGTCCATTGGTCCAACTAGCTCAGTATTGTTTACCCAGAAAGGCTGTGGCTCTCAAGGGTTTGAGACAGAGGATCTCTCCTAGGCCTACCTGGAAATTATGGTGAACCTGGATCTTCAGCATGTGAAATAGACCATTCAGCTAAGGCCCTTCCTTTTCCCACTTCTTGGCCTTTTGACTAAGATCAAGTGTGTGTAGATGAGGTACAATAAGCCCATCGTAAGAGGAAAAACTTTTCAGTCTGTAGTCTAGATTGCTAATGCGCCCACAATATAAAGATTTGTTCATATATATTTTTGTCCATTGGAGATAACAGATTTTTCTTTCTTTGGGGCACCCATATTCACCTTCCTGTGGCAGCAGCAGGAAAATATAGGTACACAGAAAGGGACAAAATGAATTTCTCCTGCTACTGGTGGGAGCATTGTTCCACAGTCCAGATTTCCAAAAGAGAAGCAATGGGATGTTTTACTCCAGTTCTATGTATTTTTCTTGCAGTAACTCCTTCTTTATGTTGGTCAAATTAAATTTCATGTCATGCTTAGGATTGCAATCTCATTTTACTTTCTAATAATAATAATAATAATAATAATAATAATAATAATAATAATTTATATGTGACGTCTTTCCTTTAAGGAACCACAGGGGTTCAGACAATGGGGTGAAAGGCAGTGTGGAGTAGTGGGTAGAGTGTCGAACTAGGATCTGGGAGATCAAGGTTAAAATCCACATTCAGCCATGAAGCTCACTGAGTATCTCTCAGTCTAACCTACCTCATGGCGCTATTGTGAGGATAAAATGAGGAACCTTGGAGGAACAATGGATTATAGTGGTAATAATACTTTCATCATCGGGAAACTTACATTTGATATCAATGGCACAGGATCCAGCCTGGCGTGTTGTTGCCAAGCCCCCCTGTCACTTGGCAACCCTACGAGGAATGTGTCCCATTATTCATTCAAATTTACACCACCACTGTCCAGTACACTCAGAGCAGTGTATTTAAAGAGCATCGCCTGATGTGGGGACTATCCATCAGGGTTTCCTTGAGGAATCACCCCCTGGTATTTGAAACACAGCGATGGCGAGGGGGCTGCCCCTATTGGCATCCCTGCGCCCACAGGTTGGCTTTTGATTCTCCCAGCAACACCAATTTCTAAATCTCAGCAAAGTGGTCGATGATGCTTCCCTCCCTCCCTTAGGTTGCTACCAGCTGTGTTGGGTTGAATCCCACACATTTACAGGTGGAGCCACATTGTAGCGAGTGACACAGACAGATGACATATTTATTAGCTTGTCAAGGCCTCCCCTGTTTATGGAAGACTCACCCAGCTAAACAAAACAGTCTGCTTCCCATTGGCTAATTGAGATGCCCCCCTGTCGAGAGGCTCGGCAAAGTGCTTGATGAGGCATAAAATGATGATTAATTAATTTACTGCACAGTTGATCATCAAACTGAGAGGTTTATGATGCTCACAGCGGTCAGCAGTCTCTCTCCACCATACAACAGCGTGAACAGCCTTTGCTCTGTCCTGCTGCTGCCTTTGCTATGACCTGTGCTGGGATACCTTGACTCAGGGAGGCGGGAAAACATGAGAGTGGAAGGAGTGAGTGGAGGAAAAGTTTCAAAAGAGAGAATTGAGGCTTCCTCATGTGCAATGCATTTTGAGTGCTTCTGGATCAGAGCCTTGGTTGGAGCTCAGGCTAATATGCTTCCGAGTATTCCTATCAAAATGTTTCTTTTGTGAATTTTAACCCAGAATATTTTCTCTGTGCAATTTGATTTTGATTCATGTGTTTGAATTCTTGTGTTGATTTTGAGGTATAATTAATGTCCACAGTTGATTTTAATATTTGATGTTGAGTAGTGTTTGATAAGGGACGCAGGTGGTGCTGTGGGTTAAACCACAGAGCCTATGGCTTGCCAATCAGAAGGTTGGTGGTTCAAATCCCCGTGATGGGGTGAGCTCCCATTGCTTGGTCCCTGCTCCTGCCAACCTAGCAGTTCGAAAGCACATCAGAGTGCAAGTAGATAAATAGGTACTGCTCCGGCCGGAAGGTAAACGGCGTTTCCGTGCACTGCTCTGGTTCGCCAGAAGTGGCTTAGTCATGCTGGCCACATGACCCAGAAGCTGTACGCCAGCTCCTTTGACCAGTAAAGTGAGATGAGTGCCGCAACCCCGCGACTGGACCTAATGGTCAGGGGTCCCTTTACCCTTTACCTTTAGTGTTTGATAACTGACATGCAATGTAATTTTTAGCACCCACATTGTATAAAATGACTTACAGTAGCATTTAATACTTGATAGTATTCAATGGTTGGCATGTAATATATGGCAGAATTTGGTAGAGAGACAAGCATATTAATATTTGCTAGATTTGTTCGGGGAATACCTGAAATCTTGTGAGTGGGCCTCCCTCCACACCAGCTAGCATCTATCAATTAATCTCACATATATATTCCAGCTTTCCTTCAAATTATTTATTTATATAATACTTATTCATTCTCAAAATTCTTATGTTTTGAACATGATCTAAGGGAACCTAAGAATGCCAGTGCTTCAACCTCTCAACTGATACCAAAATGGTTGACAAGTGGTTAACTTTGACCGGATTGTGTCCTATGAGGATGAGCCACTCAAATTATATACCTTTCAGCTCTACTTAAATTAAGACGTTTCAGGCTTCAATCCTGCACCCTCTAACCTGGAAGTAAGGCCAACTGAAGTCAATAGTATAAATATTCTTAGATAGGGCTAAGTTGTATTCATTGTTGAAAGTAAACTCTGAAAACTGCTGTCAAAAGCCAATTCCAAGCCTCCTCTCATTCTCCTGACATTTTGACATGCAGGGTAATGTAGCAAAGAAAGGATAGGACAGAAAGGATAGAGAAGAGCAGGCTGGGCTTCCCAGTGGCTGATCAGGGCAAGGGGAGCTTTCATCCATTGGTGTTCCCTGAATTCACCTGTTTAATTTCTCTAACATAAATGAATGGCTGCCATTCACTCCTCGGGCAAAAACATTAGCAAACCGCCTTCGTTGGTAGTACTGCTGAGTAGAAGACCTCTCTTTCATCTATGATGCCATGGCTGGCCAGCCCTTACTGACAGGGATCCTGCAGAGGTGGGTCACATGCTTCTGTGTACAGAGCCTGCCCCCAGCCCTATCATTAGGCAAAGTAAGGAAACCACCTCAAGTAGCAGATGCTGGGAGGGGGCAACCTTCGCCTAGATCAATAATAATAATAAATTTTTATTTATACCCCGCCCTCCCCAGCCAAGACCGGGCTCAGGGCAGCTAACAACCAATGATAAAAAAGTTGATTAAAATACATTTTTTTAAAAAGATTAAAATACAACATTAAAACATTAGGATGCAGCCTCTTCACAGGAGGAGAAAGGAAAAAGTAAGAGAGGGAGGGAATCAAACTGATTCTAAGCCAAAGGCCAGGTGGAACAACTCTGTCTTACAGGCCCTGAGGAAAGATATCAGATCCTGCAGGGCCCTGGTCTCATGAGGCAGAGCGTTCCACCAGGCCGGAACCAGTGTTGAGAAGGCCCTGGCTCTGGTTGAAGCTAATCTAACTTTATTAGGGCCCGGGACCTCTAGGGTGTTGCTATATTTGGATCTTAAGGTCCTCCATGGGGCATACCAGGAGAGGTGGTCCCATAGATACTAGGGTCCTAGGCCATGTCTTCGAAGGATGTAGTTTCAATCGGCTCCCACGAAACCATCCAGCCACAGCTTCCAAATATCTGGTCAGTGTGTCCGGGTTCGAGTTGGTATGGCCATCCATCAGCAGACAGAGCTGAGTGTCATCAGCATATTGGTGACAACCCAGCCCAATGCTCCGGACAATCTCAGCAAGGAGGCACATAAAGATGTTAAAAAGCATCGGGGAGAGGAATTGCGCCCTGCGGCACTCCACATACCAAGGAGTGGCGCGATGACATCTCCCTCCCTAGTGCCACCCTCTGTCCCCAACCAGAGATAAAAGAGCACAGCCATTTATGGGCTATGCCCTGTATCCCCACGTCGGCAAGGCGGTGGTCCAAAAGATCGTGATCAACCATGTCAAAGGCTGCTGACAAATCTAAGAGAATCAGCAGTCCCGACCTGCCTCGATCCAGTTGTCTAGATCAGCTTGCTATTTTCAAGTGACTTTGAAGACATTATCCCATTGCCAGGGTTGAAGTAACCTTCAGTTTTTTAGTTTGCTGCTATATGTAGAGGGCGTGTGTTCATCTGCTTAGTCCTATGCATCAAGTAGAAAAATATCTTAGGCTGGCCCTGGCAGAGCCTGCAGAAACACATTACTTTTCCTGAGAATATTTGCAATCTGCAAGTCCTCCCCACTAGTCATAACAATGGGAATTTGGCTGGTTTCTTGATAAAAGGGAGTGTTGAGTAGATCTCATCCCAAAGGAAAATGCACTCGCTTCAATATTGCATCATTATTATTTTCCCCCAAACCTCATTGTCTGGCAAGTCACCCAATTGCATGCAAAATGCATAAAAGATAAAAACACCCATTCTTCTTTATTTAATTATTCAGCATCAGTTTGAATAAATGTGCTAAAAACATCGGAGGGTTTAAGCGCCTTCTCGATGAAGCCTCCTCTCTTATCCTTGGATAATTCCCTAAATTATTTATTTAGATATAGGTGTAAAGTGCTTTTATGTACCAAGGCTATCCCTTGAATAAGCAGCCTCATTTACCCATAGACTGGCAGCTCCAGAGAACACAATGATATGATTGGCTGGACACACACACACACAGAGGTTCAAATGTTTTTTTCACATGTAGCAATTTGCAAAATGCCGTGAAGAGATCCACACCAGTTTCCTAATTTTGGCTATACCAGGGAGGTTCATCGTGCATTTACCAAGGAACACACTGCTGTCAAATTCATAACATTCAGATTCACGAAATTTGCTTGGAAAATACTTGAAAGCTGGCATTGATCTATCAATCGACCTTTATCTATCACATATATAACCCATGTTTTCTTCAGAGATGTCAGAGTGGCATACATAGTTCTGCCCCCCCCCCCCACTTTATCCTCACAACAGCCCCGGGAGATAGATTAGACTGAGAGACAGTGACTGGCCCTGGTCACCCAGTGACCTCCATGGTTTTGAACCTGGGTCTCCTGGGCTGTAGGCCAACTCTCTAGATAGTACACCGTGCTTCTACTTCTACAACAAAGTGCCTCTTTGTGTGTGAGCACTAGGCAGTCTTGTATGTAGGACCTGCTGTGTGGATTAGAACCATAGTTGGATGGAACACTGGAACAGAACCACAGGAAGTCAATAGAGAAGGAGAGTCAGCTGCAATCCAGGGTCTTGATTGGCAAATCCATCTGGAAGGGGGCTGGAATAAGTCTGAATGATGTTTGTATTAGGATATAGTTCCGTTCCAGCTTAAAAGGTACAGGCATGAGTGTTGTGTGTCACATGCCTGTCTACTTCCAGCACAGTCAGCTGGGAACTTCCGTTTGTATATAGCTTTTGCATTGCTGCTGTTTTGCTGGAGACGAAGGGAAGCAGACATGTTTTCCTTTGTTCCTGAACTATGCTGAATGAATGCTTGTAAATACTGCTTACACATGACTCTGTGTGCCACTTCTGCTGTGCGAGATTTATCCACTCTGCTGATAGAGCGTGCCGAGTCTCTAAAGGCATCTGATGCTGTTCCAAGGGAGACCGGTGATCACCTGGCTGCCAGCCGGTGGCTGGAGCCCCTGCCCATATGGACCAGTCGTGTCCGACTCTAGGGTTGTACGCCCATTTCACTTAAGAGGCCGGGGGCCAGCGCTGTCCGGAGACACTTCCGGGTCACGTGGCCAGCGTGACGGAGCTGCTCTGGTGAGCCAGCACCAGCGCAGCACACGGAAACGACGTTTACCTTCCCGCTATCAAGCGGTACCTATTTATCTACTTGCACTTAAGGGTGCTTTCGAACTGCTAGGTGGGCAGGAGCTGGGACCGAAAGACGGGAGCTCACCCCGCCACGGGGATTCGAACCGCCGACCATGCGATCGGCAAGCCCTAGGCACTGAGGTTTTACCCACAGCGCCACCCGCGTCCCTGATTGCTCATTTAAAAAAGAGCAAAATACGCTATAGTCTTCTATAGTCGAATGCATACCTTCCAACACTTCTCTGATGAATATAGAGATGTCCCCTCCTACATCTATCCGATGGAAATAGAGACGTCCTATTCCATACCCTCCAACATTTGTTCGATGAAAATAGGGATGTCCTAGCAGACCCCACTTGAAGGGTCTGCTAACATTTATGCATAAGTGCAAATATGCTTAAATCACTGCACATTCCTCATATTGGGAAGACGGTGATTTGGTGACGTGTGTGCCTGCTCACTTTGCTTGCTGGGGGCTTACTGTCAATGGGCCATCTCAAGGAACCTGTTCTCCTTTATAGTTCTTCATCTTTGAAGCAGACCTGGACTGGACAAAATAAAGGATTGTTCTCTGTAGAGTAGGACTCAAGGCCAAATTTTGTAACCACAATGGTGACACTTTCTTGGAATATTTCTGCAGCAACGAATTAAAGTAGTTTAATCCCAACCTCCCCTCAGAAAGGTACTTCAATATTTTCACTAGCCTACACTGAGAGGGTGTGAGGGGTTTCTACATCTCTGCACTCTGCATTTTGTTCCAACAGTGCTGCAGCATAAGACTCTGCAAACCAAACTGGGCCTAGAGACTGAAGACCTTGAGCAGGCTTCAAAGTCACTCTTTAGTCTCATTGATTTTTCATAGGAGAGATTAATATTTCTGCTTTATCCTGCCATTGAAATCAATGGGATTGAAAAGTGACTAATCCTGGCTGGTATCAAAGCTGGTACAGGCCTTAAAAAAAAAAGTACACCCAGGAGAGGAAATCCATATTTTGCACCAAGAAAATATAAGTTCAGTGACAACTTTAAATTATGCAAAATTGCCTACTTTTATTTAATATGCACACTGCACTGTTTATTCTGTGAGGGTGGGCAAGAAGTTATGCAGCCCTACCCCACATTTAAATCTTATTCTGCCACCCTCTGAGCTGCTGAGATTTTATATGTTATTGATCTTTCAAGTTTACCTTCCTAGCCAAAAGGGCCTAGAAACTGAAAAAAGACAAAAATCTCAGAGAGCAGAGTTCTGTGCTAAATTTGCCACTCTGGAGGCTTTCGCTATACACACAAAATCAGAGGCACCTTCTATAGTTCTCTGAAACACAAGTGGAACGAAATGAGAAGAGACAGTGCTCTGTACAGTGGTACCTCGGGTTACATATGCTTCAGGTTACATACGCTTCAGGTTACAGACTCTGCTAACCCAAAAATAGTACCTCAGGTTAAGAACTTTGCTTCAGGATGAGAACAGAAATTGCCCAGCGGCAGCAGGAAGCCCCATTAGCTAAAGTGGTGCTTCAGATTAAGAACAGTTTCAGGTTAAGAATGGACCTCCGGAACGAATTAAGTACTTAACCCGAGGTACTACTGTACAGAGGTAATCTATAACACACAGTGCTCCTTTTGTGGTGCAGGAACTCCTTTGAGCCCAGTATGGACCTCTAGTCCTGTAGAAAATTGGGGAGTGGGTTGGGGTGAGAGTGCAGTCTGTGTACTTATGTGTCCTGCTTGCACTGGGGTAAGCACTGAGAGGGGGGCAGACCATTCCTCTTATGCCATAGACAGCGTTGATAAATGATCAGTTACTGCATCAGTTAAGTCATGAATTTGAAGCAAACTGACCGGGTGTTTCTGAGTTGTTTTATTAGCATGGAATGCAGCTTTTATTGAGGAAGGGGAACTTGCCTTGGGTCAGACTACATAGTAATAGTTCATAGTTCTGGTGGCGATGCACATCAATTACTATCATGCCTCCCTCCCCCCAGACCTTAACTACATATCCTTTTAGTCTGACATTCTTTCGGCGAATTCTCCATAGCCCCATGTGCTATAAACTATCTGCCTTCGTGATACCCAGCCTGACATTCAAAAGGAAGTTCTTCTTAACACATTTCAGCAGTTTGCAGGTGGCGAAGAGATGCTGAGAACAGTCAGTTCACAACACAAGTGAGATCTAAACTAGCGTCCTGGTAAATCAGATTGACTCAGGATTGGGCCAGAGTGGGTTAAGGCAGCCCTGGGTCTTCCAAGAACAAACTCCTGTGTTGCAATAAGAACTGATCACAACAATACAAACAAAACACATAGGGTGATACTGTAGTTAGTAGAAAATATATAATAAAGTAATGATATCATTCCAATTATAGGAGTAAGCCAATCAAAGTTCATATATACAATATAACATAGTGGTAGCGAGGCCTGTCAAGCTTTGTGTTCAAAACAGATGTCTAAGGACAGTCTCACAATAGTCTTTCAAAAGTATCAACAGAAGATGTCTCATAAGTTTCTTTTTTTAAAAAAAATATTATTAATGTTGCAATACATATATGAAATCTTTACATAATGATACATATACCGTATTTTTTGCTCTATAAGACTTACCTTTTCCCTCCTAAAAAGAAAGGGGAAATGTGTGTGCGTCTTATGGAGCGAATGCAGGCTGTGCAGCTATCCCAGAAGCCAGAACAACAAGAGGGATTTTTGCTCTCACTGCACAGCGATCCCTCTTGCTGTTCTGGCTTCTGAGATTCAGAATTTCCCCCCCTTTTTTTCCTCCTCCAAAAACTAGGTGCGTCTTGTGGTCTGGTGCATCTTATAGAGCGAAAAATATGGTACATTATATTTGGAAATTCACATTTTCACCTTTCATTATGCACCAACAATTATTGATTTCTTATTTCTTGCCCTGTGTCTTCCCCCCACCTGTGCGTGATTTCCTTGTTATTATTTTGTAACTTTATTATTGAGATTGTGCAGTGGTGCCCCGCAAGACGAATGCCTCGCAAGATGGAAAACTCGCTAGACGAAAGGGTTTTCTGTTTTTTGAGCTGCTTCGCAAGACGAATTTCCCTATGGGCTTGCTTCCCAAGACAAAAACTTCTTGCAAGTTTGTTTCCTTTTTCTTAATACCGTTAATACAGTTGCGACTTGACTTCGAGGAGCAACTCATAGAACGCAGTGTACATAGTAGCCTTTTTTGAGTTTTTTAAAGACTTTGGTGATTTTTGAAGCTTTTCCAAAACTTATTTTGCAGCCATTTGGTAAGTTAAGCTTTTAAAACTTTTTTGGGGGGGTTGGATTTTGGGTTGGGGTGTTTGGAATTCAAGGGCTTGGTATTGGGGAGGGGTTTGCAAGAATCTGGAAGCTTGTGTGTTTTTTTCCTGCATTTTTATGATTTTTTGTGACCATTGGGACACTCTGCTGTTTTTTTTAAAAAAAATCTGGATTTGGATTTCTGTGTGCTGGGTGGCTGGGGGAACAGTTTGGGAAGGGGTTTGCAAGAATCTGGAAGCTTGTTTTTTTCCCTGCATTTTTATGATTTTCTGTGACCATTGGGCCACTCTGCTGTTTTTTTAAAAAAATTCTGCGTTTGAATTTTGAAATGCTCTTTACAGTATATGTGACTTTAAAGAGCACTTAATAAACTCTTGTTGTACCAAATTTGGCTTTGTTTGGACTTTTTTTGACCATAGGAAGGCATTAATTGATTTTCAATGCATTCCTATGGGATTTTGTGCTTCGCAAGACGAAAAATTCGCTAGACGAAAAAATTCGCAGAACGAATTAATTTCGTCTTGCGAGGCACCACTGTATTTTTGTATCTTAATAATTAAACATTCATTCTTATATATCTGCTTAACTTAACTTTGTGAAATCAGTCTAAACATATCAATAAATTCTTGTTGGAGCATCTTTTGGTCATGTATTCTTCTACACATTTCCATTCCTGTCTGAGATTTTGATTAGATTGCATTCTAACTGTTGCCGCCATTTTTGCTAATTCAATCATTTCAAAAAATTTATGTTGCCAGTCTTTCAATGTTGATTTCCAGTTTCTTGCCGTCAGTAACCTTGCGGCGGCTGTTGCATATAAAAAGATTCTCTTCATGTCTTTGGGAATGTCATTTGTTATAATTCCCAAAAGGAATGTTTCCGGCTTCTTACCAATTGTTGTTTCAATATTTTTTTTTCAGTTCTTCATGTATATTTCCCCCAAAATTTTTAATTTTATCACATCCCCACCAGGACGTCTCAAAAGTTTCAAAAGTAAAGTCTCTCAATAGTTTTTCAAAAGTTTCAATGGAAGACGTCTCAAAGCCTCAAAAGGACAGTGTCTCCAAAATGATACTACTGTTTCGCAATAATCTTCATCAGCCAATATTTTTCAACAGAATATGTAAGTAAGATTCATGCTACAGATCAGGGCTCTGTTTCCCCCCTCTACATCTATTGCTGTAGCTCTTTTCTACTTCAAAAGACAGCAGGCACCCTAACCTAGAGAGGAAGCCTAATTGATCCATTATGGATGTCATATTGCATTACCTTACTCAGCACGGATTGAATTATATGATGTCATATTTGTCTTTACTAATCTCATGTGATACATCAGAATGTGGCTTCAAAGATGCAGAGACGATCACACTCTGGTGCAATTCTCACAGAGGCAGGCAATATCTGTTTGGGTGGCATCATTTCAAGACCGTAGATGATTGCTCACATGGTGAAAAGATCTGCCATAGTTAAAAATAAGTCTCTCTTTATGTGAATCCCCGCAGAAAGAAAATTTCTCAGGGAGAAATATATAGTATTTAAAATGCTACGCAGAAAGGTTTGCATTAGGCAAGGAAAAGATTGGATGTTTCCATTTGAGGGTCTATGCAGCCTGAGATGTCTCTGTCCGCAAGAAGATGAAACCTTGCCAACAAACGTCTGTATAGTTAAAGCTATGGTTTTCCCAGTAGTGATGTATGGAAGTGGGAGCTGGACCATAAAGAGGGCTGATTGCCGAAAATTGATGCTTTTGAATTATGGTGCTGGAGGAGACTCTTGAGAGTCCCATGGACTGCAAGAAGATCAAACCTATCCATTCTTAAGGAAATCAGCCCTGAGTGCTCACTGGAAGGACAGATCCTGAAGCTGAGGCTCCAGTACTTTGGCCACCTCATGAGAAGAGAAGACTCCCTGGAAAAGACCCTGATGTTGGGAACGATGGAGGGCACAAGGAGAAGGGGACAACAGAGGATGAGATGGCTGGACAGTGTTCTCAAATCTACCAGCATGAGTTTGACCAAACTGTGGGAGGCAGTGGAAGACAGGAGTGCCTGGCGTGCTCTGGTCCATGGAGTCAGAGAAGAGTCAGACACGACTAATCGACTAACCAACAACAAAAGCTTGGAAGCTGAATGCCTTGTGAGTCAAATGTTTTGGTTCCTGAACGCTGCAAACCCAGAAGTGAGTGTTCCGGTTTGTGAATGTTCTTTGGAAGCCGAACGTCCAACGTGGCTTCCACGGCTTCCTGCAGCCAATCGGGAGACGCGCCTTGGTTATCAAACGTTTTGGAAGTCGAATGGACCTCCAGAATGGATTCCGTTTGGCTTCAACTGTATCTTTGAATGGAGATGGAATTGATATTTTTATTGTACATTCCTCACAATCTCTCCCTTTTGCAGAACTGAGAGAAATGAGTGCCTGGTGTGAGAGAAACATGGAGCAATGTACTACGCAGTTTCCTAAAATATTCCCTGCCACCCCAGACAATCTTTCAGCTTTCATTCACAGCATATTAATATTCCCTATAGCAAGGATTGTTTTTGTAAAAACAGTATTTCCCACCCCTTTATTACCCCAAACTAGTTTTTCTGGAATCAGATCATGCTCTTAAATTTTCTGAATTTGGCAAAGGTGTGAAATGTGGTGTTGGGTCAGACTGTTCAAATCTGTTTAGTTACCTCTTTTCAAAGTGTCCCCCCCCCTCTATATATATAAAACCCAGAGTGGAAACTATTTATGCATACAATAGTGGAAAGCTGTCCTGCACAAACTCATTTAAATGAATTACGCAAGACAGTAGGAACTGCTCTGTTGGGCCGCAAATGAATATTAAATTTATAGCAATATCATACCATTTTAAACAGTTATGGCTGAACTCAAAGAATTCTGGGAACTGTAGTTTGTTAAGTGTGCTGAGCATTGTTCGGAGACTTCTCTCAGAGCTACAATTCTCAGAGTAGTTCAACAATTATAGATTTGTAGAGATCCTAAGGGTTATCTAGTAATCTGCTCCAACCCCATACAATGCAGGAATCTCAACTAAAGCATCCATGACAGATGGCCATTCAACTTCTGCTTAAAAACCTCCAAGGAAGGAAAGTTCAGGGAACACTGGAAATTGTAGCTCTGTGAGGGAAATAGGGGTACAGTGGTACCTCAGGATACAGACGCTTCAGGCTACAGATGCTTCAGGTTACAGACTCCGCTAACCCAGAAATAGTACCTCAGGTTAAGAACTTTGCTTCAGGATGAGAACAGAAATCGTGCGGCGGCAGCGGGATGCCCCATTAGCTAATGTGGTACCTCAGGTTAAGAACAGTTTCAGGTTAAGAACGGACCTCCAGAACGAATTAAGTTCTTAACCCGAGGTACCACTGTATCTTAACTCTCACAGTACTCTTAACTACAGTGGTACCTTGGGTTAAGAGCTTAATCTGTTCTGGAGGCCCGTTCTTAACCTGAAACTGTTCTTAACCTGAGGTACCACTTTAGCTAAGGGGCCTCCCGCTGCTGCTGCTGTGCAATTTCTGTTCTCATCCTGAAGCAAAGTTCTTAACTCGAGGTACTATTTCTGGGTTAGTGGAGTCTGTAACCTGAAGCATCTGTAACCTGAAGCGTCTGTAACCCGAGGTACCACTGTACAGGCCCCTTGGGGGAAGCCATATCAGTTTAAAATGGTATGATACTGTTTTAAATGTACAGTGCAGATGGGGCAAGGCTTATAAGAGTGTACCCTATGGCTCCATGCAGTGTTCAAAACTCCCATTGTTCTAGCGCATTTTGTGAAAGGGAATTTCATTAGCGTGAGTAGTTTCTGAGCTCTGGGTGCAGTACTGCGCCTAAGATTTCAGATTAAAACTGCAGAGCGGATGGAAAGGAGGGCCTTTTTCTGCTTCCCCACTTCCAGCTACTCTCTGAAGACTGGAGAAGAGACAAGAATATCAATGACTGAAAAAGAAGGGACTTTTTATCATATGTGGTGGGAATGTAGAGAAGTTAAAAAAAATAGGAAATGATATACAATGAGTTGAAAAAAATGTTTAAAATGACATTTTTTAAAAAAACCTGAAGCATTTTTGTTAGGGATTGTAGGACAAGACCTGCCAAGAAAAACAAAGAATTAATTTATGTATGTTACAACAGCGTCAAGAGTCTTGATAGCACATGGATGGGAAAATGAGGAAATCCCAATGAAAGAACAGTGGCAAGAAAAATTGATGAGCTATGCAGAGCTGGCTAAATTGACATACAAACTGAGGGACAAAGGCAACTGTGACTTTAAGGAAGAATGGGAGCTTTTTACAATTTATCTAAAAAGACAACAAAATGAACTGGACTCCTTGGCAGGTTTTGAATAAACATACACAAATTTATTGGTTGATAACATGGTAGATAGATAATATGTAAGGATATGTATAATTTTATAACATGCAGAGAATAATATGTGCTGAGAAATCAGAGAGGAGCTGAGGGAAGTTTCGGGTGGGAGGGAGGGTTTGAAGGGGGGAAAGGGAAAAAAATTATTATGATATGTTTTGATAATTTGTTATGTTGAAATTGTTAATAAAAACTTTTTTAAAAAAGAATATGAATGACCATGAATTTTAGCTGCAGTTCATTCATTTTCAGCTTTGTATTCTTGTTATAAAAAAGCTCACTTAGACATTCCGTTGTTGCACCCATAACCTAGATTTAAGTTGCCATTTAGCTCCTAGCTTTCATTTCTCAGTTTTTAACACTGGCTCCATGTTCTCAAGACACATCAGTGCTTTTCAGAAGAAGCTCACATCAGTCTTCAGGTTAAAACCCTTCAAAATAATTTCTGCTGGCTTTCAGAAGGTGATGTTTGTTTTTGTGAAATAGTTATCAATTCGGCACGTGATTTGACATGGGTTAATGATACAAGTAAATCAAACTGAACTTGCGCCAAATGAAAACTGCTACAGTAAGGGCAGACTGCTTAAATATAAGGCAGATATGTGCAAAGAAGAACAGTTCAAGAAAATGGTGATTATTACCTCTGCCATTCAGACTGGAAACTATCTTATTATTGGTCACACTGAAATAAGTGTAGTCACTCACGTTGTGAGGTGCACAAGGAAATGGATAAGAATGTGGTGTTTTCTCTGAATAAACAATAGCCACTTTCATGCAGCCGAGGCAACAGAATATTTTGAACCTCAGAATGACAGATCTGGGTCACGCTGGGTGTCATCCAGAATGATTAAAATTATGGAGAAACTTGGCTATCTTCAACAGGTTTTGGTGCATAGCAGAGCATGCAGCAATAACCTGTGGTTTGGAAACATGATAAGAAAGTCACACCATTTCTTATTTGTTGATACTATCCTGCTGCTGCTGCTGCTGCTGCTAATTGTCACCATCGTCATCATCCAAATAATGTAATTAAATTTTATTTTATTTTTCTCTTCCAGACTATACAAAGAAAAGCAGCTTTAAAATATTAAGAGAACAGCAAGTAATTTACATGGGAAAGGACATCACATGAACTTTTTCAAGGATGCCTGAAGGCAAAAACATGGGAGAGCGATACTTGGGAGAATATCACAAATTCTTTCTTTTCTTTTTTCTTAAAGAAAGCAGGAAAGAAACGTATTTATGGAGGAATTCAGGGACACATGTTTTTCACTTGATGTTTGCAATGTCGTGGTCAGGCTAGATTCACCTCTCGTTGCTCTTGAAAAAGACACCTGTGCATGCCAAACTGTGGATGGCGATGCCAGGTGGATAGACATTAATGCGCAGGTGCACCAGGCTTACATTCTTGGTTTCTAATCTAGCAAGTGACACATGCAGGAAAGCTTGCTTGTACAGAGGTACCTCGGGTTAAGAACTTGATTCGTTCCGGAGGTCCGTTGTTAACATGAAACTGTTCTTAACCTGAGACACCACTTTAGCTAATGGGGTCTCCTGCTGTTGCCACACTGCCATCACACGATTTCTGTTTTCATCCTGAAGCAAAGTTCTTAACCTGAGGTACTATTTCTGGGTTAGCGGAGTCTGTAACCTGAAGCGTCTGTAACCTGAAGTGTCTGTAACCCAAGGTACCAGTGTATGTATGGCTCTCCCTAGCAGCTAAACTGGGTCTATATGTGGTGACTTTTGCATATGCATTTCTTCCCAGATACCTTAGATCAAAAAGGGAGGCCCTGCTCTGTATCCCTGCTTTTCAGATGGGTTGAGGATTATAGAATCATAGAATTGTAGACTTGGAAGGGACTCCAAGAGTCATCTAGTCCAATGGAGGAAAATGCAGGATTGGCTCTGCTGTTGGTCTGGATGATGCTGAGCTTCCTGGGGCTTTGCCCCCACCCCCTTAGTAACCGGCAGAAACGTGCAGCATTTAGAAGCCGCTCGCCCCATCCTGCTGGCTGCTATTGAGCACTGGTGTGGCTTGGTGGCCATCCGAATAACATAATAAGCCAGCCTTAGTCCCAATGCACAAAGGTAATGTAAGACCACGGTCCACCTCCCAGTTCCTCATCATCAGAAGCCTCTCAACAGAGGCGGTTTTAGGGTAGCATGACTAGTGCGGCCATACTGGGCACCGCACCTCAGGGGGCACAACATCAATGCTGTAGAATGGAGCCCCAACAATGTTTAGGCAACACAATGACCATATACATACGTAATAGACAATCTTTATAGAATTCCTTCAAACAATAACAGCAGTGACTACATTATCACATGAGCACTGCTCCACAGCATTTGATATTTTCATTTACATATATTCATTTGAAATAAGATGGGCTTATGAAACAATTCTATATTCTCTCAACACGCTGACGAAGATCTATGAAACAACAGTCAATATCTGGAATCTCTGTTCAGTGTTGGACATTATATTTGCTGAATACATGAAGCTCTACAGCTCATCTTTCATCGTACAAAGTTTGGTAATGCTAAAGGGTCCATTAGGTCCAGTCGTGGCCAACTCTGGGGTTGCGGCGCTCATCTCGCTTTATTGGCCGAGGGAGCCAGCGATCAGCTTCCGGGTCATGTAGCCAGCATGACTAAGCCACTTCTGGCGAACCAGAGCAACGCATGGAAACGCCGTTTACCTTCCCACCGGAGCGGTACCTATTTATCTACTTACACTTTGACATGCTTTCGAACCGCTAGGTTGGCAGGAGCAGGGACCGAGCAACGGGAGCTCACCCTGTCACGGGGATTCGAACCGCCAACCTTCTGATCGGCAGGCCCAAGAGGCTCAGTGGTTTAACCCACAGCGCCACCCTACTAAGTTTGGTACCTCGCTTCATTTAAAGATTTCCAGAGACTTTGAAACTAAGATTTCATTTTGAACTTGTTATTGTTTGAATGAATTCTATAAAGATTGTCCATTATGTATGTATATGGTCATTGTGTTGCTTAAACATTGTTGATGTTCTCTTTTGCAACACAGGAGTTTGTTTGGATACTTATTGTTGTAGAATGGAGCGTGACAGTCTGCGACGGTGGAGGGCAAATTTTAGTGTTGCGCAGGGCGCCACTCAAATTTGAGAGCCCTGCCTGTCAGTGCTTGTTTCTTCGCAACCATGGCAATGCTGCTGGTGAAACACTCTATGGCAGGCATAGGCAAACTCGGTCAGGGATGATGGGAATTGTAGTCCCAAAACATCTGGAGGGCCGAGTTTGCCTGTGCCTGCTCTATGGATCCTTCCTGACATTACAAGTTCATTAGTGGTCTGGAAGACTCAGCTGAATGTGTCCTCCCCATGGTGACATCCTTGGCTCTGGGCGCATAACCATTACATTGGGTCTGCCAGGGGCATGGATGACCCCCAGGCATATGACAGGAACGTTTCCAGCCTGTCCCTCCCATCAGCATGCAGCTCTAGGGAGTTCCAACAGCCTTCCCTGACGATTTATAGTGACTCATGTCTTGGAGACATTGAGCACACATCCAGAGTCCAGCAGAGATACAACGCAGTCAGAGCTAGGCTGGGGTTGTGAGCACAAGGACTTGCCGACCAGAAGGTTGGTGGTTCGAATCCCCGCGACAGTGTGAGCTCCCGTTGCTCGGTCCCTGCTCCTGCCAACCTTTACCTAGAAGAAAAGAAACCATGTCTCCTTTCTCTGGTCTTCCTCGGAGAGAAGTCAGAAGTGAAAGCAAAAACAAACGGAAACAGTGTGCAGTGAACATCTGCTCCCGTGATTCCAACAGTCGGTGCTGGAATGCATAACACAGACATGTGATGAACCAATCCTACACAATATCTGCATAGTGAGAGGAACAGAAACCCAGCAGTGCTGTAGCCCAGAGTTGCCAGGGGCCCCAGCTCCAGAAATGGTATCAAATGCCATGGCATGTCAGCTGTAAAATGCTATCTTCCCTTGCATAAAGGTAAAGGTAAAGGGACCCCTGACCATTAGGTCCAGTCGCGGACGACTCTGGGGTTGTGGCGCTCATCTCGCTTTACTGACTGAGGGAGCCAGCGTACAGCTTCCTGGTCATGTGGCCAGCATGACTAAGCCACTTCTGGCGAACCAGAGCAGCGCACGGAAACGCCGTTTACCTTTCCGCTGGAGTGGTACCTATTTATCTACTTGCACTTTGTGCTTTCGAACTGCTAGGTTGGCAGGAGCAGGGACCGAGCAATGGGAGCTCACCCCGTCGCGGGGATTCGATCCGCCAACCTTCTGATCAGCAAGTCCTAGGCTCTGTGGTTTAACCCACAGCGCCACCCGCGTCCCTCTTCCCTTGCATGTCAACTGTTAAAACGGTCAAATATTCCATCGTAAATATCAAAAAAAGACTATCATCAGGGGCTAAATGCACCTATCAAACATTCCTAGATGGAGATTTGATTCAGCTTTCATGAAATCATTTTTTAAAAGCTGAAGAAAGTTTTTTTGGGGGGTCTCTTCTGTCCCTATCATGAAATTTTCTTTTTTTACCAATGTGTTTAAAATAGCCCTATTAAAAATTAAAATCACTTTGGCGACAAGTGATGGTGCTTCAGGGCCCTTGCAGTGTAAATGCTGCACGCCAGCCAAAAACAATGCAAATGTTTAGCTGCTGGCATGAGCCAGTCCCTTTCAGTGGCAAATCATAATTGCTTTAGGACTTTCGGAATCCACTTTTGAATTCAAAGCGTCAGACAAATAATTGGATTTCCTACAAACATGCTGAGCTGTGTTCCTCTCCCCGCCTTGCTTCATGTCCTCAGGGCTCTGTTTCTGCTTTATATCAAGCTGCACCTAGTAGGTTAATTGGAAGGATGGGTAGATCTCTCTGCCTTAAGATGTCCATCTGCATTAGGTAAAATTCCCTCTGTCGTCTTTATCACCTTCTACGGGAATTATTCACATTAGGGCCAGAGAAGCAGGAAACACAGTCAAAACGGCTTTGTAGTTTACCAATAGCCCCGGTCTCGTAGCCTTGCAATCCAAGCCAATTACATTCCAGCTGACTTATTTTTGACGCTGTCTGCTCACTTGATGTGTCTCCTTGACTGCAGGGCAGCCCTAAATATGCTTTGGGCTATTTGCCTAGACGGCTCTTGCTGCAGGTAAAAGTCGAGCTGGAAATACTGTTGCGGTTTGATCTGTGCGCACTTTCGACTGTGTGGTATCAAAGATGAAACTCTTCAACTCCCCATCGCTGTGCCCAGTAATCAAAAAGATAATGCGCCGATGAAAGAAAGTGCATCCTATTTCGTGACTTTTAAATTAGTATTTAAAAAGTAGCAGAGAGATTCCAAGGGCAAAGGACCCCAAAAATATAAAAAATGCAAGCACCTAAACACCCAAACTCCAATTCCTTATGTTTATGAAATGCCCTATTTGCAAACTAACCAATGTGCAGATGTGCCAGGATATGTTATTCTTCTTGGAAGTTCACAAACAGATGAAACCTGCTTCACAAACAGTGCATATTTTTTTCTTGTTAAAATTGTGTTACTGAACATTATGCACAATGTCATTGTGTTACTGAACATATGCACACTTTTGCCAAAGTTTTGCAAAAGAAACTGGGAGCCAGTGTGGTGTAGTGGTTAAGAGCGGTAGTCTCGTAATCTGGTGAACTGGGTTCGATTCCCTGCTCCTCCACATGCAGCTGCTGGGTGACCTTGGGCTAGTCACACTTCTCTTAAGTCTCTCAGCCTCACTCACCTCACAGAGTGTTTGTTGTGGGGGAGGAAGGGAAAGGAGAATGTTAGCCGCTTTGAGACTCCTTAGGGTAGTGATAAAGTGGGAGATCAAATCCAAAACTCTTCTTCTCCTCTTCTTCTTGTATTATATTGGGAGCAGAGGTGAAAGCCACATCTCATTGAAATTATTTACATTTTTTAAAAAAAGGATTTTAATAGTTAACCATGAGAGGGCCAGGTTCCCACTGCAGGAGCTGGGCTGCGGCAGTAGCTGCAAACTGTTTTAATACAGAAGAAAATGCAGATTGATAGTGAGGGATTAAAATACTTATAAAAATGACAACATTGCTAAAGTCTGGCTGGGCACTTGACCCCTTTTATGGTATTCATTATAGGTAGGAGAAGCACAGGGGCAGCATGGCAATGACAGACTTTGCCCCAACTCACACAATTTATTTGAACTCCTGAACAGATGCTAATTTCCACTTTGCTAATTCAGGGTTTCATGGGAAGAGCTCTCTGCACATTCAGCTGTACATATAGATTCTTTCCAAGCATCTAAAGAATGTGCATAGGTAGGGCTAGAGTCCGTCTCCCTACATGTATTTATTCTGTCCAGAACTAAATGCTTGAAAGGACTGTTGTGTGCTCAGGTGCCGCCGCCGGAAAATTAGCACATTGCTTCCTCCACTGTCTTATTCCAGCAATTCTACCACAGCCACTAAAGCTCAACAGAACTGTTTTTTTACTACAGAGGACATGTGTACCTGCACCTTGTAATCTCTCAAAGTGCTCAGCTGACTGCGCTCCATCTTCAGCTGGGCTCACAGCTTCATTTGTTAGTTGTTCAGGGACTAGGATTGATTGATTGATTGATTGATTGATTGATTGATGCTCTCCTCCAAGGAGCTCAAAATGGCCTATATGGTTTTCACCCTCCATATTTTTATCCTCACACAACAATCATGTCAGGTAGGCTAGGCTGAGATGCAGTTACTGACTCTAGGTAGCCCAGTTAATTTTTTGGCTGAGTGGGGAGTCTCCTCCTCTCCAGGGTTTTCCCCAAGCAATCATAGACTGTGTCTGCTTGCAGCCAATCTCTCCTCTGCCCTTTTCATGCCTCTACTGGTTCTGGGAGACAAGTGGGAAGGGGAGCTTGTCTCAGCAGAAGGGGAAGATACTTGTGACTCTTCACATGTTTGATTCATCTCTGCCTTTTGGCCTCCCTCCTCCCTCTCCCCTGCCTCAGTTTCTGCATCTGATTCTGGACTTTTCTCTGCTAGAGACTCTCCCAACTCACTAAGCCTTGTTACATCTTCAGCTTCCAACACCTGCTTTTCTCCATCTTCTCCCTTTTCTCCCTCTGGCCACTTATCATTGTCCCACCACCACTCCCTGGGCTCTGAACTTTTTTTATATATATATAAGATATTTATTAAAGTTTTAGAAGTACAAAAAGAGAAATCAAGAAAAAATAAAATACGAAAAGGAAAAAAGAAAAATCAGTAAGCAAAAAGAAGAATCAAGAAGAAAAAAAGGAAAAAATACAACAAATCTTCCCATTACTTTCCTTTCATTAGCTTATTTCACTGACCTCCTCACACCTCCCTTTCTTGTATTCTAAGTCAATTATCCATTTCAGCAAATCCTTTCCCTCTTTTCAAATTTTTGTCCTGAAAATTTATCTTGATACTAATATAAGTTTACTTTCCCTCCTTTCACCAATTAACAGTCTATTTTTCTTAAATCTTTGTTACATTTCTGCTAGAGTCACATAAATTCATTCCAACATCATTCTAACATTCATTGATCTTACAATACTTTTGTAAATAGTCTTTAAATTTCTTCCAATCTTCCTCCACTGTCTCTTCTCCCTGGTCTCAGATTCTGCTAGTCATTCCCGCCAGTTCCATATAGTCCATGAACCTTCTTCCTTTGAACCTCCCTTCCAGCTGGTTCCTGCCACCATTCCTCTGCATCCAACCAGTCCATGACACTGGAGTGCTTTGTGGATAACTATATTGCCACAAAGTAACAACCATTGTGACCTAACATCTCATTTCACGGCTTATTCACCTGACACACAACTACTTCCACCCTCCCATGTGGCTCCATAAGCACTGTGCTGGTCCAGGGGGGAGGTTACCATGGGGCGAGGTCCAGGACCTGAGTTGAGGGTCAGCAGACAGTCCTCCTCGGGCGAAGTGGGGTCCACAGTGAGAAGCCGGACAAGGACAGGAACTTTGGGGAAACAGGACTGGATGCTGGCCAAAACAGCTCTTCAACAACCTGGGACCGGGCTGACTGGCCTTTATCTTCTCTGAGGCCAGGGGCGGTCCCGGCCCCCAGGAGACCTGCCTCTCCTGGCCTTAAGGCGAGCACTCCTCCTGGGAGAAACCAGTTCCCTTCGCCTCTCTGCCCTGAGCCTCTGCATTTCAGGAGAGGCTGAAGGGTTACTGGACCCAGGGGAAGACTCACCTGTAGCCACTGAGTCCTCAACCACCTCCGGAGCCAGAGTGGATTCACCTGGTGCCTGCTCCTGAGGATCCGGCACAGGTGTAGGCGCTTCAGAATCAAGGCCCTGCCCCAGTTCAGCCGGCCCTGGAGGCGGGGACTCCTGTGCAGGCTGGGATTCCTCCGGTTCAGCCTCTGAATCGGATTCCTAGGCCATCACAAGCACATTCTCTGATGTCTGTATGTTGCTCAAAGACAGGGGCGTCTTACCCATAGAGGCTAGTGGTGCAGGGCGCCAGGGCGCCAAGTTCTGGAGGGTGCCAGGAAAGAGGTGGAGGCTGGATGCGGTGCCTCCCAGCATCAGCTCGCCACCCTCGCCCACCTCCACCATGCCGCGCTGAAGCAGCGCCGTGCCTGGAGTGCTGTCACCACCATGACACAAAGCGGCCAGCTGAGCTGGGAGGTGCCGTGTCCAGTCTCCACCTCTTATTCACCAGAGGAACCGCCCTCCAGCCACTGACTGCCTCCTCCAGCCCTGCCAGCAGCACCATCCTCCCTAAAAATCTCTGGGAAACAGGGGGGGGGGTCTGGAGGGAGCTTTGCACGACGGCGCCGCATATGCTTAAGATGGCCCTGCTCAAAGAACTCTGTCATACACACCCACTCAAAGCTGACCTAAATGTCAAAAAACTGGCCTGGCCTTCTGCCCCCCACCCTGAATGGTTGACAAGCAAGTTGTGGCTGACAGAATGGAATGTGGTGTGATATTATTTGGAATCACAATCTGACGTTGCCTCCTCGCCACAGCTTTATCTCTGTGGACACTGGGGCAATTTACAAATTCCTGGACCACACCTGAATTTCCACTGAGCTGTGTGAGCCAGAACATTGCCAGTTCAGATCTCACCTCCGTCCCAAATTTACAGGGCATGGCCCTTTGAAACCCATGATTTCTCATCCTCAACACCCACCCACAACGTGAGAGGTTGGAATGTTGACCTACTTTGTAGCGCTGTTGTAAGTGGATTTATGCACCAAGCCATATCTCTATGATGATGATGTGGTAGATGTTGCAGGCACACGCTCTTCCTGATCCCAGAACTGCAAACGTAACAGAAGGCTGCACACCTGTTGCTGAGTGTATGGCCACCCCAGGACAGTGACTCAAAACAAGGCCATGTATACAGTTCCACAAGCATCACCAGATGTGAATACTCTGCCACCAGCACAGACATCAGTTGCATTGCTCTACTAAAGAAATGTTTCACACAGAACACCATTTCTGGTATGGATTGCTGATGGTAGTTTAAGACAAAGCCACTTTCGACATCAAGAGGAAGTGGTGTTGTGGGCTCACACCCCCAACAGATCATGTAGTGGCTGGCTTCAGCCCCGCGCGACCAGGGGAATCCTCGGGCTGCGTCAGACCCAGAGCGAGCCACTCGGCTGGCTCCGGGGGCGTGGCCTGGGTCATTTAAGGCCGGCGTGGCCCCGGAATCTCCCCTTTTCGTCCACGCAGCTGATCTGGTTTCCCACCCACCCTTTAGGTCTTCTTTTGACCTTGCTATGGACTTCGGTTGGTCGCCGTTGAGGGGCCTGGTAGAATTTTTTTCCACTTGGCGAATTGGCACCGGCCATTTGGTTTTTCGCCTACCTCGTAGCAAATCGTCACAACATCTTGGTTTGGCAGTTAGGCATTGGAAGGGGTATTGTTATGTAGATGTGGTGGGGGGGGAGTGCCATCACCTCCCCCAAATATTTAAGGGTAAAGGATTCCGGGAGCCGTTGCCTCGTCCAAAACCTATGGAGGCCAGAGCCTAAAGCACTCCCCCGAGCGGTGACCCTGGGGGGAGTTCCTAGTAATATGCATCACAGGGCTCCCCCTGCTGGTGTTAACCCTTTCCGGTTTTTATGTTAACAGGCTGAAGGCGGATAGTCTGACAGGACCAATGCCTAAGCCAATACCGCTCTTACCTGCAACCAATAAAGTTGTGGCCAATTTTCGCCCATTAACCTAAATTAATGGTGTCCTGTGTCTTTATTTATTCCAACTGGTGGGAGGCGGGAAGCGCCACACAATTAGATTGGGTGACTAATTTTGAAACAAACAGGCAAGCAAGCCAAAAAAGCAAACAAACCACAACACCCTGCAGGGATAGCAATCTACAATGAGTAATATAGATATATTGTTATCAGCTTTCTCTTCCCTTGTGCTGGAAGGCTTAATAAGGCACGGTTAATTAGGAAACAATGGGGATCCTGTTCAGGTGGAAACTTGGAAATCTGTTCCTTCCCAAGCAGAGGTGTTTCTTTTGTATTTCGACTACAAGAACAATAGAACAGAGACATCAGAAAGCACAGAGTGATAACTTCACAGCTGCCAATTTTGGTAAGAGCAGCCTTTGAATCTGCATGTCATCAGATTGCATAAGATTATATATTTTTCTGCATCTCAATTACATTTGACTGATAATATGGAATCAAAAGATAATCTTGAAACAAAAGCAGGTACATCTTCCTTTGTAAAAGGAACCCCTGACTGAGCTGCAGGCTGCATTCTGCCTGGAACGACTGCCTTGTTTAACTTCGTATAATATTATTAGAAATTACCATTTATATATTTGTAATAAATAGCATCAAAAGATTAGGAATTAGAAGTGGGGAATTAAAATCTCCCTTCTCACCTAATTCAAATATTGTTCCTGTCTTACATAGATTACTCATGCAATGTAAATCCATAGTCGCCTCCCTGCCTTAATCTGTATAAATTAGCACCACAGCGGCTAATGACATAGTGAAAATGTTTACATATGTGTAAGCATTAATCACTTCCAGAACTCATTATCAAAAGAAATCTCTTACAAGATATTCGCCGTTATTAGTCTTTTGGCAAGATAGCCAGTTTCATTTAATTAAGGTGTTAAGCAAATTAGAAATGACATCTTTTGAGATAAATTGATGTTGGGTTGGAATTGGGTCAGTGACATTTTTTAAATATTTTTTTTGCCACAAAATCCTGAAGAAGTGCCTAAAGGAATTCTTATTGCTGTATTAATTCATGTGAATATATGAGATTTTTTGATATTTGAACAATTGAAAGAAATTATACATGCCAAAGTTTAAAAACCTGAACTCTCTCTGTATATGTGGGAGGGGGGCTCCTTCTTTTAAAGAACTGTTGACCCACCAGAAAAGTCACCCAGTGCTTCCTTTCCTTAGCAAAGAAACGGGTTTGATCATTTTCTTTGCAGTTATCCTCTTCCCATTATTTGTGGGGCATAGGGTGTTAAAGAAGGGCCAGAGGGTGTTAAAGAAGGATCAGACATTTTTTATGTATGCAACAACAGCAGCAAGGATACTTATCGCCAAGCACTGGAAAACCCAAGATTTGCCCACACTGGAAGAATGGCAGGTGCAACTGATAGACTATATGGAATTAGCAGAAATGACTGGCAGAATCCGAGACCTGGGAGAAGAGGCTGTGGAGGAGGACTGGAAGAAATTTAAGGACTATTTACAAAAATACTGTAAATTGTATGAGTGTTAAGAAAGATGTAAGATTATTAATAATATGGCACCATTAAGATAGTTAAAAGGAGTATGAAGATAAATGAAAATATAAGAAAAGACAAATTTTGGATAAATATTATGCTAAAATTAAGCTTTTAAGGTTTGGGTAAAACTATCTAAAATTAGGGACACAATATTGGAAATTATAATATAAGAATTGAAACAAGGTGATAAATTGCTGGGTAAAGTTCAAAAAATTTAGAACGCAGGAACGAGAGATGTGAGGAATTCCAAAGAAGTGAAGAAAATGTGGATATTGAAAAAATTATATGTTATTTTGTTTGCTTTTTTTGTTGTATTGAGAAAACCTTTAATAAAAAATTTAAAAAAATATATTTGTGGGGCATAGGAATTCGTTCATTATTATTTTTTTCAAAATATTGTCCGGCCCACCACGTGGTCTGAGGGATGGTGGACCAGCCCATGGCTGCAACAGGTTGCTGATCCCTGATCTAGCCCAACCACAAACATATAACAGTAGGACCCAGGTCTAAGCAGAACATTATACTAGCTACAAAACAGGAGTGTTGTCAAGAAAGCGCCAAAATTATTTAACAAACTTTTCCATGGGTTTTCTGTTCCATGGGTCTTCTGTACACATTTACTCATGAGTATTTGGAGATAATGCACAAATTGGAAGCTTAACCGAACACTGAATCAAGTTCCATGTTAACTCTTAATCATCATCACTTACATGGGCGTAAGTCCCATTGAGTTCACCTTTGAATAGACAGGTACGGGATTGCACTGTTAATGCTGGTTCCTATTTGGGAAAGGGAAGAAATCACATTTTCTTTCCACATTTCATGAAAAGATATAGAGTGGAATTGGTTAATCATGTAACTCTGTTGAGGAGAATCTTGTCCAACATTCCTGTTGAGTCCTGCTTGTGATTATGTGGATAACTGAATTTGGTAGAACTTTGCCAAGGGCACAATCTCACACAATTATTTCAAGAAAAAGTTACTTAACCTTTAGCAACCAAGGATTTAGTAATCCAACCAATTCTAAGATTCACAAAAGCATTAAACTCCACTGTAAGCATAAGCAACTCGGTTTTATTTCTACACAAAATTACACAAACACACACTTTCTCCTGATTTCTACTTATTGCTCAGTATGTTAAGAATATGACCATGATTATTATTTTTTAAGGAGCTGGGTAGAGCAATCACACTGGGAGGTGGTTGTTTAGACTTAGAATCATAGATTTGTAGAGCTAGAAGGGACCATGAGAGTCTAGTCCAACCCCCTGCAATGCAAGAATCTTTTGCCTAATGTGGGGTTGAACCCACAACTCTGAGATTAAGAGTCTCGTGCTCTACTGTCTGAGCTATCCAGCAGCTACTTGAATCACCCAAATCAAGCAAGGGAAATCAATGTCTATGGCAATGCAAATATGCATCTCAGTCAGGAGTTGGGAGCCTGTGGACTTCCAGACATTGTTGGACAGCCCCCATCTGTTGCCACCAGATATTATGGGAGTTGCAGTCCAGCAATGTATGGAGGGCCATATATTCCCCACCCATGAGCTAAATACGGACATTACAATAGTCATCCAGTTATCTCACTGAACTTAAAAGTAACATCTGCCATGGGTAAAGATGTATTCCCATCGGGAACCACTGTTGTTGTTGTTTAGTTGTTTAGTCGTGTCCAACTCTTTGTGACCCCATGGACCAGAGCACGCCAGGCACTACTGTCTTCCACTGCCTCCCGCAGTTTGGTCAGACTCATGTTCGTAGCTTCAAGAACACTGTCCAACCATCTCGTCCTCTGATGTCCCCTTCTCCTTGTGCCCTCCATCTTTCCCAATGTCAGGGTCTTTTCCAGGGAGTCTTCTCTTCTCATGAGGTGGCCAAAGTATTGGAGCCTCAGCTTCAGGATCTGTCCTTCCAGTGAGCACTCAGGGCTGATTTCCTTCAGAATGGAGAGGTTTGATCTTCTTGCAGTCCATGGGACTCTCAAGAGTCTCCTCCAGCACCATAATTCAAAAGCATCAGTTCTTTAGCGATCAGCCTTCTTTATGGTCCAGCTCTCACTTCCGTACATCACTACTGGGAAAACCATGGCTTTAACTATACGGACCACTAACTATGTACAAAAATGAGCTGCATTGAACTTGAGGCGTTCCTTGCCTGCAGTGACTGCATAATAGAGAGGTCAGATCCATGGCTCTGCTCCTCCATGCTGTTCACTCCTGATGTCATGTTCATGCAAATTGTCTTCAAAAACTCAAAGAGGAGGATTCCTTTTAAAAACACCCCAAACTTTAAAGGCTTCAGTTGCACAAAAACCCTTGGCTATGTGCAGTCACTCGGTGACCTACATGTCCCTGCAAGGCACAAATCCATACAACCCTCCTCCCACAATACATTCATGCTCTTGGGAGTTTCTGACAGTCAACCAGGAAGGATGATGAAGGAAAGACAGCTCAGTCTAAACCTATGCTGATCCCCTCGCCTGCGGAGGGATCTGTTATGATCGTTCTTACACATGCTGAAATTAATTTGTCCCCCCAAAATTCTCCCTTGTGAATGTTGAAGTCAAATAGCCTCCAGATATTCTCTGAATAACCAAATATTTGTCAGATATTCACCCACTACTTGATATCTACCTTTGACACTCAGGAATATTTCAGTTCCATGGTTGACATTCGACAACTGATATTTCATAATATTTGGTAGTTGGCGCACAATTATATCTGGTGTATTCGACAGTCCTGATAGCTGATGTGCAATGGCATATCACAGTGCTTTTCAAACTTCCTTCCTTCAAGAGAGCAAGTTCCACATTGTCTGCCAAGGCGTGCCTGTTCAATGAAGGTGATTTGGGGATATGCGCTAGGGCACATGCATTGTTGGGTCATCACATTATCCACTGTGAAGTGCTGAACACATTGAACATTGCCTTGTGCCTGTGCAGGGCAGAAGAAGATCCAGACTGATGATAAACATTATGTCTTTTAGGAAAGCTTGTCTTCTGATAAAAGTCACCTCAATAGGATTCCAAGGAAATCAGTTCCCAGGAGAATGTTTGGAAATCATTGTTATATTATATGTGGCACGATTTTTCAGGAGGATCACAACAGTGTTTAATATTTGACAGTATTTGATAGCTGACTTATAACTGCATTTATTTATTTTTTAGAAAAATATAGCATTTGATAGATAACATGCAATAGATATTTGTATTTTCGTATTTGGAACCTAGCAAATTAAAAGATGCCCCAAAGTTTTAAATATCTGCATTTTAAAGTAAAAAAATAATAAAATAAAATTGAATATTGAATATCGAAAAGGAATATTTAAATTGAAATTCTGAATAATTCATTAAAATGTTGAATGGTAACACTGGGAAATTTCATGCATTTTGAATATGTGTGTATATTTATTACAGCTCTAATCTGTTCTTAAACTCCAGAGCTATGTCATACTAGATTTTCCCTTTGCTATGTCATTGCTCTAATATTTGTGGTTCTGAGTTATTTCATTGTTCACTGAGTTTTGCTGGGCTGGGGTGATGAATTATTAAACACTGGATAGCAAGAATGCCTATTTGCAAAACACACTAAGTTCCAGATTATTTTCATGTACACTCTTGTGAAGTTACATTTTGATCTTTCAATCATACTCAGCCACATTGCACTTGGCTGCTGCCCACCAGTGGTGTATTATAGGGAATACATGAAAAAGGTGGATATAACATGCTATTTACTGTATCCACAGTGCAGAATATGCAGTGCCCCTGGTTTATTAGGTTAGCAAATGAAATAACTTAATTAAGGGCGGTGGTATGCGTTATATAAAAAAGGAATCTTCAATGAATTAAATTTTGTTCATAGGAATTTACTCGATGCAAATTTATAGAAATTACAAATGCATGTTATTTAATTTCATTGTGACATGTACCTTCCAAATTATCTTTTTAGCACAATTCAGATCCATTGACTTCAATGGAAATGTTAACTGTAAGCTTAAAGGAGCTTAGCTTTGGCTGAATTGTGCCTGATGGAGTTATGTATTTTTTGAGATACACTCTTTTTAAGTATATTGATGTCTTGTTTAATGCCAGATACTAATACAGTGGTACTTCAGGTTACATATGCTTCAGGTTACAGACTCGGCTAACCCAGAAATAATACCTTGGGTTAAGAACTTTGCTTCAGGATGAGAACAGAAATCGTGCTCTGGCGGCTCGGCAGCAGCGGGAGGCCCCATTAGCTAAAGTGGTACCTCAGGTTAAGAACAGTTTCAGGTTAAGAACGGACCTCCGGAACGAATTAAGTACTTAACCCGAGGTACCACTGTATTTAGGGACGTGGGTGGCGCTATGGGTTAAACCACAGAGCCTAGGACTTGCCAATCAGAAGGTCAACGGTTCGAATCCCATGACGGGGTGAGCTCCCGTTGCTCGGTCCCTGCTCCTGCCAACCTAGCAGTTCGAAAGTACATCAAAGTGCAAGTAGATAAATAGGTACCGCTCCAGCAGGAAGGTAAACGGCGTTTCCGTGCGCTGCTCTGGTTCGCCAGAAGCGGCTTAGTCATGCTGGCCACATGACCTGGAAGCTGTACACTGGCTCCCTCGGCCTATAAAGCGAGATGAGCGCTGCAACCCCAGAGTCGGTCACGACTGGACCTAATGGTCAGAGGTCCCTTTACCACTGTATTTAGGAAAAGTTTACTTTTAATAAAGGACTGTTTTGTTGTTCTTTTGGATGTTTTCTGGTATTAACAAAAGATCACAGTCTCTTGAACACTACAAGTTATTGTCTCAGAAACATTGAAAACAGTTGTGGTCATGTGAACAAAGGAGGTGACTATACTGAGCCAGTGGCCATATTTCTTGTATTATGAATAATTGTTTGCTTTTAAAACAATGCTGTAGAAACACTATATACACAGCCTCAAACTTTGTAAAACCATGCTTCCCACACACATAACCAGTGTTGGCATATTGAGACAGATCAAGAACTCCCTAATGTCTTGAGATGCTCTGTGGACTTCTGAGTCCCAAAATTGATGCATTAAAATAGAGTAACTGGTGCATTTTTTATTTTTAAGTAAAACCAAGGTGAATTCAAATGGGAAGGTGGTGGAGAGTTGGAGGAATATTTGGTTTTGACAAACAGGCCTGAGTTTTAATCCTAGTTAATTATTTTTCCAGAGCACTACACTGGGAGTGATTTAGGGAGAGATCTTTGCTAACTTTTAGGTGAGCTCTATATAGAATCATTCTATTTCTCTCTCCCCCTTAGTTCATCTGTAGGGCTTTCGGTGTGATTTATTCATTCCTTTTAATTCTAATCTCTTTCTGTTTCCCAACAAACAACACCCAAATTAATTATTTGTTTTTCATTTCATTTGTTTTCTCATTTTTTCCTTAGGTAGGTGTGTGTGTGTGTGTGTGTGTGTGTGTGTGTGTGTGTGTTTTTCATTTCCAATTTTCCCCCTCCTGGTTTTAGTTTGCTTGTTTAAAGTTTCATCTTCCTCTCTTCTGTTTTAGGGTACCAGTGATTTTATTGCATTGAATTCTTGATATCAAATATTAGTAGTTTTATGTACTGCGTTCCTTCTAGGGAAAAAATGTGTCAGTACTGCGTGCCCTTGAGTACCCCCAGAAAAAAGCACTGGTTTTATTAACATTTTATCCCCTCCTCCCTGTGGGGTGGGGGTTGTTTGTCTCTTTTGTTTTTTCACTTTATTGACAGCCTAATATTACCCGCTTACCCAGAGGCACCCCCCTTATGTCACCAGTTTTTCATTTTTAAAAAAATGCAAAATTAGAAGGCTTTTAAAAAAAGCTTTAAATGTTCCTTGCACACAAAAAAAGCCCTGGTTGGATCAGCCTGAAATTTGGCAGTCTTAATTCACTCAGAAGTGTTTCATTAGCCTGCAAATTTTATCTGCTTCTGTAAAAAGGGAGGGAAGCGGTAGCCATTTCCTCACTCCCCATTATAGTAAAAGTGAAAACAGAGTTTTGGGTCTAACAAATCGGAATAACACATTAAACTGGGAAGATACAGCGTGAAACTGAAATAGATTGGGTTGCCTGCCAACATAGACAAGGCAAATTTTTGTGGCCAGTTTACGCCCTTAATTATTAGGTGGGGGGAAAAAATGTCACAAAATAATCTGCAGTCTTCTGATTCCTCAGAACTCTTCATGAGACCAGATGGTAAAAACAGAACATTTGGTGGAAGACGGGGGAGAGGTTATTGGTCAGGCCACCATATCTGCATCTAGTAAGAATCTCAAGATGCTGGTTAGGAAGAGGTTGCAGACATTCCAATAAGGCCCTTTCAGGTGCTTTGCAGGTTTCAGGTTGCACCCAGGACTCCTGGGAAGGAGAACACACATAATGACTGGGGCCCCATCTCTGCAAATGCAATATTATTATTATTATTATTATTATTATTATTATTATTATTAATAATAATAATAATAATAATTTATTTATACCCCGCCCATCTGGCTGAGTTTCCCCAGCCACTCTGGGTGGCTCCCAATCAGTGTTAAAAACAGTACAGCATTACATATTAAAAACTTCCCTGAACAGGGCTGCCTTAAGATGTCTTCTGAATGTCAGGTAATTTTTTATCTCTTTGACATCTGATGGGAGGGCGTTCCACAAGGCAGGCGCCACTACCGAGAAGGCCCTCTGTCTGGTTCCCTGTAGCCTCACTTCTCGCAATGAGGGAACCGCCAGAAGGCCCTTGGTGCTGGATCTCAGCGTCCGGGCTGAACGATGGGGGTGGAGACGCTCCTTCAGGTATACTGGACCGAGGCCGTTTAGGGCTTTAAAGGTCAGCACCAACACTTTGAATTGTGCTCGGAAACATACTGGGAGCCAGTGTAGGTCTCTCAGAACCGGTGTTATGTGGTCCCGGCGGCCACTCCCAGTCACCAGTCTAGCTGCCGCATTCTGGATTCTTTATTATTATAAAGAAGTGGATAGAAGTGAATTTGGGTAGCTTTACCTAGTGGCTGGAAGGAAATGCTCTCTTGGAGAATAAAGATAGATCTTCACACTTCTCAATATTTGAAGACACAAATGACTTGGCCTCCCCCCTCCGTGTGTGTGTGTGTGTGTGTTTTACCATCTACCCTGTTGAACAGTTCTGGAAAACTGAAAAGCTTGCACACTGTGTTATGATGCTTTCTTAAGTCAAATAAAGACATTGTCCTAATATAGATTTTGGATTCTTTCTTAAACTGTAAGTCTCTTTTTGAGTTATTATGTATTATTGATACATAAATTAAATGACGACAAAATATAAATCTTGGAGTACAAACTCTATTAGTCTTTAGAATATGGCAAGGACAATAGCTACACCATCTGGTTGATTTTCACAACTTATTCAATCATTATGAATGTTTAACACACACACACACACACACACACACACACCCCAGACGCATTTAGCACTCTTTGTTGTTAAGCTTGAGATTTCCTTGCTGATTTCATTCTTCCTGCAAATTTATCAAACAAACACCCAGGTTTTTGATATGGTATGCTG
The DNA here is from genome assembly GCF_964106915.1 of Podarcis gaigeae. Lineage (NCBI taxonomy): Eukaryota > Metazoa > Chordata > Lepidosauria > Squamata > Lacertidae > Podarcis > Podarcis gaigeae. The sequence continues at coordinate 81,175,994 of NC_139683.1, read as the reverse complement.
TTTTAACTCCAGTTGTAATGTTATAATTATCACTGTTAATTTTAAGAACACATTCAAGCTCTGCCAACTATTTCATTTCTACAACAGAAAAATGCATACCTTCCTTTTATAATTCTTACAGGAATCACTCACAGGTTGCAAGAAGTAGCTGGTGCAAAACATCAGTATTAAGTGGTAAAACGTCTGCCAAGTTTGATGAATAGGTGGGAGTTCCACTCCTTGCCCCGACCCCATTCTTGGCTCATCCCCCCCGGTAGTGGGTGGCATGGTAGGGTACTGCCACTCACCTGACCTCTGATGAGCAGCATTGCTTCAGTTTACCAGGAGGTAGAAGTAGAGGGGTGAGGTGGTGTCAATGCTGGCATGGTGCAAATGCATTGGCAGGAGACCAGGCCAATGCCACTGGTGTATTTGCACCACGCCATGTGGCGCTGTGGGTTAAACCACAGAGTCTAGTACTTGCCGATCAGAAGGTCGGTGGTTCGAATCCCCGCAACGGGGTGAGCTCCCGTTGCTCAGTCCCTGCTCCTGCCAACCTAGCAGTTCGAAAGCACGTCAAAGTGCAAGTAGATAAATAGGTACCGCTCCGGCGGGAAGGTAAACGGCGTTTCCGTGTGCTGCTCTGGTTCGCCAGAAGCAACTTAGTCATGCTGGCCACATGACCTGGAAGCTGTACGCTGGCTCCCTCAGCCTATAGAGCAAGATGAGCGCCGCAACCCCAGAGTCAGCCACGACTGGACCTAATGGTCCCTTTACCTTTACGCTCACCACAGCCTTGCTCCTTCCCCTCTACCCCCCAGTAGCAGCAGCAACATGACCAACCAGACATCAGCAGCTGCAGCACCCACTGCTGATCCACTCACTAAACATGAGTACTCTCAGCTATGGTCCATGTTGACCTTGATCGTTCTATAGCACTCACTAGGAGCCCCTGAGAACCAGGTCAATGCTTGATGAGAGAATTTTGGGGGAGTGTAGCAAAGAGAATGTTGAGAACTGCCTCTATGTAGATGTAACTGGGGTTGTTGGAGTGTGTCTGGAATACCTACTCTCACAAAGACATAGAATAGTGGTGGACTGTGGGTTCTCAAATTTCAGTGGTGTCCTGTGTGATGCTAAAATTTGGTGCCCGCTGCCTCTTGTGTTCCTAAAATGCCTCTACATAGAATGTGGGATACGTGGAGTTCACATTCCCATCTGCATTGTAACATAGCCTGGGAGGGCAGGGTATAAATACAAATTATTATTATTATTATTATTATTATTATTATTATTATTATTATTATGTATCCACATCTATTACTCACTATCCTTTTGTCTGGGTTAGGTGCATAACTTTTACTGCAGAAACTAAGCTCTGCTGCATTTTAAATATACTTCTTACTTTTCAGACTCTTACTTATCTGTGTTTCAGCAACTTCTCTGCTCTTCCAGCAAATCCCCCTAGAATATTTTTTTTCTTGGTTCACATTCTCAAAGTGTACACAGCGTGGCACCTGATCTGGGGACCAGGTAACATTCACTGCGATGCCAATGATGATAATGGAACTTTCATCTTGCTTTAATTAGACATTTCGATCGAGCAGTTCAGAGAACGAGCAAAGTCCAATGTCACTTCATCACACAGTACAATCACCTCCCAGTTCTGAAGCATTGCCTCTGCTTTCCTCCAAAGCTTTTTGAACTGTGCATCTAGAAGGCTCAGCTCCTAGATGTTTCAGCACTCCACACCTTGTCCCGTCTTAAATGACTCCTTTTTAATAGGGTGATACACTTGACGTGGAACTCAAACCCTGAGGAGTCAGGCTCAGGTGTAACTATACACCATAACCTTGATTTCCCCTCACTTCATGTTGTATTAAGTACCTGACAGGAGATGCCCAGTTACATCTTGTCCTCAACACATATTACCTGGATCAGGTATATAGGTAAGACGCAAACAATTGTCTTCTGAACCATTATCAACTCTAATTTCCCATGTAATTTAGAGCCTCTTTGTAAACTCAGTGAAATCAGCATGTAACCAGGTGTGTGTGTGTGTGTGTGTGTGTAGCTATATAGGTATATAGATGTAAGTTAACTAACCAGTTGACAATGAAGAAACATGTGGACTACTTGCAATTTTCAGTATACGTTTTGATTCTGATGCAGGATTATACAGATGATCACAAGCAGAAACATCCCAACTTGACAAGTGGTACATATTAATGGCTGGGGTAACCCTTGTGGGAGCCCCAGGCTAACTGGAAAATCATCTAGGGCAAAACTCTTTCTGATAGTTGAGGCATAATCCCTTTCCTGAATTTGAGGCACATTTGACTCTTACAACTGAAACAGTTTACCGTATTTTTCGCTCTATAAGATGCACCAGACCATAAGACGCATGTAGTTTTTGGAGGAGGAAAACAAGAAAAAAAATATTCTGAATCCCAGAAGCCAGAACAGCAAGAGGGATTGCTGCGCAATGAAAGCAACAATCCCTCTTGCTGTTCTGGCTTCTGGGATAGCTGCGCAGCCTGCATTTGCTCCATAAGACGCACACACATTTCCCCTTACTTTTTAGGAGGGAAAAAGTGAGTCTTATAGAGCAAAAAATACGGTACTTTTAGAGCAGAGATATTGTGCCCTCTAGACATTGTTGACTAAAACTCCCAACATGATGATCAATGGTCATGAAGGACTAACTGTGTTTGTTGTCCCTCTTTTAGAGTGCGAAAGAGTGAACATTATGCATATGGGTATGCTTCTTGGTTGGGTGGAGGCAAGCCCAGAGCAATGACTCACTCTTGCAGAGATTCAATGGGCAGCCTCCAGATGCTTTGGCTGGCCATGAATGGGCTTGCATGATGGAAGGAAGCAGGTTGCGGGAGGCTGGCCTAAGTGCTCTGAAAGTGCTCAGCAAGATAATAATAATAATAATAATAATAATAATAATAATAATAATAATAATAATTTATTATTTGTACCCCGCCCATCTGGCTGTGTTTCCCCAGCCACTCTGGGCGGCTTCCAACAAAGATGAAAGATACACTAAAATGTCACATATTAAAAACTTCCCTGAACAGGGCTGCCTTCAGATGTCTTCTGAATGTCAGGTAGGTGTTTATCGCTTTGACATCTGATGGGAGGGCGTTCCACAGGGCGGGCGCCACTACTGAGGAGGCCCCCTGCCTGGTTCCCTGTAACTTGGCCTCTCGCGGTGAGGGAACCGCCAGAAGGCCCTCAGAGCTGGACCTCAGTATCCGGGCAGAACGATGGGGGAGGAGACGCTCCTTCAGATATACTGGACCGAGGGCCGTTTAGGGCTTTAAAGGTCAGCACCAACACTTTGAATTGCAAAAACAATTCTCAATGAGGCAGCAGCACAGCTCAAGTCACCCCTGGACTGCTGCTGCTGCAAGATCCACAGACACATAGCTTGCAGAACAATTGATCTCAGTTAGATCCTGCATTCTGCTTTTCATAAGAAGAAAAATGCAGAAGAGCTTCTCAACTCTCCATCAAGCAAGCCTTGCCCCCAACAGAGAGAGGAACCTCTTGCAAAGCTGGCTGTCATTTCTTTATAATGTGTTCCACCAGGAAAGGGGGGGGGGAGAGAGAGAGAGAGAAGAAAAACAAACAAAGCAAAGGATCAATTTTTAAGCCTTAGGGTTATGTTCCTGATGCTTGATTCTCCTGCAGATTGAAAAGGTAACAAATAGCGCAAGTTAGAAAGGAGTTAACGGATTAATGGCAAGTAATACATATTAAGTTACAACTTTGTGGTTCACCTCTTGAACTCATTCTTTTCTGATTCTGAACTGATTCAACTGAAACGGTTACCAGTTTCCAGAATGACAGGTCACCATTTTGTCCCTTATTGACAGGGTTGTAGCTGAAGTACAAACATTTGCTAAACCAAAATGCAGTCTTAAAAATACATTTCTTTGTGGTGGGATCCTCCTCCCAACACTATAGCAATTTCTCCTTCAGCTATATAGAGCCATGAAGTCAGGTCTTACTATTTGGCCAAGGGCAATTGCCAGTTCACTCCACCTATGACAACCAGTGGCCACTGGTACTCCACTATGGGCCAGCACTTAGATTTATAAGGGAGAAATATGAAGATGGACCATTCCCCTTCAATGCATCCATAGGGTTCACAGGTGAGTCAGGAGATCAAAGCAGAAGCCCATTTGAAAGATCATCCAATTCATACTTTCCCCCAGATGCAAACCTTGAAGTTTTAGCCCACTATGAAGTGAGCCATCTCTTTAGAGACAACTGAGGCCTGTTTAATGAATTGAGTAGGGTTATGGCTGTTGAAGTAAAATGTTAATGCAAAACACTATTCCATGTGGGAAGCTTTGTTGTTGTTGCTGTTGTTGTATTAATTAGGGCTTGGAGGTTGGTTCAGCTGATTATGCCCATGCTTCAATATATATTTTTAGCACAATTAGTTCGGATTTCAGTGAAGCGTAGAATTCTCAGCAAGCTTTCAAAGTGTGATCAAAAGACGGGCCATTCCATCAATTTTGCTTTCTAAAACTATTTCATTTTTCCAATCTTAAATTTAGTTTGCAGTATTTCTGCATTTGTTTGCACTATTTTTAAAAAAAAATCTCTTGAGAAGTCACCAGCACTTTAATGTTCATGCCTCCTAATACACAAATTTTTGTAAGCAATTTTCCTGAATATAATGCATTTTTGTTTGTCTGTTTTAATAATACACACATTTCTAGGCACACATCCCCCTAAAATATACATTTTTCTACCTTTTTTTTTTTTTTTGGCTGCAGAACACCTTCACAAAATTTGGTCAAGTGTATTATTTTGGGAGGTGTAAATTAGTGGGTTTGCATTTTAAGGTAAAAAGGAAAAGGAAAAACAGCTAAATGGGAAAGGGTCCCCTAACGCCATACTGCCATCCTCCCAGATGCATTTGATTAGGGGGGAAAAGCGGGGATGGAATATAGAAGAAAAACCACATGAAAATGTTGGTCCCAAGGGATTGGCACCTTGAAATCAACAGGATGGCCGAGCTTGCCAGTTAAGATCTCAGATTCCCTAATCAATATCGGCAGACAGGGGGGACTGGGCAGCAGCTGTTTATTAAATTCAAAGGCATTAAACCTGCCTTAGTGAGAGAGTGCTGCTGATGGATTTCCACATGCCCAAGGAGATGGGAGCTTGGGAGAGCATTCTCTTTGCTAAAGGGGCAAATCTCCCCCCAGTTTCAGCTTTCCTTGCAACTTATTCAGGAGTTCTTCTGCCTGCCTGCCCACTCGGGCAAAGTGGCTTTCCAAGGCTCCACAATAGAGGAGGCAACCAAGGGATGTAGTCTTCAACAGGCTCATCACAACTATCTGCCAATCACCCATTCCCACCACCCTTCTGAGTAATACCCCTCCCCACCTTCTCACTATATAGAAGGGTCTGGTAACTTCTGTTTCAGTGTATCTGAAGAAGTGTGCATGCACACGAAAGCTCATACCAAGAACTAACTTAGTTGGTCTTTAAGGTGCTACTGGAAGGATTTGTTGTTGTTGTTGTTTTGACTATGGCAGACCAACATGGCTACCTATCTGTAAAAGGGATGTAGTGGTGCATGAGGAGGGGCAGAGATGCAGCAGTGCTGTGCTTACTTGACGTGGTGGTGAGGTTGAGGGACCTCCAGGTTGTGGCAGCCCTGATACAGAGGTAGTAGCTGAGGTCATGCAGGGCAGGTGTGTGCAATTTTTCACTTGCCTTCTGAACATCTAGTGTCACTGATGGTTCCTGAGGAAGACAGGGAGGTGTGAGATGCGAGGAGTGAAGCATAATAATAATAATAATAATAATAATAATAATTATTATTATTATTATTATTTATTTATATCTCACCCTCCCCAGCCGAAGCCGGGCTCAGGGCGGCTAACAACAATAAAATAAGACAACATTTTTAAATCATTTCATTAAAAAATTACTTCAAATAAAATTGATGGCAACCATTGGGTAGAGTTCTGTGAAGATTGCCAAAGGAGGGAGTCAGGCTGTGCCCTGGCCAAAGGCTTGGCGGAACAGCTCTGTCTTGCAGGCCCTGCAGAAAGATGTCAAGTCCCGCAGGGCCCTAATCTCTTGTGGCAGAGCGTTCCACCAGATCGGAGCCACAGCTGAAAAAGCCCTGGCTCTGGTTGAGGCCAGCCTAACCTCTCTGTGGCCTGGGACCTCCAAGATGTTTTTGTTTGAAGACCGTAAGTTCCTCTGTGGGACATACCAGGAGAGGCGGTCCCGTAGGTACGTAGGTATGGTGCCAGCATGGTGGTGGAGCCATCTAGATGTTCCATGCTTTGCTCCCATGCCTTGCCTCACTCCTTCTCCCTATCAGGAACTGGCAGCGACAGGTGAGCAACCCTGCCCAACCCTGCCCCACCAACCACTACTGCTCAGAGGAGGAGCAGAGCTTCAGACTGGGGAACAGAAAACATGCTGACTCTGGTCTAGAAGCCATTCAGGGTTGATCTAGACCTTGGTAGATCATGCCTTTTTCCAGCCTTAGAGGTAGAACTATAAGGAACATTATCTTTCCCTCCATGCGTGGAAAAATAACTTATGAAGAGAAACCAGTAGACAGGAGAAGGGTTTAAAAACAACTGTCACACAACACTGCCCCAACGCATCAGTCTTCTACTGCAAAATGTCCATTCTGACATCCACATGTGTCTGAGGGAAATTAATTTTGGGCTTGCAGATTGTGAGACGGTGTATTGTGGTACTGCAGATGATAATTCAGATCCCTGTTTTAAAAAATCAAATAGGTATTCAGATGGTGAACCCTGCAGAACTCTCTCTCTCTCTCTCTCTCTCTCTCTCACACACACACACACACACACACACACGTAATACTTGTTCCCTTATCAAAAGAGCCATTTTTCCAGCTGTAAGGGACAGGACATTGACCTCTACTTAAACATCCTGAGGTAAGAGGAGTAGCCAGTGGAAATTATTTATAACCTGACCAGCTCATTTCGTTTCATTCTCCGAAGCCCACAGTGTCTGACTGACACAGCAATAATGGACAGCGAACTTTTGTGCCAATTAATTGTTAATGAGAGGTTTGATTAGCAAATAAAGTGCCTATTAGGTGAACTGATTGTCTTTCTTTCATAATACCAGAGGTCAACTTTTTTTAAACTGAAAAGGCACACTGTATGTAGCAAAAGCTGTTTAAATTTTAACCATATCTCTTCCAAGGTTGGATAACATTGATTCAACAAAATTGGAATGTGGAAAGCATCTCTGCAATTATGATCAGCCAACAGATAATTCTGAATCGGCAACTTGTGATTCTTTTCCAACACTGATCTCTTGCACCTCACACGGTGGTTAAAAGACCCCCAAACTTTTGATACCTGGGGCACATTTTTTAATTCCAGAATAAAAAATCGGAGACACCATTCACTCTCACTCCAAATGGTATTCATGTATAAGTGTATGGGGATGCGGGTGGCGCTGTGGGTTAAACCACAGAGCCTAGGACTTGCCGATTAGAAGGTTGGTGGTTCGAATCCCTGCGACGGGGTGAGCTCCTGTTGCTCGGTCCCTGCTCCTGCCAACCTAGCAGTTCGAAAGCACATCAAAGTGCAAGCAGATGAATAGGTACCGCTTTGGCGGGAAGGTAAACAGCGTTTCCGTGTGCTGCTCTGGTTCGCCAGAAGCGGCTTAGTCATGACTCGGAAGCTGTACGCTGGCTCCCTCGGCCAATAAAGCGAGATGAGCGCTGCAACCCCGGAGTTGTGTATTGGGGCACTTTGTACTTCATGTGCATAGGAAAAGTGCAGTTTGTGCTATTAGGAACAGAATTTGATATCCTGACATTCTTGGTTTCACATGAAAACAACCATCACCTTTGTTTCTAGTCCTTATGTCTGTAAAGAAGTTCTTGAAAGTGTGAGCAATGCCTGAAGACTTCTCAGAAGCCAGATAGCAGCCAAGCAAGATTTACAGAGGATGGTGGGGTTTCTGACAATTTACATGTATTGTAGAAATTGAACAATAGTGCATGGTCAGTACTCATAGTAGAGAAATCCATCCTCAATTAACCCCAAATCACCTCTTGCCTTTTGACATTGAATCATATACGAGAGAGAGAGAGAGAGAGAGAGAGAGAGAGAGAGAGAGATATTTTATTACATCATCATCTATTGTACTTTGGGCTCTTTGCGATGGACACTGTATATAACTTTGAAACAGAGTCGAGAGTGGATTTCATGCTCTTTATTCAGCTCATAGTGGTGAGGAGGAATGAAAGTTTCCCCAAAGTATCTGCTTTATATACATTATTTACACAATGGGCTGCACGTGATTGGCTAATTCCGGAATTTTCCTGTAGGCCAATCAGGTTGTGGATTCACTTCCATCTGGAGCTGGATTGGGTGGCTCCTGCAGACCAATCATACTGCTGCATTGTTCTAGGACTAATCAGACTGCTGCATTTTGGATCCTATTCAACTCAGTACATAACAACCTTTTTACATTTATCCACACCCTACACAAATTTTCCATTCCCCTTCTAGGCAAGTAAGAATTGTTCAGTGATACAGTGGTGCCCCGCAAGACGAATGCCTCGCAAAACGAAAAACGCGCAAGACGAAAGGGTTTTTCGGTTTTTGCGTTGCTTCGCTAGACGATTTTCCCTATGGGCTCGCTTCGCAAGACGAAACGTCTTGCGAGTTCTTGCGAGTTTGTTTCCTTTTTCTTAAAGCCGCTATGCCGTTAATAGCCGCTAAGCCACTAAGCCGCTAATAGCCGTGCTTCGCAAGACGAAAAAAACCGCAAGACGAAGAGACTCACGGAACGGATTAATTTCGTCTTGCGAGGCACCACTGTATTTTCCAACCAAGTAGAAGCAATTAATTAGAGTGTGGAGCAGGGCTGTAGTCCTGGGATAGGGGTGTGTTCTGGGAAGAGTACTGAGGGCCAGATAGATATATTCTATCCCCATGCCTAAGGTTCCTGATCTTGTTGGCATCCAATGGTGTGTGCCTTCAGGGGTGAAGGCAAATCGCTTGTGTTAGCAGCACCGAAGTGACCTCCCCAGAGCATGGAGGTTCTGGGATGCTCAGATGACAAGACCCCCCCCCCCTTGGCATTGCTGATGTGGTCCAAGGAATACATTTGGCACCAGCCTGGGTGCAGGAGTTGCCAGAAGGAGGAGTATAAGACGCCATCCAACCGTCTTAAGGATTCCACCCTGGATTTGTGTAGGGTTCACTCCTTAGCCTTTTCCTCTCCCAAAGATATCCTGCGAGGCATCAGAGGTTTAGGATCAGAGTTTCCCTTCTCCTAGATGGGTTCCTGATCACTACTGTAGATTAAGTTCATAGCTCTCAAAAATGGGAAACATTATTTTTTATTGTAGGCTTATTGTAAATGAGCATTTACTGTATGTTTATTGTATTTCATATTTTAAAGGTGTCCATGCCACTTTTTAAATGAGTGTGTGTGTGTGTGTGTGTGTGTGTGTGTTTGCGTGTGGAAAACACTGTTATTCAAGACTAGTTCCAATTGGTGTTTGTTTTGCTCTAAATTAGCAATTTCCTTATTGACCATAACAGTTAGCATCTCAGCTGGAACTATATTGGAATTTGAGCTGCCAAAAAGGATCATGAAATGAGGAATAAAAAGCATATGGAGGGGAGAAACCCACAAAGTTTCCCTCGCTGATATAATGGAAGGCGTTCTGGCGTGTGGCCATCTGCACCCGCTGAAGAGAGGGATCCTGGGATGACATTGATCGATTTAACAGTAGGAAAGTATTAATGATATGCGGCTCTGATGGCTGAGCCACTTCACACTCATTTGCATTTCCATTCATCATCTCAGCATTTATCATTATGAGGCGAATGCCAGAACTAATTAAAGTCTGGGCTAACAGGGTGACATGGGGGACCAGCCAGTACTTCTGTGGAGGAAAATATGGGAGCCTTTCCAGCAGGAACTACACCAACCTTACACCAAACCCAATTAACTTAATTCCTAACTAAACTGTTAGAAGCGCCTTCATTTGAATAATCTAACAAGCCTGGCTTTAAGTTACATGGGCTCCCCTCCCACCCCCTCTGCCTCATGATTCTGTAACATTGTTTTATATAACCTTTTTCTTTCAGTAAGAATGGAAGGGTTTCTGTAACATCGTTTTTCCTTTGGCTGTGAACGATGGACAAAAACTGATCAAGTCGTAGCATAAAGGGAACATTTTGAAGGGTAACATCTACGTCGTTAATTTATCCTGGAGGTATCTCTAAACGAGTGCAGGAGTGTCTCATTAAAAGATGAAAGATGTAAAAGAGAAAGCCTCAGAAATGCTGCAGGTATTATTCCTAACACCACCACCTTTGGACAAAACAGAGAGGCATATTCAGAACTGTTCTGTAGGAGACACATACAAATAAGAGAGCTGTCTGCTGCGGCTTTGGAAAAATCATGAGCATGATCCAGCCAAAGTAATGCTAAGGCTACAAACAAAAACACCGTTATTGTTTTTGTTGTTGTTGTTTGTTGTTTAGTCGTGTCCGACTCTTCGTGACCCCATGGACCAGAGCACGCCAGACACCCCTGTCAGACTCATGTTTGTAGCTTCGAGAACACTGTCCAACCATCTCGTCCTCTGTCATCCCCTTCTCCTTGTGCCCTCCATCTTTCCCAGCATCAGGGTCTTTTCCAGGGAGTGGGACATGGGTGATGCTGTGGTCTAAACCACTGAGCCTAGGGTTTGCCAATCGGAACGTCGGTCGTTTGAATCCCTGCAACGGGGTGAGCTCCCGTTCTTCGGTCCCTGCTCCTGCCAACCTAGCAGTTCAAAAGCATGTCAAAGTGCAAGTAGATAAATAGGTACCACTCTGGCGGGAAGGTAAACAGCATTTCCGTGCGCTGCTCTGGTTTCGCCAGAAGCGGCTTAGTTATGCTGGCCACATGACCCGGAAGCTGTCTGTGGACAAACGCTGGCTCCTCGGCCAGTAAAGTGAGATGAGCGCCGCAACCCCGGAGTCGTTCGCAACTGGACTTAACTGTCAGGGGTCCTTTACCTTTACCTTTTAAAGCAAGTCCACCAAACTCAATGCCACCAATGTTGGCTCAAAAATGCACATTACAGCTGCCAACAAAGAAGACGACTCAGTGCAAAATGTGTTGGGATTTTAATCCCCCTCCAATATTTAAAATATGTTTCAGTACAGTCCCTATTCAGCACCAGCTTGACATTATTCCCCAGTTTTTGCTGCTGTTTTGGACACCACCTTCTTTCCCTTTAAAGAGGCCAGCTTCTTTTCTTTTTTTAAAAGATTTTTATTAAATTTTTCAAAAGTTATATAAGAACAAAACAAAACAATAATAGGAAAAACAGACAAAGAGAACAAGACAAAAGAAAGAAAAGAAAAAAAACAAGTATAATTTCATTCCCTTATTTTCTTATAACTTACTTTCCCAACTTCCCCATACCTCCCCTCTCTGTATTCCAATTTCTATTTTATTAATTCAGCAAATCCTCTCCCTTAATTTCATTTAGTTTTTAAAAGAGGCCAGCTTCATGAACTTTAACAGCCTAATTCTTCCCTTCATGTAGTCATGAAATAATGCAACCTATAAGAGACATTGGTGGACTGGATTCTGTTGATTCAGCCTACAAAATCAGCCCTTCAAACATATAATCAAAATGAATAAACCAGTGCAGTATAAAGGAGTCAGATAGCAACACCTTAATTCCCAGCTACAGGAGCAAACAGGATCATGATCAAACCAAAGATCTGTAATCCACAGTGGTGAACTTTTGGCTTAAAAACTTCAGCGGTGCCCTGTGCGACCCCAAAATTTGGCACTCCCTGCCCCTCACTTTCTGTTGCTCATCACTGTTGCAGTGTTCCGTGTGGCACCCTCTCAGAACTCAGTGCCCAATGCAGAACTGGTCATGCTCCCCTAAATCTGCCTCTGGTAATCCTTAACATGCCCACTCCTTTTGCTCACCCCCACCCCTATCCCATGCACGGATTCCAGGGTTCGACGTTGTAGAGATCAGTGTGGAAGAAGGAATATGTGGAACCATCACTCTGAAAACCTTGCAGTTCAGGTCCCAGGCTCCAGGGAGAAAAGTTTGGCAATAAGGATCTCTCTTTCTCCCCAACTTCACAACCCCTGGAGATGCACATGAGTGTCCCATTCTAGGTATAAAGCAGGCATTTTGCAGTGCATTTGGTTTTACACACACACACACACACACACACACACACACACACACTACATCTAGCCAGTGGGAGAAGGGAATTAAAGTGTCCCTGGTGGGCTTCACCATCGGTGTGAATTAACTGAGTGTAGTTGGAGAGAAAGTGTGGCTCAGTGGCAGGCTGCTGCCAGAGATTCCTAGCTAGTTGCCCAGGAATGTACAAAGACAAGGGAATGTTTCTCACTATCTGCTTTTTATTCAGTATTTACAAAGAGACGCTATAGAACCCAGCCTCTTGGATAATGGTGTTGTTCTGAGTGAATCTCTCTCTCCCCCCCCCCCCCCGTCTCTCTCATTTCCTCATTTGTCATTCTCATATATATTTTTTAAAAAATATTTATTAAAGTTTTAAAAGTTACAAAAAGTAAAAGTAAAAACACCATATAAAACAAAAACAAAACAGCACATCACATTAAGGAAAAAGAAGAAAAAGAAAAAAAAGAACAGAAAAATAGAAACGATTAAAAAACACATCAAACCTTCCCATAACTTATCTTTCATTTGCTTGTTTCCTTGACCTCCTCACACCTCCCTTTTTTGTATTCTAGTTCGGTTAACTATTTCAGCAAATCCTTTCCATCTTTTCCCATTTTTGTCCTGTAATTTATCTTAATATAATGTAACTTTACTTTCCCTCCTTTCACCAATTAACAGTCTGTTTTTTCCTAAACCTTTATAACATTTCTGCTAAAACCACATAACTTCATTCCAACATCCTTCTAACATTCATTAATTTTACAATGTTTCTGTAGATATTCTTTAAATTTCTTCCATTCTTCTTCTACTGACTCTTCTCCCTGGTCTCGGATTCTGCTGGTCATTTCCGCCAGTTCCATGTAATCCATCACCTTCATCTGCCATTCTTCCCGGGTGGGTAGATCTTGTGTCTTCCAGTACTTTGCAATAAGTATTCTTGCTGCTGTTGTAGCATACATAAAGAAAGTTCTATCCTTCTTTGGCACCAATTGGCCGACCATGCCCAGGAGAAAGGCCTCTGGTTTCTTCAGAAAGGTATATTTAAATACCTTTTTCATTTCATTATAGATAATCTCCCAGAAAGCCTTAATCCTTGGGCATGTCCACCAAAGGTGAAAGAATGTACCTTCAGTCTCTTTGCATTTCCAACATTTATTATCAGGCAAATGATATATTTTTGCAAGCTTGACTGGTGTCATGTACCACCTGTATATCATTTTCATTATATTTTCTCTTAAGGCATTACATGCCGTGAACTTCATACCTGTGATCCATAACTGTTCCCAGTCAGCCATCATAATATTATTTCCAACATCTTGTGCCCATTTAATCATACGGGTGCTACTAAGTGCCCTCTGTCTTTGAGCTCTTTGCTCTCCTACTTTCAAGGCTTGCCAGGTTCTGGGAGATGATGGGTCTGGAATGCTTTCTAATGACAATGTGTCAGCCAGGTGTTGTTCTGGCTCTCCCATGATTTCCCCACTTTCCCCCTCATCTGCCTCTGAGCTGTGACCTCCCTCAACCTCCTTTTGTGTAACTGTCTTCTTCCTCCTCCCTGGAAGGGTCAAGCTGGGGAGGTGGTCTCCACCATTCCTCCTCTGCCCTGTGCCTGACAGTTTTGCATGCAGAAGGTTCCAGGTTCACTCTCAGGCATCTCTTGGTATCTCGAGACCCCTGACAATACTGAACTAAACAGACCAATAGCTTGACTCAGTAGAAGGCAATTTCCTATGACTTCTATGAACTGATCCAACTCACACGTCTGCATTTAGGGAAAGATTGTTAACAAATGGGCCAGATATTTTTCAGGGAACATTATTGATCTTTTTGTTGAGTGCCCCCCCCCAAGTTTTTAAGGAATCCCCTGAGTTTTCTAAAACACAGTATGAAAACTTCAGCTATGTGTCATGTACCCAGGACACTGCCTGGTTGTACCAAAGGCATGCTAGCAACATTTGATGAGGATTGCAATCAGCAGCTTGAATAAACCACCCAATAGATATATTCTAGCAATTCCAGTCCAGACCAGAATATAAATAAATAAAACATGTTGAAGCTGAACTCTTTCTAACCTTGAAACATTCCAGTTGTTTGCTTCCTTTGAAAACTTTGGAGCAGTCTTCTTCAAAATGATCAATTTGTCTTTTCACAATTGAACGGAGAGCCATGTTGAATGGCTTCAAGTTGTTTGTCCATCAGGCATTAAACATCTTATTGACACACCTTTAAAAAACTTTTTTTCTTCCCTTTTGTCTTCTGAAAGGTACAGAGCACAGCTGATTTCCATTTGGAACCAGCATGTTGTGAATGTTGTCAGCTTTGGTGATTGTCTAATCCGATTACCGTCACTTTTGCTTCCTCTATCACATCTTTTTGCTACTCAGACTTGCTACAATTCCTTCTAAATTTGGCCAAAACCTATCTGGGTCTAGGACAGAGACACCAAGAAGCTGAATTCTAACTGAAGACAAAATCTCTCACTGCCATAGATGTCTAGAAACTTAGCAACAGGGTTATGAGAATGTACCACAATGGAGGTTTCATTCGTATGAGATCCATCAACAGAACATTGTCAGAAAGACAAAAAAAAAACAACCCTCCATAGTTGCAGCATGCTACAGACCATGACTTTCTATTACTTTTGCTTAACTTGTAAAAGATGGTTGTTGTTTTTTTGAAGATCCCAGCCACAAATGAGGTGCGGCAGGCAAAATGAGAGTTATCTCACAATGACCCTGACCCTCTTGGGTGCTCCATGCAAAATTAGAATAGTGGTACTCTTGGGTGGGTGAGTCTGTTTTCCAAGGTCTTGGTCCCTGGAAAAAAAAAAGCCTGATTTCACTACTCTCTGGAACATTAACTCCCTTTGTCAAGTAGGTGATTGGCAGCAGTCTTTTGTATTCTTAAACAGAGGAAATCCTTGCGTGGAAAAGTGCTTTCATTCTCAGAGTGTGTTTGCTTTCTCACAGCAAGGTTATTTATTAACAAATGTTCAAGCCTGCTTACATAAAATTATTTAAAATGAAAAGGAAAAAAAAAATCTTAAAAATTCCCCAATCTAATCCAAAAGAAGAGACAGGTAGCACCCTCACAGCAAATGACCGAAACATTAGATTTCCAATAGTGACATTCACTAACTTGGATGGCTTGAAAAAGTGTAATAGACAAAATCATGGTGAACAGACTACTCTGCAATGTCTAAATGGGCTGTCCATATTTCAGTTTCAGTATGCTACATTTATGTTCCCCAACATTCTCATTGTTGAGAGGGACTGTTCACAGAGCCCCCGAATTTCTGTGCAAGTTGCTGTCTTGGATGTGCCTCTTAAACAAAAGGAGGTGAGTCTACAGAAGGAACCCCTGAAAACATGAGCACAGCATTTTTATGTATTAAGGGGGGGAGGTGATTACACCTGATGTAGAAATACAGCAAAATTACACACAGACACCTGCCAGATAGCAGTCCATTAGAAGACACCAAGATCAAGAGTAGCAAGTCCTGCGGAAACATACTGGGCAACATCTTCTTTATGTGGGTACTTTGAGCATACAGCCATATTTACATAAGTTGCAAACCTATATCATTTACCTTGGAGTAAGCCCCATTAAAATGGGACGTGGGTGATGCTGTGGTCTAAACCACTGAGCCTCTTGGGCTTGCCGATCAGAAGGTCGGTGGTTCAAATCTCCGCGACGGGGTGAGCTCCCGTTGCTCGGTCCCTGCTCCTGCCAACCTAGCAGTTCAAAAGCACGTCAAAGTGCAAGTAGATAAATAGGTACCACTCCGGCGGGAAGGTAAACGGTGTTTCCATGCACTGTTCTGGTTTCACTGGAAGCGGCTTAGTCATGCCGGCCACATGACCCGGAAAAACTGTCTGCGGACAAACGCCAGCTCTCTCGGCCTGTAAAGGGAGATGAGCGCCACAACCCCAGAGTTGTTTGCGACTGTCAGGGGTCCTTTACCTTTACCTTTTAAGCCCTATTGAACTCAATGTGTCTATCTTTGGAGGAGACAAGGATAAGACTACACAGTTGGAAGGGACCATGATGGTGATCCGATCCAATCCTCTGCAATGCAGGAATCTTTTGCCCAGCGTGGAACATGAACCCACAACCATGAGCTTAAGAGTCTTATGCTCTGCCGATTGAGCTGTTCCAAGGATTTGTACATTATATTGTCAAAACGAATTTCAAACAACACATAGCATTAGATGAAAGGTGATCTTTTTAATGGTTTCAGCCTACTTTTCTTTTTTTACTAAAGTTGTACACTGAACATACACACTGAGCGCAGGTATGCTAATATATTAACATTTGCACAATCGGGCTGTTTAAGAGGACTCTGTGGAGATGAAATCAGAACTCTTCTGTATAATGGCATTTATTATTCATGATCATACTATAGTAGTATAATAGCTAATAAAACAATCTTAGACAAAGAAACAGCAAACCCTCCAGTTAGTTGGGCTGCTATCATAATGCTTTCCAATTCAGTCTGCCTGAAAATCCAAGAACAGTTAGTTGCTGACTTCTTTTCAACCCTTAACTGTGTTACTTAAAATATACATGTATGTGTGTGTGTGAATAGATGGGCAGATAGATAGGCAGATAATTGAATGAATGTTCAATTTTATTTATATTTTTTAACTGATATTCACATCTGAATGGGGGCAGTTTCCAATGTCCGAATGTTGAAAGTCAGCTAAATATTATTGTGGAATTCATTGATGTATTGAAAAGTGTGTGTTTATATTCAGGCAAACACAAAACCTATCTGAGAATAATCAGCATTCACTGATGCATGTTGGGCGTTTACTAAATGTTTTGTATTAAACTGTAGCACTGCAGGCAAACACACATGTGTGCGTGCACACACACACACACACTATAATTATGAAACACACATACATAAAAGCACAGATGCACAAAGTCCAAAAAGAAAACTCTTTTGATTAGATGTCCGCATAAACGCGTATGGGGAAAAGCAAGCAAGACAGGCACTGGGGGTGGGTAAAAAGACATATGCATTGCATGAACAATATACCCATCAAAATAATGGCTGATGAAAAAACAGGAGGAAGACTGTTTTGCTAAGTGCCATGTCTGTCCACACTGTACAATTGTAAGTTACATCCACCAAGTACATTGCTCTGTAGGTGCTCTGCTTGTGTATTCATTAAATATAGAAAACAAGAGTGGAGGTGGGAGGGAAGTACAAAGTCTGATTCATAAAAAGAAAAAGGAGCGAGAGAGGGAAAAGGAAAACAAAAGAAACTTTGAACAACTTTTTTGTTTTGTTTTGTTTTTTTAAAAAATGGTGCTTTCTGTGTAAGGGAATAGTCTTGCGAACATTGTCAGCCTTGCGCCATATGTTCCAGGAAACGAGGGACCCTTGAAGAAGAAGAGGCTTTTGAATTATTGATCAATGATTAGCAAATGCAATCGAAATTGTAGACTTGATGTTGTGCAGGGATTCATAATTTATGAGTGGACAAAATAGGAGGTAACAGAGGTAGCGGTAGGTGATTTCAGCCCCCATATTGATTACTTAAAACAACAGGAGGTACGTGTAGTGTGACAGATGGAACAAAAACTGACAGCTCGCTGCCTGTCCATCACCGCAGACTGGGAGCTTAGGGAATAAAGCATACTGTAGAAGCAAATACATTTCTATTGTGTGTCTTTGATCATTATGCTGTTCGACTAGACCAAAGGACATATTTGTTTATAATTTATGTATTCTCTTACTATAAAAGATTGATGGCTTCCTATTAGATACCATCGGATCTAAATATCCAGATTCTTTGTCCCTGTAACAGCCAGAGAGGTGGCATTGTAGAAGGAGTTTGCTTAGCCTAGCCGTAGATTTCAGACAAGGGGATCCTGAAAGGATGCTTTAGTGGAACTGATGCTAGCTAGAGAACAGCAGAGTAAAAGTAAGCTAAAGCGTTTTCTTGCCTCTCTGTGCTAACTTCTGACTGAGCTCAGAGGAAATTTCTATGGAGAACAGGGAGTGATGTGCTGATCTCTCTCTTTTAATGGTGCCACTGGGCTAGGCCTGATCGAGGATCAGTAGAAATAACATGCCATGGGGTTAGGGTGTGAGGCCATTTTGTAGAGATGAAAGTCCACTAACTCTGTTCCAATCTGAGTTGCTTTCCCCAAAGTTTCCCACAAATCAGGGGTAGCCAACGTGGTGCCCTCCAAATATTGGTCCCCAGCTCATTTAAGCCCCAGGCATCGTGGCCAATGGTCAGGGATGAAGGAGTCCCACGACTTCAGGTGAATGCCTGGGCAGAAAAGTCAGTGTTGGGAAACATTGCCTGAAGATGGAAAGTTTGAAAACCACAGTACTGTAATATACCATTGCAAATCAGCTGCCGGTAGTGAATATCATTGCATACCAGCTTCCAATTCTGTCAAATATTAAATGTTAGTTATGACATTACTTCTGCTTCATTGACTATGCAAAAGCCTTTGACTGTGTCGACCACAGCAAACTATGGCAAATTCTTAAAGAAATGGGAGTGCCTGATCACCTCATCTGTCTCCTGAGAAATCTCTATGTGGGACAAGAAGCTACAGTTAGAACTGGATATGGAACAACTGATTGGCTCAAAATTGGGAAAGGAGTACGGCAAGGCTGTATATTGTCTCCCTGCTTATTTAACTTATATAACTTATATGCAGAATTCATCATGCGAAAGGCTGGGCTGGATGAATCCCAAGCCGGAATTAAGATTTCCGGAAGAAATATCAACAACCTCAGATATGCAGATGACACAACCTTGATGGCAGAAAGTGAGGAGGAATTAAAGAACCTTTTAATGAGGGTGAAAGAGGAGAGCGCAAAATATGGTCTGAAGCTCAACATCAAAAAAACGAAGATCATGACTACTGGGCCCATCACCTCCTGGCAAATAGAAGGGGAAGAAATGGAGGTAGTGAGAGATTTTACTTTCTTGGGCTCCATGATCACTGCGGATGGTGACAGCAGTCACGAAATTAAAAGACTCCTGCTCCTTGGGAGAAAGGTGATGGCAAACCTAGACAACATCTTAAAAAGCAGAGACATCACCTTGCCAACAAAGGTCCATATAGTAAAAGCCATGGTTTTCCCAGTAGTGATGTATGGAAGTGAGAGCTGGACCATAAAGAAGGCTGATCGCCAAAGAATTGATGCTTTTGAACTGTGGTGCTGGAGGAGACTCTTGAGAGTCCCATGGACTGTAAGAAGATCAAACCTATCCATTCTGAAGGAAATCAGCCCTGAGTGCTCACTGTAAGGACAGATCGTGAAGCTGAGGCTCCAATACTGTGGCCACCTCATGAGAAGAGAAGACTCCCTGGAAAAGAACCTGATGTTGGGAAAGATTGAGGGCACAAGAAGAAGGGGACGACAGAGGACAAGATGGTTAGACAGCGTTCTTGAAGCTACAAACACGAGTCTGACCAAACTGCGGGATGCAGTGGAAGATAGGAGTGCCTGGCGTGCTCTGGTCCATGGGGTCACGAAGAGTCGGACACGACTAAACGACTAAACAACAACATGACATATTAATATTGAGATCTCCGTTGGTATGACTGGAAGTCATATAGAGATCTAATATATTCAGGAAATATCCATTGAACATCTGGAGGGTAAAAATGAGCCAATATTGGTGGCATTGAGTTTGGTGGACTTGCTTTAAAAGGTAAAGGTAAAGGACCCCTGACAGTTAAGTCTAGTCACGAACGACGCTGGGGGTGCGGCACTCATCTCGCTTTATAGACCGAGGGAGCCGGCGTTTGTCCGCTTCTGCAGACAGTTTTCTGGTGCATGTGGCCAGCATGACTAAGCCACTTCTGGGGTAGTTGGTACTAAATTCACACAGAAAAAATGTGCTGATGGGGAGCAAATCCTTCTCAGATCTACAGGGATGAGAGAGTTTCCCCATTTTTAGTCTGCTGCCAAAGCTCTCCTTTCAAAATTCCCCTGACAATAATTCTGTTCCCTTTTCCTTCTGAAATAAGGAACATTGGGTTCCCCCCTCCCCGTGTAGTACCTACACCCTTCCACACCCCTCTTTCCCACAAGAATAATCCCAACTAAACTTACTAAACAGAAGGGCAAGTTGCAAAATCTCTTAATAATCCCCATCCTAAGTCCTTCAGCCAGTGGCAGTCACCTTGTCATGTTTATTCCCTACCCAATAATCGCCCCCTTTTCCTCGAAAAAAAAGGTATAAATAGAATTACAACCCAATTGCCTCCTTTTATCTGATGAATACGAAGCAGCGATATTGTGTTAGTGGGCCTTTTTGGAAGATATATTGGACTTTAATAAAATTTGATCAATGCATTTAAGTCAAATTGAATTATATGTAAGTGGATAGGGTTGACATATGTTTCAATATCTGCGAGTGATACATTATTCTCCAGTGAGCATAAAATTTAATGAAATATAAATACCCATTAATCCTCATGTTTCAACCAATCAGTCACCAGCGCTCCTGCCTGCTGTTAGCAGAAGCAGGCCCAGAAAGTCATCTGTTTTATCTAAGCAGGAGATCCAAACGGGAAAGGCATCAGAAAGCCGGGGAAGCGGGGGAAAGCAGTGGCACAGAGGCACTCTGCCAGATTATTTGCTATTACATGCACTCCAAAACCAAACAATGATCCATTTTCTTATCTCATAAGATTCCACACAGAACCAAGCAGGATTCTTTTCCTTCTTACACGGAGATTTCCTTTCCTTCCTTTTTCTTTTTTACAAAAGAAATCCTCGCCATGTTTTTTTAACCATTCCAGGAGGGGATTTCGTTATCTGTCATGTCTCTCTGTTCTATTGTGTTTGTGTTGGAGACCCTGATGCTGAGCTCCCACACTCTGTGGGCTGAGAGCTGCTCTCATGTTGGAGCCACGTGGTGCAACTGACTGAGAGAACTGGCTCCTTATTTTTATAGGTAAAGGTAAAGGGACCCCCGGACCGTTAGGTCCAGTCGGGGACGATTCTGGGGTTGTGACACTCATCTCGCTTTACTGGCTGAGGGAGCCAGGGTACAGCTTCCGGGTCATGTGGCCAGCATGACCAAGCCGCTTCTGGCAAACCAGAGCAGTGCACAGAAATGCCGTTTACCTTCCCGCCGGAGTGGTACCTATTTATCTGCTTGCACTTTGTGCTTTCGAACTGCTAGGTTGGCAGGAGCAGGGACCGAGCAACGGGAGCTCACCATGTCGCGGGGATTTAAACCACCGACCTTCTGATCGGCAAATCCCAGGTTCTGTGGTTTAGACCACAGTACCACCTTTGTCCCTTCCTTATTTTTATACTCAGGTACAAAACACGACAGGTTGGATCCAGAGCTAAGCATGTGGAAAGGGGTCTAGTAAACTGGTTTCACAGGCCCACTTCCCAGGGGCAGCTCCTCACCATTCTCTGACCCTGAGGTCAGAGCAGAGGACCCCCCCAAAATCAGTTTCAGGCACTTTCCACAAGCCTAGTAGTAGTGCTGCTGCTGCTACAACAGACTTCTCAGTATATGCTTATGTGAAGATATCACTTCATACCCACAGTGTGTTCACTCAAAAGTGTGTGGAGCCCACCATCAAGCATGAATCATTCTAAGGATGAACCAGTACATTTCCGAGCACAATTCAAAGTGTTGGTGCTGACCTTTAAACCCTAAACGGCCTTGGTCCAGTATATCTGAAGGAGCGTCTCCACCCCCATCGTTCTGCCCAGATACTGAGGTCCAGCGCCAAGGGCCTTCTGGTGGTTCCCTCACTGCGAGAAGCCAAGTTACAGGAAACCAGGCAGAGGGCCTTCTCGGTAGTGGTGCCCTCCCTGTGGAACGCCTTCCTACCAGATGTCAAAGAGAACAACAACTACCAGACTTTTAGAAGACATCTGAAGGCAGGCCTGTTTAGGGAAGCTTTTAATGTTTGATGTATTACAGTAATTATTATTATTATTATTATTATTATTATTATTATTATCATCATCATCATCATCATCATCAGAAAATCTCTGCTTTCCCCTTGACTTGTAACACATAGCATTCCAAAGGCTACACAATTAACATCTGTTGGACTATATAAGAAGCGCACATCTGTTGGACTATATAAGAAGCGCGCGCACGCGGGCACACACACACACACACACACACACATATATATAGTCTGCCCTTGAAACAAACCAACAATTGCACCCCCCCCCTTTCCTAATGTGTTGCTGGCTTTGAAGTAGCAATTAACTAATAGAAGCTCTTGCACCGTGTCACTGCCAAGAACAATCATCTTAAAAGCCGTCTTGACAGGTTTGTATTTAGCTTTTGAGGAGGATCGTGAATTGCAATCACACAAATTTCATACTAGCAAATGTAATGTCATCCAGGCGATAGTGATGTTTCCTCTGGAACATTTTGGCTTCTATGTAATTTGATAGATGTTCCCGGTGTCAAGCATCAACCAAATTTCATTTTCAAGTTATTTATAAAAGGTCTTACTCACTTGTGTTGAGTAATTCTTTATGAAGCGTGAAGAACTACTGAAAGCAAGAAAAATCAGTCAAATTTGACCATTAGTTAATTGTGGGATTAGTTTATTAACAATTTACATGCTTTTAAAAATAAAGTTCACCTTTTTCTATCTTAATGGAGTGCAATTAAAAATGTAGTTTAGTTTGGAAATGTTCTCTCCCCCCCCCCCCCCGATATTTTATTGGCAGTCCGTGAACTGGCAATGGTATATTATTGTTATTGTTGTTGTTAATTATGTTTGGATTTTACCATTTAAAAATTCATAGAATGTAAGCAAATCAAGCAATATGATAAAAAGAAAAGATGATACATTGTAGTGTGCCATCTAAGATGAGGACATAAATATGAAGACAATATAGCACCATTAAAATATAGAAACATTGTCAACACATTATTCATCAAAGATTACTAACAAGAATACTAATACACAGAAGAAATATGTTTCATATTCTGCATGTTGAGGAAGAATCCTGTTGTAAAAAGATAACACAGGGGAGACAAAATAGAAGTTGATTCTTTTAACAGAATGGGTTTTTCCCGATAATTAACAGACATAGTCCATTTTAGTTGTAAAGTGCAGTGGAACCTCATGTTACGTACTGTCCTCCTTACGAATGCTTCAAGTAACGAGCTTCGCTAACCGAGAAGTAGATGCCCCATGTTGTGAACTTTGACCCAGGATGCGAGCGGAAGTCATGCGCCGGCGGCACGGCAGCAGTGGGAGGCTCCATTAGTGAAAGCGTGCCTCATGTTAAGAATGGTTTCAGCTTAAGAACGGACCTCCAGAACAGATTAAGTTTGTAACCAGAGGTACCACTGTATTATTTCCTCAATGACTGGACCAGAGCCATCTTAAGCATATCTGACACCATGGTGCAAAGATCCCTCTGGCGCCCACCCCTTCCCAGAGCTGTCGACCTTTTTTTAGGGCTGGAGGAGCCGGGCAGCGGCCGGAGGGCAGCTCCTCCGGTGGGGAAGAGGCGGAGGGTGGCTGCGGTGTCTCCTGGCTCAGCTGGCCTCTTCATGCCACGGTGGCCACAGCAGGCAGCGCACTGAGTGAGCGGGCCAGCGCTGAGCAAGCGGGGGGAAGGGGAACCTCTCCTGCCAAGAAATTGGCTTTGGTTTTCCCCTTTTAGCCTTCTGGCGCCCTGCAGAATTCAGCGCCTGTAGGCTAAAAGGGAAAAAAACCAAGCCAGGGCTCATTGGGAGTGGCACACACACCCTCACTCACTCAGCGCACTTGTTTTGTGTTCCCTGGACTCTCGCCTGATGTCCTCCAGAACTTGCCGCCCTGGCGCCCCGCTCTACTAGCCTCTATGGGTAAGATGGGCCTGGAATGGACTATTTTCATAGTTGTTAATTTCTATGAATTTTACAAACTACCCTGCTGTCTTATTTTGCAGAGCCCATTCCAACGTTGCAGGAACAATCCTGAGTGCTCCGTCCTATGTTCCCTTTGTGGCTAAGTGGGACAACCAGGTCACAAACCACCAACTACAAGCCACAGCCATCCTGTTTCCTGAATAGGCCCTGTTGCAAGTGGTTCGAACAACCACAATATTGACCAGCCAAGGCACAGAACACATGGCCCTATTTTGGAGTGGATAAGAGTTGGTGAAGTAAAGCACAATTGTATGCCCACTTACCTGGGAGTAATTCCCATTGAACCCAATGGGACTTACTTCTGAGTAGGCAAGTATAAGACTGTGCTGTTCTAATGCTGGGTTGTATGTTTTGCAGTGTTGCATTAAAACTTTTTTTTGCTAACTGCTCAGAGAACCTCTTTTTCAATAAATAAATAAATAAGAATGGGCTTCAAGTTCCTTGACACTACTCCTTTGAGTTACCAGAGCAATTATTGGAAAGATACAGCACTGGCCCTTGAGCTCCACAAATCGGTGGGTGTACCAGACTCAACAACCAATGCCAGATTTACGTATAAGCTAAACAAGCTATAGCTTAGGGCCCCACTCTTGGGGGGCCCCCAATAAATTAAAGGGAAAAAACCTGGATATACATTTCTAAAATATAAGACAAACATCCCTACACACAGCAACATGTGCAAATGGCTTCAGATACCTATTAGGTCCATAAATTGCCATATAGAATATATTCAACACAAAACACAGTGACGATTTGTTGTTGACAAAGGACATATAAAGGGCCCCATTACCTTCCGTAGCTTAGGGCCTCATCAAACCTAAATCCTGTCAACAACACACACACACATATACAATATTGCAAGCAATCCCTGTAATGCACAGTTCAGCCTCTACTTTCAGTCTTATCCTGAGTGTCTGTGACATGCACAAAGCTACATGATGTACAGATCAGCCATGTCACTGTGATCACAAAATACCATATCGGTTAGTAGCAGCATCCCAGCGCAGATGCCACGCAAGATAAGAGAAGAGCCCAGATGAAGGTATGTTCTTGTTTCACAACTAATTACAGCATTTAAAAGGAGGATCTTTGGCTTTCATTGACTGTTGACACCTTTTCATTTCAGTGACAACAAAATGTCATTATCATGTAATGCTTTCAATTAACTCTGGTTTGTTTGTTTTTTGCCAGCCTGACCTGCCTGGCTCTCTAGGTGCTACCCTGTGCAAATTTCCTTATGAATTGAAGCCTGACATAAGGAAGACCCATGCAGCCAAATGTAAAATGGAAATCCTGTACTACACGACCATTTTAAGGAGCGTTTTCAAATGCGATGGTTGAGCTACATGTGTGTCACCTCAGCTGTCAGCAACACAGGTACAAGCCGTGCATTTGTCCCTCCATCCCTTGTAAATCTATTGCCATTGCACTTGATTGAAGAATATCTGAGCTTTCTGGAAACAAAGCTTGAGTACTCGTAGATGTGGTAATTCAGAATACCCTATTAGAAGAAAAGGAACATCTTGTAGGGCCATGACTTCAACAGATCTTATAACATCCATGCACTAGTAACCTCTTGGTAAGACTACTGCAGTATGCATCACACAGGGCTGCCCTTGATATCACTTCACAAGCTAAAATCATACAGCTTGTCTTTTGGCAAGATCAGATTGTGGAGAACATTTGTTTTATGGAATCTGCAATGGATTCTTATTACCTTTAAGACACAATTCGAGTCTTACACTGTCTAAATTCTACACACTTTGGTTTAGAATGTGTTTCTTCCCATGTGGCATCTTAAATTAGCAGTTCAGATATATCAGTAGTTGAGAGATATCACCTTTAATTGACCTCCATATGAAATGTTATGCTCTAAGAAGAACATGATGTTTCAGCCTGGTATCTTTTTCACCAGCAAGGTCAAGCAGATTGATTCCAGAAAGCTTCCGAAAATGCTGCTGGATGGCCCAAGTTGAGCTTGACTTTAATGTCAACGTTCAACTAAATAACTGCATGAACAGAACGAATTCCACTTGCACAACAGTATCAGTATCTATATCAGTTTCAATGATGTGTCATTCTGGTTAAAAATATATAAACATATGGAACATATGTTAAACGGCTCAGGACCACAATACCTCAATGACTGCCACTTTCCATAGGAACCTATCCAGACCCTGAGATCATCTTCTGAGGCCCTCCATCGTGTGCCTCCTCCTTGAGAGGTCCAGAGGGTGGCAATACGAGAACGGGGCCTTCTCTACAGTTCCTCCTTGTCTGTGGAATGCTCTCCCCAGGAAAGTTCGCCTGGTGCCTTCATTACACACCTTTAGGCGCCAGGCAAAAATATTCCTTTTAAACCAGGCCTTTGAGTGATTTGATTTGATTGACATCCTATGTTCTTTTAAAATGTGGCTTTTTTGGGGGGGGGGTTATTGGGCTGTTGTTTTTACTTTGATTATAGATTTTGTGGTTTTATGTTTTGATTTTGTTTGTGAACCACCCTGAGACTTCCAGGTATATTTATTAATTCAATAAATACATAAATACATATTAATACCATTTGGAGATATAATCAAGTAGATGCTGATTTTAGACATATTTAGTGGAAAATCCATTTTTGGATTTTTCAAAAAAGTATCCAATGCCGTTGAATAAAAAAAAATCCATTAGATCTGATAATGCTTCCTTTAGGATAACTCATTGGGAAAATAGCTGAAATTTATTAGCAAGTTATTTTTTCACAGATTTTACACCAATAGCTTTCATGGATAGAGGAATGGCCATTCTACAGCTTGCAACTTTGGGAAGAATACTGCCATTTCAGCTCATATTGGAGCAGAACTAAACCACATGAGACTGTAAGGCACAAGGTTTATTCTATTGCAAGATAATTATTTTGTCTGTTTTGGCTTGTTAACTTATTGTTATGAGATAAGCTATTTAAATAAGTAATTTAGCAAACAAACTAGAAACTTGGACTCCTATATGGAGAAGGGTCACGTGTCATAACCAAAATATAAGAATATGTGGAGTAAGTCCACCCCCATCTGATGAAGAAGCTGATAGCAGCAGCCCAGTCAAGTCCAGTAGAATGCACACCTCTGAACATCTGCCTGGCCGAAAGTCTTATTTAGCCTGTCATCAATGTCCCCTTGTGTGCGATGCTGACAGATCCTCTAAGACAATACTGAAAACTAAAGAAATTACAGATTTCAAGCAGTTGCTATAAAATATATGCTCATCACTAAGGGGGATGAGACAGTGACTATTTCCAGTTCCATTAATGAGGTTGATGGAGCAAATTGTCTGACTGGGAGCTGTCCAGAGTCCTGCAAATCTTGTATCTAGTCACCTTGTTTCTTGCTCTCTTGGTCAACCCTCCACTAACTTTAGCACTTGAAAACACCCCTGAGAAGTAGTGCCTCTCCTCAATTGATCTGGACTGTGTACTTTCTGTTTAAGAAGTTTGACAAACATACGCACATATTTTTCTTCTCCCTCTCTCTTTCCCATTTAACGTGGTGCTACCGAAATCCAAAACAATGTACATTACAGGTATTCATGTTTGGTTAACACTTTAATGATGTGAATCACACAGTAAAGACCAAATTTGGTTTTAAAGGGTAAGCTACTGTTCTGCTAATTAAACATAAACTGTATTTTAAAGATATAATTACTGAGGTGTAACAACTGTGTAATAGAAATAGATTAGCTATGCACTTGCCTGCATTCAGTAAATGGTTTCAAATAATCAATGGTCTTTTAATTAACTTGTAATAAATAGCATTTAAGGATTCATCTGAAACAGACAAAATCATTCATTGAAAGTAATATCAACAACTGAACAGCTTCCATTTACTGGCTGTGCACAGTTTACGTGTCGGGACTCAGGATTTCATTTCTACCTGTTCAAAACTTACATCTTTCAAGTTAGAATCATAGAATCATAGAATCATAGAGTTGGAAGAGACCACAAGGGCCATCGAGTCCAACCCCCTGCCAAGCAGGAAACACCATCAGAGCACTCCTGACATATGGTTGTCAAGCCTCTGCTTAAAGACCTCCAAAGAAGGAGACTCCACCACACTCCTTGGCAGCAAATTCCACTGTTGAACAGCTCTTACTGTCAGGAAGTTCTTCCTAATGTTTAGGTGGAATCTTCTTTCTTGTAGTTTGGATCCATTGCTCCGTGTCCGCTTCTCTGGAGCAGCAGAAAACAACCTTTCTCCCTCCTCTATGTGACATCCTTTTATATATTTGAACATGGCTATCATATCACCCCTTAACCTCCTCTTCTCCAGGCTAAACATGCCCAGCTCCCTTAGCCGTTCCTCATAAGGCATCGTTTCCAGGCCTTTGAATATTTTGGTTGCCCTCCTCTGGACACGTTCCAGTTTGTCAGTGTCCTTCTTGAACTGTGGTGCCCAGAACTGGACACAGTACTCCAGGTGAGGTCTGACCAGAGCAGAATACAGTGGCACTATTACTTCCCTTGCTCTAGATGCTATACTCCTATTGATGCAGCCCAGAATTGCATTGGCTTTTTTAGCTGCTGCGTCACACTGTTGGCTCATGTCAAGTTTGTGGTCAACCAAGACTCCTAGATCCTTTTCACATGTACTGCTCTCAAGCCAGGTGTCACCCATCTTGTATTTGTGCCTCTCATTTTTTTTGCCCAAGTGCAATACTTTACATTTCTCAAATGTAAAGTATTGCACTTGGTTACTCGGATGTAAGATCTCCAAGCTGATTGCTTTTTGAGACTGATGGACATGTTGGGGACTGAAACCAGGAAGGGGGCATGGGTGGAATAGAAATTGGGAATTTAAAGGGTACATAATTATACCTTGTTTTGTTTTTGTCTCTTTTTTTGTTTGCATGAGAGTTGGGAAATTCGTGGAAGGGAATTCTGGTCGACCTTAGGGAAATGTTTTAAGAATAAGTATTGATATTGATATATAATTTTGGATGAGAGTTAAGAATGGATAAAGTAAAAGTGGTTTTTAAAATAAACTAAATTACCTAAATGAGAAGATTAAACAAAAATGAACTGAGGAAATGGATGAAAGAGAGAACGTAAAATAATAACGTATTAAAATAAATTATTAAGTTAAAAAAATAAGGTGAAAGGATTTGCTGAAATAAAAATTTGAACTTGAATACAGAAATGGGAGGTGTGAGGAGGTCAAGAAAATAAGTAAAGGGAAATTGATTATGTAAGGGATTCAATTTGTTTTGTTTCCCCCCCCCCTCTTTTTTAATGATTGTATTTTTCTTTTTTTCTGTATTTTTCTGTATTTTTTATTTTTCTTTTCTTGCTTTTTGTGTCGTATTATGTATTTTTTCTTTTTTCCCCTCTGTAATCTTGAAAACTTTGAATAAATATTATTAATAATAAAAAAAAACAAGTTACTTGTAAAAGTGAACTGGGTAATATTCGATTTTCTTTTCACTTTAAAGCTTTCGCTCTACTCCTACAGTTATGTACCTGTTCTTCCAGAGGGATTGTAACCTCATCCAGACCTCATCCAGAACTGGTAAATTTCTGAACTCCCAGTCGGCTCACTCACAGAATCTCTGTCACAATTCAATCTCAGTTGAGCTCACACAACTAAGGGCAGGTGCATAATCCTCCAGTGCTGTTCTCTGAACTCGACTCCACAGGTAGGAGTAGAATCATTGTCACACAGTGTCACCAACTCCCAGTCAATGGAGATGGTCCAGGAAGTTACCATGATCAAGCAGTTGTATATTGAGTTGGCTACAGATAGATGATCTGAGTAATAATCACATGAGACACAATGGATGTCACCAAATAAGCTCCTTAGGGAAATGAGCGAGGCAAAACTTAGGAAAAAGCATATAAACACCTTATGTTTTGGGGGAAATCAAATAAAGATACTTCAAGAGATGGGATTTATTTATTTGAGGTACCATTGATTTATATTGATTAATTGCAGTCCATAGACCCACAGAACAGTTTCAAAATAAGATAGTTAGGACAATCAAACAACAGGTGAAAGAGACCAAGGTAGTCATTATGTTATGTCTAGAGAATGATGGTCTTTGTTTCTTGCGACCTCCGAAAGAAACTTTGCCACAGTCAGTGTAATATCATTTGACCTATCCTCCAGAAGGTACTTAATATGTGAGGATTCAGATTTTCCTGGCAAATTTGCCAGAGTTTGATCAGTTGATCCCTTGCTTGCTCATACCGCCCACAATGCAGTAGGATATGGTTCATGCAATCGACATCCTGAGAACATAAACAAAGCCTATTCTGATAGGGGATGTCACTCAGTCTACCATTTAGAACTTCCAATGGAAATACATTTAATCTAGCTTTGGTAAATAAATGCCAATAGGTGGATACGGACAAATTCCCAAGATATGAGGCTAACTGAAAGTCATGTGATTTACATGTTTCTCTGGCAAGTTGTTTCCCCTCCTTTAGTCAGGGAGCAGATCAGTGGGGAAATGTAACCATTAGACACAAGTGAAACTAGATTGGAAAGCATGTTTAGGCTTGATAAACCCACTCACTCTTTCCCCTCCTAAAGCAGCTGCTCAGTGACTCACTATGTGTTTGTAGATGGAACGTGCCTCAGATCTTGTTCACAAGCATGTTTACATTAGTTCTGTGTGAACCATAGTTTGAAATATTATCTCCCTGGAACCAATTTGTACATGTATAGCTTTGTACAAGAATTTCTTGCAATTAAGGCAATTGTCAAGTTCTTTTTAACCTCATGAAATATGCTCCAAGGACTTTCCTCTTTACGTGATTTGCTTACTCTTTGGTCCCCCCCCCCCAATGAAGAATGCTGCACTCCAGGAGCATGAGGGGAACCCTGGCTGACAAAATGTCTCAGCTCCACTGACAAGGCAACAATAATAAATTAATAATAAATTTTATTTATATCCCACCCTCCCCAGCCGAAGCCGGGCTCAGGGCGGCTAACAACACTAACACAAAATGAAGAAGTGAGTAGGCAAGGAGTTAAGCACCTCTGTGAGTTTAGCAACAAGGCAAAGGCTGTCATAGTAAGCAAACCTCCCTGCTTTTTGTATTATAAAAAACCTATCTTTCCAAGAAATCAAACCCAACTATCAAACATAAACCAGCAATGAATCAAAGAAAGAGAAATCCAAAAGGAGTTTGGGGGCCACCCAGTGAGCAGCACAGAGTGTCACCTGTATATCTGTCTCACTTCTGGAAAAAGTAATGGATCACTGTAATGAGCTCTGGGGTTTTAGGAAACAGGTTTGTTCCCTTGTTTGTTCCCAGTTCACGTGGAGAAGTGCCTTGGGGAAGGAAGACATCACTCTAAGAAGGAAAATGGTCACTTAGAAGGCATCCATTCCTTGGTCAACAAACTGATATCCTCTCACACCTCCTAGTTTGATCTTTGGGAACACAGAGAGGCAGGCATCTAGCTCATGTGGTGTCTTGCCTACATGGTACAAAAATAGCAGGTGCCATGTTTCATCCAGATAGACTGGTAGATCGTGCTTGGGGGGGGGGGGGAATCAGTGGTTGCCACGTATGTCAGCAGTAATAACATGGGTCAATGTCATTGTGCAGTCCTGGCACCAAAATTTAAGTTGCTAGGGAGGAAGTTAAAATTCAGGATTTCTGAAATGCTGTCTATTCTGTGCACATGGCAAGCCAGACAGGTGGAGCTGAGGGCTCTCAATGCATAGAAAATTGAAAAATTCCCCTGAAATGGTAAGTTCTGCCTCACTAACCTTATCAGAGTTATTTGGGTATGTTAATAAGCATGCAGATATGGGTTATCTGGTAGACATTGTGTTATTGGACATTTAAAAAATATTTGACAAAGGCTCCTGAGTAAACCTAGTAATCATGGAATAAGATGAAGAGTCATTTTATTGATCAATAACCGATTAAAGAACAGGAAGCAGGGAGTAGGAATTTTCACAAGTGGGATAGTGAAAGAAGTGGAGCCTCCTAAGGATCTTTGTCAGAATGGTGCTTTTAAACTTGTTCATAAATGATCTGGAGTTAGAGGTGAGCAGTGAAGTGGCCAAGTTTGTTGATAACCAAATTCTTCAGGGTAATGAAGAAATCAGAAGTATCTCTCCAAACTGGTGAATGGACAATAAATGCAGTTAAGTGTATGTAGCTACACATTGCCACAAAATAGACTTCGTGTATACACTGGTGGGGGTGGGGGGTAGTCTGAACAGGAGTGACATAATGGGATCTTGGCGAATAGCAGAATGAAAACATTGACTCGGCACCCAACAGCTGTGGAGAATGGTGGATTCCAGGTTTGGGATTGTATGGATAGTGTCATTACATCATTTAGTCACTAAGTGTCACTGGACTTAATTGTACCAGAGAGAGGTCAGGTGTTTCCTCTTGCTGTTCTGTTCTTGTTTAAGAAAGAAAATATTGTCTAGTCTCTTGACTAGTTGCTCTCTAAGTCTTCCATGACAGGGGTCATTAGGAAACAGCTCAAGACTAAAATAATTCAAATCTGTGTTGGGACTCCACTTGGAATAAATGTGTTCAGTTCTGGCTGCTGTATCTCAAAAAGGATATTGCAGAGCTGAAAATGCTGCAGAAAGTGGCAACCAAAATGATCATGGGACTAGAGCAGCTGTCCTGTGCTTAAACTCACCATTTGCACCTGTGATCCATGACTATCTTCTCAGTGAAGTTACAGATAGGTAGCCGTGTTGGTCTGCCATAGTCAAAACAAAAAAAAATTCCTTCCAGTAGCACCTTAAAGAGCAACTAAGTTAGTTCTTGGTATGAGCTTTCGTGTGCATGCACACTTCATGCACACGAAAGCTCATACCAAGAACTAACTTAGTTGGTCTTTAAGGTGCTACTGGAAGGATTTTTTTTTTTGTTTTTTCTCAGTGAAGGTCAGAGGTACTTAAAATACTTAGGATAGTGAATCCCTCATTCATGGAGAAAGGGTGCCAGCTAGCCATGGGTGTTCGGAGGTCCACATCCTTCTGCAGAAAGCATCCCTTGATACCAGAATACTTGCCAGCCATCACTTGGTTTTTAATCTCCTATTTATAGGAAAGATAATTGGAATGGCCATAGCAATGCAGCTGGGTTTCCGCTTTCCTATGGGGTAAAGACTAAGGCCTGTCAGGGTGATGAATGATCTACCGATGATATTACATCGAGGACAGCTGGTCATTTTGGACCTTATGGCATCATTTGATATGATGGACTAGAGGCTACTCTAGCTCAGGGGCACTGATGCTGCAACTGGAGCTATCAGTTGGTGATCTGATGTTGATTTGCAAGGCTGAAGTCGCATTGTGGTGAACACAAACTTCTGCATCCCTTAAGATCTGATTTTACCCTCCACATTGTCCAACACATGCATACCGTTCCCTGGAAGTTTAAGAGAACAGAAGGCTGCATAGGACATGATGCTAAATGAAGGGCAATGGGAAATATGGTTGACTTTGCACATTCAATATACTGAGAGCCATTGTAGTGACTTGATTCTATCATACCAGTTCTACATAATTTGCACTGTCTACCAAATAGTATTCAGACTCAATTCAAGGCACTGGTCTTTAAAGCCCTGAACAGCCTTGGACCTGTTAGGTCTTAGGAACAGCCTTTTTCTGTGCCATTCTCCCAACACACCCCATGCTCTGTTATCTGTGGCCCTGCTCCCAAACCCTTGACCTTAGGAATTCAATCCAGCATCCATTAGGGATAGAGCCTTTTCTGTTGTGGCATCAGTCCGAAGGAAAGCCCTGCTAAGTGACATCCATCACCAGGCTGCATCTCTACATTGCCTTGGCTTATTAGTGGCGGCTTGACTTTTCAAAAAATGTCATTGGTTAATTGTATAATTTTTGCTGGCTCAGTTCTGTGTTTTTCTGCTGCTGGAATTCATTAAACGAATACTATTAACATCTTAATTCAAAAGTAAAATTATTTTTTATGGAATTGTGTTCCAGTTTGTTGTTTATATTGTTAAATCTCTTTGGGAGGGGGTTTCTGCCATGGGGGATACCCCAATATTTTAGTGAGCCCCAACAGTATATCAACCAGCAGGTGGGCTGGTTAATCATTTTAATACATGCCCAATGCCTACACCAAACCTCTCACAAACGTAATCACAAAAATTGTGGCATTATTTGAACCCAACACTTGTCTAATGTTTTCATTCAATTTATTTGCACTTCTTCAGGTGTTCCTGGGCCCTCAATGTTAAGTTAACTCTTTATTATATATAATGTCTATAAATTAAACAACAAAATAAGTGTCAAACATTAGAAAATAACTCTCATGTGTTGGAAGAATGTGTGGGAGGGAGGAAACGGAAGAAGGATGTGTAGATCTGTTTTATCACTTCATTTAATTTACTTGTATTTTTTTAAAAAAAATATTGTACACATGCTACAACATCACTTGTGTGTTGGCAGCTGCATGCATGATGTCATGCTGGTTTTTTTCCATGCCCAGTTTTGTTATCTTTATATCTCATGTTTCTGTATATGTTGAGGGAGGAGAGATTACAAAAACTGGAGAGATTGCATATCCATTCCTCCTTCTTCTTCTTTGGTGATCACTCGTAGCCAAGTAAGATTGTCTTCCATAAATATGGTTTTAACAATGAGTCTGTAAGTGACTGTGGAGGCCAATTCTGGACCCACACATCCTTCCACAGTGGGGACATTGGTTCCTGGGTGGGAGTTGATCATGGTGTGGATTTGCCAAGCATGCCTTCCTCTTAGCACATTTCTCCCTTGTGTTCTGAGTTTGAGTGTCTTCAAAGTCCATGACACCTTTGGTTGTTCTCCAACTGCAGTGCTCGCTGTTTCCCAGTTGTCGGTGTTTATACTACATTTTTTTAGATTTGCCTTGAGACAGTCTTTAAACCTCTTTTGTTGACCACCAGCATTACGCTTTCCATTTTTAAGTTCAGAATAGAGTAGTTGCTTTGGAAGACAATAATAAGGCACAACATGACCAGTCCAATGAAGTTGATGTTGAAGAGTCATTGCTTCAACACTGGTGATCTTTGCTTCATCCAGTACAATGATATTAGTTTGCCTGTCTTCCCAAGTGATGTGTAAGATTTTTTGGAGACACCGTTGATGGAATCTTTTGAGAAGTTGGAGATGGTGTTTGTAAGTGGTCCATGTTTCACAAGAATACAGTAAGGTTATAGTACAATAGCTTTGTAAACAAGCATTTTGGTTTCCCTGCGAATGTCTCGGTCCTCAAACACTCTGCACTTCAATCAAGAGAAAGCCGCACTTGCAGAACTCAGGCGATTCTGTATTTCAGCATCAATGTTGACCCTTATTGGAAGATAACTGCCTAGGTAGGAGAAGTGATTGACATTTTCCAACCATTGAGTTGGATTTGTGGCGCTGCAGAGGGGTTATTTTGTACTTGTTGGTGCAGCACTTTGGTTTTTTGGATGTTGAGCGACAGGCCAAGCTTTTCGTAAGCTTCTGCGAAGATATTTCTACACAGTGTCTGGCTCACATGTGGTGTTGTTGTGTTGTGGTAGGTGCACCTGGGAACTTACTGTTCTTATATGAATGCCTTAGACAGAGAATGCTGTTTCTGATTCCTGCTGCACAATATTTAAGAACAGAGATGCCCATTAAAAGATAAAGAAGGGGAATTATCTGAATTCTTTCAACATTGCCTGAAAACAATTCAGCTACAAAGGGACTGTACCCCAGGCCATGTGCTCAACAGTAAAATTACTTTCTGACAGCTAATTTTTCTGATAGTGATTAAAACCTATAGTTATGATGGCATGTTTAAACAAGATGCCATCAAAACAAACATTTACCCACACACTTCCTTTCACATGAAAGCTGCCAAACAAAACTAACTTAGATCACATAGTCTTGGCAAAATTATATAAATGCAACAAAGTGTCTACCTTTTAATATAAATCATGGCTTATAGTCTTTTAAATGATGGTTAATTAAATTAGGGCATTAAGCGGGAGAAGAATTCTTTCTTCCTATCAATTTGTCATCAACAAACAACAATGTTTGGGCTTGCAAGGGAATGGAACTGGCAGGGAATTTGAGCTCCATGCCCATTTGGTAGCAACTGGTTGTCTTTCAAGGTGGAGCACAGGGCTTGGGTCAAGGGTCAAGGATCAAAGCTTTTGGAATCAGGGGTGCTGGCACTTCCCATTTTGGATGGGTTCCAAACAAGTGCATACGATTATTTTGTTTTATGGTTTTTCTTTCATTTTAGAAACATACCACTTTTGCCAATGTAAATCCCCCAAAGCAAGACCCAAAACACTTTAAAACAATTAGCTAAAACAATACCTCTACCACAGTATTGGGTGGGAGTGAATTCACCACATCCCGTTCCCCCGGGAAATAAGAATCAGTTGGTCTCTTCCTGGGGAGGAGTTTTGGGTGGGTCATGTGAAGGAGTGGGCCAATCATGGAAGGGAGAGGAGTAGGCATTTAAAGACTTGCCCAAATGCTCCAGTCTTCTTTTCAGGGCACCCTCCCTCCCTTTGCAGTGTGGGCTTGGGCTAGTTGCCCATGTGCAAGCTGAGTAGGAATATTTTGGGGAGCCCCTAATTGGCTTTGGAGCTCCTCTTTTTTTGCCTGCTTCATACTGTTGGTAGTTTTTTTGTTCAATTGTCAGCTAGTCAGAGGGGTTGATGTGTCAAGAGATGTTGGCAAAATAACTAAGTGGCGAAACAAAACAAAAAAAGCAATCAACCAAAACGGTGCCTTGAAAAATAAATGTCCCCCTATGTTCCACCCTCTAACTTTGTCTCAGGAGGCAATGGTGCACACATGAGGAGCACAACAGCTGGCCTTAGGACTCTATGTGGCTCTATGTGGGGCTACCTTTGAAGGTGACCCAGAAACTACAACTAATCCAGAATGCAGCAGCTAGACTGGTGACTGGGAGCAGCTGCCGAGACCACATAACACCGGTCTTGAAAGATCTACATTGAGTACATTTCTGAGAACAATTCAAAGTGTTGGTGCTGACTTTTAAAGCCCTAAACAGCCTTGGTCCAGTATACCTGAAGAAGCTTCTCCACCCCCATCGTTCTGCCCGGACACTGAGGTCCAGCGCCGAGGGCCTTCTGGTGGTTCCCTCATTGTGAGAAGCCAAGTTACAGGGAACCAGGCAGAGGGCCTTCTCGGTAGTGGCACCAGCCCTGTGGAATGCCCTCCCACCAGATGTCAAAGAGAAGAACAACTATTAGACTTTTAGAAGACATCTGAAGGCAGCCCTGTTTAGGGAAGCTTTTAATGTTTAACAGACAACTGTATTTTAATACTTTGTTGGAAGCTGCCCAGGGTGGCTGGGGAGACCCAGCCAGATGGGCGGGGTATAAATAAATTATTATTATTATTATTATTATTATTATTAGGCAGATTCACATAAGATTCACATAAAGAGCATCCTGCAGTAAGACTGTTAAGCCCAGTGTCTAAAACTGTTAAAAATATAAGACCAATTGGCATAAGCCTCCTTTGCAAGACACAAAACCTAACTGTACCACTGTGCCAAACAGTCAGACATATGGATGGATGACAGAACGCCAGATCTTTCATGTGAGTTGTATGTGTGAATCTGCAAACAGACACACAAAATGTAAAGGGCTGAAGTGCACCTGGCTTCTCTTTTATAAAACAGAGATGCTGAAGAACCCAGAAAGGCTGCAGAGGATCTTTGCAGGCACTTGTGAACTGCAGTGGGACAGCACAGCTGGATCTCAACATTAATTCTTCAATAATGGATGGTTAATCTATTAAATTTTAATGGTGAGTTGATAAGTAATGGTCTGGCTGCCATGTCACTGGATGTAAATACAGCAACTTGCCTGGAAATCTCTTTTGCTTTCTCCTTTCTCTAGGGGGAAAAATAAGTAAAATAATAACAACACACAGATAGATAGCAATAGACAGGAAGAAGAAAAAGTCATTTCTGTAGGGGGGTGGAGCAAGGAGGCAAATCTATCTCTTGGCACAAACCCAGCCCTTGTAACCTCCTCTAGCAATACACGAGTCCCTTGCAGCTGGGAGATTGTAGGCTTTATACAAACATACCCAACACAAGCATTTTCACCTACTTGACTTCACTTCAGTATAAAACAAATCTTTCCCTAATACTCAGTGGCACAGAACAGATTGCCGGGGCGGCAACACTCGGCTGCTGTGTGTAGGAAGCACGTACTGTATGAGTGCATTTTCAAAGATGCACACAGGGAATTCAAGTATGTAGCTTACGGCCAAAGAAGACGGCCATGCCCTGAAAATGATTAGAAGTTTCCTATGAGATGGCATCATTTATGGCAAACGGCATGGGGGGGCGGAGTCACACAGCTGCCCCCTCCAGTAGTGGCCTCACTGCTGTTTACCTGCATGACAGCACAGGCTTTGTCAGAAAGCCAGACAAAATACAATCCTTAGTAACATGCTTCCTTTGCTTATGCCTTGCTATGTGTCTCACTTTTACTCCCATTTTAAAATGTTGTTGTTGATGGTGATGATGATCGTTTATGCCTCTTTAATGTTAAGAAAGAGGGAAATCTCCAATGATGCTTTTAACGCCTTACAGTACCAAAGCCAGTCCTTCTAATGCAAGGGGGGAAATCATCTTTAGAAATATGAGAAGCTAGCAAAATTCAAACTGCGTGTTGCAAGCACAACCTGGGATCACAATTCAGTCGTTATGAACAAGTTATAAGGGAAACTTCAAAAGACAGAAGTGTATTGAACAGTTTGTGAAAAGTTGTTGGCCTTTGGGTATCAACTGTAAGATGACACAGTCATGTTATCGCAGGATTTGGATCTTTGATCATTAGAAATAATTTAGAAGAAAATGCTTCCCAGGACAGTAGATTTTTGCTTAATGGTTGCCATCAATTTGATTTTAATTTGATTTTAATTAATTTTATAATGAATGTTTTTAGAATGTTGGATTATTTTGATTGTTGTTAGCCGCCCTGAGCCCAGCTTCGGCTGGGGAGGGTGGGATATAAATAAAATTTATTATTATTATTATTATTATTATTATTATTATTATTATTATTATTAGATTATAGCAACAAAGTTGGCTCCAAGACACATTATGCTTCCTGTTAACAAGAAAGGTTAAAGACCAACAAAACTGAAGGTACCACTGTTGGGAAAGAGAAATCCATAGCTTGGCAGCTGGGTTCCTTCTCTGCCAAGCCTGTCCCTTGTGTGTCTAAATTGGCTTTCTCCCCACCTATTGTGAAGGAACAAGCCAAGAACAAGCCTAGTAACATCAGAAGGCTGGCTGTGCCAATGGCCTCACCAGTGGTACATAACACTTTCCTAAGTTTGGTTTCAAGGACAAATTAGCACAGCCTAACAATTTTGCCAACGTATCTGGGAAAACAGATACTTCATGGGTTCTGTTTTTACAAGCATGACATGGTTTCCTGAATCCATCATGCTCAAATAGCCTATTCATGTTACCACATGTCAGCTTTAAAATCAGGAAAAGTGAGATCCGCAACAAAATTTAGCTGTGTAGAGTGGTGTTCTTCAGCATTCCAGGCACTCCCTTCCCTTCCCCTCCAACTCTCCAGTTTTCCATTTTCTCCTCCAACAGTCAGCTAGCGTTCCGTGGCCAGTGAGCATGCTCAGACTTCATCAGGTTGTTGGGGAAGGGTTTGGCACTCAGCAATGGCACTCAGAGCCTGAATATCAGAAATAGAAAGAAAAGTGCATCTACTCCCTATGAGTGCTAAACATCTAATTAAGGGCTAGCTGACATTTCAGCATTATTTAGCTGTTAATCCAGGGTCATGTTAGATGGAATGTGTAGTCCAGTAACATCTGGAAGGCTGTAGGTTCTCCACCCAAATCACAAGCATTTGTCAAGCCACCCTGCAATTTTCACATTATAAAAGAATGGCCTTGGTACCCTCCCCCCCCTTGCTTACCCACAGTGTATAATGCAGTCCTGCAGTAAACAGATGTATATAAATTTCACATAGGTGGTGATTACGATATAGCCTTTCCTCCTCCCAGGAAGGGAAGGGGTGGTGAGCGGGAGACGATTCCCACGTCATGCAGGGGGTGCTCTGCCCCCTGCTTCAACTCCAGGGCTGGCGCCACGCCCCTCCCCGATTGGGCACCCAATAGGGAAGCTCGACGGGGGTGTGGCTTGCTGCTCAAACGCAGCTGCGCCAGCGATCCCCACCATTGCACACACATTTTCTTCGAGTCACCCACCCTCCACTCCCTTTAGATTAGCTGTTCCTGAGACTTTGCTATGGACCTCTGGTTGGTTGCCCTGTTTAACCAGGGGGCCTGGTAGGAGTTTTTTTCCAATTGGCTAAATTGGCCCGGCCTCTTGGTTTTTTTCGCCTACCT
This sequence comes from Podarcis gaigeae, assembly GCF_964106915.1. NCBI lineage: Eukaryota > Metazoa > Chordata > Lepidosauria > Squamata > Lacertidae > Podarcis > Podarcis gaigeae. Next base: position 81,135,503 of record NC_139683.1, on the reverse strand, counting down.
CGTAGCAACCGTCACAACGTTCGTGGTATTTGGCGGTTAGGCATTGGAATGTGTTGTTGGTGTTTCGGGGGGCAAGGTGTGGCCATCGCCTTCCCCAACAATTTTGGGTATTCCGCTAAAGGAATCCGGCGGTCATGGATCCTGTCTGATGCCCGTGGGCGGGGGGCCATGGCACGACCCTCGGTGACATCAGGAAGAGAGCCTATAGTTGGATTAGCATCAACAGGCTCCCCCTACTGGTGCTTAACCCCTCCTCAGACTCACCCCTCTACGAGTGGGTGGAGTCTAATGTTCCGTGGTCCAGTGCCTAAGCCAATACCTTCTCACATGCTGTAATCAATAAAGTTGTGGCCTTTACCTTACCCATTAACCTTACATTCTGTGTCCACGTGTCTTTATTCCCCAAGCGGGGATCGGGTCCTCGAATCACAACTAAAGGCTCTGTTGGGAGTGCTGGAGCCAGCTTAAACCCCCTATGAAGCAATTTGTGGAAGGGCCTTCTCAGTTGTGGCACTCCAATCGCTGCATTCTCACCTCTGAAAACTGGTGGGTAGGCAAACTAAGGCCCAGGGCCAGATCCGGCCCCATCGCCTTCTAAATCCGGCCCACAGACAGTGCGGGAATTAATGTGTTTTTACATGAGTAGAATGTGTCCTTTTATTTAAAATGCATCTCTTGGTTATTTGTGGGGCATAGGAATTCGTTCTTTTTTCAAAATATAGTCCCCCCCCCAGAAGGTCTGAGGGACAGTAGACCGGCCCCCTGTTGAAAAAGATTGCTGACCCCTGGTTTATACCCACAGGCACTCCCTTTTGCATTTGTCTCTGCCTTCTGATTGTTGATACTTTAATGCCAGTTAAGTGTGGGATGTAATCCCCACAGCAGTCAAATACAACATTCCTTGTTTGCCTAGAGTGGACAGTGCTTCGAGAGCACTGTCCAACTATCTCGTCCTCTGTCGTCCCCTTCTCCTTGTGCCCTCCATCTTTCCCAACATCAGGGTCTTTTCCAGGGAGTCTTCTCTTCTCATGAGGTGGCCAAAGTATTGGAGCCTCAACTTCAGGATCTGTCCTTCCAGTGAGCACTCAGGGCTGATTTCCTTCAGAATGGATAGGTTTGATCTTCTTGCTGTCCATGGGACTCTCAAGAGTCTCCTCCAGCACCAGAATTCAAAAGCATCAATTCTTCGGCAATCAGCCTTCTTTATGGACCAGCTCTCACTTCCCTACATCACTACTGGGAAAACCATAGCTTTAACTATACGGACCTTTGTCTCTGCTTTTTAAGATGCTGTCTAGGTTTGTCATTGCTTTTCTCCCAAGAAGCAGGCGTCTTTTAATTTCATGGCTGCTATCACTTGCAAATAGGGACAATTGAAGCATATGTAGACATCCTTTTGGGAGGACAGTTCCAGTCAACCAACTTAGTAGGATGCCATAAATGATGGGAAGGTAGGTCCCAACCAAAGAAGATTGACAACTTAAGTTGACAGAATATACACAACTTGCAGACTTAACATATAGATCTAGTTACAGGTAGGTAGCCGTGTTGGTCTGCTGTAGTCGAAACAAAATAAAAAATAAAAAAATTCCTTCCAGTAGCACCTTGGAGACCAACTAAGTTTGTTATTGATAAGAGCTTTCGTATGCATGCACACTTCTTCAGGTACCAGAAGAAGAAGTATATGAAGAAGTGTGCATGCACACGAAAGCTCATACCAATAACAAACTTAGTTGGATTCTAAGGTGCTACTGGAAGGAATTTAATTTTTTTTTTTGTTTTAACATATAGAATAAGAGAACAAGAAGAACACACGTTTATAGAAGATTGGAAACATTTATTCAATATATGGAAAATAATTGTGTATAGCTGAAAACACTGGCAGCATTAAGATAAATTCAACAATGTAAATAAGTTTTGATGGATGTAATAACGGAAAACTGATTGGTATAGTTTTTGTAAAAAATGGAGGGATATAAGATATGTAAAACGAACCATGGAAAAAGAAGAAGGGAAGTCACTGATATCTTAAGTACGTAAAATGTTTATCCAAAATTGTAAAACAGAAAATTTAATAAAAATCATATTATTATTATTTTTAAAAAGTAACAGGAAGGTGGGTGAAGGTCTGTGAAGAAGGTTACAAGTGTAGGCCTGGATTGAATCAATCAATTTCCTCTTCTGATCTAAAAGTTGAAAGCTGAGTTCTGGTATAGTCATTTACTGACAGAATAAAATTATTTGGCTCAAACTCTTCACCAAATCCTGTCGTTTTAGTGACTTTGATATCTCAATTGCCACATTTCTTTTTCCTCTGACAAATATCATGGCGGTATCAGCAGGCCAAGGAAAAGGGCAATTTTGGTTGCTCAGGAGTCTCCTAAAAATTTGCATAGCCAACGATATCTTATTTTCAAGGAACAACAAGAAGATTGAGTGTGAAGAACAAGCGTTTTAAATAATGGAAAGTCCTATTAAGTGAATTTATTGAGAAACTGCAAAAATGTTGTAACAATAAGTACCCTTCAATACGTTCTTACTTACTCAGTGAATATGTATGCGGTGTTGAATCATTTATATCTACATGCAGGAAACTGATACAATTTGAACAAATTTAATTGAAATCACCCCTGGAGTGAGTCTGAAGAAAGGATTAAATTTAATGGTCTCACAGAGTGTCATACTTCTAGCTTCAAAAGTCTATTCTTCCTTCCCTCCCCACTGGACTCCACTATACCTATAAGATCCCTAAACCTTACTATGCAAGCTTGTGGCTTTAATAAGAACTCAGAAATGAAAATCACTTCAATTTACCATGTAATGAGACTTAAAGAAGATGTTCAGTTGGACAGATTGTAACAATCAGTCTCACTTAGCCTGATTCAAATAGGGCTTACCTAAGAAATGGAATATTTTTGTCCAGAACTCGTTCACTGGAAGTTCAGAAACATTAGGATTCTCTGACTTGGAAATGCATAAGCTTTAGATGTGATCCAACCTAACATTTAAACGATGGCTCAGGCAGGTTTGAAACTACCCTTACTGCACAAACATAGCATTTTTATTGTAGCAGGGTGAACTCTGAAAACCCAAATTGCACAGATTTTCAAGGTGGTCAGTTTAAAATGAGAAAAACTCATTGTGGGGTGTGCCTGTTGGTTAGCATCAAAGACATTCTTGGAACACAATTGCCCTGAGCAATTAGTCAGGAAGATCTAAAAGCAAAGAGAAGTTATGACTCTTAAACTCAGAATCTTAACATTGCTTGACCAACTAACTTCAGCCATGAAACGTTTTCAGGACATTATACGCCAAACTCACACCTGTCACTGATATGTAACAACTGAAAGGAGGATAATGTATGACATATGGACACATAGATCAATCTACCACAATAAATAGAATTTGAATCAGACCAGCATTACAGACAAAGTTATGCTGATATCACCAAGATCAAATAAAGACCTCTTTAAACCTCTCAGTAGTGATGTCCACCCCTCAACTGGCTTTTTCTTTTTCATAAGGCCAAATATTTTCCAAGAATGTTTGTGGTTTTGACTTACAAAATATGAGGTCAAACCACAGGGTCCTCAATAGAATTCTGAGATGTGACTCTTCAGGTAATGGAAGCAGTAAACAATGTCTGTCTAATCTTAACAGATCTAATCTTAACTTCTACGCTCTATAATGTAAGCCTATTTCTGGTTCTTTAGATGTTTCTTATCTAATCATTATCCACTTTGTCTTCATCATCTTAGATTGCATCTTGGTTATTAAGTTACTTACCTCATTTCGGTTATCGTAATCATCTGTCTTATCCATTTGCAACTGTAATGTCTCCCACGTTGTCTTTTGTTGAAACAAATAGCTTACATATCATCATCCTTATGATCATGTGATTGATACGCTTACAAGATGTTGGTAAATTTCATTTAAAATCTACAATAAGAAAATGAAATGGTATCGTCCTGGAAAACCATGACGATTGAATCTGATGATTGCATGAATTGGTCATTACTTCCAAGTAAATGTGCGTAAAGTTACATGGAGCAAGGATCTCTCTGTTTTTTCTTTTCTTTTTTTATTAGTTTCAGGCACACAGCCATAATCTGGATTAAAAACCCGCTTCCCCCAGATGACTTCATGGATTAAGTAAAAAGTTCCCATTGGCATCAAAAGGAAACTTTTTCTAAGCTTTGTAGGTAGCCAGTGGGGGAGATCCCTCTGCCCTGAATGTTTTCTTTCATTTTTTATACATAAATATCAGTACAATAGAAAACAATGCATAATACATAACAAAGAAAGAAAAAATAAGAACATTGGTCATATTGTAGTATTGAAAGAAGTCAATTTTTTTGTTGACTATCCTTGTTAAGATCATTCCTTTAGGGAGATCTTATACTGTCTAGTAAGCAGAATACCACCAGTATTTCAAAGCAATATTCTAACCTCATTTAGAAGGAAGAAGAGTCGTGGAAGAAGATTGGAAAAAGTTTAAAGACTATTTACAGAAATATTGTAAAATTAATGAATGTTAGAAAAATGTGGGAATGAAGTTATATGGCTTTAGTAGAAATGTTATAAGGAATTAAGTATAAATAGATTATTAGAGTATTAAAAGAAAAAATAAGGTTAGAATATGTTAGGATAATTATAGGATAGAAAACAGAGGAAGATGGAAAGGAATTGCTGAAACAATTAACAGAAGTGGAATACAAAAAGGGAGGTGTGAGGAGGTTGTTGAAATAAGTGAATGAAGGATAGGATGCTGAAATTGTATGATGTGTTTTAAACTGTTTTTATTTTGTTGTATTAGTCTAATGTGTTAGTGTTGTGTGGTGTTTTTGTATTGTATTGGATTGTCCATTTTGTTTTGTAGTGTTTAAATTGTTGGAAAAGTAATAAATATTTTTTTTAAAAAAAATAACCTCATTTATCACACTAAGATTTATGCTATGGTTCTAAATGAAGTATAAAGCCATGATGGATGTATCCCATCGTTCCCCAAGGATCCCAAGGTGGTGTCCATGATTGTGCTTTCCTTTTACCCTCCCAAGAACCATGTGTGGTAGGTTAAACTGAGAGACAATGGCTGGCCCAAGGTCACCCAGTGAGCTCCATGGTTGAGTGGGGATTTGAACCAAGGTTTCCCTAGTCCTGAATTGTCCACTTCCAAACAAACTTTGTCTCTGAGTGTGTGATTGACCTTGACAGACTCTGACTCTGACTTTGAGTGTGTGACTGACCTTGGCTTTTATCTGGAGGGTTATGGCTGATGGGAAAGACAAGTTAGAGTCCCAACAAGCAACCAGATCCGGAAAAGTATTTCGTACAGACATTGGGCTGCAAAGGAGAGCCTTGACATCCAGCCCTTCTGGCTTGCCAATAACAACCCCATCGGCACAATCTAAGCCTAAAGGTATGGCTGCTGCTGATGCCCTGGCTCAGGCTCTTAGTAAAATAAATGAGTCTTTGGACAAAATAAGTAAACAACTAGTCAAGGCATCAAATAAAATTGACCAAAACACCACAAGTATTAATCAAAATACTACAAGCATTAATAATTTGGGTCAGAAAGTAAACACTAACACTGAGACCATCCAGAGATTAGTACAGGAATCAACTTCAATACGAAAGATAGCTGATGAGGCAAAAGAAATTGCAACCTATACAGCCACCGTTGTAGAAGAGAAGATACCACCGATACATAAACTGCTGGGTGACCTTGGGCCAGTCACACTTCTCTGAAGTCTCTCAACCCCACTCACCTCACAGAGTGTTTGTTGTGGGGGAGGAAGGGAAAGGAGAATGTTAGCTGCTTTGAGACTCCTTATATCTGATAAAGTAGGATATCAAATCCAAACTCTTCTTCTTCTTCTTCTTCTCCATTCAGCCTCCAATTCAGGTAAATTTCACAATCACACCTGCTTCTAGGGCTGTGTGAGGCCTGCATCACACAGCCCCAAGAGATGAATTTTTAATATTGCACTGTTAACAGTTAGATCAAGGGCTCCCTAAAGCTCTGTGGACAGAGGTGTCCCCCAATTCCATATTTTGCCATTTTAAATAAATCATCTACTACATCATTTCAAAAAAGTGAAGCCATGCAGACTGGGGAATTACCCTGAACTCAAGGAGGGAAGGGTGATGAGAGTAGGGGTGGAGAGGTAGGAGGATCTCTCATTGTGAGGGATAAGCCTAGGTGAATTATTTTCCCAAGTCACTCCAAGCACAGTATTTTTGTGAACTATATAAAAGTTTTTGTTTTTCACATGGCCACTGCTCTGATGTGAGTTCTGCATGGAAAAGCAGGGTGGTTAGAAGGGTTCTGTTCAATGGGGTTCAGTTTAATAACAATTAAAAATCAATCAATCAATCACATTTGTGTAAGCCTGCTTGTGGTAGTAGAGTATAAGCTTTGAGTCAAGTATAGAGTTATTCCCTTTTCCCTCACTCTCCATTCAGTTATAGGGCTTTTTGTGTGATTTACATATCTACCCCTTTTTATTCTAATCCGTCTCTACTTTCTGACAGACAGAAATGACTTAACTTATTTCCTTTTGTGCACATTTCTCTCAGCTCCCCCTCCCCTCCACACACACACACACACACACACACACACACACACTGCAAGATTTGGCATCTAGGGCTCACTTAATCTGATGCAGCCAACCCTCTCCACCTTGACATCCTTGTGGCGTTTGCCTCCTAGGTGGGTCATAAGGAAAGGGTTAAAATGAGTGGGATGTGATTGGCCAGTGGAAACTGAGGGGAGGAGTTAGAATGGGAGTGGGAGTTGTGTGAAAGTCAGTTGAGAGTTGGGAGTTGGAGAAGGAAGAGGGAGGAATAGTCTGTGGGTTGGTCGAGTTGTGTGGTGAGAGAGTGAGAGGAATTGTTAGGTGGAGTCAAATAGTTGGGATAATCAGTTTGAAGTTGTTAGGAACGAATAGGACAGTTAAGGAAATAAGATTAAGAAACTGACAAGACAAATTAACTGAAACCATAAGCTTGTTCATGCCTATAAATAAGCTTGATTATTTGTTAATGTTAACAACTGACTGGAGTCCGTGTGTACCCGTGAGAAACGGGTTGGTGGCAGCGAAGAAAGCAATTACAGTGCTGGCACAGGGTCAATAGACCGTCAAACGTCTGGGGACCCTGTGTGATCGCCACAATCCTTAACTCTTGAGTTCTTCATTTCTACCTCCATCTGGGCTAGCTCCATTCCTTTCCCTGGGGCTCATGCCATGGGAGCTGGTTAGGCACGGAAGAAGAGCCAAATGCAAATTGCACCACAATCTCAGGAGGCTTTGGTTTTCCTTGCACAAATTTCCAGTTCCTTGCCTTATCTGAAAGATTTAAAGCTGGGTGGGGCTGAGAGAGGTAGTTCCAACCATTCCCATGAAAGCTCAGATCCGTTTTTTAAGTCCCAGATGAAACGTGTTTCCACGAACGAGGGGCTGGTGCCATGGAAGGAAAGCTGCCTCTTGCATTGTGGGAAAGGAACCTGATATCTGAACAGAAGGTTTTACCACTTGAGTCTCCTGACCAAGTCAGACATTAGTCCACCGAGGCCACTACTGTACCATCTTCAAGGCTTCAGCCTCGTTACCTGAGGCCTTTTTAACTGCCCCACACACCCCTTTGCTTTTTGATATCAGAGATTGGCTTCTGACTGCAATATGCCCTAGGTTACTTTGTAAGTTTTATGAGTCTATGATCAGGGGCACACCTGACAGATGCACCCTCCCTTTCCTGTCACCTTCGTGTGATCCTTCATGTTTTGTATCAAAGACTCCCTCCAGTAGTTGAAAGCAGGTTTATCCTCAAAGGAATGTATGACAAATACCATAATTCCTTTTTCAAGCGGGGCCCGTTTAATCCACCAACTCATTAAGCGCAACGGCGCTCCAGCAAACAACCATTATGTCAACGATAACCATATTGTACTTAAAGAATACAATTAATCCCTTAATTGGAGTATAAAATATGCCATTTCCTCTACACGGCACCTCAGATTGTAATCTAATAGTACAAGGTGGTTATCCGAATGTTAATTAAGAGCACAGTGAAGGCTCGGTACTGTTTGTTCCTGGGTGCCTCTGAAAGTGTGAAAGGGATTAAAAGGCAAATGAAAAATGATAAAGTCTGAAGGAAGGTTTGCTCCCTCTCACACACAAAAATCCAGTAAGATTTTTATTTGAGTTACAGATATGATAAACCCACCAGAGACATTTCACTAGCCACATTGAAATAATGTTGACTTTCTTTGCATGTTTGGCCTGAACAAGACTCTTCAAGCCTGCCTTGAATTTGTCTTGAGGGAAAATAATTTCAAAGTAACTCGAGGAACAACCACAAGTGTCCTTTCCACAAATCTCTTATGCTGAAGCATGGTCATCGTTGAGAACATTGTGAGAATAAGAAAAAGACCAGATTCGGGTACTATAAATTATGCCCTGCAAGCAAATTTGATCTAGAACAATTTGCCTCCCATATGTTGGAGGTAGGTCAAGTCAGTCTGCTTCTGTCAGCAATCTTATATGAGCTTGCGTTTTTTAGAAAATTTATTTCACTGTCTTGAATTCAGAGACACCCACAGATGAAGTAGCCTTCACCACTAGGAAAACGAGTCATACCTTGGAAGTCAAACAGAATCCTTTCCGGAAGTCTGTTCAGCTTCCAAAATGTTCGGAAACCAAAGCATGGCTTCTGATTGGCTGCAGGAAGCTCCTGCAGCCAATTGGAAGCCACGGAAGCCCCATCAGACATTCGGCTTCCAAAAATAGTTCACAAACCGGAACAGTCACTTCCGGGTTTGTAGCATTCAGGAGCCATGTGACCAGCATGCTCTATGCTAGCCTGCCACCCTCAGTTGTGATGGAGGATGCTGTTCCATTGCCAATAATTCAGTTGCCACTCCAAGTGGTTTCCACACATGGAACTGGAAAACATCCTCTTGTCCTTTGTCTTAGGCAGCAAAATCTCTTGCACTATCTCTATGCACTAGCCATGTGGCCTACCCGGTGCCAGCCTTTCCCCCAGCCCCCACACTCCATTATGATATTGTTGTACTTTTAGCTCATGCAAACAGGAAAATCTGTTCAGCTTGTTGGCAGAAAGCCATAGAAAAAAAGGTATCTCAACAGAACAATGTACAGTATCATACACTAGTACAACCAACTTGCGTGCAGTAGTACACCCAATCTGTACCCTACATTTCAGGGAGGTTTAGTCCTTGTGTTGACTTTTGCAGTCACCATGTGTACAGGCATTCACACAAACATGTCTGCCTGTGTACATACTCCTTGTACATGTGTTAGCAGCCCAATGATTAATAACTAAACAGATTTGCAATTTGCAATGCAAAGGCTTGAAAAAAATGAACAAACAAACGAGCATGACTTAGTCAGAAATACCCCACATAAAACAAAATACTTTTTGCAGCACTCTCCTCATAATAAAATTATATATATCATGTCTTTAACAACAAGCAGCTGTTTTAAGAGATCCTTCACTAGCGTGGTTGGCAGCAAGAAACATGTTTCAAAGAGATCTCTTTTTGTAGAGATGGAAAACCTATTTTGACAGGCATTCACCACGGAAAGAATTATGACAGAGATTAGGGGAGGGGAGAGGAAAACAGAGCTCAGTATCTCCATTACAGAGATAGGAAAGACAATGAGAAAATTCACCCTCCTGCAGAACCTGTGAAAAAGCAACCATCTCAATGACAACAAAAGGAAAATAATCTGGGATCTTGCCTCTTGGTATATGGCTTATGTGTAGCACTGCTGAAACACATTTGATACTTGCCAGATGGCTTGGGTGGCCTATTTGTTTGAAGTTGTGCATATATATATATATATATATATATATATATATATATATATGACTCTAATATAATTTTAATGAAACAGACAATTAATCATAATCTTCCTGTCATCGCATCTCATCTTCACTCTTAAATTTCTGGAATGACCCCCAGAGCATTTATAATCCGTCATTTTTGCTTTAAGCCACTGTCATTTTAGAAGAAAATGGTGAATTCATGGCAAAGGCCTTCCAGAGATGTATGATTCTGGCATAACTTGTATGGCAACTGCTGCGTAAATGAATCAGATTGTCTTATCCAATACCTGGTGTATTCATTTTCTTTGTGATTTAAACTTGTGCGACACTGACAATGTAAGCTTGTGTTTTCATTAGCAAAAATGCAAGGTAACCTCAAGGAAGAGATTTTCAACCTTTTTGAGCCCATGGCTCCTGTTATGCACTAAGCTTGGATCCTAGAACAATAGGCAAGTCGTATCCTAGAATGCAACAACTGATTGGCTTGCAGTAGCAGTCCAATCAGGCTCCAGGAGGGAAGCAGAATCAGCCAATCAGACGGGACTCATTGTGTAAAGAATGTATATAAAAGCCTGGGGTTTGGGGAAAATTTCAATCCCAGTTTTACAAGCTGCAATAAAGAGCATGAAATCACTGCAGGACTCCGAGTATATTTCACAGCCCAATCAGGCTCCAGGAGGAAAGCAGAATCAGCCAATCAGACTGGACCTATTGTGTAAATAATATAAAGCCTGAGGTTTTGGGGGAAATTCATTACCTGTTTTATGAGCTGCAATAAAGAGAATGAAATCACTATGTGACTCCAAGTACCGAATTTTTTGCCCCATAGGACACACCATCCCATAAGGCGCACCTAGTTTTTTAGGGGGGAAATAAAGGGGGGGAAAATATTTTTCCCCCCCAGGCTTGCGGAGAGCTGCGTGAAGCCTGGAGAGCAAGAGGGGTCGGTGCGCACCAGTGGGGTAGCGTGGGTTGTCAGCACCCGGGGCAAGGCAAGTAATTTGCGCCCCCTAACCCATGGATTTGTGCCCCCCAAAGCCGTGGATTTGTGCCCCCTAACCCTAACCCCCAGATGTTGCGCCCGGTGCGGCCAGCCCTCCCTGCACCCCCCACGCTACGCCACTGGTGCGCACCAACCCCTGTGCTCTCCAGGCTTCAGCGAAAGCCTGCATTTGCCCCATAGGACGCACACACATTTCCCCTTCATTTTTGGAGGGGGAAAAGTGCATCCTATGGGGCGAAAAATACGGTATATTTCAGCTCCTTTGATCAACTACCTTCTTTCTGCAGCACCCCTCATAGCTGTCAACTTTTCCCTTTTCTTGTGAGGAATCCTATTCGGAATAAGGGAATTTCCCTTTAAAAAAGGGAAAAGTTGACAGCTATGGCACCCCTGTGGGGCTCAGGAGCCCAGCTATGCCACCCCTTGCCTGCAGAGCTGGCAGCCTCTCACCCTTTTTTGATCACCCTCTCTTGTGGAGTGTTCCCTCAGCCTCCTCTCCTTGGGAGTCCTTCAGGCAGCTGCTGCTGCTGTCGCTGATCTCTGAGCTGGGTTGTATCCAACTAACTATACAAAGAGTAGATCCACTGAAATCAATAGACTTCCCTAACCAGTCAAAAGTTAGCCAAGTCCATTTATTTCAATTAAGTCTAAGAGTAGTGACTTGATTGTATACAATCCTATATGATGCTTTTGTCCTTTACACATTTTAAATCCATGATTGCAAAGATGAGTGTCTGTTAAAATGAAGTTAATATTTCAAAGTTCAGAGACATTTGAATAATTATTTTGTCTTGTGGAACGTTTTCAACCTTCCGTCTAATTTGCCAAATTTCCTTCAGTGCCACAAGTACAATACTAACCCAATTTCAGTGCTCAAATATGTTATTTTGAAATGGCAGCATAGAAGCCATTGGGATCCTTCTGGTCAAGTGATTTGTTTGAAGAACTGTATCCTAACCATTGTTCCACGAAGGGCAATAGACACAGGTGGTGCTCTATAAATAATAATTACCAGGTGAGGGTAGCTGATGGGTAACAAACCCTTGGTAAGTTAGGGACTCTCCCTGGATGTGAAAATGGACTCCGATGGATGGAGCGGACAAGACAAATAGTGGGTCCAAAAATCAAGAAGGTGGTTTCTGCACATGCAGTAGAGGGAAGTGAGGGACAGATGAGGCTCATCAACCTGGGAAGGGAGCCAATCGAGGAGAAGGAAAACTCTGATCCTAAACCTCAGCTGCCTTGTGGCTGTACTCATTCATGAGAAAGGCTTCAGGACTAAATCCCAAGGGAAAATCCATACCTGCTGCCTTGAGGGGCATCTTTGGAAGAAGAAAAGGCTAAGGAGTAAACCATACACAAATCCAGAATTGAGTCCCTAAGATGGTAGGATGGCACCCTGTACCAGGGTGGCACCCTTCCAGCAACTCCTGCAGCCAAGCCGGTGCCAAATGTATTGCTCTGCTTGTCTTTGGACCACATCAGCCAGATCGAGAGGTGGGGTCTGCTCACCTGGGCAGCCCAGGACCTCCGTACACAGTGTTCCCCAGAGGTCACTTTGGTGTTGCTAACATACCAAAAACAATGTGGGAGGAAGCCATTATGAGTTACCGGTTTCTGCAGACACAACAGGTATTGTGATTCTCCAGCAATTTGGCTTCACCCCCAGAGGCACACTCCATTGTCTCTTGAGACAGATGGGTGCCAACAGCAATTCCTGTGTTGCAGATAGTGAGCTGAGAAGGAAAGAAAATGACCACACCAACTGTAGCTTGAAGGGATACAGTCAATTCTACCACCTTCAGGTTCTTCCAGTACATTCTTCTTCATGCATAGACAATAACTCGAATACAGCACCTTACAATGAAAACAGTCCACACATTCAGCTGAGAGTTATCAGGTGTTCATGCATATGCAAACTAGCCCTTAAAGGGCAAGCTTCCTCGAATGTAATACCGAAACAAAAAGGTTTCCATTAGAACAGCGAGCTGAGCATTTAAATAGATGCATGTTTTGCCTGACCAAGAATTAGCAAAATCAAGTTACATGGTTTCACCTTCTGTGCACAACATTCGCTGTGTTGAACAAATTAGTTTTTGCTTATTAAAATTAATCATCCTTTCCTCACCTTTGATTTTATTGAAGGAACCTGCAGATCCTGTTTCATGTCAGATTAAACAAGCAGGTTCTTGCTGGCATTAAATATGCAGTTAGATTTCAATCTTTCAAATTAATTGAGTTACCATCTGTGTAAAAAAATAAAAATCTTGTCTTAAAATTGTTGATGCAGGAGGTATGCCTTCAAGCAACTTCACATGCAAAGCAGGTGTGTATGTATGACTGGGGCAGAAAGGGAAAGAGGGCCTCACCTTCTTTGGAGATGTTTGGTTAGAAAGTGGCACTATCAAAGATTTTGCATTAGTTATACCGCTCTTTGTGGAGCTGCTTTTGGGCTTGGTTCAGGAGCTGCAGCTCATGGAGAATGAGGTGGTCAGGGCAGGGCAATCTGGTAACAATGCATGGCACCAGTTCAGAACAAGCTGTAGTGTGATGGCCTGGGAATCCAATTCAGAGGCTGAACCTGAGGAATCCCAGCCTGCACAGGAGTCCCCGCCTCCAGGGGCGGCTGAGCTGGGGCAGGGGCTTGAACCTGAAGGGTCCTCACCTGTGCTGGATCCTCAGGAGCAGACACCAGCTGAATCTGCTCTGGCTCCAGAGGTGATCAAGGACTCATTGCCTGCAGGTGCTCCACTCTCAGCCCTGTCAGAGGAACGGAGCCCGTTCGCATCCCGAGGTACCACTGTATTAGGCAAAATTGCATACAAAGATGTGTGCATTGAGAGAAATTTGCACTAAAATGCTGATGAAATTTTCATTAGGGCTATAAGAATGCAAATTTATGAAGAAATGTGGAGGACTGAATGTAAGACTGGAAAAATTAGAAATGGAGATACCAAAATAGACATATTCATCATTCATTTTTCTGCAGACTGCACATTTAGCCCCTTCTTGTCAGATGCCCAGTACCAGGCAGGAGTAGTCCATGATATGGATTTTGTCCACAACAGCATTAGCTCAGTTTCCTGAAAACAGATATTGGCATGGCGAGGAGCTTAAATGGAGGCTCCTCCCACCTGGTTGACATTTTCTCATATAATCCCAGCTATATTGGAGTACCAGATCCCACTGGTATAAGGAATACCAGTACAGAGAGGTATAGGCAGCGACCTTCCTATGTTCAGGGAACTGTACCATCAAGGAGCATTTCAAACAGCTGCTGTGAAATGGTAAATTCCACCTTGGCTGCTGTTGAAACTAGGCCATTTAGGCTAATCTTTTATCCTATATATTCTTAAGGCAAACCGAGTTACAGCTTATTTGTCGAGCTTTTCTCGAGTGCTGTAGGAATATTTTCCAAAGTATCCCTCTTACATAAGTTTATGTGTGAACTATAAGGTCAACTTGTAGCTGCTAAACATATGTAGTCTCTTCAATTCTGCAGCAGGAGCCAATGGCACTCTCTCCCATTTGCTGCTTTGAGGAGGTCAAGGTTATCTCCTGAAAACTTCCTCTCTTACATACCTAAGAAAGTTCACAAATGCTTTTACTGATTTTCACACCCTTTACTTTCACAGAAGATTAACATCCAATAGGAAAACCATTAACAGGAGACACCACCGTGCTCCTTCTTGCTCCTCTCGATAACATTGGCTTTGTTCTTTCACGAGTGTAAATAAGTACCATGTACAGGCCGCTGGATCCTAAATTGCCAATATGAATTTTTAAAAACAAAATAGGATCAATATTACCACCAGGATTTCAAGCTTTTGATGTCAAAATCCTCCTCCCTTGTGTTTGGTAGGGGAGCCAAAATAGGAAGAGTTAAAAGTAGAACTTGATGGTGATGCCACAACTGCACCTTAGTCAGATGCAGGGCAACAAGGCAGGAGCTACATCTTGCCTCTAAACAAGCACAATCCCAGATTAACTTGTGTCCTTTTATAACCTTTCCCAGACAGGGGAGCTGCTAGACTACCTGGGAGTCCACTTCAGCCTTCCCCAATTTAGTACTCTTGGTTTTTTTTTATATATAAATATTTATTAAGATTTTGTAAAAGAAAAGCATAAGTAACAAACAACATTGCTTATATCATAACAGAATTTCATAACTTGTTTAGACTTCCTCACGTCTCCTGCTCCCACTTACAGTGTTAAGAAGTTTTTTCAAGCAAATTATCATCTTGTTTACAATCTTATATCCACTCGTTTAAATATAATCTAATAGTTCTCCCAAAGGGTTTGTCTTTTCCTTAATCTCACTTATCATCAAATTCCAATCTAGTTTAGTGGTGGCCACTTATTTATGATCAAGCATCCTTCTTAACATTCAATCAAATTACAGTATTTTTGTAGATAAATTTTAAATTTCTTCCAGTCTTCTTCAATCCTTTCTTCTCCCAGGTCACGGATTCTGCCGGTCATCTCTGCCAGTTGCAAATAGTCTATCAGCTGCATCTGCCATTCCCAATTTAGTACTCTTGGTATCCTTCAGAAGTTTTGAACTACATTCAAGACCACATAACACCAGTCCTGAAAGACCTACATTGGCTCCCAGTACATTTCCAAGCACAATTCAAAGTGTTGGTGCTGACCTTTAAAGCCCTAAATGGCCTCGGCCCTGTATACCTGAAGGAGCATCTCCATCCCCACCGTTCAGCCCAGACACTGAGGTCCAGCTCTGAGGGCCTTCTGGCGGTTCCCTCACTGCGAGAAGCAAAGCTCAGGGAACCATGCAGAGGGCCTTCTCGGTAGTGGCGCCTGCCCTGTGGAACACCCTCCCGTCAGATGTCAAAGCGATAAACAACTACCTGACATTCAGAAGACATCTTAAGGCCGCCCTGTTCAGGGAAGTTTTTAATGTGTGACATTTTAGTCTATTTTTGGTCTCTGTGGAAACTGCCCAGAGTGGATGGGGAAACCCAGCCAGATGGGCGGGGTACAAATAATAAATTATTATTATTATTACCTCAGCTCCCAAACGCCTTGAGAGTCAATTGTTCCAGCTCCCGAACGATCAAAAACCGGAAGTGAGTGTTCCAGTTTTCGATCGTTCTTTCGGAAGCCAAAAGTCTGATGGGGCTTCCATGGCTTCCAATTGGCTGCAGGAGCTTCCTGCAGCCAATCAGAAGCCATGCTTTGGATGTCAAATGTTTTGCCATGCTTTGGATGTCAAAAGTTGAATGGACTTCTGGAACGGATTCTGTTCAACTTCCGAGGTACTGCACAACTCAAATCATCCCTGAATTGCCCATGCTGGCTGGGCCTGAAAGGAGGACAAACATCAAGAGGAGACCAGGTTGTGGGAGGTGAACTTGTGAACCTTCTTCTCTGCTGCCCTGTTCTATACAGAGTAGTGGTACAAATCTAGTTTTGAATGTAGGGGAGAATTGAGGCTTACTCCCAAAGGTTATCTTTTGGAGTTTACTGACTTCAGACTCCTAAAGTGCAATACTATACATGTCAACTCAGAAGTAAGACCCAATGAGATCAATGGAGCTTACTCCTAGGTTACTCCTTGGAGTTTGGTGAATTGTGGACCATATTTTAGCATTCTGGTAGAGAAATGTCTTAACCTGTAGCTGCTCCAGAGATGGAGCAAAGTATATTTCAGAAGGTGGGACAAACTTTTCTCCTCATTTTCTGAAAGAAAAATAACATCACTGGAGATTGATTATCTGAAAGAGTGCTATTCTTTGACTTAGTGCCTTTGTTCCGTCTGTTGGGTAATCATTGATTTTGGACAAATCCAGAAATTCTGCATGTTTCAGTAAGCACAATAATCAGAAGCCTTTGTTTGGTTTTTGTCAAAGTCGGGAGCTTGGGCTCTTAATGTCTTTTAAGATCTTTGGTTCCTTTTGCAAAAGAGAGAAAATATGCATTTAAGCTGTAAATGGACAATCAATACATTTGTGAGTCATGAGGGAGAAGCAGAGTGTGCTTCTCGGCCATGCCCTTGAACTCTGCTGAGATGTCACCAGGTGCATCTGTTACTCTTTGCTTGATAGTCATCTGGTTCAAATTTCAGTTGGCAAAGCAATGGTATCATCTGGAGGTGGGGGCGATCTTCCCAGCTTGGAACAGCAGCTCTTCATTTCAAAATGGGGGGAAAGTAATGATATTTTGCCTTTCCTCCTGAATCAACTTCATGAATGTCCTCTGGGTGGTTACACCTCAGTCACTGGCTTTTATGAAAGCGTGGTTTGAAGGAAGGACAGAGGCCTTCTGCAAACTAGTTGTGAATAAACATTTGAACGCTCATATCTGCCTTGCTCAGTGCTTTCTTCCTCTACATCAAGTAGTCTTTGGTCTATGCTAGTTCTAACTTTAAGCTGCTGTTACTGCTTTTTCTAAAAAATGACAAACTAGCTGCTATTGTTGTTGGTTGCATTTTAGATTATATTTATTACATGCAAAAGCGGGGAATTCTGCTGCATTGGGAGGGACTGAATAATCAAATTACGCATCTGATATCCCGTGAAGGGTGACTGGGAAGGGATATGGCCACAGCAGTGAATTTTGCAGAGGGGTTGCCTTAAATTCTGCTCTATGGAAACCTTTTCCCTCTTTGTTTAACCACTTGGGTGGTGGTGCCTTCCATTCTTTTACTTATTAATCATGACATAGTAGACATTTTCTTTGGCTACTTGTTTGTTTTATTTCTTACATTTCTATTTCTTTCTTTCTTTTTCAATATTTTTCATTAGTTTTTAACATATCATTTCCAACTTTCATATAACATAACTTCTTATCTTATACAATATTTTTGACTTCTGACAACTCCTCTGATGATTTTCTGTTTGTTTATCACTTATTCTGAATTTCTTAATTTCTCTATTACTCTTACTTATCATTAACTAATAATTCTCCTCATAATCTTTCTTGCAATATTTCAAATAATCCTCCTTACAAAACTTCTTGCAAACTTCCTACTAGCGTAATCTGTTCATTACTAATAATAATAATAATAATAATAATAATAATAATAATAATAATAATAATAATAATTTATTATTTGTACCCTGCCCATCTGGCTGGGTTTCCCCAGCCACTCTGGGCGGCTTCCAACAAAGATGAAAGATACACTAAAATGTCACATATTAAAAACTTCCCTGAACAGGGCTGCCTTCAGATGTCTTCTGAATGTCAGGTAGATGTTTATCGCTTTGACATCTGATGGGAGGGCGTTCCACAGGGCGGGCGCCACTACCGAGAAGGCCCTCTGCCTGGTTCCCTGTAACTTGGCCTCTTGCAGTGAGGGAACCGCCAGAAGGCCCTCAGAGCTGGACCTCAGTGTCCGGGCAGAAAGATGGGAGTGGAGATGCTCCTTCAGATATACTGGACCGAGGCCGTTTAGGGCTTTAAAGGTCAGCACCAACACTTTGAATTGTGCTCGGAAACGTACTGCAATTACTTTTCAAATAGTTTGTATATTTACTTCAGTCTTCTAAGAATCTCTAATTTCTAAGAAATTACATTTCTATTTCAACTTTATCTTCCAAGGAGCAAAAGATAGTCTACATGGGTCTCTTCCTCCTCCTTTCATGCTCACAACAACCCTGTAAGGTAGGTTAGGCTAAGAGATAGTGACTGGCCCTTGGGCACCCAGTGATCTTCAAGCCCTTGTCTCTCAAGTCATAGTCCAACACTCTAACCATCGCATGTGTTTATGGTATTGCAAACTATGCTGCTCCCCCTATCTAGCAGGGGTAAGCTTAACATCCACCCATCCTTGCTGGAGAAGATGTGTGATATCATTTCCCCAGAGTGGAGGGGTTGGAGGATCATAAAGCTCAATAGGAAGAAGTATCTAGTCAGTTATTTATACTGACTCCACATCCAGCTTCTTTACTCCCCCCCCCCCTTTACACTGTGGGCTTTGCTAGTTGGGGGGCTGAGTAGATGTGTCTATTCCTGCAACACACTACTGTGCCCCAGTATACAGCTTGGGAGTTGCTGTTTTGAAGCTTTTACGTGAAGCACATTTGGAGAAGATTATCCACCGTTTTAACCTTGCAGTGACCCCAGCCGGTGAGGTTCAAATGTCCCGATCAGTGTTGTCTTCAAGGGAGTAATCCTAGCTTTCCCTTCATGAGGAGATGATCCTCCTACCAGGATCAGTGATCAACAAGTGACCTCGGTCACCCAGTTACACTCAATGAAAACTCATGCTAGAGCTCGTGAAGAAAATCCACCCTTTGCTTTTCTCTTTCTTCTCCTCTGTCTCCTCTTTTTTTTCCTATTAGAGAATCTATTGGTACTAAAACTTGTACAATGATTAAAAGCAACAATTGTGTCCTCTTCTGTACTCTGCATGGGCACATTGTCATGCATTAGTAATATGCACATTCAATAAAGCCCTCATCTGCTTTCAGCTGGCAATTGTTTAACTTTTCTTTACACCGAGGCTCATGTTCTTTTGGAGGATGGCAAAGCTTAATGGAGGTGTTGTGAAATGCTTTTCATTGAAGATCTGCTTTAATTATGGATGTCCTGCGTGACAAGTTCTTCTTTAGCATATGTTTTTTCACTCAAAGAACACTGGTTTAAGACAGCGATCAAAGGGAGCTTGAGAGAAACGCTGCGTATGAATAAATCCCACCTTGACGTGTAGTGAATATGGACCATCGCCCTGCCTCAGAAAAATTCCATTTATTAACAGGTTATAAAAATGCTTGCCATTTTGACAGGAGGTCTGTACATAATGTAAGGGCTTATATATTGTAAAAAGCACCATTCTTGTATCCTCCTTCCCCGCTGTCAATGAAGACCAGGCCTTCTTTGTCTGAAGGAGTGTCTCCACCCCCATCGTTCAGCCCACTGAGGTCCAGCTCCTAGGGCCTTCTGGTGGTTCCCTCACAGAGAGAAGTGAGGTTACAGGGAACCAGGCAGAGGGCCTTCTTGGCAGTGGCACCCGCCCTGTGGAAAGCCCTCCCATTAGATGTCAAGGAAATAAACTACCTGACTTTTAGAAAACATCGGAAGGCAGCCCTGTTTTGGGAAGTTTTTCATGTTTGAGGTTTAATTGTGTTTTTATTATTCTGTTGGGAGTTGCCCAGAGTGGCTAGGGAGGCCCAGCCACATGGGTGGGGTATAAGTAATAAATTAGTAGTAGTAGTAGTAGTAGTAGTAGTATCTGGAAGAGAGGGAAGGTTTCCCCCTCAGTACAGCCAACTACCATGTAATGGTTCTAGGGGTTGCTCGTGTGTAAGTTGCCGCCACTCCTGGCTAGGTTACCTGGGTGAACCCTTTCTGTCTGGACAGCCTCTCACCCGTGGCTGTCTCAATCGCTGGCAGAATCCGTCAGTGGGCGTTTCTTGAACTTCTTCCAGCAAAGAAGTTCTTTGATGCCTAGTCTCCTCCTACTCTCCCTGCGCAGAAGTCTTCTGCGCAGGGAGGGTGTGGGCAGCAGAGGACCCGTGCTCCCCCACTGGTCTCCGGCGAGGAGTCCTGGAGCCCCCTCGCCGATTCCCCTTTCTGCCCCCCTTCTCCACTGGTGCTACGCTGATCTCCTTCCCCAGCAGATGGGCGGCCTCTCTCCCTACTGGGACCCTCTCCGGCATCCCTCTGGAGCCTTCCCTCCGCCTCTGGCTCCGATGGCAGTTCCCTGACATACCACACCTTAGTTTTCACCATGGAAAGAAATGGCAGGCATATATGGGAAAAGGAAAGGAGATGGATTGTTTTCATAGGGAACTGCACATTTTTCTCATTCTACTCCTAAGGCTGAACTACATGATATGCACCTGCATGTATGGATTTTCTTCAGAAAAAACAATTTCAGGTAGATGCCTTGGAGTAATATTCCCTTTCCCCTTGTCCTTTGAACACTGGTGTGACCAAATGGGTGGATAGTGTTGGCATGACTATTATCTCCCTCCCAGAGAAGTGTTACACTCAGAATATTTTTGGGAAACAGGGAAGGGCCGGAAAGCATATTATAAAATGTGTAAATCAATAAAAGTCTTATAGATTTAATTAATCAAGCCGGCAAGCAAATATTAGGTGTCAGAAAATTTTGGCTAAGTGGTCATCTGTTCGAAAATATTATTGAACATGTTTTCTTTTCCTCTGAAACATTATTGATAAAAAGCATCACTTTGCTAAATTTCTAAGGTCACTGCTACACTTTCTCAGGTCATTCATTGGCTTTAATGATTGAATTGCTTTTCGTTTTTCTTTGAAGAAGTCATCATCTTCATTGATACCATCAGCTTTGCTGAAACCTGGCACTCCATTTGCTACTAATTTATGTCTCATTGATTTGATTGGATTGATTCCTAATTTGTATCTATTGGTATATGGTTTCCCTGTGGTCAAATATCTGCTTTTTCTATGTTCCTTAGAACTGGATCCTTTGGGAAGCAATGCAACCCACAGTGAGATGCTATAGTTCATTACAATGCAAACATAATTGTAGACTAGAAGTAGGCAATGTGGTGCTTTCCCAATGTTGTTGGACTGCAGCTTCTATGGTCCCAGACCTCATAGACCATGCTGGTTGGGGCTCATGGGAGTTGTAGACTCAAGGATAATAATAATAATAATAATAATAATAATAATAAGAAGAAGAAGAAGAAGAAGAAGAAGAAGAAGAAGTTTATTTATACCCCACCCATTTGGCTGGTTTCCAGATGTAGTTTAGAGCATTGTAGACTATTATTAGAAATTCCAGAAGCATCCAGACCAGTCTGAAAGAGCAAACACATAATGCAATTATGCTGCCTGAAATTAAGCAGGTCTAGAAGGAAGTTTCCTCCAATAGAAGAGGTATTTGGTGGAAGAACTTGACCAGTTCACCATCAACACCATCAGCATCTGCTCAAAATCAGTGCTATAAAGATTCAGCTGAGCACATTGCAATCACAATTTGTCATTCTACAAGCATCAAGTTACATGATCAGCAAATTAGTGTACTAAATATTAATACTATGGAATGCAGGTGAGGGATTATGTCTGTGAATGTTCCTCACTGACCCTCATCTCTGACATGAATATTTTTAGTATGGGGGAACTTGAGAAGCCTTCAAATATGTATGCTCTACACTTTTTCTTTGGTGCAGGAAAAGGCAAGCAAAATTATCAGGGGTATGGAGCAACTTCCTATGGGGAAAGCTTATATGTTAGGAAGTATTTAGGTCAGGAAAAAGTGAGTTGTAAAAGTATATGAAATTAGGCATGGGGAAAGTCTACTGTGTTTTTCACCCTCTCTCAATATTCTAGAATCTGGGGTCATCCAATGAAGCTAACTGCTGGAAGATTCAGGAGAGACAAAAGGAAATACTTTTTCATACAGCTCATAGAATTGGCTAGTACAAGATGTAGTGATGGCCATGAACTCAGATGGCTCCAGAAGGGAATTAGACAAATGCACAGAGGAGAATTAAAGGCTCCCATCTGTACCAAAGAGAATCCCTAGGCATTTGAGACCGAGTACAACATCAGAAACCATTGTCACCTCTTATTTTTCAGCCCGAAATAAAAATTGCTCCTGAATCTGTGCACTGCCGAGATGCAAATTTTTGAAAACCTGACCTCATGAGCCTATGTGTTAGGAGTCAATGTAGTGACATAACCAGTCCATTGTATGAGCACCTTGAGCATTAAACTTATTCAGGCAAAGCAATCCTACAGTAGCTCAACTGGGCCAATGCCATTTTTAATGGCTGTTTCTGCTAGCTTTCCTAATCCTATTTGATACTTTCAACAACACTTTAAAGATTTCTTTGTAGAAGTTTCCAGTCTTGCATCTGGGTGACTTGTTGAAAATGGAACCTGACAGGCAAGTGGAATATGTCTTGGTTTCTTTACATAAAGGGATCAATAGCACTTTACACCTAATCTTTATTTCGGCTTTTAAGCCTTTAATGCATCATTTGCTCCCTTTTGACACATAGGGAAAGCCAAGCGGGCTTGGGGGGTAGGGGCTGGGGGGAGTGAAGAAAGGAAAGCACAACAGTACAACAATATCATTTTTACCTCAATATAATTGACAGCAAACTTTCCCCCCGTCCTTAAACGCTGCGAAAGAAGAAGAAAAAATGTTAGGGTCACTGAGAAAACATTTTATTTTACTTTTCAGTAGACTAAGCAAAGGAAATGACTTTTCAGTCAATAGAAAACTAGTCAATCAGGAGAGAGAGGAAAAGCCCCCCAAAGGGAAAGAAGTGCTGCAAAGGAAATTGAAGGGCCTTTTGCACTCAGCACACAAGGGTGAAGAAAACACTCCTCTCTGGGGTATGCATGACCAATTGCCACGCTAGATGGCTGCCCCGCTGCCCTCCGTGTAAGTCAGCAGGCGCTACCATGGGGAGAAAGGGAGACAAAGGACACTGGAACTCATGGATTTAACCAGGCTTGTCATCATTAAAGACTCCTTTCTAGGGCTCTCCCTCCTTCCCCACATGCCACCGTGACTGCTATCCAAAGGCCGCTTGACATTTGAACTGTGAAAGGACATCGTGGTCTGGGAATTTTTCTGAAATAAAAGGGTTCTAGTGGCTCTCTCTCTCTCGCTCCCTCATTCTACTTTGTGGTCTTTGCCTTTTCTAAAAAAGAAAAAAGAAAGATAAAGGAAGAAACTTTCCAAACACTGAATATTCCTACCCAGGGATATTCCAGGTGAAATGTTTGTAACATGTATTATTATTATTATTATTATTATTATTATTATTATTATTATTATTATTATTATTATTATTTTGTATTTATACACCACCCTCCCCAGCCAAGACCGGGCTCAGGGTGGCTAACAGCCAATAATAAAAACAAGTTGATTAAAATACAATTTAAAAAAGATTAAAATACAACATTAAAACATTAGGATGCATCCTCTTCACAGGAGGAGAAAGGGAAAAGAAAGAGGGGGAGGGAATCAAACTAATTCTAAGCCAAAGGCCAGATGGAACAACTCTGTCTTACAGGCTCTGCGGAAAGAAATCAGATCCCGCAGGGCCCTGGTCTCATGAGGCAGAGCGTTCCACCAGGCCGGAGCCAGTGTTGAGAAGGCCCTGGCTCTGGTTGAGGCTAATCTAACTTCCTTAGGGTCCAGGACCACTAGGGTGTTGCTATTTATGGACCTTAAGGTCCTCCGTGGGGCATACTAGGAGAGGCGGTCTCATAAAAATCTCTTTACAACATGATTCCCAATAATGGAAACATTTTTTCAACAAGGTTTTGCGACACATGATCATCATCGCTTCTTCAATCTTCCTGTTTCTCAGTGTCCCGATAATTTGTTTTACCCATTTTGAGACCAAAGGAAGCCCTGGAATTTCCCAGTACAGTGGTGCCCCGCAAGACGAATGCCTCGCAAGACGGAAAACCCACTAGACGAAAGGGTTTTCCGTTTTGGAGGTGCTTCACAAAACGAATTTCCTATGGGTTTGCTTCGCAAGATGAAAATGTCTTGCGAGTTCCTGCGGGGTCTTTTTCCTCCCCCCCCCCTTTTCCCCAAGCCGCTAAGCCGCTTATCAGCTGATCCGCTAAGCCGCTTATCAGCTGATCCGCTAAGCCCGCTAAGCCGCTAATAGCGCTAATCCGCTAAGCCGCTAATGGGCTTGCTTCGCAAGACGAAAAAACCGCAAGACGAAGAGACTCGCGGAACGAATTCTTTTCGTCTTGCGAGGCACCACTGTATCTGGGGCCTTGCTGTTTTAGCAGGTACACAGAGAGCCCCAGTCAGGTGGTGGGGCGGGAGAGAGAGTTCTATTAACATGATAGAGTGATCAAAGATATTTTTGATAACAGTTCTCACTCCTTGCAAAATAATCTAGTCATTTTGCATTTCAGAAACACCTCTGTCAATGTGGGTGGGGAGAGCCCATATATCCTACAGAACATTTTCCAATCTGCTTATGGGTCTGAGTGTGGGGCAAAATGGAAAGGGTTGCTCCAAAACGTGGAGTGAGCCAAAATATTTCTGCATTCCATGTCTAATTCCCTGGCTCTTTTAGCTGATCTGTTTCTTCTGACACTTTAGTTTTAGTCTGTTTTAGTCATTGCGCTATTGCTGCTATGTGGTGGAATGCAGTTGCCATCCAAATACCATTATAACTGCTGCATGGAGCAGTTATGATGGTATTAGGACCCATATACCTACGGGACCGCCTCTCCTTAAGGTCCACAAATGACAACATTTTGAAGGTCCCAAGTCACAAGGTGGTTAGATTGGTCTCAACTAGGACCAAGCCTTTTCAGTACTGGCCTCGACTTGGTGGAATGCTCTGTCACAAGAGACTAGGGCCCTGTGGGACTTGACAATTTTCCGCAGGGCCTGCAAGACAGAGCTGTTCCACCTGGCCTCTGGTTTGGACTCAGTCTGACCCTTACGTTTCTCTCCCCTTATGGTTTTGATCTATGGGCTACTTTTAAAATGAGGCTGCATTTTAAATTGCATTTTAAACTGTATTTTAAACTGGTTCCCCCCCCCCCCCAATTATGTTTTTACTGTAATTTTATTGGTGTTAGCCGCCTTGAGCCCAACTCTGACCAGGGAGGGTGGGATATAAATTTATTTATTTATTTATTTATTTATTTATTTATTTATTTATTTATTTTTAGGGCAGGTGGCAGTGATGTCAGGTAACATGTATTTGCAGGACCACACTGCCATTCCAGTGCTCCTGCCAATGCACCCACATGGCCCTGACATTAGCGCCATCCTGCACCACCCAGGTAAGCCGCTGTCAGGATGCTGTCCGTGGCTCCCAGCTGGTTGCCCAGGAAAGTATAAAGACAAGGAAAAGTATCTTACCATCCCTTTTTATTTCAATCTTTACAGAGAGAGGTATAGAACCCAACCTCTTGGATAATGGCGTTCTCCCCAGTGAATCTTCACCCCCCCCATCTCTCCCACTTCCTCATTCGTCATTCCCATCGTCTCTTCTACGGTGCTGCTAAGTGCCCTCTGTCTTTGAGCTCTTTGCTCTTCTACTTTTAAGGCTCGCCGGGTTCTGGGAGATGGAGGGTCTGGAATGCTTTCTAATGACAACATGTCAGCTGAGTGTTGCTCTGGCTCTCCCATGATTTCCCCACTTTCCCCCTGATCTGCCTCTGAGCTGCGACCGCCCTCAAACCCCTGTTGTAAATCTATACTGTCTTCCTCTTCCTCCTCCCTGGAAGAGTCTGGATGGGGAGGTGCCCTCCACCACTCCTCCTCTGCCCAGATGGCAAGGGTATGGGAGAATGTGATGCTAATGACCAAGGTCTACCAGGCTTGTGTGTTGAGGATGTTGCTTTATGGAAGTGAGTTATTCCCATGTGAACTCAACATTCCCCAACAGAAGAGCTAATAGCAACTCCAGAAATGAAAGATCATTTAGTAGGAGAAATGATTTCTACCCCGTATTTTAGAGTTTTTAATCAAGTTGTTTAAAATTTGGTTTTATACCTTCAGGAATTCTGTACTTAAAAATATTTGTATTTTTCTATTGGGCTAGATTTAGTTCTTAAATCTCCATATATTCTTTTGGAGGTTAAAAACCTGTATTAATATTCTTCTGATGCAGATTATATTTCTTCACTCATGTTTACACCTGGCCAGTGTGGTGTAGTGGTTAAGAGTGGTAGCCTTGTAATCTGGGGAACCGGGTTCGTGTCTCCGCTCCTCCACATGCAGCTGCTGGGTGACCTAGCGCCAGTCACACTTCTCTGAAGTCTCTCAGCCTCACTCACTTCACAGAGTGTTTGTTGTGGGGGAGGAAGGGAAAGGAGAACATTAGCCGCTTTGAGACTCCTTCGGGTAGTGATAAAGCGGGATATCAAATCCAAACTCCTCCTCCTCCTCATGGGAAACTTATACCCACCAGGAGTAATGCATCAATTCTTTCCACATGTGCTGCACTTGGAAGATTTTGGTCATCACAGGGCAAGACAAAGTCTAAAACAAAGACCTGCTCTCTCAAGCCCACAGTCCCAGCATGTTTGCATTTTGGTCTCAGTGACATCTATGCTGGCTTGGTCATGTACACAGAATGGATGATGGCAGGATCCCCAAGGATGTTCTCTACAGGGATCTGGCTTCAGGCTCTAGGCCTATTAGACCTGTTAGCAATATCAAAAGCAACACAATGGCCAGAAACAATAACAATGTGAAAAACTTTATGAAATAATTCAAAACATCAAAACTAACAAACTGAAGTCTCTCTGAAAGTATCTGAGCAGTGTTCCAGAGTTTATTTTCATTATATCTATTCAAAAAAAGATTGGGTATATAACTTTTTTATGTTACAGTTTATAATTTCTAAGCTATTTGAAGTTGTTGTTATGCATGTGCAGGTCATCGCTTGAATATTTTATTTTCAGTTAATGAAGAAATTACATATCTTTCTAAATACAAGTGTTGAACCAATTGGCTGATGAAGAATTCAACGAAACAGTAGTTGTTCTCTGGAAACACTGTTCAGCAGAGTTCAAAGTTGGACATCAGAATTGGACATTTGCTTGCTCTCCGCCAGGTTAAGTCTGGCACTATGATTCATTTAAGGACTTTCAGAGATTTTCAGAGCCTTCAGTTTGTTAGTTTTGATGTTTTGAATTATTCCATAAAGTTTTTCACATTGTTATTGTTTCTGGCCATTGAGTTGCTTTTGATATTGCTGACTCATATTTTGCAACACAGGGGTTTGTTTGTTTACTCATTATTAGGCCTGTTAGCTGACCAACTCTGCATTGGGCATCTAACAAGCTATTAAAATAATTACTGGTAAGTAGGAGTAGTAACAACAACAACAATATTGAAGTAAAAAAATTGCAGCTTTTTTTGGTTGTTTTGTTTTACTTTTGTCCCAATCAAAGAAGTAGTTAAAAGAAGTGAGGCTTAACTGAACTTGAAGCACTGAGGGCTAGCCTTGAGGGCTGTTATGCAGTGTCTGGGCGCTGTGGACATTCCCTGCATCCCAAAACTTCTTGTCTTCGGTGTGACAAATGGTTTTCTTCAGAGCATGTGAGGTTAATCACTTATCTCCCCATCTCAAAAGGGAGAGCACGACAACCCAAGATTTAAGTCTTGGCTATTATTAATCACCACATAATTTTCTCTGCCAACGGGAGCATCAGCAGTCAACGAGTAGTCAGCCATATTTCCTCTGCAAGTCTCCCCCTGTCTCTATCCATTTCTACAGTTACTCATATATCTTGCCGTTCAACACCAAAGTGGCTTCAAGACAGCTCACAATCAAAGCTACACACAGCAAAAGAGGCATCAACAGAACCCCTCAAAATTATATAAAAGTACAGTAGTACCTCGGTTTTCAAACGTAATCCATTCCAAAAGACCGTTTGAGTTCCGAAGCGTTCGAAAACTGAAAACTCAATACGGAAGCCTCAATATAGACAACTCATTATGGAAGCCGCATGCCATGTTTGACTTCTGAGGCACATTCGAAAATGGAAGAATTTACTTCTGGGTTTACAGCCTTCGAAAACTGAAATGTTCGTCAACGGAGACGTTCGAAAACCGAGGTACGACTGTATGCAGAAGATCCAAAGTTCAATTCCTGACATGTCCAGTTAAGAGGTAAGGAGATCTAGAAAGTACCTAAAGAGCCACTGCCAGGGAGACAGAACTAAGTTAGATGGACAAATAGCCTGACCCAATACAGAGTATGATCAGGGGTGGCTCTCAGTATACTTTCTTGTTTCTGCATGCATTAACCAAAGTTGAAACTTTCCTTTAGGTATGCACCTGCTAAACTCATAGTCATTTGGTGACTCAGACATTTCTACTTGTACATGGGAAGTCTATGAATCCAAATCCTGGCTCTCTGTGCCTCACTGTTTATATAGCTGTGTTTTAAACATTATTTTTTAAAGTCATGGATATTTCATAAAGTCAACCGCACAGGAAAGAAAAGCAAACCTGGTAAGGGCATGAAATTAAATAAACCGGGTAGTTCGGTGGCCTTCTGAAAGGCTTTATGTCCAAACAAATAGCATTCATTCTGTGCACATAAAATTGAAGAGAGATACAGAGCTGGCACCAGACAGCTCTGCATTGTTTTGAAACTACACCAAGACAGGCCTACACAGCATGTGGCAGCTACCAGCAATGTATGGCAGACCACCTTAGCTCGCTAAACCTGGGCTGCATTCAGACGTGGGGTTGATTGCCTTCATTTCCCTCTGTTTCATTTTGTAACATTCCTTTCACACTGCAGTACCTGCTGTGTTATAGAACTGTGGCTTTTTGACTGACATACTGCCAAGACAGGCTAAATTTAATTCAAACCAGTAGCTGTGCTGTGACACAACAGTGGGCGTCATCAGACTGTTGCCACTTTTTATCTGCATGTTCCCCTACGGTTCCTCCAGGAAAATGGCAGGGAAAAGCTGTGTACCAGAACATCGGCCCCACTTTTGTGACATGACATGATCCATGAAAATGGTGGAGAAATCACTGTACAAAATTCCTGCGATTTTCTGGGCTAAGAGTTTTCTTTTCTTTTCTGTAAAAATCAGGGAGGAAAACATCAGGGAGATGGAATAAACTACCGTATTTTTCACTCCATAAGACGCACCAGACCACAATACGCACCTAGTTTTTGGTGGGGGAAAACAAGAAAAAAAATATTCTGACTCTCAGAAGCCAGAACAGCAAAGGGATCGCTGCGCAGCTTGCATTCACTTCATAAGATGCACACACATTCCCCCTTACTTTTTAGGAGGGAAAAAGTGAGTCTTATAGAGCAAAAAAGATGGTATCCTGTGAATGCAACCTTCTTCTTGCAATTTGCCCAGGCATGCAAAAACAGGGGATTTGTGTTTGACAAAGCTTTGTCTTGAGGGGTTCCAAGTCGTACATGTGAATCACTCCCATAAATGTAGGATCAAAGATTTTAGTTTTTAAAAGAAATAATCTTATCTCCCTGAATGAGACACCAAAACTCTAAGGATCCTTAGGATTTCATCCTTTGAGAATGAAGGGCAGGAGCCCTAAAAAAAACACTCACACAAAACCCCAATAAACAGATTGGATTGTTTGGACTGTTTTGTCTTCCATTTAGGCATTTCTTCATTTTAGGCTACATGGGGCAAAGGCAGGAAGAGAAACAATGAGGCAGCCCAAGCTCCAGGCCTCAGAAGAGACCCTCTGACCGTGGCCTCAGGCTCTCTTCTATTAAGCTGACCTTCTGGCTCCAAACCCACTGACCTGCGACACCGTTCAACTGTTATTTAATCAATTCTGTCAAAATTAAAAAGATGTATTTTTATTTGTGTGTGTCCCTCCCCCCCCCCCCGCCTTCTGCCCCTCTCCACAACATTTATTTCTGGTTTAATGTTTTGGTGACCTTTGAAGTACTT
Organism: Podarcis gaigeae; assembly: GCF_964106915.1. Lineage (NCBI taxonomy): Eukaryota > Metazoa > Chordata > Lepidosauria > Squamata > Lacertidae > Podarcis > Podarcis gaigeae. Next base: position 81,105,289 of record NC_139683.1, on the reverse strand, counting down.
GATTTCAGCTGTCGATAACACAATGTGGGCCAGATTGCCTTTTCTAATAAATAATAAAGCTACCTGGGAGGAGAACCTGGGCTGTGCTAGAGTTGCTTTGGAGTGTCCTATGTGAGGCTGTACACAAAGTAGGTGGCACAACTGTATGACCAAAGGTCCTACTTCTCAAGGCAATAGATAATATCGGAGTTCTGTGGCATCTTAGATCTTTAGACCACAATCCAGAAGGAAGTATTCCTCTTCTGTGAAATCTCCATGGAGAAGGGGAGGGGATCAAAATCAACAATTCAGTACTATAGATTTTGGGGGGGGGGACCTTTCATTTGTTTTTGATCTTGGATACTTCAGATATAAAATCTGAAAAGCTGGCAATTATCACATATTGTTAAATACCGAATGCAATTGCATGCTATTTATTTAACAAATGCTTTTAGTTGCTAAAACCATTACAGGTAAGCTATCAAATCCAGTCAAATACCCAATACCATTGCATGTCAAATGTCAAACATGGTAAAATATTAAGCACAGTTAAATGGTAACCATCAAATACTAAACACACTTACATATCAACTATCAAGTGCTGTCAAGAAGCAGTGAGCGCCTATTGTTGATTGTATGTATTTTTACTTTGCTCTTCGTCTGCAAGGGCTTCTAGAAGAGATTGCACACAATCTATGTAGGTGGTGGGCTTTTCTTCAGCGGTACAGACCCTCTGGAATATCCTGAGCATAAGTAGAGTCCTGCTGGATCAGGCCAAAGGCCCATCTAATCCACTATCCTGTTCTCACAGTGGTCAGGGATGGGCAGGAGTCCAAGGAGTGGGGAAATGTGTGGTCAGAGGAAGTATTGGGGCAGGAAGATGATCCAGGGGAAGGGGCAGTGATTTGTGGAATTCTGTATCACTTGTGAGGTAGGTGCAAGGAGGGGGTGGTAGAGGGAGGTCAAGGAGAAGAGACTGGGCAGCTAGAGACAGAGGGGAAGGCAGTTGGAAGAAGATGTCACAGAGTCACAGAGATGGAAGAGGATGTCTTGGTCCTAGAGAGAGCCATGCCTTTCAAATCTCCCCTGTCCCCCCCCCCCTGTCATTGATTGACTGGATGCAAAGAAGAGGTGTGAGGCTCCTTCCGGGGAACCCCCAAGGGACCCTCAAAGGGAAGATGGCTCAGAGCCAGGGGACTGGTGGTGGGATGCTGATGAGTGGAAAGAGGGAAAAGAGGAAGGGTCTCCCTCGAGGCTCAGGTTGTATCAATGTGCAAACAAACCATATATCATAAAGATAACACAGTCTCCACTGTGCCTCATTTCCAAAAGGAAACATAGATCCTGGGTAAGCACCTGGAACCCCTGGGATCTTGCTCAGAGACTGAGGCAGTGTGCAACACTAGTCTTTCTGAAGTGAGGATGGCAAACAGGAGAGACAGTGCTTTTGTTGGCGGTAGTACCACCCTAGCCCCTGAGAGATCAGGTTTCCTGAATACACTGGGTGCCTTTTCACATAAAAAGGTAAAGCTAAAGGATCCCTGACAGTTAAGTCCAGATGTGGACGACTCTGGGGTTGCAGCGCTCATCTTGCTTTACATCTTGCCAACATTTGTTCGCAGACAGTTTTTCTGGGTCATGTGGCCAGCATGACTAAGCCACATCTGGCGAAACCAGAGCAGCACACGGAAACACCATTTACCTTCCCGCCAGAGTGGTACCTATTTATCTACTTGCATTTTGAAGTGCTTTCGAACTGCTAGGTAGGCAGGAGCTGGGACCAAACAACAGGAGCTCACCCCGTCGTGGGGATTCGAACTTCCAATCTTCCGATTGGCAAGCCCAAGTCTCAGTGATTTACACCACAAGGCCACTTTTCACATACATCTCTGCAAACATGCATCTCTGCAGATACATGTGTGCATCTGTCTGGCCATATATGAATATGTGAATATGTCTGGTCTGCAAAGCACACGATGGCATGGCTAGAGTCATCAAACACTGTCCCATATTCTGACGAGAGCTATGGTTTTGAACAGCTCTGATGCCTTTAGGTTTTCTTCACACATTGTATTGGCTTCTTAGCTCCTAATTATCATTATTTGAATGTGTCAATTGTCTCTTCTGAGATACATTAGTTTGGTTTGGACATAACATTACACCATAGTTTAGTGTTATGAGAACAAGCCACAGCAAAAATAGAGCTGATGAGCTTTCCAGCAACTCCTCATCTGCTTTCTTTTTTTTAAATGATATTTATTAAAGTTTCAAAGGAATTACAAAAATAAAATGGCGAAAAGAGAAGAAGAAAAAAGAAAAAGACAAAAAATACAAAACACAGAAAAATAAAGAGCAATTAAAAACAAATCAGTCTTTCCATATCTAGTCTTTCATTTGCTTGTTTCCCTGACCTCCTCACACCTCCCTTTTTTGTATTCTAGTTCAATAGTTGTTTCAGCAAGTCCTTACCCTTTTTACTTTTATCTTGATAATTTATCTTAATATATAATAACTTTGCATTTTCACCTGTTAACAATCCATTTTTACATACCCCTTAATGACATTATTGCTAAAACCACATAACTTCATTCCAACATCTTTCTAACATTCATTAATTTTACAGTGTTTCTGTAAATAGTCTTTAAATTTTTTCCAATCTTCTTCCACCGACTTTTCTCCCTGGTCTCGGATTCTGCCAGTCATTTCCGCCAGTTCCATGTAGTCCATCAACTTCATCTGCCATTCTTCCCGGGTGGGTAGATCTTGTGTCTTCCAATAATTTAACTCCTCATCTGCTTTCACTTCCATCTTAGATTAACTACAACTTGCTGTACCATCCAAACCGAGATAAATATAGTGAATTTTCACAATGCTAAGTTGAAGCAAGCCAATTTGTCAAACCATAGTTTATGAGGCAATAAACTGGTTAATCGAAAAAAGAAGTTTCCTATTAGGAAGGGGTTTTGGTTTTTTAAAAGAATTGTGATGTTGAGCTCAATTGCATGGATATTTTCTAATTCTCATCTCACTCCTTAATCTCGACAAAAAGTGAGTTTCTCACTCTGATTCCACTAAAATATAAACACTTATTTCATACCGTAAGTATTATTATACTCATTATATACATATGCACTCAAGTTTCATAACGTATCCAGTACATAAACAACCAACAGTTCATGAGCAGCTCTGACATAAATTGGTCCTCAGTGATAGAAGTGTTGTGATGCAAGCCAAACTTGATTGGGTCAGAAATGCTGGAATCCATATGCAAGTTGTATAAAATTGACTCCTCATCTATCCCTGCTTCTGATCTTCTTGTAGCCACACTGGAGGAAGAGTGGCAAAATAAGGGTTATTCTCATAATACCAAGCCATGGTTTTGTGCTGCATCTGAATGATGCAGTCAGCATGACATCTCATCAAAGTCTACTGCATGTGCTTATAACGTTAAACCTTCAATGTGCGTAAGAAATGCATTCTAGAGAAATTGTCTCAAATTAAAATGGAGAGTTTTTGAGATATTCCCATTTGCTCATCATTTTCTTTCTTTTTTAAAAAAGGATGCATAAGCCACTTTAAATGTCTGGGTGGGTGTTTCAGCCTTACCCTCAAATTCAGAAGCACTAGATTTTTAAAGGAGAAGAAGCACAAGTACGGTATAAAAATTGCTTGTGTTAGGGAGAAAGTTGTTACTGGGCTGACTAGATTAACCATGGTAATTGGCACGGCACTTTTTTCTCTCTTTTTTTAAGCACTGTGCCGTTCTTTCCAGGCGGTAGTAATAAATAATGTGCACTTAGCCGCACCATTGGTCATTCACAGCCCTATCACAGCAACCTCCCCCTATTCAGGGAAGATAAATGTGATTTAAATTAATAGCTAGTCCTAAATAACTCCTCAGCTGGTAAACGATCCATTTATCTGGCCCAGACAGGCGGTGTCCTTTGATTCATAGTCCCCCCTTACAATGTGAAGGGTGCGTACAAAAATTGTTATTACTTTTTAATAAAGTGTTGCAGTCAGTCTCCCGTCATTTATCAGAAACGAAGGCTTTCTGACAAACGGAAATATCTTACCAGTGGGATGAATGAGAGGGATGGAGGACACATTTCTCAACAAAAATAATCACTGGCTAAACAATCTCATAAAAGTCAAGCTTCTAAGTACCTTCAAATAAATATATGCAACTGAAAGACATGGCCTTGATATGTTTATTGAACTAAAAAAAGAAAAAGAGGAAGAGGGCAAGGAACTGTTTTGATATTTGCTTCCACACCAAAGGAAATCATTCTTATTTACATTCTCTTTCTTTGTGGTAGGGATGTAAAAGGACTGAAAAGCCAGCCAAGAGCTTTAGCTTGCTAAAGAGCTCATAATAAATTTCCAGTTTGATTTCTAAGCAGAAGACACGCCTCTCCTCTCCTCCAAGTGTCCTCTCGTACCGAACAGCTTTTGCAGGTGGGAAAGAAAACTAGGGCAAGCGTTGTGAACTCTGGATTGGATCCAGATATAAGGAAGAAGAAAGAAATTCTGGCAGCGGTGCTTTGCTGCAAATGGTTGTGTAGGAGCAAGTTAAAGACTACCCACAACATTGATGTGCCAAAAGCAAGCATGCGCCTTGAGATGTGCAAGACATTGGGTCACTGCCTTGGGCTAACAAATACATGATGCTGAATTTCCATTCTTTTTTCTCATACAAGGACCTTGCACCAAGCTAGGAAATAGCCCTTCACATGCACAGCTTGAGATCCAAGCCAGTCACCTTAAATGCACCTGCAAGTTGTGAGGTTGTGTGAATGGGTGGTGAGAGTGATATTGTGTGGGTGGTCCTGTGATTGGTGCGCTTTATGTTGGTTGGGAACTGGTAATCATGCTGGCGCCAGGCTGTTTTTATTGTAATTGTTCGTATGCTTTTAAAAAGATTTTGTACATGTACTTTCATTGGCGTTACGTTCCTAAAGCCAAAATTGTGTATAGTCAAAACACAATGGGGTTCAATGGCGGGTGGAGTTGCCAAAGTCTTTTCCCCTGGATGCCCTCTTTCTGCCGCCTTCTTAATTTTTTAAAAAATAATCTTTGCAAGGACATGAAGCTGAATTAACATATTAAATGCATGTAAATTGTGGGCTTACTTATATAGTGGTAAAGGTAAAGGTAAAGGTACCCCTGCCCGTACGGGCCAGTCTTGCCAGACTCTGGGGTTGGTGCGCCCATCTCACTCAAGAGGCCGGGGGCCAGCGCTGTCCGGAGACACTTCCGGGTCACGTGGCCAGCGTGACATCGCTGCTCTGGCCAGAGCCAGAGCCAGAGCCGCACACGGAAACGCTGTTTACCTTCCTGCTAGTAAGCGGTCCCTATTTATCTACTTGCACCCGAGGGTGCTTTCGAACGGCTAGGTTGGCAGGCGCTGGGACCGAGCAGCGGGAGCGCACCCCGCCGCAGGGATTCGAACCGCCGACCTTTCGATCGGCAAGCCCTAGGCGCTGAGGCTTTTACCCACAGCGCCACCTGCGTCCCAGTATATATAGTGGTACCTCGGGTTAATAACTTTATTCGTTCTGGAGGTCTGTTCTTAACCTGAAACTGAGGTACCACTTTAGCTAATGTGGCCTCCTGCTGCCGCCGCACGATTTCTGTTCTCATCCTGAAGCAAAGTTCTTAACCTGAGGTACTATTTCTGGGTTAGTGGAGTTTGTAACCTGAAGCGTCTGTATCCTGAAGCGTCTGTAACCTGAGGTACCACTGTAGTTTCAATTCTATTTAATTCTTTAATCCTATTTAATTTTAGTTTAATTATATTTTAATGATTGCTTTTTTCTATGTTTTTAGCAGTTCTTGTTTTTATCTGTCAGCTGCCTTGAGTCCCACTCAGGGGAAAAGGTGTGGTATAAATAAATAAATATACAATAATCATCACCATCATGCTACTTAGTAATTTCCCAACCCTAGTTATATAGTTATGGTTACTGCGGATATGGATCATGGTTGCTTTTCCTTATTTTCCTTTCTGAAAACTGCTTTGAAATCTGTGGATAGTAAGTATTCTATAAATGGACTACATAAATAATCATTGACAGTTATTTTTGGGAGATTCTTGTATGAAATCCAGGACAGTTATTGCTATTCAGTATTGACAATACTGACCTAGATGAACCAACAGCTTAATGCTATACGGCAGTGTTTCCCAACCTTGGGCCTCCAGCTGTTTTTGAACTACAATTCCCATCATCCCTGACCACTGGTCTTGCTAGCTAGGGATGATGGGAGTTGTAGTCCAAAAACAGCTGGAGGTCCAAGGTTGGGAAACACTGCTATACGGCATCTTCAGATGTTCCTGAAAGGCATGATCTAGATAAAGTTAAAAACTTTTTGCACCCTCTTCTTGATTGTAAATGGGGAGATTAATGCAGCTACTTGCCTACAGAATTAAAAATACTTCTTTAACAAAGCTTTGTCACATCGTGTTAAAAGATCCCCAGTACTGTATAGGTAAAGGTAAAGGGACCCCTGACCATTAGGTCCAGTCGTGACCGACTCTGGGGTTGCGGCGCTCATCTCGCTTTATTGGCCAAGGGAGCCGGTGTACAGCTTCTGGGTCATGTGGCCAGCATGACTAAGCCGCTTCTGGCGAACCAGAGCAGCGCACGGAAACACTGTTTACCTTCCTGCCGGAGCGGTACCTATTTATCTACTTGCACTTGGATGTGCTTTCGAACTGCTAGGTTGGCAGGAGCAGGGACCAAGTGACAGGAGCTCACCCCGTCGTGGGGATTTGAACCGCTGAGCTTCTGATCGGCAAGTCCTAGGCTCTGTGGTTTAACCCACAGTGCCACCCGCGTCCCTTTCCAGTACTGTATAAGACCTAATAATTCCAAAACTATGTGCTAAGATACCTTAATTGATGATTTAATTCACTGAGTCTTCTGTGAACTGAAAGAACCCACTGCATACCCTCCAACATTTATCCGATGAAAATAGGGATGTCCCATTCCATAAAGATAATTTTACTATTTATACCCCACAAATCTTACTGGGTTGCCCCAACCACTCTGGACAGCTTCCAACACATATAAAAACATAATAAAAGATTAAACTTTTTTTTTAAAAAAAAAATCCTATACAGGATTGCCTTCAGTTGGCTTGGGGGCTGGATAACTCTGTCCTCTCCAACATCTCTCCAAAGAAAATTTGTTGTTTAGTCATTTAGTTGTGCCCGACTCTTCGTGAACTCATGGACCAGAGCACACCAGGCACTCCTGTCTTCCACTGCCTCCCACAGTTTGGTCAAACTCATGCTGGTAGCTTCGAGAACACTATCCAACCATCTCGTCCTCTGTCGTCATCTTCCCTTGTGCCCTCCATCTTTCCCAACATCAGGATCTTTTCCAGGGAGTCTTCTCTTCTCATGAGGTGGCCAAAGTATTGGAGCCTCAGCTTCAGGATCTGTCCTTCCAGTGAGCAGTCAGGGCTGATTTCCTTAAGAATGGATCGTTTTGATCTTCTTGCAGTCCATGGGACTCTCAAGAGTCTCCTCCAGCACCATAATTCAAAAGCATCAATTCTTCGGTGATCCCAATGAAAATAGGGATGTCCTAAGGAAAAGCAGGACGTTCCGGTATCAAATTAGAAACCAGGATGGCTTCTCTAAATCCTGGAAAATAGGTACACTTGGAGGATCAGACGTTGCATCTCTGCATGATTCACTGCCTTGTCCTTGCCTCCTTCCCGTCAGTCTCCTCTAGGGCCACGCAACTGTGTCCCACCTCTGCATCATTCCCCAAAAAAGAGAGATGTAGCAGTATTAGCTAAAGAGGCTGCCTGTTACCTCTCTGTGTGAGTTTCTGCTCTGGGCTTGCCCAGTTCCCATCAGTAGTATTTGACTCACAGTGAACGAGGATTCACAAAGAAACATAAAGCTCCTTTGAGGGTATGTAAACCTTCGGCTTGCACACCCTAAAGGCAAAATATTTCAGGTATGCTAGTACTTTTTGATTCAGTGTGTGTCAGCTATCATGGTTGAGCAAATACAGTGGTACCTCGGGTTAAGAACTTAATTCATTCTGGAGGTCTGTTCTTAACCTGAAACTGTTCTTAACCTGAGGTACCACTTTAGCTAATGGGGCCTCCCACTGTCGCCATGCCGCCACCGTGCAATTTCTGTTCTCATCCTGAAGCAAAGTTCTTAACCTGAGGTACTATTTCTGGGTTAGTGGAGTCTGTAACCTGAAGCGTCTGTAACCTGAAGCATCTGTTACCCGAGGTCATAGTCAAATTAGTTAGACTTTGCTCATCTTAAGTAGATGAGCCATCTAATTGTAAATATTTAGATAGATCCTTCTCACAAAGAGGTTGCCTGTTGTGGATCTAAGAAGGAACCATTAAGTATCTCATTTATTTTACATAAAAAATGCCCTCTCACATACACACACAGACATGGAGAGACAGACAGACAGACAGACAGAGTGTTATGCTGGAATAAATTAGCTTTTTAATTTAGTTTTCTCAAAAAGAATGCAACGCAGAAGGCAATCCTCTTGTGTATAGCCCAACATTAAGCTTTATACCCAGGTAACAGTCAATCCATTAACCTTTGCTTTCCGCATAACCTGTGTGCCGCTCGGATCACAGTTGTGTTCCTCTTTTTAATACCTTTTCCTTAATAGTTGCACACCCACAACTGAAAAGGGCAGAGCAGCTCCTCATGACATTGACTGTACAGCTACAGTAATAAGCTCCCTTCTTCGCTCCCCCACCCCGCCACCCCTTCACTTTTACCTCCTGACTCACTATGGGTGTCAGCAGCCATTTTTGGAAGGTAATCTAAAAAGAGCTGTAGAGGCAGAGGTCATGTTAAACTGTAACACAAATGTTATTCCTCGATTATCTGGCAAGGGTAAAGGTCAACTGCTTCAGGCTAAAGCAACTGCAAAAGCAGAGTGTGTGAATTTAACAAAGAGCGGGCGGGGGCTGGCGAAGAAGAGGATTTAAGCTGGAGCATGCTTCAGGGCTCAGAATGTTAAACCAAGCTCTTGTGGTGTTTTTCTTTCCTCCCTTTTTTTTTTAAAAAAAAAAATCTTCTTCAGCTATCATGAGTCTATGCCACACATTAGCCGGGATTTGACAGCAACGGTTTCTCTACCTCCATCTCTTATGGCACACATTATAATGCAAGATACGAAAATGTGGAAAAAATGGCAAATTTCAACAACACAGCTGATGATCACACTGAATAAAGAACAGTGTGAACACAGCAATAGAACTGCCCTGCATAATCAGGTCAAGTGGCCATCTTGCCATTCTAGAGATGGGCAAACTGACCCAGTCGTAATTTGCAGTTTGCTCCCCAGGTTACGAATCCCCGATGTCATAAATTCAGGCGAAAGTTTTCCGTTCTGAATTTTTGAATTAGCTTGGGCTTTTGTGAATGTTTCACCAGCGACGTGAGTAATCAGAATTTATCACAATAGGGTGTTCTTTTCAGTACTCATTGGACCAGGGTGGAAAGGATATAAACCGAAATGACTGCTTCTTCAAACATGTCATAGCTGAGGTATGACTTAAGAGCCAACGTTTTAAAATGAGTAACTAAAAGGTTAAAAGTTAAATAAATAAATAAATAAATAAATAATAAATATCACGTGCTTGTGAATTGCAAACATGACTTTTTCATTTCCTTTGGAGAGCAAAGGGTTACAGCAACAACCAATTGAGCATGTGATCACTGGAGTTTGGCCATGTAGTCAACCCAGCCATGGAGAGTATGCAACTGCAATAAATCTAAATTGGCTTGCAATCAATCGCAGATTGATTTGCAAAAATATTAAAGTTTGTTGGATCAAAAACAGGATTATGATCTTCCTGGAATCAATTTATGAACTGATTAATTTTCAGTTTTGGTGGAATCATTCTCCAGCGCTCTCTTTCCAATAGCCACCAGGAAGTTCACAGAAAGGACATGTAAGCCTCTGGTACTCAGAGGCATATTACTTTTTACTACGGAGGTTCTTGATCTGATATGGATTGGCTCAGCATGGTCTGTAAAATAAACCAATCTCTCGCCCTATGTGAGTAGGGTGTGTAGACCCTTTGCAAATTTCGCTTAGATGTTGTCAGCAGTTGATTTGTCAACCTTCATTTTTCTATGAAATGGCCTAAAAGAATATTTGCTACTAGCAATGTAACACTTGAATAAAACCCAGGCCTGCACATCAACTTGTGAACCATGAAGCCCATCATACTCCACCTGCTGTGTATGGTGGTCCACCAGAACCTCAGCAAACTCGGAAACTACAACTAATCCAGAATGCGGCAGCTAGACTGGTGACTGGGAGCGGCTGCCGAGACCATATAACACCGGTCTTGAAAGACCTACATTGGCTCCCAGTATGTTTCCGAGCACAATTCAAAGTGTTGGTGCTGACCTTTAAAGCCCTAAACGGCCTCGGTCCAGTATATCTGAAGGAGCGTCTCCACCCCCATCATTCTGCCCGGACGCTGAGGTCCAGCGCCGAGGGCCTTCTGGCGGTTCCCTCATTGCGAGAAGCAAAGCTACAGGGAACCAGGCAGAGGGCCTTCTCGGTAGTGGCGCCCACCCTGTGGAACGCCCTTCCAGCAGATGTCAAAGCGATAAACAACTACCTGACATTCAGAAGACATCTTAAGGCAGCCCTGTTCAGGGAAGTTTTTAACGTGTAATATTTTAATGTATTTTTGGCTTTTATGGAAGCCGCCCAGAGTGTCTGGGGAGGCCCAGCCAGATGGGCAGGGTATAAATAAATTATTATTATTATTATTATTATTATTATTATTATTATTTGTTTAGCTTCCTGTTTGAGATTTGCAACAAAGGGCAGAGGTTCTCCAATGCATGGTTGGTGAGCTTCATTCAGCTCAATGAGTTACAACCTGTGCAATCCTCATGACTTATGATCCTATTGTTGTATGACTCATGAGCATATTTGATAAAACCATGCGCAATTGTTTCATGTGGTAAGTGGAATCAAGTGTTTCTCCAGTTCAAATAAGTATTGACAAAGTGGGTGGGTCTCAAAGAAGAGGTGGAGGCTACAATTTAGATTTTATAATCTTGACATTCCTTCCAAAGTTCATATGAAGTTGGACCCAGCAGAGGCAGACTGAGAGGAGCGTGACTGGTTTGCTTGCACTGGACACCGAGCCAAGAGGGCGTCATAGGAGGTGCCATAACAATGATGAACAATGGAAAGTGAGAGGTGGGAGGCACTGAATTTTGTAAATATTTATTAAGATTTTTTTTTTTAAAAAAAGAAATACATAGATAATAAAACAACATTGCTTATATCATAACAAAATTTCATAACTTATTTGGACTTCCTCACGTCTCCTGCTCCCACTTGCATCGTTAAAAAGTTGTTGTTTTTTTCAAGCAAATTATCATCTTGTTTACAATCTTATGTCCACTCATTTAAATATGGTCTAACAATTCTCCAAAAGGTTTATGTTTTCCTTAATCTCACTTATCATCAAATTCCAGTCTAGTTTAGTGGTGGCCAATTATTTATGATCAAGCATCCTTCTTAACATTCAACCAAATTACAATATTTTTGTAAATAAATCTTAAATTTCTTCCAATCTTCTTCAATCCTTTCTTCTCCCAGGTCTCGGATTCTGCCAGTCATCTCCGCCAATTGCATATAGTCCATCAGCTGCATCTGCCACTCTTCCAGTGTGGGTAGATCTTGTGTTTTCCAATTCTTAGCGATGAGTATCCTTGCTGCCGTTGTTGCATACATAAAAAATGTTCGGTCCTTCTTTAACACCTTCTGGTCGACAATACCCAGGAGGAAAGCCTCTGGTTTCTTAGTGAAGGTATACTTAAATACCCTTTTCAACTCATTATATATCATTTCCCAGAAGGCCTTCACTTTAGGGCAGGTCCACCAGAGGTGAAAGAATGTTCCTTCATTTCCTTTACATTTCCAACATTTGTTATCAGACAAATGGTATATTTTGGCAAGTTTAACTGGGGTCATGTACCATCTGTATATCATTTTCATTACATTTTCCTTCAACGCATTACATGCAGTGAAGTTCAGCCCAGTGGTCCACAACCTTTCCCAGTCCTCAAACATAATGTTATGCCCAATATCCTGTGCCCACTTTATCATAGCAGATTTAACCATTTCGTCTTGTGTGTTCCATTTTAACAGCAAGTTATACATTCTTGATAGTACCTTAGTCTTTGGTTCTAACAATTCTGTTTCCAACTTTGATTAGGGAGGCACTGAATTTTGGCACCACAAAGGGGGCTGCTGAACTTTTAAAGCTCAAAATCCACCACTGGACCCAGACCCCTTAAGAGCATACTAGGGATGATTAGGAAAGGAATTGAAAATAAAACTGCCATTATACAAATTCATTGTACCACCACATTTGGAACACCGTGGTACCTCAGTCTGAGAACAGTCCTGTTAATGAACAATTCGGGGAACGAATTTCGCAAAACCGGAAGTAGGTTTTTCTGGTTAGCAAACTTTGCCCCGGAAGACGAACAGAATCTGAAAGGGGGAAGGGCACCGGTGGCGGGAGGCCTCATTAGAAAAAGTGTGTCTCCGTTTAAGAACACTTTCAACTTAGGAACGGACCTCCGGAACAAATTAAGTTCTTAAAAGGAGGTACAGTACCACTGTACTGTGTACAGTTCTGGTTGTCTCACCTCAAAAAGAATATTGTAGGGTTGGAAAAGGTTCAGAAAATAATAAAGGAGATGGAGTAACTCCCCTCTGAAAAAGGGCTAAAGCATTTAGAATTATAATTTTAATTTTTGATGCCCATGGCAGCCATTTTGTGCTGGCACACCCAGGTCACTTCTATCAAAATTGGGCAGGAGGAAGAGCACTGTTTAAAAGTCTCAGTTCATACTTTCCAACAGCTAGATGGCAAAATCCAGGACACAATCTTCCCAGATGCCATCTTCCCATTTTTCCTCGGGAGAGAATAGCAGCCATTTTGGAAATGTGTATTTTGGAGGGCTGTGCAAGATTATGGCCTCACAAAAGTGCTTTTTTCCGGGAAAATTTGTGGTGGAAAATCATGCATGATCATGGCTTCCAAAATGGCTGCCATTCTCTCACGAGAAAAAACGGGATGTCCCAGTTTTTCTGGAACACTTCCAGGATGTGTCAGTTTGATCAGGTCAGCAGTGCCGAAAGTCAAAAGTAGCTCCTTCTAGCTAGTATTTATGTGTTTATATCATAGCATGTGAATCCAATAGTCTTTTATTTTAGGGAAAGCAGCATTGGCAGGGGAGAGACTGCAGAAGAGACCAACTTCCTTTTGCAATGTTTCGACTCTAAACTACCCTTCCTGAAGCTACTTTGCTCCTGAAATATCCCGATCAGGGTTATTTTACATATGTTTGTGTAACATGTAGTTATGTGCACAGATTAATTTTGAAATAGACTAATTGTCACAAAGAATTGTGCAGGCTTTAAAATGTTATCCTTAATACTGTGGCCTTTCTCCACAGAAACCTTGGAAATATTTATGAAAGTCACAAGTAAGAGTTGTTCCTTTTTATCTATCTCTTCGCCCAGCTCTAGTGTAGCCTAATTGAAATACAATAATTATAAATGGGCTTAGCTTCTCACTTTAATTTCCTTGTGAGTAGTTTCATTTATTTTCCCCCAGACTTTGTTAACATGTTTTAATTAAAAGAATTAACAAGGCTAAGAACAGAGACTAATGCTTAACTTGGCACCAGGGTTCCTTTGGCAATATTGCCAAATAAATTACTTTTTCTTAGTATACTAGGCTTGCCACCAAGATCTGGGCTAAAGTGAAATTCAAAGAAAATTTGAGGGTTCCACAGGCAAAATATATGAGAAATGCTGAGGAATCTAGATCAAACTTTTTCCCTCATGGACCTCTGGAAAATTTCTGAGGGGTCTTGGCAGACTTAAAGACTTTTCTGCCTGTTATAGCAACTACAATGCCATGTGCTAGATGCTGTATGATTTTAATAGTATTTTTATTGCTTCCTTTATTTCTTATAATTACATGCCATAGAATTCAAATTGTAATGCAATAAAAGACACTATAAGAAACGGAAAGGCAAAAGTATAATTAAAAATAAATATGAATATTTAATGCAATGGAGGAACCACCTCCCATCTCCAATCACAAATCAAAAGACACACCTCACACCACCTGAATGAAGCTTGTCATAGTAAAATTTAGTGGGTGAGCACAACCTCTGCACATCCTTAGCTTGAGCCAAAACAAAAGCCATAACGAATTTGGAAGATCTTCCTCAGTGAAAAAAAAATATTTTTATTTTTGAGGGATGTCAAATGGTTTTCTAAGATTAGCTAGCTGCAAATGTCCAGATGATGATGATGATTTGCTTACTAGAGGCATAATGATTATTGAATGAATAATGGGTATGCCAAGTAATCCATAACTTTAAAGTATACCAGGTGCAATGAGCACATCGTTAACATCTGCAGTTAAAAAAGAAAGAAGAATCCCTCTGATTCAAATGGAGTTTTGATTAAAAGGGAGCTGTTATTTGGGACGGTGGCAGAAGTGCAATTTTTTTCCAGATGACAAATAACAGGAAGCATGTTTTCCAGTCAAAGTCACATTGAAAAGTGCTGTCGCTGATGGAATAATGCTAAAGGGCTGAGACCCTCTGCAAGCAACTTGACCCCGCAGGCATTTTGCTTGTGGGTATATACAGACCCACCCACAAAGACTTGCTAAGAATGAAGCCAGCAAGCAGAAGGAGCCACATGGCTAGATGACCTTCCTTGCTGGGGATAACAAATGCATATCTTACCTCAGCATCTGTGACTTGCAGCTGCCAAATTCATCTCAGAGTTTCCTTTCTCCGAGAGAAAATGTCATTGCGAAGTACAGGGGTAGCCAAATGAAAAGGCTTAATTCACTTTCAGCCGAGTCCTAGGCATGTCTATGTAGAAGAAGTAGGTGCCGCTGTGTTGAGCGATGCCCCACTCAAAGTATCTGCATCCTGAAAATGGCCATTCATCACTATCTACATATGCAATAGCTGGTTTATTTATTCTGTTTATATCTTGCCTTTGCTCTAAGCCAGGAGTTTAGGGCAGTTCATGGTTCCACCTTCACTCTGTTTTATCCCCACAAAACTGCCCTGTGAAGCAGGTGAGGCTGAGACAGAATGACAGTCTCAAGGTCATCTAGGAAGCTTTGTGACTGAGGGGAGAATCTAAACTTGTTCAGTACTACTCTAACCTTGACAATGGGACGATGCCAATAGGCCCTTCCTTGGTTTTCCCAGTAGTGATGATGTATGGAAGTGAGAGCTGGACCATAAAGAAGGCTGATCGCCAAAGAATTGATGCTTTTGAATTATGGTGCTGGAGGAGACTCTTGAGAGTCCCATGGACTGCAAGAAAATCAAACCTATCCATTCTGAAGGAAATCAGCCCTGAGTGCTCACTGGAAGGACAGATCGTGAAGCTGAGGCTCCAATACTTTGGCCACCTCATGAGAAGAGAAGACTCCCTGGAAAAAACCCTGATGTTGGGAAAGATGGAGGGCACAAGGAGAAGGGGATGACAGAGGACAAGATGGCTGGACAGTGTTCTCTAAGCTACCAGCATGAGTTTGACTAAACTGAGGGAGGCAGTGGAAGACAGAAGTGCCTGGCGTGCTCTGGTCCATGGGGTCACAAAGAGTCGGACACGACTAAATGACTAAACAACAACAAATAGCTTTCAGTGGCTGGGAGCATCAAACAGAGAAATCAGGTTTGAACTGTTTCAAAGTCTACCCTCTTGCCATGGGAATGTGCTTTATTCTAAGCCATACCTTTGCTGTGTCTAGACAAATGTTATCTACACTGACTCACAGTGGTTCTTCAGGGTTTATATTCCAGTTCTACCTGGGATTGCCAGGGATTGAACCTAAGATCTTCTGCAAGCACAACATGTGCTCTACCATAAGGTTACCAGATGTCCTTGTTTTCCGGGGACGGTCCCCAGATTTACAAATCAGTCCTCTGACAAAATTCATCTATTTAGTAGGAAGTTGAAAAGTGTCCCCGGATTCATTGAAAAAAAATCTGGTAAACTTATTCTACAATTGCTCTATGGCCCTTCTCCACATGGGAGGTAAATGGTTGCTTCAGAGAGGAAAACTTATAGAGACTCTTGCTCTGGGAGAAACAGTGACATCCCCCCCCCCATCCACAAAATGGAGTGATCTGGTTGTCACTAATGGAATCGGCCCGTATAGTTAAAGCTATGGTTTTCCCAGTAGTGATGATGTATGGAAGTGAGAGCTGGACCATAAAGAAGGCTGATTGCTAAAGAACTGATGCTTTTGAATTATGGTGCTGGAGGAGACTCTTGAGAGTCCCATGGACTGCAAGAAAATCAAACCTATCCATTCTGAAGGAAATCAACCCTGAGTGCTCACTGGAAGGACAGATCCTGAAGCTGAGGCTCCAGTACTTTGGCCACCTCATGAGAAGAGAAGACTCCCTGGAAAAGACCCTGATGCTGGGAAAGATGGAGGGCACAAGGAGAAGGGGAAAACAGAGAACTAGATGGTTGGACGGTGTTCTCGAAGCTACCAGCATGAGTTTGACCAAACTGCGGGAGGCAGTGGAAGACAGGAGTGCCTGGCGTGCTCTGGTACATGGGGTCACAAAGAGTTGGACACAACTAAACGACTAAACAAACAACAATGGAATCGGACCTTAACCATTTTAAGTTGTTGATCATTTCTGTTTCTGAAAATTGATAAGTTTTAACTTGCCTGGCGTGCTCTGGTCCATGGGGTCACGAAGAGTCGGACACGACTAAACGACTAAACAACAACAACAACTTGCTCTTTGGTAGTCTTGTTTTTTGTAATGGCCATTGGTCAACCTGGGAAGGTAGTCCATCTAGGAGAAGGAAAACTCTGGTCCTAAACCTCCCCTGCCTTGTGGGATATCCTTGGGAGAAGAAAATACTAAGATGCAATCCCTAAGGCAGTTGGACAGCAGCTTGTACACCTCCTTTTGGCAACTTTGTACTAGCAGATGCCAAATGCATTGCTCTGCTTTCCTTTGGACCATATCAGCGAGACCAAGAGGGACGTCTTTTCATCGGGGCAGCCCAGGACTTCCATACACACTGCCCAGGCTTGTGCTCTGGGGAGGTCACTTCGCTGCTGCTAATGCAGCAGTTTGACTTCATCTCCAGAGGCTTCCTCCATTATCTCTCATGGCAGATGGATGGCAAGACTGGCTAAAGAACAATACAAATCTGTCGGATTCCTTCGCTGATAGGTATCCTAAAGAAAGTGTGTGTCATCTACAGATCATGTAGAGATGCGTTGCCTTCTGCAGAGCTCTTCACCATACCTGCCACCCCCACCCCCGCATCTCTTCCACCCTCTATAATGTGAGGTGTTGTGCCAGTTAAATATATATTACAACCAAGCAGTGTGTTGTGAACTAAATAAGTAATGTGCTGTAGTGGATGGGCTGCTAACATTGGACCAGGAGGGTTTGGGTTGAAATCTCTGGCCAGCCACATGGCCCTAAGGCCTGTTTCTCTTTCTCTCTCATGCTAACCTACTTCATGTAGGTTGTTTTGATAACCATGTACACTACCCTATGCTCCTCAAATGACATATACACCTGATAAAGGATCTGGAATATATGCATGATATACACTTGATAAAGAATAAAACCCACATGAGCCATTGAGTTAAGAGTAGTAACTCCAGCCCAGGGTTTTTGTTTTTGTTTTTTAAGTTAGCCTTCTGGAGGTGTTAATGTCTAAGGAATATGAACTGAGTTCACCTCAAGTTCATGACACAGATAACCCAGAGGAAAAGAAAGAGGCAGCCCGGATCACATGTTTTAAATATTTATTCACCTAATTATAAGGCAAGGTCTGACATGTATAACCATAGCTGTAGATGCAAGGGAACAAGAGATTAACTTGAAAGGTTGCGTTTAAAGGAATATAGTTGTTAATGGTTAAGGTAATTAGCTGGGCCACAGAAGCCAATTCTAGACTCTGCAGAATGGCATCTGCAGATCTGAAACAACAACAACAATTTATTATTTGTACCTTGCCCATCTGGCTGGGTTTCCCCAGCTACTCTAGGCGGTTTCCAACAGAGATCAAAAATACATTAAAACATCAATCATTAAAAACTTCCCTAAGCAGGGCTGCCTTCAGATGTCTTTTAAATGTCAGGTAGTTGTTTTTCTTTTTGACATCTGATGGGACGGCGTTCCACAGGATGGGCGCCACTACCGAGAAGTCCCTCTGCCTGGTTCCCTGTAACTTGGCTTCTCACAGTGATGGAACCGCCAGAAAGCTTTGACTCCTTGACTCACGGTCGGTCCCCTCTTTCGTGCATTATATGCACAAAGGAGTCTTCTTTTGATTTGTGGAGAGAGATCTGGCTCCACCCCAGAGATCACGTGGTTTCCTTGGCTTCCATGTGTTAGGCTACATGCATAGACATCTGTGGCTGTAGGCTTTCCTCCTGAAGACGTTGATGCCTAACACATGGATTTGGAGGGCAGGAAAGTCATGTGAAATCTGAGGCAGGGCCACAGATTCAGCCACACTCCCCAGCAAATGCATGCGGATGCCCATGTTGTATCTCAGTGGGTGGATTCTATTAAATAATTGCAATAATTAGCCAATGGAACAACAGGGGCTCAAAGGGAAACAATCCTCTTCTAAAGCTATCCAAATAGGTTCCTTATTATTTTGGTTTCGTAACAATATGTTTATATATATATATATATATAATACCTGTGTGTGTTTTAGAAGTTTTCAAAAGGCTTTTATATGTATGCTTTAGCACAGGCTTCCTCAAACTGGGCCCTCCAGATGTTTCTGGCCTACAACTCCCATGATCTAGCAGGATCAGTGGTCAAGGATGATGGGAATTGTAGTCTGAAAACATCTGGAGGGCCAAGTTTGAGGAAGTCTGCTTTAGCAACTGTTGTATTATTATTTCTCATAGCTAAACCATTGATAAAGACAATCATGTCAAAATGTGTCAAGCGTATTTGCAACAAAACATTTTCTCATTTTTAGCACACGTTTCTCTGATTTCTAGAACGGCTAATTCAATATCTATGCATTAGACACATATGAGAGACCTTGAAATAAAAGTTAAAGCATGCTAAAACATGCTGTAGCTTATGCTGCTCTTTAAAAAAACCCAAACCAATAGCACCTATATGGTTGCAACTTTTACTGAAAATCAGTTTTTAAAAATGCAGAAAACATTGTTCTTGTGCAACTCCCATTCATTTCAATGAATTTCCAAAATTTCCTGGTTCTTTGTGCCTCAGTACAGGCAACGACTGATTTACGAATGTCTGATTGACATTTGATTGCGCATGGGCGCATGGCCCTGAACCTGGAAGTGACCCAAAAACATCACAATGTTTGTGACACTAAAATGTCACAAAGACGGCAGAATGGGGGCAGGGCAAAATGCTTTACAAAGGGGTCCTGAGTGTAAAGGTAAAGGTAAAGGTACCCCTGCCCATATGGGCCAGTCGTGTCCGACTCTGGGGTTGTGCGCCGATCTCACTTAAGAGGCCGGGGGCCAGCGCTGTCCGGAGACACTTCCGGGTCACGTGGCCAGCGTGACGAAGCTGCTCTGGTGAGCCAGCACCAGCGCAGCACACAGAAACGCCATTTACCTTCCTGCTATAAAGCGGTACCTATTTATCTACTTGCACTTAGAGGTGCTTTCGAACTGCTAGGTGGGCAGGAGCTGGGACCGAAAGACGGGAGCTCACCCCGCCACGGGGATTCGAACCGCCAACCATACGATCGGCAAGTCCTAGGCACTGAGGTTTTACCCACAGCGCCACCCGTGTCCTGAGTGTAACCCCTGCATAAAACAAGGATTGCCTGTAGTAATTAATGATAATTACTTTTAATCTAGATAGATAAATTCCACTGTTTGCTATTTTGGTCCATAACTTCCCATTCTTCTAGTATCTATTGCCTCTGACAATATCATATATTTTGTGTCAAAGTTTATAGGGCACACACAGATTTAATTAGTCTCCATTATTGTAACAAATGTGCAGGAGGGAACCACACACACAACCCCAATTTTCTTTCTGGTTAAACATTTATAATTATATCCAAAGACCGTGGAATGTCAAGAAGGCACTTTGCTACTGAGCTTGAAGGTTTTTATTAATCTTATTTTAATAACCTTCTGCCGTGTTACATCAATGCATTGCCATCACTTTACACTCACTATTACTCATGTTAAGAAAGGAGAACTTTTGACAAAAAAATTTAATATCTTCAAGATGAGAATTATGTCCCTAAGTTCTACCAATCAATATCCCCGCTAAACTGGTTGTAAAAATACTGGTAGATATGCTATTATTTACCTTGGTAAGTCCATCTGATGGCAGCCTTGTATGGAGAAGTTTTTAAAGTTTGATGTAGGTTTCACGGTGTTTTTTATATTTTGTTGGAAGCCACCCTACAAAATTATTATTATTATTATTATTATTATTATTATTATTATTATTATTATTATTGATGTATAATGGTGGCTGTCTATGGTGGACTCAGATACTTTTGGTGCCCAGACTAGTGAACAAAATTCCAAATATCCAGAAGTGTGTCATCGCTTATATGGATAGCAGGCAGTTGCACAGAAGGTAACAGCCTTCCAGCATAGAAGAATTATTGCCCAGGCAACAGTCTCTACCTTATGTTGACCTCCCTCTAGACACATGTTGGATGTTGGATGTGATGCCAATAAAAGGTTTTACGAAACAGCCTTCCAAAGGTGCTACGAAAAGGTCTTGAAGGACTAGAATTTCCAGGTACCCAAGCAAAACAAATGATGCAGAAGATAAAAGTAGCTCTGCATTCGTGGGAGTGAGAATCTATTTGGTGAGCTTGCGGGCAGGGACCTGTGTTTTATTCACGTATAGTGTCTACTGCATTTTTGGCACTTCCACAAAGAATAAAGGAGATGGAGGTGTGCAAATTAGACACTTATTGTTGTGGTGCACAGCATGCTATATGTATTAGGAAGGTAATCTTGATAGGCTTCTAGGAACCAGACTACTGGGGTTGCACAATGTGACCTACCCAAATAAGACTTGCATATCTCTGTGAGTTCACCTGAGGGGTGAACTATATTATGAATGCAGGATATATTGGAACGGATGAAGAAATGTGGCTTAATCTTTTCCCTTCTTCTTGCCTTTCCACTCGGGAGTGCTTTACCCAACCACCCTGTCTGTGCTGGTCCCGTGGACTAACCGAGAGGCGAGGTCCAAGTCCAGTCCGAGTCGAAGGTGCAGTATGGAAGCAGTCTGTAAAAGTTGAAGCTGGATGCAGGGCAGGTAGTCGGGTGAGGTCAGGAGCTCCAGCAGGATAGCAGGACAGGGTTCAGGCAGGAACTGTCAACCAACGAAGTTGCTCCCGCAACTTGGGACTGGGGCTGGCTGGTTTTTATCTGCCCCGAGGCACAGGGCGGCCCCGATCCTCAGGTGACTCGCCTCTCCTGGCCTGGAGGCGAGCACTCCTCCTGCGGGAACTTAGTTCCCTCTGCCTCTCTGCCCTGAGCCTCTGCAGCTCAGGAGAGGCTGGAGGGTTACCGGACCCAGAGGCAACCTCACCTTCCCCTGACAGGGCTGAGAGTGGAGTACCTGCAGGCAATGGGTCCTCCACCCCTCAGGAACCCGAACCGACTCAGCTGGTGCCTGCACCTGAGGATCTGGCACAGGTGAGGACCCTTTAGGCTCAGGCCCTAGCCCTGGCTCAGCTGGTTCTGGAGGCGGGGAATCATGTGCAGGCTGGGATTCTTCAGGTTCAGCATCTGAATCCAAATTCCAGGCCATCACACTGTCCATCCAGCAATAGGAACCAGGTTAAATTTGCACAAATGGCTGGAGTTGCCTCTTCACGGCCTCCCATATAAATGCATAACTGTCTTTCATTCCATCCCCAAGATGGATGGGGATGTGGTGGGTTCCCACTTTTTGGGTGAGTGAACTGACATAGTGTGCTGGTCCAGGGGGGAGGTTACCGTGGGGCGAGGTCCAGGACCTGAGTTGAGGGTTGGCAGACAGTCCTCCTCGGGCGAAGCGGGGTCCACAGCAAGAAGCCGGGCAAGGACAGGAACTCTGGGGGAACAGGACTGGATGCTGGCCGAAACAGCTCATCAACGACGTTGCTCCCGCAACCTGGGACCGGGCTGACTGGCCTTTATCTTCTCTGAGGCCAGGGGCAGTCCCAGCCCCCAGGAGACCCGCCTCTCCTGGCCTTAAGGCGAGCACTCCTCCTGGGAGAAACCAGTTCCCTTCGCCTCTCTGCTCTGAACCTCTGCAGTTCAGGAGAGGCTGAAGGGTTACTGAACCCAGGGGGAGACTCAGCTGTAGGCACTGAGTCCTCAACCACCTCCGGAGCCAGAGTGGATTCACCTGGTGCCTGCTCCTGAGGATCCGGCACAGGTGCAGGCGCTTCAGAATCAAGGCCCTGCCCCAGTTCAGCCGGTCCTGGAGGCGGGGACTCCTGTGCAGGCTGGGATTCCTCCAGTTCAGCCTCAGAATCAGATTCCCAGGCCATCACACATAGAAGAAGAGTTTGGATTTGGATTTGATATCCCGCTTTATCACTACCCGAAGGAGTCTCAAAGCGACTAACAATCTCCTTTCCCTTCCTCCCCCACAACAAACACTCTGTGAGGTGAGTGGGGCTGAGAGACTTCAAAGAAGTGTGACTAGCCCAAGGTCACCCAGCAGCTGCATGTGGAGGAGCGGGGAAGCGAACCCGGTTCAGCAGATTACGAGTCTACCGCTCTTAACCACTACACCACACTGGCTCATAGCTTCCGCTAACCATAACATCTATGCCTGTGTTTATCTGTAGCAACTTAAAGCCACGGAAAAATGAAGTGTACATTTATCCTATCATATAATGGCGTGGACATGTAATATTTTGTCATCCGTCACCCTTCGTAGGAAGGAGTGTGAAGTATTTAATGAAAAGGATTGACTTGAGTGACAGCTCAAGGAAAGGGCAACCCTGCATGGCTCATGACTGAAATTGGCTGCTGCTGTGATTTAGTAAGATTTTTTTTCCCCTGCCGGGAAGTGGATATTGTAACTCACAAAAGGTAACTTAGAGCAACAAATTGAGCTGAATGGAGCCTAAACTAATTCATGTTTTATTGAGTGGCCCTCTTGTCAGTGATAGCCAACAGTTAACTTGAAGTGATCACTCCAATAATCACTCACAGTGATGAACTACTAGCTTGCTAACGCATGGGAACCCTCTCAATGAAGGCAAATAACTTAATTGAAGAAAAAGACCCCCAAACTAATCTATCTGAAACCTAGTTGGGGAAAAAACATCCTGGAAAGGCACTCATAATCTTTGCACTAAAATATGGATAAAACATTATTATTTAAAAGGGCCGGTAGTTTTTAGGGCCAGCCTTTTAGCAAGGCCTGTTTCCTGAGAATAAGATAGGCCTTTGAAAAATATGTTTGCAAATCTACACACAGAGAATGCGGAAGCAAGCACTACTAAAGCAGGCAGCATGGCTGTTATTCCTGACTCATACCATTTCCCCTTAAGCCAATTCCTAGTTTGAGCTAACTCTAGGGGGGGAAACTCAGCTCACTGTCTCTTTCTCCCCCTGCTCCCCAAACTTAAACTTCTTCAAGCTTTAAAAGGGAAAGGTAAAGGACCCCGGACTGTTAAGTCCAGTTGTGAATGACTCTAGGGTTGCAGCACTCATCTCGCTTTACTGGCCGAGGGAGCCGACATTTGTCCGCAGACAGTTTTCAGGTCATTTGGCCAGCATGACTAAGCCGCTTCTGGTGAAACCAGAGCAGCGCACGGAAACACCATTTACCTTCCCACCTATTTATCTACTTGCACTTTGACGTGCTTTCAAACTGCTAGGTTGCCAGGAGCTGGGACCGAGAAACAGGAGCTCACCCCGCCGCATGGATTTGACCGGCCGACCTCCCGATCGGCAAGCCCTAGGCTCAGTGGTTTAGACCACAGCGCCACCCGCGCTTCAAGCTTAAACTCTGCTAAATTCCAATGAGTGTGGGTGACATTCCAAAAGCTGAACAGAAATGTCTAGATAGTTCCCCTCTTATTGTAGAGCATCAGGTGCCAAGGTATAGAAATGAGAGTGGAAGGCCCATTCTAAATAAATGAGACAGCAAGAACTGTCATGGTTCTAGTTACAGATAGGTAGCCGTGTTGGTCTGCCATAGTCAAAACAAAAAAAATTCCTTCCAGTAGCACCTTAAAGACCAACTAAGTCAGTTCTTGGTATGAGCTTTCGTGTGCATGCACACTTGAAGTGTGCATGCACACGGAAGCTCATACCAAGAACTGACTTAGTTGGTCTTTAAGGTGCTACTGGAAGGAATTTTTTTTGTTTTGTCATGGTTCTGTCACTCCCCCTCCCGCCCAATTCTTGCAGCCATAAATAGAATTGCATATAAGGGACAGGGGCTGGGCGGAGGCGGGGGACTCCCTGGTCCTGAATGGGGCAACTGTGCCCCTGAAGGAGCAGGTGCACAGCCTGGGAGTCATTTTGGACTCACAGCTGTCCATGAACGCACAGATCAATATTGTGTCCAGGGCAGCTGCCTACCAGCTCTATCTGGTACGCAGGCTGAGACCCTATCTGCCTGTGGACTGTATCGCCAGAGTGGTGCATGCTCTAGTTATCTTCCGCTTGGACTACTGCAACGCGCTCTACGTGGGGCTACCTTTGAAGGTGACCCAGAAACTGCAATTAATCCAGAATGTGGCAGCTAGACTGGTGACTGGGAGTAGCCGCCGAGACCATATAACACCGGTCCTGACAGATCTGCATTGGCTCCCAGTACGTTTCCAAGCACAATTCAAAGTGTTGGTGCTGACCTTTAAAGCCCCAAACGGCCTCGGCCCAGTATACCTGAAGGACCATCTCCACCCCCATCATTCTACGCTGAGGTCCAACACCGAGGGCCTTCTGGCGGTTTCCTCACTGAGAGAAGTGAAGTTACAGGGAACCAGGCAGAGGGTCTTCTCAGTAGTGGCTCCCACCCTGTGGAACACCCTCCCATCAGATGCCAAAGAAATAAACAACTAACTGATATTTTGAAGACATCTGAAGGCAGCCTTGTTTAGGGAAGTTTTTAATGACTGATGTTTTAATGTATTTTTAATCTTTTGTTGGAAGCTGCCCAGGGTGGCAAGACAGGAATAAACAACTATAATCACCCCATATGTATGAAAATGTAAACCTGCTTATACTAAGGTAGACCTTCCTTCCCCATGGCATCTCCATTTTGGTTAGATTGGTTAGATACAACCCCTTCAGACTTTTAGGAAACTAATAAAGGGTTTAGGAAACGCGGACAGATATTAACTAGGTTCATTCATTGTTAGAGGACCAAGAAGCTTATTGAAGGTAGTTGTTTAATTCCTCAAATAAACAATATAATACAATTATTTTAAAGAGGGTTCCAGTTTTAACTGATATATTCTTTCTGCTTTTGCATTATAATTGTTTCATTTTTTGTTATTTCATGGTCTTCATTTTATTGTGATGCATGTTTTGGCCAAATAAAGAACCCTACAATCTTTTGGCATTCTTGTCATGCCTTTCAAATACTGCCAGAGCTGCAGTTCTGAGCAACCTCTACAAGGATTTACTTCAAAGTAAACATTGGGCTGTAAGAATTTGGGATAGGTGACACCTTCTTTAAATTCTCTTTTGATCCAGTACACCAAAAATGAAAATGCATTTAGGGTAGGAATGGACAAATCTGTCAGTTTATATCTTAAATTCAGTTCTCTGCAATTTTTCATCATTTTGAATGTTATTTAAAAAAAAAAAACTCACAAAAATCCCTATATGTTATTTTGTATTTTATTAAAATTCTATTCTATCCTTCCTTCCAAAGGGACCCAGGGAGGCAAATACCAAAGTGTTAAAACAGTATAATTAAAAAATTACTTTTTGAATACTTTTTTTTGCTTGGAGAACTGCATTGCAAAATTCAGGAAAGTATGAATTTCCATGTTTGGCTACAAATTGGTCCAGGTAGTCCAAATTAAGGGAGGGTCACATTAAACTGAAGACCAAATAACTTCTCTTCCATGCCTAATGGGCAGGGGGCATTTATCCAAAGTGATTATGCAATCTTTGTGCTGTGATGATTGTGGGTTGTTTTGTTTTTCATATTTCTTCAGATCCTGGCATTACTGTACATCAAGGGACACCAATGTGGCACCCTCCAGCTGTTGTGGACTACAACTCCCACCAGCCTCACATAATATGCTCAACAGCCAGGAATTGTGGGAACTGTGGTCCAAAACACCTGGAGAGCACCATATTGGTGTGCATATTCTGTACAGTAGGCTTATTGTGAACAGCTTGAATCCAGTTTTGTGCTACGACAAATGCTCCATCTGGATTTCAGATTGCCAGGCAGAATGACCCCCCTTCCCATCCCCCCCTGTGGTGTTCGGAGGTTCTTCCAACCCCCTCCCCCACCAGCCAATTTCAAGGAGGATTGTGGGGGAGGGGGAACCCCACTGTGCAAGCAAAAGTCATTGCACAGTGCTCGTTAGGTGAATCCCACTTATTGTTTATATTTTGCAGACCCACTACAGCAATTCTGGAAAATTTATCCACAGCTGCAAATATGCATTTCTCATTCACTGAAACAAAAGCCACAAATATGTGTTGCATCTATGAGATCAAATATTTGTTAACCCCAAATTTAAGTGGTTGCTGTTGATTGCTTTCCTTGCAAAAGTGGCCAAAGCAACTTACAAAGACAGGAGGCACTTTGAACACTTTTAGGAAATAAACAAAAGTCTGGTATGCAATGTAGTTTTCTTTTGTTTTTAGAAATTTGGAACCATGTTCCTTTCTGCCATGGCACCACTGATTTAACAATGTCCCCGTCCTTGTGTTCAGGGAGATTGCATTGTGCATCTTTCTCAGCATAAAGGTTTCCTTTCAGAGTGACAGAAGTTTATCTGGTAATCTCATAGCTCTCGTATAAGGACATTGTCATCTTGCGTTTCTTCAGGGGTAATAACACCAGCCAAGCTAACCTCTAGCAGAGCACTGAGACAAGTGCGGGTGCTGAAAATGTAAAACAAAGAGGGAGCCACACATGCTTAGAGTGAGCATAAAACATGAAGGCACTTGACATGATAAATCATGTATCTCCCAGACAAAATTTTGATAGATAGATAGATCTAACCATCACTTTTGACGCATGGATTCATAAAAATATTACAAGAGCAAAATAGGATCTATTCTTTTAACAGCAACGAAAAGAGTGCAGTGCTGGAATGTATGAAGCAGACTTCCATTTGTGCAAAGAATTATATTTCTTGCACCAGCACCACATCTTCAGAACACATACCTACAACAAGAGACATGCTATTTTTGAAATGCTGGTCAAAGTAACTGTGACACACTGCAGGCAAATTATTTCCCATATTTGGTTTAATTGTGCATTTTGGTCCCCATTCTCAGATATCTCTCTAAGGAACTATAACCAAGATCTGAACTGGTATTGTACATGGCGTGCATCACAATTTTGCCCCGTGAAGTATTTTAACTCTCTGCTTATGTGTTTTTGTTGGATTTTAATGGATTTTAGTGCCTTTTTTTAATGGTTTCCTTTGATTTTTGTGTGTTTCTGTTTTTATTTTATTGCTGTACTTATACATTCAAAAGCACAGATATCTGGGAATATAATATAGATCCAGATCATTGTGCATAGCATGGAAAATGAGCCTAAATGTGCAATACCCTGTAGATCCAGCGATCTCCCCCCCCCCCTTTTCCATATTTGTGATGCTAATATTCTCAAGCTTGTGGCCCATCAGGACACTTATCTGCAGCAGTGAATATGTGGCTTCCTCATCAGGAGGCATAAATCATGGACATTGGTAGCATCCCTGGTGCAGAGTCCAAAATGTAAAATAAATAAACTACAAGATGGAAGCACCCAAAGTTCATTGAAGTCTCCTCTACACATACTGCCAGCCTAGGCAAACACATGTCCAAAAGATAAGCCAAGGGAAAATGATCAGGAGACCAGGTTGCAAAAGAAAAGGGGCAAGTGAAATAACAGGTTGGCAAATCAGATTACAGGAATTGGTGGAGACGGCTCAATTGACTAGCAAACTCAGAGGAAACTCAAAGCAAAAATTTGTGAAAAATGGGATGGTTATAGAAGGTATGTTCAAAAATACAAAAATAGTTTTGACTCCGTGCTAACATTCGAGTGATAAAGGAACTAAAAGAAAATGGACAACAATTAAGGATTTATTATGTTTTCAGAATGTATTGGAAAATTTATATAGAAAGGTTTATTGTTTTGTGTACATTTGATTGTAAGATAAAATATATGCAAAGGGACTTGACAGGAAGTCAAAGTTGAAGAAAAGATTTTGGAAGATAAAAGGGGGGGGAATATTTACTTGCATTATTATCATTTTGTGTGTGGGTGTGTGGGTGTCTGCACATATGAGTGTTTTTGTATGGAATGTTTGGGAGGAAATAAGACTGTAAATAACAAATAAACTAAATATTGATGTATGTAATTTTTATTTATTAATTATATTTAGTGGTAGTATGGTTGTATTGTTTTTTTGTAACATAAAATCATTCAACAAAAATTATTTTAAAAAAGAAAAGAAAAGAAAAGGGGCGAGTGAGAGAGGATTTACCTGCTGCTACTTCTTCGTCCCCCCCCCCAGTGGCAGACCTTGGGATCTCAAATTTTGGTGCCCCCCGCCTCTTGTGCTCCATTCTAAATACCGTATTTTTTTGCTCTATAAGACACACTTTTTCCCCTTCAAAAATTAAGGGGAAATGTGTGTGCGTCTTATGGAGCGAATGCAGGCTCCCTGGCTTCAGCGATAGCAACGCGAAGCCTCTGAAGAACAGAGGGAGAGCTCTCCCCATGCTCCGGAGGCTTCACATTGCTTTTGCTGAAGCCACCTGAAGCCCCCAGAGAGCAGAGGGAACTCCCGCTGTGATCCGGAGGCTTCAGGCAGCTATCCGCAAACCTTCGGAGCGCAGTGGGAGTTCCCACTGTGCTCCGAAGGCTTGCGGATAGCTGCCTGAAGCCTGGAGAGCGAGAGGGGTCGGTGCACACCGATCCCTCTTGCTCTCCAGGCTTTGCTCCACTGGAGAGGCTCCGCACAGGCGCCCCTTCAGCGAAGCGGGAGGAGAAATGGAAGGGGCTCTGTTTCTCCTACTGCATCGCTAAATGGGCTCTGCGCAGAGAGGGGGAGATTTTTTTTACCCTGTTCTCCCCCTCCTATGCTCCGGTGCGTCCTATGGTCCGGTACGTCCTATAGAGTGAAAAATACTGTAATAGTTGTAGCATCCCTTGCAGCACTCCTGAGATCCAGGCAACCAGACAATATGTATTTCCATCATTCTGAAAAAGCTTCCCCAGCCTTAGGGTGACTGCCAAGCAACCGTCTCCCATATCTTGCAGGAACTGGTTGGATGCCAAAAGCTGTTGCTGGAACTAAGCAAATGACAGCTATTTTGGGCTCTGCGACTGATTTCTGCAATCAGTTAGCACAGCCAGTGGAGTTGCTTTTGCTAACTGGGAGAGGGGAAGTGATGAAGTGGCAGCAGGGTCAGTGCAGTGCAGGTGTACCAGTGGAGCCAATCCAGTGCTCCCAGCAGTGCATCCATCCTGCAGTGACATGCTTGCCACCTGGTCCCTCACCCTCTCCTTCTGATAAGCAACAGTGACCCCACTGCTGTACGAAGCTAAGTTTGTGTCTCCTCCCCACCAAGCAGGTTACTTCTGCATCCAACTATTTAGTGGACTTACTGTCCTCCTCCCATTTCACCCATTTTGAGTATCATTGCTTAGAGAAGGGTCAGGTCCCATCGCTTCATGTCCCATGAACTGGGCAGCTGAAATGTTGACTGCTAAGAAGGGTGGCTCATCTCCTAACTAGTTGTTTAGTGGACAGTGATGCTACTCTCTGCCTGTGATGTGTGCCGAGTACATTTAATGCCTTGGATGCCTTGAGGCCTCCCGTTCTGCTATTGTCGAGCACTTGGTCTACAGAATGTTCTGGGCATAGCTGTCAAGTGTCCCTTATTTGAAGGGACAGTCCCTTATTCCAGCGCCATGTCCCGCTGCTGTCCCTTATTGATGGATGTCCCTTAAATGTCCCTTAAACGATGTCCCTTAAATTTCAAAGGAAGCAGCTCCTCTCCCTCCCTCCCTGCCAGCCAGGGAGGAGGGAGGCTCCAAATGTGTTGCTTGGTTTTGTTGCTCACCCAATAAGAAGTCTAAGAACAACTGGGGGTGGAGCTTGCATGCCTTGTGTGTGGCTAGTTAAGGCAAGCTGAGGGGTTTTTTGAATGCTGGATGCCATTTTGTTGCACGTGCTGCTGCAAACTTTGCAGTGCAAAGGCAAAGCCAGGCCAGGAAGCCATCTTACGTTGAGGCTGCATAGGCCTTGTGGTGCATGTGATTCAGATTCTATTCAGTTGAACCTCTGGTTACAAAGTTGGTTGGACAGTGTTCTCAAAGCTACCAGCATGAGTTTGACCAGACTGCAGGAGGACAGGAAGACTGGAGTGCCTGGAACAGGTGAGGTTGCAGGTCCCTTATTTTGGCTGCTGGTCCCTTATTTTCAAGGCCGCTGGTCCCTTATTTTCAAATCTGTAAGTTGACAGCTATGGTTCTGGGAACAGGAAATGACACTTCACATCCCTGTACAACTGAACACCAGTGATGTCTCTGCCAACTATCTAACTATACTCTGAGCTTCATCCGAGGGAGTTTCATTCTTGTCTTAGACTCCCCCCATCCCCAGGTGAAGAATGAAGATAAGGAGAGTGTTGAAAGTTATGTTGGAACCCATTGCAAAATAATTGACCTACAGCAGCCTTCTTCTAGCTGGTGCCCTCCAAATCTTGCTGGGCTCCAGCTCTCATCATCCCCAGCCAACACGACCAGTGGTAAGGACTGATGGGGATTAGAGTCTAAATCATCTACAGAACATCAGAGGAAGGCTGATCTACAGAACAGCATCACCAGACAACTGGACCTATGTGGATTATGTTGTCAACTGTGATATTGCTGTCAGTTCCTCCAGAATGCCAGACTATGGTTGTGAGACCTAACTGTGGGCAGATGCTAGAGGGAAAAAGAGAACCTGATTTGGTTGACCAGAAAAACTGGGAGAACTATCGTCCCCCGGCCCCTTGTAAATCAAGTAAAGGAGAATGTATGTAATCATTTTGGTATTATGCCTTAAGGGCAAAGAAGGAAGATAATCGCTTCCTTAATCAGCCATCTATGTAGCTCTAACCATACTCAGTCTTCCCTGAAGATTTTATTTTGCGATTGCAGGGTTTTTTTTAAAAAAACAAACAAACCCTAAGATGGTGAGCAGGAAATTGAAACTGTTATTATACAGGAAATAACAGCACTCTGTCAAAATCTACAGGGGAAAAACCTGTGTGTTCAAAGTTACTGTCGATATCAAACATATCTGATCAGATAACAAAAAAGAGCAAAATTACAAGAGTCATTACAATATCAATTCAGGGCAAAGTTCTGTTAAAAAATAAACGTGCTCACACAAAATGAATGGGACTTTAAAACTCAGAATATCTGATACAAAAAGAGCCTATAATTATTTCATATATTTCTAGATCAATAGGCAGGAGATCCAGTTGCCTGTACAGAACTTTATTACCACACATAACTACAGACACCCTTCTCCAGAAGCAGCATGTAAATATTTCCCTGGTGTTGCATGGTAGCATTTCAGCTAAAATACCCTTTGCTACATTTTGGAGAAGTTGTAGTTTCA
This sequence comes from Podarcis gaigeae, assembly GCF_964106915.1. NCBI lineage: Eukaryota > Metazoa > Chordata > Lepidosauria > Squamata > Lacertidae > Podarcis > Podarcis gaigeae. Next base: position 81,073,427 of record NC_139683.1, on the reverse strand, counting down.
AATACCTCCAGTTGTGGTGTTAAGGGAATGAGAAGTACAATGGTTATTGGATTTGATTGCTTGCATTATGATTAATAAAGCTCACCTATCAACAGAAAAACGGGACGCAGGTGGTGCTGTGGGTTAAAGCCTCAGCGCCTAGGACTTGCCGATCGAAAGGTCGGCGGTTCGAATCCCTGCGGCGGGGTGCGCTCCCGCTGCTCGGTCCCAGCGCCTGCCAACCTAGCAGTTCGAAAGCACCTCCGGGTGCAAGTAGATAAATAGGGACCGCTTACCAGCGGGAAGGTAAACGGCGTTTCCGTGTGCGGCTCTGGCTCGCCAGAGCAGCGATGTCACGCTGGCCACGTGACCCGGAAGTGTCTCCGGACAGCGCTGGCCCCTGGCCTCTTAAGTGAGATGGGCGCACAACCCCAGAGTCTGTCAAGACTGGCCCGTACGGGCAGGGGTACCTTTACCTTTTACCTTATCAACAGAAAGCCTCAGGATTGTTTCCATTCCAACGTCTACTTCACACTTCTTCCTAAAAAAAAGTATAACCTAATCAATAAAAAGCTATGTCGGATGACTGTAGCAATTCAGAATTATTAGGAAAGCAATTCCACCAAGCTCATTGTGTAGGAAGCCTCTTCCTTATACAGTGTTATGTACTGAACATTTTAGTCTGGCAGAGTGCTCTCTCAGCTGAGTCATACTTTTCTAAATTAATTTCTTCTATAAATATTTTAATATTATTTTGTTGTTCTGCCACATGCAACGCTGTGCGTGAGCACACGGCAACTTGGAGTTTTGACTAGGCTCCGAAGCCTGTGATGTCTTTGTCTTTGTCTGGGAATGAATCTGCTAAGAGATTAAGACCCTTGCGTGGAGAAGTCTAATCCGTACCAACCTGTCTTCTATGGAGGGAAACTGTGAAGATGCAAATTTGGATTGAGCTTGGCTTTCTGTGGAAACAGAGGAGCTATTCAGAGGTGTGGACACTTATCCATCGAAGCAAATTCTGCCCTTTGGATATATTGGAGATGTCAATGAATCCATTTTTGGTTCTTAATTTCTGCATAGCGTGCCATTTCCTCATGCGCTCGCTACCTTTCACCTGGTCAGCACAGTATGCAATCTTATTTTCCTTATATTCTCGCTGACAAAGGTATTGTCTCTTTGGCCCATAAGATAAAGTGACAGACAATTAACAGAATTCAAGACTTCTAACCCACCTGTCAGAGCCACCCGAGGTCCCAGCTCACAAGAGACCAAAATCCAGTCCAAGTTATATACAAAAGGTTTTATTGAAGAACATTGTTGTCGTTACATCCAAGCTCCGTGGCTCAGCATCTGTTACCCTTAGATGTTTGAAGTCCCCTCTGAGTCAGTCCCGCCCCTGCACCAGCTTAAGAGGCTTGTACTGCTCCACCTTTTCCTCTCCTTCCTTTTCCGCAGGGTCTTCCTGCCCCCCTGTGCTCCCTCCCTCCGGGACTCCCCCGAGGCTGAGTCTTCTGACGCCTGCTCCCCCCTCCTTCGTGCTTTGGGACCAGGCTCCTCCTCAGGGCTCTCCTCATTTCCGCGCGCCTCCACATTTGAACTTGGCGCGCGTACGTTGCCTCTGACCTTCCTTTCGACCGTTACGCTACTCTCGGTACTACACTCCTCCCCTTCCGGCAGGATGTTCTGCTCCGAACTCCTTCCCCTCTCTGCTTCCTGTTCTGCTCCTTCTGACACACTGGTAACTCCACCCCCTTCACTCCGTTCCGACGGAGAGGCCGGTCCCGATCTCCAACCCCCACTGGGGATTCCCTCTTCGTTCCCCTGCTTCTGACTGCTTCCCTCTCTACTGCTCCTTGGCCTGACCAGGGGGGCTCCCTTTTGGGAATCCTCGGATTCACTTGACGGACTCACTGACAACCTCGGGTCATCGTCGTCCTCTTCCTCGTCACCCTGGGACCCCTCCCCCTCGCTCTCTGTCCCTGAAACCCTGACACCACCTTTCAGACCACAGCTCTCTTGACATTTACAAATTTATATTTTAAAAATCAGAAAAACAACTTCCCCAAACCATCCTCTAGTTAATGAACGGTGACAAATTAAAGTGTGTGTGTGTGTACATATTGTTGGGAGTTCTATTCCACCCTTGCTGCAGATATGTTACATGTCACATATCTGTTTACATTCCAGCACAGATTGCTGGAGTCCTGTGAGCGGAACATCTGCTCTGTATTGCTTTTGTTTTTTCTCTTTCTGAGAAGAACGACAAGGAGAGAGGCCATGTTTTTCTTTGTCCTGATTTATGCATAATAAATGCATAGTTTAGTATAGTATCCATGCCTCAAGCCTGATCTGTTGTATGTTTACTCTGCTGAGTAATGTGTGCTCTTGCATGCACAGCAGCTTGAGTCACGGACGCATGTCGGGGGAGGATGACTGATGGATCTCCGCAGCGGCAAGGCTGAGAAGGGAGACGCTGCAGCTGGGGCCAAGCCAGCTGGCTATCCATCCCACGGTTTCAAAATGAAGGTTATGGGCCCAGATCGAGGCTTTACACCAGAGTAGGACTGCTGTTGGCTGAAGCAGTGTTCTGGGAATTTACAAGGTATGTGGATCATACTTCAGCTGGGAAGGCGAGAGGCCTTTAAAGTCCATGCCAGGCAATTGCGTGGACAGGCGGAGTCTCCAGATCCCGCGCGGTCCCCATGTCATGTGGAATAATGACTCAAGACAACGTGCTATGGGATTAAATTGGCCATAACATTATTAAATTTCAAATGTGGGTAGACCTTGGCTCAGGCATTGGGCATTCTCCCTCCCCAGTCCCCAGCCGGGGACCTAGGGAGCATCAGGGTTATCCAGTATGTGTGTGGGGGATGGGCCGGCTCTGGAGAACATATGTTCAAGCAGAGATAGCCGCCCCCGTAACGCCGCCACAGGGGAGAGCAATGACGACCTTTCGGCGTACAGTCAAAGCCTCCCTTCAGAAAACCCCTTTAACGGGGAACCCTGGTATCACCGCCGCAAAGAGGAAGATGGACAAAAGGATTCCGCCCAAGGCCTGATACCGCCAAAGTTGTGACGTTTTGCTACGGGAAAAGCGAAACCTGCCCATGCAGGGAAATTCCTTTCTGGCCCTTTAACAGCGACCTTAATGTAGCAGCGCCCGCATACCTGTGAAGAAAAGTTAACCTGCAAAATCTGTGAAGAAAAGTTAACCTGCAAAATGAGACGTTAACTGAGGGTGGGTAGGGTGGGAGAAGCTCTGGAGCCAAGAGAGGATTCCCAGGTAAGATCCTCCCTCTATTGTGTGGGCAGGTAATCCCTCCCCTACCTGACCTGGTCTCCTTGGCAACGCTTCCCCCAGGTGGGATTGGACAACTGACTGAGGTAGGCGGAGACCTCCAGGTATCCCACCTGAGGGAAGGCAAAGCCAAGCCTATGCTGATGGAGCCGCTCCAGATTCAGGGGCTGCACGCGTCCACGCAAAGGGCGCCCCCCGTTTTAAGCGGGGAGCGGTCATTACGGCCGGCAAGATGTGGCAGTCTGCTTGATGTAGGTGCCCACTCAGTATGATTAGCAGACCAGAGATCCATGTTATTAGCTCATGTACCTAAAGGAATTTGGGCTTGTGTTTCTTTCCATGCCCAGACACATGCTGCAGGAGGCCATAGCTTTTTGAGACTGAGGGGAGCATCACACTCTGTTTTTGATATGTCATGAAGAGATGGCAAATGCCACTCAAGGGAGGAAAGTATTATTTAAAAAATCAGAGTCTAGAGCACTCCATAGGTAGGTCTCTTCCCATAATCCTTATATGATGAATGAATTAGGGTACAATCTGAACCTCCCACTGCTGCAGGGACTCCAAGGAGTAACAGAGCCACCACCACATCCATAGCCCCGCCATACATGGCAGCCATGACAGAAGGTCGGGCAGGATGATTGGGCCCAATTCCTGTGGCAATTTCAGGCCTGATGGTGACCAGCAACAGCTGTGAAACCAGCTCAGGGTTTCAGTTGGGGGCTTTCTGCTGGGTTCGTAGGCAAGGATCCTGCCAGCCAACCTCTACAGATCAGCCAGCAGAGCTCAGCAAAGAGACACCTCCTCTTGATCCAAACCTTCCACAGTCCAGTATAAGGAGTTCGGGGAATTGCTCTGATGTTAACACAGCATTTAATGAATGGGAGGGGGGTGGATCTTGAGTTGGTTGAGAGATGTTCCTAAAATGGAGTAGATGAGATTAGACTAGGTTGACCTGTATGCCTTGGGGATACCTAAAGTAGGTATTTTGGATCTCACCCAAGGGCGACCCTCAGAAACGAATGCAAATCAAATTATGTATAACTTGTTTTGTTGTTTCAGTGGGACTTTGTCGTGCTTACCTCTGACTGCAAAATAGCTTAAAACTTTAATTGGTTAATTAGTGATAGTCAATTTCAATTGGTATGGGTAAACATTAATCAGTCGGACTGCTAGTTAACGGTGTACTTGTGTATTTATTTAGACTATTTAGGTTCTGGTGTGAACCAAGCAAATAATTTAGATCAAGAATTTTTAGTTGATTTTATTGTTTGTAAAATTATATATCAGAGATAGCCAATGTTGTGCCTTCAAGATGTTGTTGGCCATCATCCCTGGCCATTGGCCATGCTGGCTGGGAGTGATGGGTTCCAACAACTGCTGAAGGGCACCACCTTGACAACCCCTGCTAAATATGTCTGTCTTTCTGAATGTGTGTGTGTGTGTGTGAGAGAGAGAGAGAGAGAGAGAGAGAGAGAAATGAGGTGTGTGTGTGTGTGTGTGTGTGTGTGTGTGTGGAATCCTGGATGTCCAAAATGTGAATGCTGACAACTGCAGACAAATTTTACAAATTTCTGAAAACACAAGGTTGAGTTTTCTGTATGCATCATTGCCAAGACTTCACCGTATTTGAAAAAGAAGCAAGTGCACATCTGTTTTCAGACATTCACAATTCTGGGGTTGTCAGCATTCACTTGTGAGTGTCAACATACAGCCATCACCATGATTGGAAGGAACTGCTAGGCTAAGCTGGCCTCACAGTTATCGCATTCCAGACTTTCATTGTAATATTAATATTAATATCCTAGAATTAATATAATATAACATGCATTTTCTCTTAGAGAGAGGATATTTATATACACACATAGTTAGATATGCAATATTACAATAACCGAGGAATCTCAAAAACTCTTAAAGAAGCTCTGCTGTTCTGCTCTTTACTAGAGTCAGTAAAAAAAAATATGAAATTCTCTTTCCAGTCTAGATTGATGGCAGTAGAATGCCCCAAGCTCCAGCGTTCTGACTCCAGCCACCTTGCATGATAGATGTTAATGCCTTTCTTTAGCAATGCGCCATATATAAATCTTGGTATTGTTGATGGGAGAAATAAAAGTTTTATTTGTTAATGAAATATGATGTAGCCCTTGCCGTGCTCTACTTAAACACCATCAAGAAATAGATCATGTTTTTTTTAGAAGTCAGGAGTAGCCCCAGGCTTTCTATAATTCTAATTGATGTAAATGAAGAAAATAATGAAAGCTTGTGTGTGCTGACCCTGTTATACAGGGTGGTTCACCTCAATTAATCAAAGAATGGTTAGAGAGGCTGAAAGCATCTGGCCAGAATAGAGAGTTCTTTACTTATGGATGCTCAATTGGCAGTGCTGGGTGATGAGATACTATGCTTAGATTTCAATTGGCAGGGTGGGAAGAATAGTATTATTGTTGCATCATTGATGTACATGACATTTTTCCCCCCCAAAAAAGGGAAAGAAAGGAGCAAAACACAGGTAAGTGTGGGGATAGTGCAGTCGGTAGAGCATGAGACCCTTAATCTCAAGTTGTGTGTTTGAGCCCCATGTTGGGCAAAAGTTTCCTTCACTGCAGGGGGTTGGACTAAAAGAAGAAGAAGAAGAAGAAGAAGAAGAAGAAGAGTTTTGATTTGATATCCCGCCTTTCACTCCCCTTCAGGAGTCTCAAAGCGGCTAACAACCTCCTTTCCCTTCCTCCCCCACAACAAACACTCTGTGAGGTGAGTGAGGCTGAGAGACTTCACAGAAGTGTGACTGGCCCAAGGTCACCCAGCAGCTGCATGTGGAGGAGCGGAGACACGAACCCGGTTCCCCAGATTATGTGACTGCCGCTCTTAACCACTACACCACACTGGCTCGTGGTTGGCCCTGTGGTCTAAACCACTGAGCCTCTTGGGCTTGCTGATCAGAAGGTCAGCGGTTTGAATCCCTGTGACGGTGATAGCTCCCGTTGCTCTGTCCCATCTCCTGCCAACCTAGAAGTTCTAAAGCATGCCAGTGCAAGTAGATATATATATACCACTGCAGCGGGAAGGTAAATGGTGTTTCTGTGCACTCTGGTTTCCGTCATGGTGTCCCGTTTTGCCAGAAGCAGTTTAGTCATGCTGGCCACATGACCCAGAAAGTTGTCTGCGGACAAACACCAGCTCCCTCGGTCTGAAAGCGAGATGAGTGCTGCTACCCCATAGTTGCCTTTGACTGGACTTAACCGTCCAGGGGTCCTTTAGCTTTTTTTACCTTTTACAATCCGATGATTCTATCATCCCAAGGATCTTACAGTCCACATTTCAGTAGAGGGAGAGTCAACAGCAGGAAGCAGGAGAGGAAAAACAGAGGCAAAAATGATGGTGGAGAATATACCAAAAAACATCTACTCACAAGCCCTCTTCACGTGTTGCTTGTATAAAACGTGGTAAGCATAGTGATGGGGCCTGCATGGTGTGTTCAGCCCCACCTGCAAGGCAGTGAAGCTCCTCCCACTGTGGTGATCACATGGCAGCCACAATTTCTGAATCATGAGACTTCAGTTCATGTGACAGTTCCCTTCATGATATGGTTCCCCAACCTGGTGGGTTCTAGATGTTTGGAGTACAGCTCCTGTTGAGGGTTTCTTTCAAGCTAATTCCAGTGTGGGGCAATTTGAAGAGAGGGACAGATCTGGACAGCAAAATCAAACTCCCTCCCTGCTGCAGTTAGGCTTGAAAAAATACTTCTATTGGCTCCAATATTTTCCCCAATAATATTTGGGACAGGTGATCTTTCTGAAGAGTCCAGCTTTTTTGGGGGGGGGGGCTACACTCCCCTCCCTTCAGCTGCACTCTGCAGGAAAAGCATCACCATTATGGTTGAAGAAAGCTAAAACACCTTTTCCCTCAAGACAAACAGGTGGTGGGAATGGAGAGTGAATGCAGGCTTACATTACTGTGTAATTGTGGGGCAAGTCAGTGTGTAGATTTCCAAGTATGTACCATGGCCCAGTAGGACATGGGTGGGGCTGTGGTCTAAACCACAGAGCCTAGGGCTTCCCGATCAGAAGGTTGGTGGTTCGAATCCCTGCAACGGGGTGAGCTCCCATTGCTCGGTCCCTCCTCCTGCCAACCTAGCAGTTCGAAAGCATGTCAAAGTGCAAGTAGATAAATAGGTACTGCTCTGGTGGGAAGGTAAGCGGCATTTCCGTGTGCTGTTCTGGTTCGCCAGAAGCGGCTTAGTCATGCTGGCCACATGACCCGGAAGCTGTACGCCAGCTCCCTCGGCTAGTAAAGCGAGATGAGCGCTGCAACCCCAGAGTCATGCGCGATGGACCTAACGGTCAGGGGTCCCTTTACCTTTTTACCATGGCCCAAAAAGGTTGGCAACTTCTGGTAGAGAACCCTGGGATATGCAGTTTTCCCTAGGGCTACTGAAATGTCAATAGAAGCCACCATAGAGAGGTGGATAGAAAAATATCTCCCTTCCTTCCCTCTCTTGATTAACAGTTGTTGCTGCTGAAGCACATGGGACTTTGGGGTGGACACCATCTTGTCCTTTGCTGCAGGTAGCAAAATATCAGCCCTGGAAAGCCAGTATTAAAGCTCCAATCAACATCATCCGGTGACTGGCCAGTACCACAATATGCACACAGGTGAATTTTCTTCCATCTCACAACAAAACAGCAGCACATCCCCTGCACATAGAAAAGTAAAATATCAGGGACAAAGGTAGACTAGGATCCTTTCTCTTGACATGTAGTTTTCCGTGCGGAGGGAATTGTACCATATTTGGAAACGGCATTTAAGGAACTATGTTTCGGGCTCCATGTCATTACACTTCAGAAACACCTGCGACAGCTCGCAGGTATATAGTATTTGAATTCAGGTGTGTTTTGTTGTATTTTTATCAACTAGATTATCATGCATGAGCCAGGTCAAGTTTTAGTCAAATAAAATTATACATACCAAAATGTACAAAATAGGTGGGAATACCATGCCAGTAAACATGGTAAGGAGTCTGTATTATTATTAAACGAATTTGTGTAGTAGAAATTTGTGTCAAATATACAAGCCCACTTGCATCTAAGGAGAAAAGAAAACCTTCTCCACTTCTGGTCTCTCTTCAACCAGAAACTCACTAGGTGGTCTTAGGCAAATTCCTGTCTTTCAGCCTCTGCTCTCCATTTGCAACAAGGGCGTAATATTTATGGCCTACATTACAGCATTTGCGGAAGGCTACGGAAATAAAGTATGGGATGGCCATTCTAAACTGCTATATAAATCCTAAAGAGGTCAACCTGCTGGACTCTTCCCTCTCGCAATGCATAGGCTACGTCCTCCTGCTTGTGTGGTTCTCCACATATGAAGATATGATCAGTACAATAATTCCACTTGTTTGTGATATGGGAAGGATACAGCGGTAGCAGTGGAGCTAGCCGCTCATGCGCCCAGGGGTGGGGCGATCTGCCTAGGGGATGGGGCAATCGCGCCCAGGGGGTGTGATCCGCGCAGCGGCAATCGCACTGGGGGATGCAATCCGGCTCGGTGGCGATCGCGCCCGGGGGGATTTTGTCACACACACATCCTGGATGGCACATGGGGCAAACCGCCCCCACCGCCTCCCTTCCTATGCCCCTGTACAGCAGAGAATCAGATTGTCCCATGGCATTATCAATTCATCTAAAAATGACAGAAAATACTCGCACAGAAAATGATATTTGCTTTTTCAAAGCCTATCGTGATTTTTTTTTTTTTCCTGAGACCCAAATGACGCATGTGGCTTATTCGTAAGATGCTTCCCTCCCCTAAAGGTTTGTTTTTATTTGAACAAAGAGGAGTCATGGGATTCTGTGGCCCAGAGCGAATGGCTGTAAGGTGTGGAGAACGTACTGCTGCTTGACTCCAAATGATCTCTTCGCAAGCTGCTGTCCTATCTATGAAGGGCAACATCTGAAGAAAGAATCATGAGCTTAAGTGTGATTTGCACTTGGATCTTACACACACCAACCAATGAAAACATATCTTTTTCTCCACCAGTATTTGACTGAAATATCTCCTTCTTGAATTGGAAAGTCATAATGATCATTTTCTAGTCCTAAAATTAGCATATGTAGGAGTTTCACCAGCCGTTCAGTTGACTCACTACTAGCTTATGGTTTTGTTTATGTGGCAGGGGGTTTTTTTTGTTTTTTTTTGCACTCTCTCTCTCTTTTGCTTGAAATGTAGATGCTCAGGTAACATGTTACCTTTGCCACATCTGATATGCGTACTTTCCATAAAATGACCTTCATGCCACACCACTAACTAACAATGCTCTCAAGTAAAACTTGAAATCAAATGAAGGTTTGTAATAACACACACAGGAAGGTTATGTATACCGACTGCCGGGGTTTGGTTTGGTCTTTTCGACAGCGCTATTGCTTTGTTCTAAAAATGCAGCATTCATACATTTTAAACATACTTAAAATTGTTCTACAAATGTAGTCATTAAATTTTTCAGCAAGGTCACCATGTGGTCAGTGGCGATGTGGTAATTCTAGCTATGGACTGCCTGCAGATTGGATATACAATTTAAAACAAAAAACCTCCTGGAAAATTTACACCCATATGCTGCTCATACAAATTTAAAACCAGCCTAGCTCTTTGCATAGTAAATACTGTCTGATGTAACCGCTATGGGTAATCTCTCTGAAAGGGACTTGGCCTCTGAGGGCTAGCGGTGTAACTCAAGGGAATCATTGGGTGAAGATTAGAAAGAAACAGAAGACAATAACTAGATTTAAGAAAGTCAGCATCAGGATTTACAAGAAACGTAGCCATTCTTTGCCCAGCCTGTAGGGGAATCATGATGTCATATGCTATTTAGGGACAATTTTTTTTCCCCCTGGAGCTTATCCCGAGTAAATCACTGTCACTATTACACCCTGTTTCAGGAGTGATTTTTGAAATATCTTTATTTAAAATGTTGCTGTGTGTACATATGCACCATATTGATCTTTCCTTCCCAGATTGCAACTGTCCTATTCATGTACAGTGGTACCTCAGGTTAAGTACTTAATTAGTTCCGGAGGTCCGTACTTAACCTGAAACTGTTCTTAACCTGAAGCACCACTTTAGCTAGTGGGGCCTCCTGCTGCTGCCACGCCGCCACCGCACAATTTCTATTCTCAACCTGAAGCAAAGTTCTTAACCTGAAGCACTATTTCTGGGTTAGCAGAGTCTGTAACCTGAAGCATATGTAACCTGAAGTCTATGTAACCAGAGGTACCACAGTATTTATTTAAGGAATGTATACCTTCTTTTTCAGTATATGACTCAAAGTAGCTTACAGGGGGAAACGAAACCGTTGTTATAGTTCATTATTTGTTGAAAATATTCGTAATACACCCTTTACCTGTGCAGGTAGCAGGATGAGATGAACACATTAAATTAAAGATCAGCAGTCTATTACATGGGTAGGCAAACTAAGGCCCAGGGGCCAGATCTGGCCCAATTGCCTTCTAAATCCGGCCCGTGGATGGTCTCAGAATAAGCATGTTTTCACATGAATATAATGTGTGCTTTTCTTTAAAATGCATCTCTGGGTTATTTGTGGGGCCTGCCTGGTGTTTTTACATGAGTAGAATGTGTATTTTTATTCAAAATGCATCTTGGGGTTATTTGTGGGGCATAGGGAATTTGTTCAATTTTTTCTTCAAAATATAGTCCGGCCCCCCACAAGGTCTGAGGGAGAGTGGACCGGCCCCCTGCTGAAAACGTTTGCTGACCCCTGACTCTAGTACATGTTCATAAAAACCATAAAGAGTAATTAAAAGCAACAGGAGCAGCTAAAATAACAGGCCATGCTAACACCAGCTGACTAAAATGCTCAAAATGCCTGGCCAGACACATAGGTCTTAGTTGTTATTGTTTAGTCGTTTAGTTGTGTCCGACTCTTCATGACCCCATGGACCAGAGCACCCCAGGCACTTCTGTCTTCCACTGCTTCCTGCAGTTTAGTCAAACTCATGCTGGTAGCTTCGAGAACACTGTCCAACCATCTTGTCCTCTGTCGTCCTCTTCTCCTTGTGCTCTCCATCTTTCCCAGGGTCTTTTCCAGGGAGTCTTCTCTTCTCATGAGGTGCCGAAGTATTTGGAGTCTCAGCTTCAGGATCTGTCCTTCCAATGAGCACTCAGGGCTGATTTCCTTCAGAATGGAGAGGTTTGATCTTCTTGCAGTCCATGGGACTCTCAAGAGTCTCCTCCAGCACCATAATTCCAAAGCATCAATTCTTCAGCGATCAGCCTTCTTCTTCTTCTTCCAGCTCTCACTTCCATACATCACTACTCGGAAAACCATAGCTTTAACCATACAGGCCTTTGTTGGCAAGGTGATGTCTCTAACCTGGTGCCAAAATGGCAGCCATGTTGGTACGCATTTCCAAAATATAAGATAATAAACAAATAAAATAAAACCTACACACAGCAACAGTGTTTTGTGTTGTGTAGTCTCCTATGATGTAAATAATGGGCCCTGCCTGCTAGCCTGCTCCCTAAAAGATCACTGGTTTGCTCATTTCTATATACCGTGGTACCTCGGTTTACAAACAGCTTTACAAGTTTTAGTTCACACACTAAAAACTTCTCTGAACAGGAATTTTTCTCTGTTGAATCTGAAGTGAGTGACTGATTCCCCACCCCTCATTTTACTGAAGTTTGCCCCCATCACTCATTAAAATCAACTGTTTGCCACATTTGCCACATAAGACCCTGCTGATACACAATAGAAAAATGCAACATTTTGCAAAATGGACAATTCATGTTATAACCACATGCGTGTTAACTCCTGTGTGCCTTGGAAGAAAGATAACAATTTAAATGAGCTTATACTTTACTGCCGAAATCTGTAATTAAGCCATTGTGTTCCACATCACCCTACAAGAAAACCCTCTGCTAGGCTTATATATATCTCACACACTACATGAATACTTTTGGTTCCTTACATCATTGCAGCAATTTTATCTGATGAATTAAGAGTGTAAGTAGCATTTACTCCAAGTATAAATTACGCAAATTTCCTTCAGGTGCTTATTTATTCCAGCAGCTTATTTGTAATTTTTTCCCATACAGATGGAAGAGATAACACATCCTTCATTTTGTAAAAATGGTGTAGAAGATAAGAGACCAGTTGTAACAAATTTTGTCAGTTAAATAGCGTGTTTGGTTAGTACATTTCATTAACTGGAGTTATGCAAACCAGGCATGGGCAGATTCCAAGCTTGTTCTAGATGAACCCTCCCCCCCCCCCCGCCCTTCCCGGCCTCCTGAACTTCAGGCACTTCCTATTTCAATGGGCATTTTAAAGTACCTTCCTATTAATTTGGTGAACTTTAATTGTTCTCATCCTTTGTATTTTTGAAATATTTAATGTACACCACTTAGAAATTATGACTATTAAGTAGCATATAAATACAGTGGTACCTCGGGTTAAGTACTTAATTCATTCCGGAGGTCTGTTCTTAACCTGAAACTCTTCTTAACCTGAAGCACCACTTTAGCTAATGGGGCCTCCAGCTGTCGCTGCGCCGCCGGAGCCCGATTTCTGTTCTTATCCTGAAGCAAAGTTCTTAACCTGAAGCACTATATCTGGGTGAGTGGAGTGTGTAACCTGAAGCGTATGTAACCTGAAGTGTATGTAACCCGAGGTACCACTGTACAGTCATATCTCAGGTTACAGACACTTCAAGTTGCACGTTTTCGGGTTACGGATGCACCGAAACCCAGAAGTACCAGAACGGGTCACTTCTGGGTTTCGGCGCTCCCGCATGAACAGAAACACTAAATCGCATTTTACACATGTGCAGAAGCACCGAAGCACAACCCGCGCGTGTGCAGACGCAGCACTGCGGGTTGCGAACGTGCCTCCCGCACAGAACACGTTCACAACCCAAGCATCCACTGTACCTGAAATGAAATGAAAACTATCTAAGAGGCGACATGACAGGAGCTTGTAAAATTATGCAGGGCACAGAGAAAGTGGGTAAAGTTTTTGTCCCTCTCTCATAACAGTAGAACTCATGGTTATCCGATGAAGCTGAATGTTGGAAGATTCAGGACAAATTTATCTATTTATTTATTTATTTATTCATTCATTCCCCGCCCATCTGGCTGGGTTTTCCCCAGCCACTCTGGGCGGCTCCCAACCTAATATTAAAAACACTATATAGCACTAAACGTTAAAAACTTCCCTAAACAGGGATGCCTTCAGATGTCTTTTAAAAGTCAGGTAGTTGTTTATCTCTTTGACATCTGATAGGAGGGCAGTCCACAGGGCGGGCGCCACTACCGAGAAGGCCCTCTGCCTGGTTCCCTGTAACCTCACTTCTCGCAGTGAGGGAACTGCCAGAAGGCCCTCGGTGCTGGACCTCAGTGTCCGGGCTGAACGGTGGGGGTGGAGACACTCATTTACACAGTGCATAGTCAATGTGTCAGGCTTGAGGAATCCTCTCCCCCCCCCCCCCCGATGGCACCAAGAATCAGGGAGGAAACAAAAATGTTCTTCGGCACACTGAAAGACAAAGAAATCTAGTCATTCCTCCATGATGGAGTTGCTCGCACTGAATTCCTCCTCCTTTCCTTCTATTTTTTTTTAATTAAAAAACATCTCCCCCTTCATATCTATCTATCTATCTATCTATCTCACATCTTTCTTAAAAGTTCAAAAAGTACATAACTATATATGCACCAAACATGGTGAGATGCAAACAAAAAAGAGAAAGAGAGAAAGAGAAACAGAACCTGTGCAGAAGGGAAAATAACAACACCTGCTTCTACGGCATCTGCCCATGGCCAACTGTCCTTGTGTCCTTTGTTCTTGCACCCTGAGTGAAAGTCATGTTTTGGGAGAAGGGGAGTCGGTTTTGCTGTCCAGTGACGTGTCAGCTAGCTGCTGTGTCTCCCCTCCTCCTTCTCCTAACACCACATTGCTCTCTTGTTCTCCTGTCTCTGAGCTGTTGTGGTCCTCAAAGCCCTGCTGTAATTTGAGACCGCCTTCCTTTTCCCTGGAAGCTACAGGTGAAGGAGGAGGGTGACCTCCATCACTCCTCCTGCTCTTCCAAGAGGCAGTGGTGGCCACCAACATGGATGGCTTCAAAAGAGCATTAGACAAACACATGGAGTCGAAGGAGACTCGCAATGGCTACATGATGGCTATGCTCTCCCTCCATAGTTGGAGACAGCCATGCTTTCAAGTGCCCATTGCTGGAAACCAGAGGAGGGGAGAATGCTCTTCTGCTCATGTTCTGCTCCCTGGTTTCCCATAAGATTCTGGATGGCCACCATGAAAAAAGATGGTTAACTAGATAGGCCATTGACCTAATCCAGCAGGTCATTATAATGTCTGATAACCAGAGCCAGAAGGGATGCAGGTGGCGCTGTGGGTTAAGCCACAGAGCCTAGGACTTGCTGATCAGAAGGTCGGCGGCTTGAATCCCCACGACGGGGTGAGCTCCCATTGCTCAGTCCCTCCTCCTGCCAACCTAGCAGTTCGAAAGCACGTCAAAGTGCAAGTAGATAAACAGGCACCACTCCGGCAGGAAGGTAAACAGCGTTTCCGTGCGCTGCTCTGGTTCACCTGAAGTGGCTTAGTCACGCCAGCTCCCTCGGCCAATAAAGCGAGATGAGCGCTGCAACCCCAGAGTCAGTCACGACTGGACCTAATGGTCAGGGGTCCCTTTACCTTTAATCAGAGCCAGTGTAATTTGTGTATGAGTGTATTTCTGAAGCAGATTCCCTCCCTGCTTCTCTATCGGTTGGGAAGACACTGAAGAAACTACTGTGGTACGTCAGGTTACAGGTGCTTCAGGTTACAGACGCTTCAGGTTACAGACTCCACTAACCCAGAAATAGTACCTCAGGTTAAGAACTTTGCTTCAGGATGAGAACAGAAATTGCACAGCGGCAGCGGGAGGCCCCATTAGCTAAAGTGGTACCTCAGGTTAAGAACAGTTTCAGGTCAAGAACAGATCTCCAGAACGAATTAAGTTCTTAACCCGAGGTACCACTGTATAAGCCATCACCTCTGGATTAAACCCGATTCAAGGCTGCAATTCTGTTCGTATTTACCTGAGAGTAAGCCCCATTGAGCAGTGATAGATTTGCTTCTGAGTAAACAAATCCTTGGCCCAGGTTCCAAGCTGCTTCACCGGACAAGACCAGTCAAGCTCTTGATGACTGACAGCGATTCCGGGGGCGGTGGGGGAATTATCATAATTAGGAAGGCAATAAATTGTGAGTGTGGAAGCCAAAATCACGTTGTGCATAAAGAAAGGCGAAGAGTTCCACTAGGGTGCCGGTGCTAATAATGACAAGGCGGTTTGCTTCTCACATCTGCAGCAGCAGCAGCCGCAAAAAGGGAAAGACAAAAAAAAATTGAGAAGAAAAGATGGAAGAGAAGTCCTGGGATGCACCAGCTGTTGCTGTTGCTCCTCCCTGCTGAGTCCTGAGCCTTGTGCCCCCACCGGAAGGCACAGCAATCTGTTGACATCTTCAGCGCTTTGCTACTTCAGGACACTCTGCTGAATCAAAGACAACCATCATCTGGTTGAACGAGCGAAAAGCAGCTCCAGGAGTGTGAAGGAGCGGGACAGTCTCACCAAGCAGATGGCTGGAGGCCTGTTTGTTCCTGTTTTTGGAGCTGTTTACATTCTTAAGTGACTAATTTTGACATGTTCTACCACTAATGAAGTTTTTTTGGTGTGACCCAGTAAACGGCAAGCAGCGCACCCTGGGACTACTCTAATTTGGCTTTGGAGGCCCATTGCTATCTCAGCTCTACAAGTAGTCAATTAAAATTTCCTGAGCCTGACTAATCATTGTCAGGAAGCCACAGAGGCTTTGTCTCAAAAATTCAATCTCTCTCTCTCTCTCCATTTTTTTTTTTTTTTTGGCAAACCATTAATGAAGCTGTGGGGAGGGGGGCACTTGAAAATTCAAATATGTTATCAAATAAGTTGCATTTCTTTCCATCATCTACAGGTCCCGTCCCCCCCGATGAACCCTTGAGACCTCCATTTCAAATGAATTTGTCTCTTTGACTGAACTCCAAAAGAGAAAAGTGGGTGGGGAGCATGGGAGAGAGAGAGAAGAGAGACGGAATACCTCAAAAAAAAAAATTTCTACTCAGTTGGCAGAAGCATGTTGGCAAGCAGCGTGTGAGAATTCAGATTCTTATCCTAAACCTCATGGCACTTTGTGAGAAAAATGCAAGTTGAAATATATTGGTTTACTTGTGTTGGGTGGTGGCTGGTGCCCATTGGCACTACTAACACAGGAAGCCCAACATGGGCAGAACCATAACCAGTGAGGGATTTGTTGGCTCAGTCTTAGTTTTGTCCTCCTCCTCCTCCCTGCTCAGTTCTACAAGGAGAACACTGACATTAAGAAGGGGAAAAAACTGATAGGCAGTGCCAACACTTGGATTGGCTGGGTGGCGCTGTGGTCTAAACCACAGAGCCTAGGACTTGCCGATCAGAAGGTCAGCGGTTCGAATCACCGCGACGGGGTGAGCTCCCGTTGCTCGGTCCCTGCTCCTGCCAACCTAGCAGTTCGAAAGCACAAAGTGCAAGTAGATAAATAGGTACCGCTCAGGCGGGAAAGTAAACAGTGTTTCCATGCGCTGCTCTGGTTCGCCAGAAGCAGCTTAGTCATGCTGGCCACATGACCCGGAAGCTGTATGCCGGCTCCCTCAGCCAAAAAAGTGAGATGAGCAGCGCAACCCCAGAGTCGGTCACGACTGGACCTAATGGTCAGGGGTCCCTTTACCTTTACCAGATTCTTATGCACAAAGTAGATCCAGAACTTTGGGGTCACCAGAGTGAAATTTAGCTACATAGAATTACATAAGCAGCCCACCTTCAGCAAAAGTATAAACAAGGTTTGTTTGGGACTCTATTTTGCATGTTGATGCTTCCTGCTCCCTTCCCAATGCACAGCCTGTGGATTTGGAAAACAAATTCAGATTTCACTGGTTGTGTTCACTGTGAAGGGAAAGAATTGGCACACACCGACTGGGAACTATTTCAAAGGACTGAATGGTTCTAAAGTAAAGGCAGGGAATTCACAGTGCTTTCTTTCACAAAGACATAACAAGAACAAGAGTGTGGGTATCACTGCCCTCTACTGTATGGAAACACAGGAGTGTTCAACTGTTCAACCCAGTCCCAAGAAGATATGCAGAGAAATGGAAATTGTCAATGTTTGCTTATTTGTCTCATGTGTGGAACAGAAATCAATCCAGTCAATACAACTGGTATTTGCTGTTGTCAGTCCACAAACAATATGTAACCGATAACTTTCCTTCCCATTTTGTATTGCATTTCCTTTGCATTGAAATGGTGTGGAATAATGTACAGTAATGATAATGTAATTAATTACGTAAAATTTCACCATAATGGACAAAGAAATGAATAACCTGTTTTTTTCAGAAGCTGAACTGCAGCGAAACAGAGACGGTGTTGCGTGTGATGACTACAGGGCAGAATGGAAACCAATGCATTCTTGTATCCCTAGCACAGAATTTAAACAAAGGAAATAATCCCATTCAACCTGGGCTGAAGGGGGCAGAGAGGGGTAAAAAAAGGACCTTAACAAAAGAAAAGATGGCACTGCAGAGGTTTATGAATGGCATGTAAAGGATGAATAGAGAGAAATTCTTGTCAGTCCATCTGGCTTTCTCTCTCAAAATGTCAGAACTCATATCCAATGAAATTCACAGCTGGAGAGAGAAAAGGAAATAGAATACAAAACTCGCTTGTAGAATTCAGCATCTTAAGAAGTAGGTTTGCCATAGTTTCTTCTTACCAGATACTAGAGACAAACAATAAAGGTAAAGGTAAAGAGACCCCTGACCATTAGGTCCAGTCGTGACCGACTCTGGGGTTGCGGTGCTCATCTCGCTTTATTGGCCGAGGGAGCTGGTGTACAGCTTCCGGGTCATGTGGCCAGCATGACTAAGCCACTTCTGGCGAACCAGAGAAGTGCACAAAAACACTGTTTACCTTCCCGCCAGAGCTGTACCTATTTATCTACTTGCACTTTGACGTGCTTTCGAACTGCTAGGTTGGCAGGAGCAGGGACCGAGCAACGGGAGCTCACCCCGCCGCGGGGATTTGAACCGCTGACCTTCCGATCGGCAAATCCTAGGCTCTGTGGTTTAACCCATAGCGCCACCCGCATCCCTGTGGTTTAACCCATAGCGCCACCCCAGGAACTGCCCAACACCATCATGCCTCACTTTGTGAGTTTTACAGGCACCACTGTGGAGACATCACTGAAGTCAGCAATATTAAGGAGGTGGGAGCCTAACGTCTATACCTTATTTGTGGGCAAGGAAATTGGGGAGGGATTTCACTGAATTGCCATGCCCCTCCCCAAATTGTCCAACAGTTGTGGGGCAGAGCCAGAAAAAGAAAATTGCAATAGAATTTCTCAGAAAATTATGGTCTGAGAAACTTTGGCGCTGTACTACTTATGTTACTTCTCTGCAGCCTCTCCTTAGTTCATCAAGCTCACGCAAATATATGGTTACCTCTTTATGCTATCTGTGTGATTTTCTGTTTGATCTCTTGACTGCCGACCGTGTACCACAATTGCTGACCCGAGGCCTTCATTGTCAACAGGATGCTAATAACAGATCAAGTCTTGAAATAATCGCGCTTCAATATCGCAGTTAAGCCACCCTCAGCAACTGCTAGGGCCTATGATGTTAACATGGGGTGTGGCGATTATGAGTATTAACATGTTTTTAATTGCAACCTACCTGAGGGAAAGGTCTAAACGCTTTAAACAGGTGGTGCTGCTTGAAAGAGGTGTGTGAGAAAAAACAACAATCTATGTGTACAGAACCACCACAACTAGTGTTGCTCCAAGAATGGCGATTTGCCAGTTCACAAAGCAAGGGAGGAATAATCGCTTGTGTGCAGGTGCAGCTAAAGCTGTTTTGGCCACCAATGAAAATATCAGTTGGTTTCTAAGGATTGGTTGTTTTTTTCTTTTTCTTTTTCGGGTTATCCTGTTGCAGCATGCTTTCCTCTCCAAGACATATGTTAGAACATTATTGCTTAAACTGAGATGTAAAGCTGATAAAGGAGGCAAGAGATGCTGTAGCGGTATTTAAAACCAAACCTAAAACAATGATAATACACTTTAATCCTGTTATTCAGGAAGGCATAAACCAAAGCAGGCTGCGAAGCGCTCCGAAAGAACCTCAGCAAACTGGGAGAATGAGCAGCAAAATGGGCACACGAGGGACAGGATAAGCTCAGAGCAGCATACAGTGGTACCTCAGGTTACATACGCTTTGGGTTACAGACTCCGCTAACCCAGAAATAGTGCTTCAGGTTAAGAACTTTGCTTCAGGATGAGAACAGAAATCGTGCTCCGGCGGTGCAGTGGCAGCAGGAGGCCCCATTAGCTAAAGTGGTGCTTCAGGTTAAGAACAGTTGCAGGTTAAGAATGGACCTCCGGAATGAATTACGTACTTAACCCGAGGTACCACTGTATACCATATGTCAAGAACAACCTTCCTTCCTTTTCATATATATAATACAGTTTCTGAACAGAAGCTTTTAATGCAGTTCCCTAATTGAAATACATCCATTTGCCTCCTTGCAACTCAACATTTCTCCATCAAGCACTCAGTCGGCAGAGCATGAGGCTCTTAACCTCCAGGTTGTGGGTTTGAGCCCCACGTGGGGTGACAGATTCCTGCATTGCAGGGTTGGACTAGATGATCCTTGTGGTCTCTTCCAACTCCACAATTCTACGAATCTACAGAAAGTGAAAAAAAATAATTTTGCATAAGGCTACTGGAATTCCTCAGAGCAATCCCACACATCCCCTAAGCCAGGGGTCAGCAATCATTTTCAGCCGTGGGCCAGTCCACCATCCCTCAGACCATGTGGTGGGCCAGACTATATTTTCTGGGAGGAAATATGAACAAATTCCTATGCCCCACAAATAACCCAGCAATGCATTTTAAATAAAAGGACACATTCTACTCATGTTAAAAACACGCTGATTCCTGGACTGTCCGCGGCCCAGATTTAGAAGGCGATTGGGCCACATCTGGCCCCCGGGCCTTAGGTTGCCTACCCCTGCCCTAAGCTTTCACCGGCTTTCACCAAAAGTGAAATTCCAAGCAAACGTGGAGGGCTCTCTTCAGGCAAAATATCTGGTGAATTTTGAGAGAAGCCAATAGATGTTTAACAAGTGTAGTATCATTTCTCCAATAAGGATGGTATGATGGGGTGAGGGTTTATCCCTAAAATGTGAAATCTTTTTTCTCTCACGTGGTTTTTGAATGTGGCTTTCATTTACCACATCTTCTTCTTGTTGTTTTTTGCAAAATGGTAAACTTGCAAAGGGACAGCTAAAATTGATTTTGTGGGACACATGGGGGCCAAGGGACATCAGTTGCCTAACCATAATCTGGGCCTCATCTGTGCTATGCATCTAAAGCAGTGTCACACCATTTTAAACAGTCATTGCCTCCCCCACCTATCACTTGTTACAGGTGCTGTGTATTGCTAGCAGACTCCTATTCCTCTTATGGAGCTATGGTTGTCAAGGTGGTTTAACAGTCAATCCCTCTTCCTGGAGAACCTGGGGAACTGTAACTCTGTGATGGGAATAGGTAAAGGTAAAGGACCCCTGGATGGTTAAGTCCAGTCAAAGGTGACTATGGGGTGTGGTGCTCATCTCGCTTCAGGCCAAAAGAGCCAGTGTTTGTCCACAGACAGCTTTCTGGGTCATGTGGCCAGCATAACTAAACCGCTTCTGTTGCAACGGAACACCATAACGGAAGCCACAGCACATGGAAACACCATTTACCTTCCCACTGCAGTGGTACCTATTTATCTATTTGCACTGGTATGCTTTCAAACGGCTAGATTGGCAGAGGCTGGGACAGAGTAATGGGAGCTCACCCCAGTGCACCGATTCAAACTTCAAACTTTCGATCAGCAAGCCCAAGAGGCTCAGTGGTTTAGACCACAGTGCCACCTGTGTCCCTCAAAAAACCATCTTCTCAGAAGTGCAAACAGGGGGTCTCCTAACAACTCTCCGCACTTTAACAACCCACGGTTCCCAGAATTCTTTCAGAGAAACTCAAAGAAGTATGCATTGCACCAACGGGGGTCTTAGTTATGAAGTTCAAGGACCAGAACATTCCATCTCTTGACTCTGAGGCAATCAGTTCAGTGCTATATAATTTCTCTCCCCCCTTCCCCTCTGAGGCATTCTTTACATGTTGTTCCTGAAAACCTGCTGTGGCTTTTTCTTGTACAGTCTCTAATCTGCCTCTCCTTGTAACCTCCTCAGTGTGCCGTGGCGTTTTGTGTATGTGTAATTACATAGTTCTAAAGTAAGACAAATTGAAATGTCTATTATGGAAACATCCAGTTGTAGCTCTCCTAAACAATAAGCCATGTGTAGGAAGCTGAACAGAGAGAACACGCTTAATAACCTAGAGGCTGGGTGCAGCTCCATGCTGCTTCAAAGGAGCTCCTATTTTAAATCTTAGTACTGCTCGAAGCAAACAACTGACTTTATTACAGTTCCAAACAAAAACAACTAAAAGGGGAGGGAAGGTAGAGGGACCTGGATTTAATAGGCTTTTCTGAGAGTCTGCCAACATTTATAGAATGAATACATTGTAGAAATAATGCCATCTGTTATACAACAAATGCACATTGTAATGAAGGACGAGTCCCCAAACCAAGAAAATGTGCCAAGGGAAACTTCTTGATTTCAGGTGGGGTGGCGCCTGCCCCACTTTTAACACCTCATGGGTCATCCAATTTTTTTACTCCTTAGAACTCCAGTGGGCATCACAGCTTGCAAAGTAGCCTGTCACATTTTTAGAGGCTTTTGAGTGACTATAGTAGCAATTGTCAATAATTTATAACTCCACCTATGGTGATGCAGGGACGCGGGTGGCGCTGTGGGTTAAACCACAGAGCCTAGGACTTGCCGATCAGAAGGTTGGTGGTTCAAATCCCTGCGACAGGGTGAACTCCCGTTGCTCGGTCCCTGCTCCTGCCAACCTAGCAGTTTGAAAGCACGTCAAAGTGCAAGTAGATAAATAGGTACCGCTCCGGCGGGAAGGTAAACGGCGTTTCCGTGCACTGCTCTGGTTCGCCAGAAGTGGCTTAGTCATGCTGGCCACATGACCCGGAAGCTGTACGCCAGCTCCCTCGGCCAGTAAAGTGAGATGAGCGCCGCAACCCCAGAGTCGTCCACGACTGGACCTAATGGTCAGGGGTCCCTTTACCTTACCTTTACCTATGGCCCTTCCTGTTCTCATTGTTGTTGCCTGCTAGGACTGTTACTTGCTTGTCCACTTGTCTAACAGCAGAAGGAACGGGTAACTGGCCTTCGCTGACCCCCGATCCCTGTGTGCCCTTAGAAAACAGGTGCTGACAGAGGGACTATGAATAAGGAAGGGTTGCACTGTTGAGGCAAATGGGAGCTCTCTGGGGGTACCTGGAGGACAGCTGCTGCTACATTCAATAGCAGAGGCCACATCTGCTTCTGGGCAACCTTGCAGGGGCCACATGTCTTTGGTAGGTGCAGCCACAGGCGCAAGTGTGCAGAGTAACAAATGTGAACTGTATATATTGATTATTTATTCCAGCCCACCTTTCCTTCAGAAGGAGACTTTGTACACCAAGCTAGCTTCTACACAAAGTAGGCCGCATGGTGCGGCAATGGCAATTGCCCAACCTGATCTCCCAACAGCTGAGTCATGGGAAGGGTGAGATGGTGGACCAAAGGAGCTGATCCAGCACTCTTGCCAGTTCATTTGTACCATACCACCCTCCCCATCACCTTGCCCCTTCACCTTTTCATCTCAGAAAGCAACAGTAGCACAGTTGTTGAGAGGACAGGTAAGTACCTCCAACCCACCACATCACCTGCTACTGACACAGACTTTCACAGATTCCTCTATCTTGCATGATCAGAGTTCAAGGACATGTTTCATCTAGGAAAAAACACTTAGGGATGGTGCAAAGGAAAGCCAGTAAGAGGAATGGCTCAAAAGTAAGTATGGCTTAGAAGAGGCCTAAGGACCAGGCAGAGAGGCCCCTGGGTCTGGAGTTCCCAACCCATGGTGTACAGAAAGTCTCTCTGCAGGCTGCCATAGGCCTATCACTTTTTTGGGGTGGGTATTTACTACTTATTGATTTTCAGTTTAAAGATAAAAAGCCCTAAGAAGGGAGAAGATTTTTCCATCAACAGTTAGTACATGGATAGCAGGCTGTGCAGGTGCACAGGTCATGGTCTCACCCACTATGGTGAGATAAGTTGTAACTCTATTTAAATTATAGCCATGGGGCTGGGAGAGTAAACATTACTTTATGGAAGCAAATATGTAATTAAAAAAAACCCAGAAGACCTCTTCCAGCCCTGTGATATGGTAAAATGAGCAGCTACAAATGGGGAGGGGGAATTTAATAATAATTTATTATTTATACCCTACCTATCTGGATATACAGTTTGGGGTTTAAAAGCACTGGTACACCTATTATATCAGAATTTTCCTTCAGTATCTCTTCCCAAAATTTACACACATGTCTGCAAGACCACCACATATGCCAATAGGTTCCTCTTTCATGACATCCCCTCCAAAACATAGGGGAACCAACTTTAGTTATATGCGCAAAAGCAGACTGGAGTGAAGAACCACCTGTGGGTTATTTTTAAAGAAATTTCTCTGAGAGTTGCAGAGACTGATCTAAAAGAGGGAGTAAGCTATAGTTTTCCTCCATTGTGCATTATCCAAGATCTGTCCCGAGTGAATTTCAAAGAAGGAAGGGAAGGAAATGGAAGATCTAACAGCAAAGAATGTATGAAAGAGACAAGTCCTCTGCACATTCCACGTCTAATCAAAGCCTTGAATGAACTCAGATTCCTGGTGTCTGCCTCCCACACTTCAGAAATGCTTATAAAAGAGTGTAATTGCTAAACACTTTACCAATTTAGGCCCAGACTTGGCAACTCTAAGAGGAAAATACATTGTGCTTGAAACTTGCTCTTGCATGGGGCAGGAGTATGTATGTACCTGCAAGACCTTAATAATTTTGATATTATATTCAAACAAGTTACTCTTTATTATATTCAATCTAGTTTTCAGAAAGTTATGAGGTAGTTTATTTTTAAGTCTAGGCTGCCCCAAGAGATTGTTGCACATATTTCTCAGTCGCTTATTCTCCAGGCTAGTGCTATAAATTAGGAGAGCATGGGATTGATAGATAACTGTAGTTTATAGCAATGCATCCTGCCTGCTGAATATACAGCTGCTGCTAGAGTAAATGCAGAGGTCACCCTGCTTTCTTCCCTGCAGCTTTTCCAGGTGTTGCAGCCTCTGAAACATCTGGGAGAGTGTGAGCATTTTGCTCAGGTTGTCAGTTGTTCTATAGGTTGCAAATTATGTCTTGTCAGTAAACTCTCGATTTCCTGAACACTAGGGGGGGAAGCCACTATTTCTCCATTCTGCTGCCTCCCGGGGATGGGGGCAGTAACAGGGGAAAATAATAATTAAGATAGTGTAAAATTTAAAGAAACAGAAAGAAATCTTCATGACTCAAAATGAACAATCGTTTTAGAGCTTTGAACAATACAATACACGATGCTTTGCTATTGTCTCAGAGTTTCAAGAGCTCTGTGCTGGTCCTTGCCATGAATCCATGCCATAGCTGTCAACGTTTCCCTTTTTTAAAGGGAAATTCCCTTATTACGAATAGGATTTCCCTTAAAAAAGGGGAAAGTTGACAGCTATGATCCATGCAAGCAAGCATCTGGTGCTTAGTCCAAATAGGCCCCCCACATATATTATGATTGGGAGAAAAGCAATGACAAACCTAGACAGCATCTTAAAAAGCAGAGACATCACCTTGCCAACAAAGGTCCATATAGTTAAAGCTATGGTGATGTATGGAAGTGAAAGCTGGACCATAAAGAAGGCTGATCGCCGAAGAATTGATGCTTTTGAATTATGGTGCTGGAGGAGACTCTTGAGAGTCCCATGGACTGCAAGAAGATCAAAGCTATCCATTCTGAAGGAAATCAGCCCTGAGTGCTCACTGGAAGGACAGATCGTGAAGCTGAGGCTCCAATACTTTGGCCACCTCATGAGAAGAGAAGACTCCCTGGAAAAGACCCTGATGTTGGGAAAGATGGAGGGCACAAGGAGAAGGGGACGACAGAGGATGAGATGGTTGGACAGTGTTCTCGAAGCTATGAACATGAGTTTGACCAAACTGTGGGAGGCAGTGGAAGACAGGAGTGCCATGGGGTCACGAAGAGTTGGACACGACTAAATGACTAAACAACAACAACAAAATATATTATGAGTATTATTAGTATTATTATTAAGCCTGTCACCACCTCCAGTCCAGCCTTTCCATAGCCTCTATGGCTGCTGGTGTCACAAATGAATTAATGCCTAGTGCTGCTCCTACACTCAGTTCCTTGGAGGGAAAGGTTCTTTCTTAGGTGGGAAACCTCAGGTTCCCAAACACTCCATGGCTTTCCCTTCCTATTCAGCTTTCCAATGCCAAAGTGGCTCAGGAGCTGAACAGACAGATAACAGAGCAATGGGATGCTAGCAGAGAACAAGCCTGGCCAATGTTTACTCTCCGGCCTTTGGGCACCAATGGACCCCTTTGTGGCTGGTCAAGTGCCATAGTAAAGTAAAATCAGGGTAATTCCGCAGGAAGAGCTTTACTGTCACATGCTTGCATGCATAGCTAGGGCGTTGTGTTAAGATTATATCCTCAAGATAAGGATAAAGCTTTATAGTATGTAATAAAAATCCCTCAGGGGGATTCCACACAACTCTTCCTTACGTGTGAAGCTATGAGCAATCTTTTACCATGGTTTGAATTAAAATTAGCTTTCTTCTTCAGCTACCCCCCTCCTGCTATAGAAGGTTGGGTTTATGTTTGCTTGTTTTGCAGACGGCCATAGACATTTTGTACCTCCAGCTATCATTTAAAGCATTTGGTGGTATCTAAATTGTCATCTTCTGTTTTCCAGAACAAGCCTACATCTTTTCCATTGTAAGGACAAAGTGATGTATATAGAACTATCCCCAGCAGAGGGAGTGGCTCTTCTGCTGGAGGGCATTAGATGAAATGCTAAAGATTAGCAAAGGGAAATTCCTAGATTTGTTTTACAGTTAAGAATGATATGTAAAATGCCTTCCTTGCCAAGCATCTCAACAAAGCACGCTTGTCTTTGCCAGCATCAGCACCTGAGAGCAAAAATGCACTGTAGCTTCAAGGAGCAATTAATGTAAGCCACAAACCGACTCAACAGCAACCCTCTTCCCAACACAAAGCAAATGTTTGTCAAAAAGTGGGGGGAGCTTCTCATGGAAGGAAGAGTTATATTTTAGGGTGGTATTTTCCTTTGGGAAAGGTTTGGTTTGAGAAGGAGAAGAAGTCCTTCCCCCTATCCACGACAAATATCTAGTTCAATCAAGGAAAATGTGGCAGCTAATGAGAAATCCATAAGACTCTCTTTAAAGTATAGTGGTGATAAACAAGTCTGAAGAATTTACACTGGCTCTCCAGAGCTTCCTGTTTGTCTCTCTGGCATGGTCACCTGTGAGATCCCCTTGTTATGCATCTCCACTACTTTCTCCCAAATAAACAAGAAACCAATAAAATGCCTTTTTAGCATCAACAGCAACGATGGGCTCTCCTTTATACACCCAGAGCTGGCCTTACCATTAGGCAGTGTGAGATGGTTGCCTCAGGTGGCAGATGTTGGAGGTCAAAAACCCCCATCCCTTCTTCCTGAGTCCCCTCTCAGCAGAGGTGGATTTAAGGGACCACAACTAGTTTGCTCTCACTGAGTGTGGAGCCTCAGGGGCACCACAACTATGATTTAGAGTTTGCTGTGGTCTACACAGTCAAAGGCTTTTGCATAGTCAATGAAGCAGAAGTAGATGTCTTTCTGGAACTCTCTAGCTTACTCCATAATCCAACGCATGTTTACAATTTGGAACCAGAGACCAAATTGCAGACTGTGTAGACCACAGCAAATTATGGCAAGTTCTTAAAGAAATGGGAGTACCTGATCACCTCATCTGTCTCCTGAGAAATCTCTACGTGGGACAAGAAGCTACAGTTAGAACTGGATATGGAACAACTGATTGGTTCAAAATTGGGAAAGGAGTACGACAAGGCTGTATATTGTCTCCCTGCTTTTTTAACTTATATGCAGAATTCATCATGCGAAAGGCTGTGCTGAATGAATCCCTAGCCAGAATTAAGATTGCGGGGAAAATATCAACAACCTCAGATATGCAGATGACACAACCTTGATGGTAGAAAGTGAGGAGGAATTAAAGAACCTTTTATTGAAGGTGAAAGAGGAGAGCGCAAAATATGGTCTGAAGCTCAACATAAAAAAAGAAGTTCATGGCCACTGGTCCCATCACCTCCTGGCAAATAGAAGGGGAAGAAATGGAGACAGTGAGAGATTTTACTTTCTTCGGTTCCATGATCACTGCAGATAGTGACAGCAGCCACGAAATTAAAAGACGTCTGCTTCTTGGGAGAAAAGCAATGACAAACCTAGAAAGCATCTTAAAAAATAGAGACATCACCTTGCCAACAAAGGTCCGTATAGTTAAAGCTATGGTTTCCCCAGTAGTGATGTATGGAAGTGAGAGCTGGACCATAAAGAAGGCTTATCAATGAAGAATTGATGCTTTTGAATTATGGTGCTGGAGGAGACCCTTGAGAGTCCCATGGACTGCAAGAAGATCAAAGCTATCCATTCTGAAGGAAATCTGCCCTGAGTGCTCACTGGAAGGACAGATCATGAAGCTGAGGCTCCAATACTTTGGCCACCTCATGAGAAGAGAAGACTCCCTGGAAAAGACCCTGATGCTGGGAAAGATGGAGGGCACAAGGAGAAGGGGACGACAGAGGATGAGATGGTTGGACAGTGTTCTGGAAGCTACCAGCATGAGTTTGACCAAACTGCGGGAGGCAGTAGAAGACAGGAGTGCCTGGCATGCCGTGTGGTCCATGGGGTCACGAAGAGTCGGACACGACTAAACGACTAAACAAGAAGAAGAAGAACAAGAGTCAGAGGGGTGCTGAATTGTGGTGTCACATGGGGCGCTGCTGAAATTTGAGACCCCAGGGCCCACCACCACTGTCAGCCGTTCACTCTGAGTCATCTCCCAATACTTCCTCTTGAGCCAGAACCACAATGGCAGCAATGCTTCCTTTTTGTTGGCTGTTTCTCCCCTAGTTGCCTTCTAGATAAAGGTGGGACTGAACCCTGGTTTCACAGGCCCATGTTGAAAAGCTGGTCCGTTGCTTTACACCGTCTGTATATCCTTCTTCATTGTATTCTTTCACAGCCCAGTATTCACCATTAATGGTGTAATGCTGCAAGATTATGCACATTTACCTTCCCTAAGAAACCAGAGGCCTTCCTCCTGGGTATTGTCGGCCAGAGGGTGATAAAGAAGGACAGAACTTTTTTCCTCTATGCAACAACGGCAGCAAGGATACTCATCGCTAAGCACTGGAAAACTCAAGATCTACCCACACTGGAAGAATGGCAGATGCAACTGATAGACTATATGGAACTGGCTGAGATGACCGGCAGAATCCGAGACCTGGGAGAGGAGAAGGTTGAAGAAGACTGGAAGAAATTTAAGATTTATTTACAAAAATATTGTAATTTGGTTGAATGTTAAGAAGGATGCTAGATCATAAATAACTGAGCACCACTAAATTAGATGGAATTAGGATGATAAGTGAGATTGAGGAAAATATAAACCTTTTGGAGATTTATTATATTATATTTAAAAGAGCGGGACATAAGAACGCAAACAAGATGATAAATTGCTGGTAAAAATCTATACTGATGTAAGTGGGAGCGGGAGACGTGAGGGAGTCCAAAGAAGCTATGAAACTATGTTATGATATATGTTATATTGTTTATTATTTTTGCATTTGTATTTAAAAACTTTAATAAATATTTTATAAAAAAAAAGATTATGCACATTTACCTGGGAATATGTCCCACCGAACTCAGTACATGTAATTTTAAGCTTTCCATACAAAACTGGAGCAGTCCAAGAAACATCTTGCTTCTCCAATGCACATGCTTTTCTCTTTGCATTAAAGCTACTTTAAAGTAGATATCACAACTTTAAAATTTCCAGCAAGAGGGTAGTCAACAATTTCATTAGCTGCTATGATAGCTTTGATTGTTCCACAGCAACCACAGATAAAATCAGTGTCGGGAAAACAAGCGCCTATCTTTTGAACTGCAGCATGCATAACAATTACTTACTGAAAGATTAAAAATTATTAATTACACCACTGCAGGTAGGCCTTGCAGGGCTTAAAGAACATGTGCTGTTTGCACTCATATGTGTTCATTAATCATAGTCTATTACTGTAATTTTAATGAATGTTTATCTTATTTTCTTTGTGTAATCCAATTACTTTTGTTTTCTTAACAATCGTCAGGGATCTCTTTGTCTCCGGCATCCTGCCAATCAGTTCCGCTTTCGATGTGCCCAATTGAATTCATTATCATTAAGTTTCTTCTATTTCTTGCACTTCTGGGGGTTTCAGTGATAGGGAATATAGGAACAGAAGTACTCCCACAGCAGGAATATTTAAATGTGGATGGAACACCTGAGCAATTAGGTAAAATCTTTGTTGTTGTTGTCCCAGAAAGATGCTCCGGTGTCTTTCTAAATTTGTACCATATTAATGATTAGAACATCTGGCATGTTTCTTTGCTGATAAAATTAATAACACCATTAGAATGGAACCTTTAGGGGATGAGAAAATGCAGTGTGTTGGACCCTGCTCAAGCATTGTTGCTCTTTAGAAATGTTATATTTGTAAGTGTGTACATGGCCAAATTAATATCACCATACCAAAGATTTCTGCTGTAATTCCTGACAGTTAAACTAGCAATAATTGGCACTAGCAGGACTGAACAAGTTTTCTGCTACAGGCAGAATGAAACATTACAAGAAACATGGGACTGCCATTGGAAAAGGCAGCCTTATGCCAATTTTCCCTTTCCTCCTCTGTAATATCTAGTGTTACGTTAGTAACGTATCCAATGACCTGGTCTTATTGCGATGCACAGTTCTCTGGCCCTGGCAGCGAATGTGAAAATGCTTCATTCTGTTCTGAGTGAAGTCAGCTGAAAAATACATTCCTTCTAACTATATATATATATTTAATAACTACAGCTGGGGATGGAAGCAGGGCTGGCCCAAGACATTTTGGCACATGAGGCGAACCACAAAATGGTGCCCTCTCCTGCTAGAGAAGAAGGGCTGAGTGAATATCTACAAGCAATGAATAAAGACCTACATCAGGGTCATGGTAGGAGGGATCAAATCCACCTTACCTGTCAGGAGTTCTGGTTCTTAGCTTGATAACACAGTAAGCGTAGGTAATTAAAAAGGAGGATTTATTGCAAAAACAGATAGCTCCAAACGGCTCTAACAAAGCCTCCAGCATCATCACTCAAGATGACCCTTCTGAAGACACCTTCCTTTGTCTACAGAAAATATTGAACTTTCGCACCCTACGTCTCTTGTTTTGCTTCCGGTCTTGCAACCCTCCCATTCGCCGGCTGTGTGGACTAACTGGCTCAGCTCCTACCTCTTCCTTTTCAGACAGGCTGTCTCTGAGTTTTTTTGTGCCGTTTTGTGCTTCCGGTGAGCTTTGGCTTTGTTCTAGCCTGTTTTCAGCTACTGTCTTATCAGCTTCCTCATCAAGGTGAGGAAGAGCCGAATTCTGCAGCTGCTGGCTCTCCCCTATCTGACCCACCTCTAATCCTCTCTGTTCCTGGCTGCTTTCTTCACTTGGAGCTGTCTCATACCTGACATTACCTGATGACTGAAGTGGGAATCAAAACCCATCATGGGGAGTGGGGAGGCCTGCTCTAAATCGCACCAGGTAGGCACACAGTCCAGGGGACCCCAGAAGACCGTCCCTGCCATTTCTTCCCTAGGGGTGGGAGGAGATCAGCAGTGCCTCCTATTCACTGAGAGACTGCTATAAAGGCAGCATTGGGGTGAGAGCAGGGTGAGCTACTGAGCAACAAGTGATACTCTGTTTGGGGTCTGAATTTGCTACCCCTGTGGATCCTGCCGCCCAAGACGGCTGCCTCACATTGTCTCACGCATGAGCCGGCCCTGGATGGACGAATCTGTCAATTTCACTTCTCTCAGTTTCTCATTTTGCCCATCTTACACTCAGTTCTCTGCATTTACCAGCAATTTGCAACTAAAATAAAATAAAATAAAAATTATCTTGAATATTCACCACCAGCACTTTAGTGTGACTTTCTCCTGATAAAAACATTTGGAATAATAATAATAATAATAATAATAATAATAATAATAATAATAATAATTTATTTATACCCTGCCCATCTGGCTGGCTTTCCCCAGCCACTCTGGGTGGCTTCCAACAAAATATTAAAATACAATGATCTGTTAAACATTAAAAGCTTCCCTACTAAACAGGGCTGCCTTCAGATGTCTTCTAAAAGTCTGGTAGCTGTTTTTCTCTGTGACATCTGGTGGGAGGGCGTTCCACAGAGCGGGTGCCACTACTGAGAAGGCCCTCTACCTGGTTCCCTGTAACTTGGCTTCTCGCAGCGAGGGAACCACCAGAAGGCTCTCAGAACTGGACCTCAGTGTCTGGGCAGAACGATGGGGTGGAGACGCTCCTTCAGGTATACTGGACCGAGGCCATTTAAGGTCAGCACCAACACTTTGAATTGTGCTCAGAAAAGTACTGGGAGCCAATGTAGGTTTTTCAGAACTGGTGTTATGAGGTCTCGGCGGCTGCTCCCAGTCACCAGTCTAGCTGCCGCATTCTCTATTAATTGTAGTTTCCGGGTCACTTTCAAAGGTAGCCCCACATAGAGCAGTAGTCTAAGTGGGAGATAACTGGAGCATGCACCACTCTGGTGAGACAGTCTGCTGGCAGGGAGGGTCTCAGCCTGCGTACCTGGTAGACAGCTGCATTGGACACAGAATTGACCTGTGCCTCCATGGACAGCTGCGATTCCAAAATGACCCCCAGGCTGCGCTCCTTGTCCTTCAGGGGCACAGTTACCCCATTCAGGACTAGGTAGTCCCCCACACCTACCTGCCCCCTTACCCCCCAAGACAGTACTTCTGTTTTGTCAGGATACAACCTCAAGCCATTAGTCACCATCCATCCCCCAAAATATCATTATGTAGGTGCCAGGGGGGCCTCTTTGTTGAGAGAATATTCCATAAAAGGGGCACTGCAATTAAAAAAGGCTACCTGTGAAATGCTGAAGGATATCAGTAGGGTTGCTAAGCCTCCACCCATCAAAGGCTTCTGTCTCTTTAAAAGCTCTGTTTTATCTTAAGAACATGGCTGATCTGCCTCTACTGTGAAAGTGGTAGACAACAAAAGTGATGTAGACTAAGCAGCACATAGAAGCCAACTCCTAGGGGCCATGGGGGCTTTCCCCCACAATAAAATATTTGAGGGGGCTAGGCCCCTACAAAGTTGATGGGCATTCCCATTCAAATGGTGTGTGTGCATTGTGTTGTGTGATCAGTTATGTGGGTCGGGGCTTACCTGGGACTCCACAATATTTTATTCATGTTGGCACCCCTGAAGCAGCAAGATCAATCCTGGGGCACTGGACAAAAAACACTTCTAAGGGGTTTACGGCAGGAATGGGGAGCTTCTTCCCCTCCAGGTGTTACTGGACTGTAACTTCCATAATATCTGACCACTGGTCATGCTGTCTAGGGCTGGTGTAAATTGGAAACCTGCAACATCTGGAGGCCTACAAGATCTACATCCCTGGTCCAGAAGACGAAAGTTGAAGAGTGGGGACGGTGAGTGGTTGAAGTAACAAAGGTCATCAGATTTTGGAGGAGGAAGAGGATGGGTGAGGGCCTTCAAGACTCTCCCCAGCTGATCAAACCTTTAAACAGTTTGGAGGGGAACTACCATGTGCCAAGGAAGAAGGACTTGAGGGTTCACCCTAGCCCTGACAGATTTCTGTTACAGACTCTTTGAAAGGACCTGTGCCTGACCGACTTTCTCTCCAGTTCCATTCTTGTCTAGCCAGTGCATTTCTCTGAGAAATATTTCCATTTGTGGCATTCAAAATGCCCTGTTCCTCTTTTGTAAGGCTCTTCTCTTGCCCTCCCAATAGCACTGTCCAGGACAGGCATGGAGGCTTCTGAGCAATGAGCGACCCAGCTGTTTGCAGGGCAGAGTACCAGAGTCATGTCAAGAAAAGCCACGAGAGAAATTATTTTCCATTGCCTGACCTTTGCATAATTGTATATTCTTTATAAATAAACCACAGGAACAAGGAGGCCCCTTTTTCTGCCTCCTTGCAGAAGAAGGAAAAAAACTTTCTTTTAAAGTGAAACAGCATTATTGATCAAAGGCGAAGGTAGCACCGCATGTAAAGAAGGAACAGCTGGCAGTCACCTCTCTGTCACTTGCAAACACACTTTGCGCACAAACCCACACTTATTAAAAACAGGTCAGATCAGATTCCAGGTTCACCCTGCAAAATTAATGACAACCTCGCAATAAAGTAACAGCATGAAATTGAGCCTTGTAATACAACGTGATTACTAGCATTTTTATTAGCCGGGCTCAAGCAGCAGGCAAGGCCGGCTGGTATTTGACACACAAGCAAGGATGTTACCAGGTGCTCTGCTCTAAAATGTCACATCAAAGTCACAGGCCTGCTGGCTTGGCTTACACCTGAGCCAATTAGCTGAGGAGATCAGAAGGGTCTTGAAAAAACGAGTCCAAATCTTTTATTTTTGTGTGGGACGGAATCACTTGATCCCAGGTAAGAGGATATATGGGGAACAATGAATGCTTAAAATATGGCAAAGGTGGAAGTGCAGGGATACTTGGAGGACCGACATAAAACAAACAGCAACAGGCAAAAACCAGGAGTGCGCAACCAACACCTGGCCTCTCTCACTCAGTGTGTTTGTCAGTCTTTTGTTGGCAACAAAGGAGCTAATTGAAATGAAACAGTCTTCAGTCTGTTTGTTGGCACATCAAATATGCTGTAAGATATGTTGATTCTTGCTCCTCTTGAATTATTGAGCATTGTGCCTTCCAGACAGAAGACAAGGGAAAAACCCCTCCAAGTAACACCGTAGTTGAAGAAGTGTGCTTTTTTCCAGGTTCTGTGAGAGTCCCCTTTTTGTTAAGGTAACATACAATTAAGAATGTAACTGCCTTGGGTAATTAGTACATCAAAGCCTGTATAAGAATTTGTGTGATCAACACCCCCTCCAACACACACACAAACATACTTTCCTGCTCATTGGAATGAGAAGACAATTTCTCACACCACAGTCAAGCATGATTGTGTTTTGTTTTGTCCTCAATTGCCAGAATTAAATGGTATAAACACTCTTTGAATATGCATGGGTAAAGAAAGCCTGGGTACCAGTAATGCAAAGGGCATTATTAAAGCTCAGAGAAAGCAAAGGGTTTTCTTCCCTGCCTGCCTTTTGAAGTGAAATGCCTTTGCTTTAGTTAATTGCATTAAACAACTTTCCCAACTACACACATAAAAACAAATGACTAGTAAATATTTGGAGGGGAATTCATCAAAAGAGATCTGATGAGCAAATATTTTCAAAAGCTAGTTTTCAGCCAATCCTGAGACAGTTCTCTCTTGTTCTGTTTGTTGATGAGTGTTTTGGACCT
This sequence comes from Podarcis gaigeae, assembly GCF_964106915.1. Classification (NCBI taxonomy): domain Eukaryota; kingdom Metazoa; phylum Chordata; class Lepidosauria; order Squamata; family Lacertidae; genus Podarcis; species Podarcis gaigeae. The sequence continues at coordinate 81,038,351 of NC_139683.1, read as the reverse complement.
TTCTGAACGACACTCAGCAACGTACAATTGCCCCCCCCCCCGCCTTATCTGACTTAGCTTGACAAACCACTTCTTCCTGGCCATGATTTGCATGACCACGCAAGGTACAAAACGGGTCAACTCACTCCCACGAATCAGCACCAGGAAGTGGCTCTTGTCAACATCATTGTGCTGGAACAGATGGTACTTCGGTTATGGGGCTGGCTCCACCGGGACCCTCCACATGGAGGGCTTTGAAGCACTGGGTGTGTTGTGTGCATGGAGAGATACAGCGTGTGAAACCACAAATCATGGATATAGTCAGTGCAATTGTCATGAATTTGGCAACTGGAAAAAGATAGCTGCTATGTCCATAGAAATTGGCATCAACTGTGTCCTTTGGCCTGCTGATTAACAGTGGACACCATGTCCAGTGGCCACTTGGATGCTGGCTGATGTTGCATGTGGACTAGCCTTTAAATAATGTTGCTTTCTGCCAACTTTTGTTTAATTATTAGGGTGTCCCACTTGACAGCCGTCTGTTTGAAGGGCTGACACTCTTCTATTTGAATGACCAGAAACTAAGATCATGGCCATAGAAGGGGAAGAAATGGAGGCAGTGAGAGATTTTACTTTCTTGGGCTCCATGATCACTGCAGATGGTGACAGCAGTCACAAAATTAAAAGATGCCTGCTTCTTGGGAGAAAAACAATGACAAACCTAAAAAGCAGAGACATCACCTTGCCGACAAAGGTCTGTATAGTTAAAGCTATGGTTTTCCCTGTAGTGATGTATGGAAGTGAGAGCTGGACCATAAACAAGGCTGATCGCCGAAGAATTGATGCCTTTGAATTATGGTGCTGGAGGAGACTCTTGAGAGTCCCATGGACTGCAAGAAGATCAAACCTTTCCATTCTTAAGGAAATGAGCCCTGACTGCTCACTGGAAGGACAGATCGTGAAGCTGAGGCTCCACCTCATGAGAAGAGAAGACTCCCTGGAAAAGACCCTGATGTTGGGAAAGATGGAGGGCACAAAGAGAAGGGGACGACAGAGGACAAGATGGTTGGACAGTGTTCTTGAAGCTACCAACATGAGTTTGACCAAACTGTAGAAGGCAGTGGAAGACAGGAGTGCCTGGCATGCTCTGGTCCATGGGGTCACAACAACAACAAAGAAGGGAGTGTGTAAAGTGGGACTTGAAGTTGCACACCAGCAGTCAGCTGGTCAGTCTTCCCCCACTATGGCAAGGTGTATTGTACTTCTATTGAAACTGAAGCCATTATTTCTAAATTTATATAGCCAGGCATATAAATTAGCATGTGTAAATTTGATGCAAGTTTTCACATCCTCATTTTCCATGATGTATTTCCTCTTTTTTGTGGCACCGTGTAAGTAGCGGTGGCAGTGCGTGGCAGGTGGTGGCGGTGAATGGTGGCGGCACAGGCGGAGGCCGGGCACCCACAGCAAAAATTTTGTGGGTGCCCAGGTCCCCCTGGAGTTGGTGCCAGTGCCCCCTACTAACCAATAATGCCCAATTTCATTTTTTTAAAAAAGATGTTTTATTCGTTAGTTTTTAGACATGAAATCTGAACTGTCCACTCAAGGCAGAGTACACTACACTCTTGCTCCACCAAAAAGGGCGATCTTGCAGCGTTTCCAGAGATACTTAGGCTCAGACTCTGGTGAGTCTCCTTGAGGGGTGAAATTATCTTTGTGACATAGCTGCCAAAATCACTTCCCTGCATGGCTTCCTCTTACAACCCAGTCTATTGCCCTGTATTCAGATAAACCGAGGAATATCCCACGAGGGGATGGTCGGCGTAAGAGCGCCAGATGCTATAGCACTGATGAAGCTAAGCAGGTCTGGACCTGATCAGTGTCTGGATGGGAGACCGCTTGGGAGTCCCATGTAAAGCCCAAAGAGCTTTCTGAAAGGAAGAGCAGGAAATAAGTAAATAGGCCACTGTCGTGTTTATCCAGATGTGCAAAAAACGAGGAAGGCATTTGTAATGTTCCTGACTGTTGTGCTATCCTTGAAGGGTTTTCCCCTCCTTTCTCTCTCTCTCTCTCTCTCTCTTCAGAGTGTGATGTGGTTAACACAGCCACTAATGCACTTGACTTCCTTCTTCCTCTCTGGAGCATATTTCTCTTCAACAGATGTTTCCCAAATAATTAAATGGTGTCAAGCATGCATTATTGACAATCTCAATGCCTTGCTAATGTACTCCACATTTAAACCTTTTCTTCCACCAGCGGGACTGAGTGTTCAGGAATGTTGTGCTTATTTACAAATAATTGCTGTAATGGACTTGGGGTGGTGTGTGTTTTTTTAAAAAAGGAAAGAGTTGGAAATTGTGATAATAAATAAGTAATCGTCTATTGAAAGACTGGTTTTGCCATCCTTTATTCCACCGAGATAATAATGGATGCTCTGGTATGCTGTATTCTTCTCAAAGTGTCGCTTAAGGCATGAAGGGGAACAATGCATCTCCATTCTAATCAACATTACTGCATTTTGGATGCCTCTGACAGTAGGAGTATAAACTCTCCTCCTTACCCCTATGCTGCTACACCTATGGTAATACATAAAATCGGACATCAGAATGACTACATATGCTACAAGTGTCTCTATTAACCAAGGCAGATTGTCTTTTGTCCCTTTTTGGGGGCACAAACCTTTTTGCAGTAGAGGTCCCATTATCCTCAGTTGTGGTGCATGTATGTCTTTACTCAAACACATACTAGGAAAAAAAATGTTAACAATGAAAGGAGGCTTCTAAGCATGTTCACATGAATGTGTCTGGAACCCTCCTTCAAACCTTTTTGCAGAATGTGAGAAGGTCTGAAGTGGTACAGAGCCATTGGGGTGGGTGGAGCTTGTGTGTGCCCTCCACCCACTTTCCATTTGTGTTCATCCCAAATGCCAGAATAGGGCTATAAACGTTCAGTAGTGCCTTCTCTCCCCCCAGTACTGAAAAGCAGGTGTGGAGGCTGCACTTGAAAAATGAAGAACAGCAATGGAGAGAGCCTGATTAACCCTTTCCCTTTCTGCCCTCTGCTTGAAATTGGAGCCATATGGTTTTTCCCATTGGAAGAGGTGAGAGATAAGGGTCCCCTG